>NC_140580.1:32171443-32771443 GCF_964204655.1 Triturus cristatus
GGACGTATGTTGCCGGGCACACCGATTATTTGTGAGGTCAGCTTTTTCAGCAAAACAGCCACATTTTCTGCATTTAGAGTGGCAACTTGATTGCACGTTTGTTATTACACTAAAATTGCACCCAAAATCTTCCGCACAGTGTTGTGCACACAATGGGCCCCGCGCTCTGATTAATCGCCCCTTCCTCTTCATGGAGAAGCTGGGAAAACAGGGTCTCGCATCCTCACACAGGCTGCTAATGATATCTGGGACCCCGCCCAGGGAACCAGGGCATCCTGATTCAGGGCAAACACAACACCTTTCGCTGGCTGGTGGTCCTGGGTCTGATTCAATAATAGATAGCTGCCGGATCCAGGATCTGGACGGACCGCCCCTACCCCCCCCCCCCCCTCCATTTCCATCTTTGACTTATTGAACGCAGTGCATACAGCATGGCATGCACTGAGAGCATGTTCCCCTTGAGCTTCTTGGCGCAGAAGAATCAAAGTTTTTACGCACTGCTCAGTGTAAAATAATATCAGAAAGCAGTGCCGGTATTTTGCTATCATGTATTTACGTCAGCCTGTGGTAGGTATTTACTGACAGGAGTGCTTTTTGCCAACAATTTCCACTTATGACCAGCTGCCAACTAATCTGTATTAAAGTGTTCATTTATTTTTAATTACTAGAAACTGGCATAATCGGTGCGATTCTTGCAAGGGCAATGCTAGTTTTCTGCTGGCAGTGTTTATTAGATGGAACAATATATATTTCTGAAACTTGCCCAACAAGAAAAGTCTACCGGGCCTGGTGGCTCAGGGCCGGCTCTAGGGCGGTGCGACCGGTGCCACCGCACCGGGTGCTGGCTTCCGGGGGCCGCCGTATTTGCAAGAATATTATTGATTTTAAAGCACCTGCTGCCGCGTTTGTTCCCTCCAGCAATTTCCGGCCAACAAAAACTGTCAGGATAAATCCATTGATTTATGTTCTTTCTGAAGAGCTATGGAGTTTTGTTTAATTGGGGTTGACTCACTATAAAGTCGCTCAGGGGGTTAATGCGCCTGTTGCAAAAAACTAATACCGAGCAGATTACACAGTGCATATAATGTATATAGGTCAGTCGGTTACTGCTTTTAAAAGAGAGATCCCTTTGTTACTTGCAATTTATAAGTTAAAATCCTAATCTAATATTTCAATTTATAATTTGCAAGTAACAAAATGATGTCTCTTTTAAAAGCAGTAACCCACTGACCTATTTACATTCTATGCACTTTGTTACTGTACTGAACGATTAACTTTTTTCAAAGAACTGCATGCACGCTGCAAAGTATAGATTTGAGCAAAGATTAATGTTGCAAAAAGGATTAATTTAGGCAGAAATCTATTCATATTATTAAAGGGAACTCTCAACTATGGTGTTCCTTTTTAGGTCTCGCCTGGCGAACGCAGCGCGAAGCACTGCGGTCGCCAGCGACATCTAGTGTTGTTGACTTGCCTCGGAAGTGGGACAGGAGATGGGCACGCGCAGGCTTTGGCGGATTTGAGTTGGTGTACGCCCACGTACAGCCACGCGGTGTGCACATCTCCTGTCCCCCTTCCGTCCTCGCAAGCCTCATGCAGCGTTACTTTCACTTTCCCCCTCACACACAACAACCACACAAGACCCCAGTCTCAGAGATCTGAACTCGGCTGTTGTGAGAAGGGTGCTCTGAGTTTATGAAGTTGTTTCTACGGGTCTGTCCACGCGCTCAGCCTTTGACTAAAACACGTCATACCCGTAGTCATCATGTCATGTCCCCATTAGATGAGAAATGTCCCTGCCCCATTATTTCCAGTCTCAGACCACTCGTATACCTCTTATAAGCGCCAATTATTTTGATATTATTAGAGCGCTATAGAAACATCGTCATGTAATTTAATATAACTTTTCAAGTACGGCGTACATGAGCATGCTATTACTGAGACTGTACTATATGTACATGTAACGCATTGGAACACAGAGCACTCCTGTTAAGTCACTTATTATATCCCCGATTAAAACGACATCCCATAAAATTCGCTTAAATCCTGACCCTAATGCATGCGCTGCAGGCGAAAACTGGGAGCGCATCGAAACTAGCGAACTCCAGTACCAAGCGCTACATGATTGCAGTACCTGCACATTTCACACGTGTTTTCCATGTATGTAGATTTCGCCTTGGGGAAATGTGCTTCATTGAGGACATGAATTCCAGGCGCCCCCTCAGACTAGTTAACACCCGGACACTTTTCCTCACATTATTTAAATACATGCTCTATCTGTCCCTGTGGGATGTATTGCACACAGTTGGTTTAGAAGCAGAATAAAGTTACAAATGCTTCCACAATGTCAATCTGGGTCTGGCAACAGTGACCCTAGCTGCTAAAGAAGCACATTTCGCCATTCGTAGCGGCGACGGTCTGTTACTGGATTCCCAAATATTTGATACATACCATACCTTCCGTCCTCGCAAGCCTCACGCAGCGGTACTTTCACTTTCACTTTCACTCCCCCCCCCCCCCCCCCTCCCTCGGCTCCACAGAGACAGCTTTTCACATTGGTTTCTGTAATAAAAGCATGCGTCAATGGCTGCTGAAAGTGTCAAACGTAACAGGGGTCAATGACCGAGGCTATGTTAGCCTCCCGTTGCCGGTTCGTCAACGCACGCCGAAGTAAGTGCTCCTCTCTGGCAATCACAGCACACCTTGGCAGCATTCACAAGTACCCACAACACTCCTGATCAGCAGCAGCATCTCTGGGGTTCTTACCTCCGAGTCCTCTCCAAACCACGCAAGAGCAGCTAGGAATTCCAACTCAGCTGCCATGTGTCCTCGCCTTGGCCGCCCAGGTGGCCCCCTCACTGGGCCATACGAGCTGCACAGCACCCATTCGAGTATGGCGAAGTCTGCAGGCGCCGCCACTGGGCACCAGCTGCAGGTCACGCCGATGTGCACGCTCACGGCGCGCCTACAATGCGCACATGGCGCTCCCCCACTTTCAGCACACAGCAATTAGTAGAGCGAGACTCCGTAGGCTATTCCCAGAAAAAACGCGGAAATAACCCTGAATGAATCAGCTACAGCCTACATAGAGAAAAGGGACTCTGTGCATGACTGCTTTGGTTGGCCCCAGAGAGCGGACCAAACAATCAGTGCCCACAACAGTGGGCTAGCTACGCCTCCCTTGCATCCCAGCAGACCCGCCCACAACCAGGCACTTCTGCTTTCTCGCAGAAACATAAAATGGTAGTTTTACCATTTTATGTTTCTCGCACTGGGAGAAAGCAGTGGGGCAATGCCCCTCCGCCCTAACGGAGGAGCCGCACCTGGTGTGTGTCTAGGACATTGCCACAATCAGAACCATGACAGAACTAGAATCTCCAACTGACAATGCCTCAACGCTACTACTTTTACACAACGCTGGCATAGACTCATCAACCAAACTCACAAGTCCATTTAAGCCACCATCCACTTTCACGCCCACTATGCCCATAGATGCCATAGACATCTACAACGATGTGATTGTGGATGAGGTCAAAAACTTGTACAAACGGAAATTCTGTGCAAAACACAAGAAGACTTTAAACACAAACAATACATGGACCTCATGAAAAAAACTAAAAGACAGAAAGGACATTATCGTCAAGAAATCAGAGCAAGGCAGCAACATCGTCCTATGGCCAAGGAACCTATACATGGAGGAGGCTTACAGACATCTGCACGATGCAAATTGCTATAGACCTACCACCATGAAGGAAGTAGTTGCTAGTGGCAAATAACTCAAAAAGAGCCTCAATAACTACAGAACGCAAGGCATCATCAGTAAAGAGGAGTTTAATTTCCTGAACAACGAATTTCCTGTACTACCAATCCTGTATTTTCTGCCAAAGGTGCACAAAGGTACATCACCGGTGCCTGGGAGACCCATCATCTCGGCACGCAAAAGCCTCTGCAAAAACATGTCTAAATAAGTCGATTACTTTCGGCAAGAGCACGTCATCAACTTACCTACCTACTTAAGAGACACTAGCGACTTCCTTCTCAAAATCAAAAACATCCCGTGGTCACCGAACCTAGTCTTGGTGTTGATATATTTGTGGTCTGGAAGGGTTGCACTGACAGTGCAAAGACATTCATCAATGGGATCAATTGTAATGACTATAATTTGGAGTTCAATGCCACCATAAGCACAGAATCAGTGGAATTTCTGGATGTAAAATCATATGTCTCTGATAGCACACTACAGTCCACCCTCCATAGAAAACCACTGCAGGGAACTCCTCTCTACACGCCACCAGCTTCCACCCGAAACACCTGATAGCAAGCATTCCTTATGGGGAAATGCTGTGCTTGCGCAGAATACGCAGCAACACTACAGACCTAACCAAGTGCCAATTGGAGTCTCACATGAGATTCAGGGCCAGAGGGTACACTAAAAAGACGATCGTGGCAAGACGCTATTACAGGGCACATGCGCTGACATTCCTAACAGGGATACTCAACCAGAGCTGACCACTGAGAGCTGGGTAACCACGTGCCTAATTATCACTCACAACACCGAGGCACGTGCACTCAAATCCATTTTCAACAAACACTGGGGCATCATAAAGACTGATTTCACACTAGGACCCATGCTTGTCCCTAGGCCTAACATCACCTGTAGGAGAGCCAGTTCCATGCATGATGCTGTAGTCAGAAACAGCCCTGAAATAACTAAAGCCACAAATTGGTTATCAGGTGTCAAAGGGTCTTTCAAGTGCAGTAGCTGCAGGGCGTGCAGATTTGGAGTTAACACCACCCAAATCCCGGCGGAGTTCAGGAACAAACCCATAGTGATCCAACAAAAACTCACTTGCAGAACGGAATTCGCAGTTTACATTCTTACCTGCAGCTGCGGGCTCAGGTATGTAGGGAGCACTAAGCTCCAGGTGCACCTACGTATCTTGCAACATATTAGAGCAATTGTCAACAGTGACCCGGCATATCCTGTTGCCAGGCACTTTAAAGAAACACAACATAACAACTTTGACCACCTTAAATACTGTGTAGTTGATTGCATCCCACCACTCAGACGTGGGGGAAATAGAAAGAAATTGTTAAGACAACTGGAGTCCAGATATATAATTGAACTCCACACCAAGGCACCGACAGGACGGAATCTCAGTGAAGACCTTTTCAACTTCCTGTAAAAGAAAGTTTACCACAGTTGCGTTTACACACTTTCACCCATTTGACTTCTAAAAGTCAGCTGACTTTTAGTTGGTTCTCCAGTTTTTAACCCACTGCACTTGGTTTCATGATTAGGAACACTGTTTTAACACACTGCACCAGGCTCGCCAGTTCTGGGAGCAACTTTAGGGTTTAGTACTCGCACGTCACGGCACCTCAACACTTTTCCCCCGTCCTACTGCACTTATTTCCAATTGTATTAATTAGTGACCCCTTTGTTTAGTAGATTAACGTACTCACATTTTATGGTCATTTAATGGACAACACACATCACATGCAGACTTTGACTTGCTACATATGACTCTTATAACACTTAGGCCCACTTGAGTACCCACTCTTAGCACACATAGCAACATGACTTCAAATGCGTTTGCATAGAATCATTAACCGCATGGGCACAGACACGTAAAGGCTGCAATAGTTGCGCTTCATTGTATGTTCCCCAGTCAGTGATGATGGCATACCAGTTCCTTGCATTTTACCCGTGCCACATGGCATCCACGGTGGTTTTCAGGAACATATACTCGAGTTATCTCATCTAATTATAGAACTAGTTTCTATCACTGATACGTCTTGGGAGACTTTCATAACGCCGTTTTCCACACATTGACAATGCCTCTACCTTTGCCCACACTTGCTTACCTCTCAAGACACTGCGCATCACTGGAGTTACAGAATGCTGGGCCATCTGCACTGTTATATAGAGCACTAGTCTTTTGTCTATGTCTGCCACTGAAGTTTGCTTGTCATTTTTGCGCCTAGTCATCAGCTGATGACAAGATGTTTTTACTGCATGCTGCAAAATTGCCATTTTTTTGCCATGTCACTGAAGATTGCTTGTCATTTTTGCGCCTAGTCATCGGCTGAAGACATGATGTTTTTACTGCATGCTGCAAAATTGCCACGTTTTTGCCATGTCACAATAAACATAGAAAAGTCACTAATAGATACTATAAAACAATGTCCATTTTCAAAACGCGCTATGTGATCAAGACCACAGGCTTGTGGTCGAAACGCGTCATCCTGACATACTAAAGCAATAAACTGATTCATTGTATCTTCAACTGGAGTCTGTGCCCTTGTTTACCCCGCTGCGGTCGTTCACTGGGATTCTGGTTTGATATATATATATATATATATATATATATATATATTGGGATTCTGGTTTCATATATATATATATATATATAAATCGGCAGGCTTAATTTCGATGGATGAGTTTAAATTTCTTAAAGTTGACTACCCTATTACTCCAGTTATTTATTTCATCCCGAAAATTCACAAAAGAATGGACAAGCCACCTGGTAGGCCGATCATCTCAGCTAAGGGTAGCTTGTTGGAAAATATCTCGAAGTATGTGGATCACTTTCTCCAAGAACACATGAAAAGTCTCCCATCTTACATACAGGACACTGGGGACTTTTTGAGAAAGTTGGTCAAAGTTCCATGGAGTCCCGATCTGTTACTCATCTCTATGGATGTTACATCCCTCTATACAAGTATTCAGAACTTGGATGGGGTCAGGGCATGTGAATATTATCTTAACCGTAGAGCTATGGGAATGTACTCTCACAATAAGATGTTGCTTACCATGATATCTGTGTGTTTAGAGAATAATTTTTTTCTGTTCCAGCATCAGGTATACCAGCAAACGCGTGGTGTGGCCATGGGGGCCTGTTTTTCTCCCAGTTGCGCATGTTTGCACATGGGTTACTGGGAGGAGAGGGTCCTCATGGCTAAACACTGCGTTATCATAGAGTCGAATATCATTTGCTGGTATAGATTAATTGATGATTTGTTTTTGGTATGGCGAGGGGATGAAGACAGTGCCAAACAATTCCTTGAAGCAATTAACATCAATGATTTGAACCTGCAGTTCACTTTTGAAATCAGCAATAGGTCAGTCTTTTTTCTGGATGTAGAAATATTTGTTTGTAACAACCAACTGCAGACTAGACTACACAGAAAAGACACTGCGGGGAATACGGTGCTACATGCACTTAGCCACCACCCACAACATCTGATCAATAGTATCCCCTTTGGTGAGATGCTAAGGATGCGTCGTATCTGTAGTACAGAAGCTGATTTTCTTAAAGCACAAAGTGAATGCAGGGAACGATTCAGGGAGAGAGGTTATGCAGAATCTATACTCTCTAGAGCTGTGTTGAAAGTTAATAACATTACTAGAACTATGGCACTGGCACCCAAAGCAGCCCCAGTAAACGATCCAGCAGTCATTTACACTGAAGACACACGGATTATACTAACCTTTAGCACATAGCACAGAGCAGTGCGTAAAATTATTAACAGCAATTGGTCACTAATCCAGGCTGACCCAGTGTTGGGTAACTCTCTATCAAAGAAACCCAAGATTGCTTTCAGAAAAGCACGCTCAATGAGCAATTTGCTAGTGAGTAGTAGCCCTGAATTGAGTCAATCTAAATCTTGGTTGGTGGCAAGAAAGGGGTTCTACCGCTGCAATGCATGTAGATATGGAGTACATCGAAAATCATATTTGACTCCATTTCTTCCTGAACCTGTTCCTATCTCCAAATACCTTAATTGCAGGACAGATTTTGCGGTGTATGTGCTGGAGTGCCCCTGTGGCCTGAGGTATGTTGGCAGTACCAGGCTGCAGGTTCACAAGCGGGTACTCCAGCATATGCGAGCAATCACCAATAAGGATTTGACCTACCCGGCGGCACGTCATTTTAAGGAGCACCATGCCAGTAAGCTGGAGGCTTTCAGCTACTGGGTGGTAGACTCAATTCCCACACAAAGAAGGGGAGGGAACCGGGAGTTCTTATTAAGGAGATTGGAAACTGAATATATCCTGGAGTTGGACAGTAAGAGTCCTAGAGGATTGAATTCGAGTGAGGATTTCTACACTCCTTTGTAAACTGGATATTCATCACTTAACTATTGTGTGAAGAATCACATAGTTTCAATAAGTCCTAGATGTATGCTGATATTTCCCTGTTTCGAAAATTGCACTGAATTTTAATGTGAAAGATTTTTTCATATACACTTTTTTGCACATAGGGTTAATGCTTTTATAGATAATATATATATATTTTTTATATAAAGGTACTGTATATTTATTTGCAATAGGTGTCACGGATGTGACTCTTAGTAATAGATATATGTACTTGCACGAATTTGCACAATTTGCACAGTCACTTTATTGCAACATGGGGTTTTATGGAAGGGCCCACATGGGCCGTATTAAGAAAAAGCAACAAGTCTTGTTTACAGAATTTTATTAGGACTAATTAATCTCGTCTTTTTCTTTATCGTTGAAACATTGTTTTAAAACAATCATTGTGGTAAATATCAAATTGCATTATGCAAACAATCAAGTTAAACCTAATGAATTATTGCCATTTATGTATTTTTATGAGCATTTGTTTAACTATAATAACAATTTTTTATACATAGTAACCTGCAATCGGCAATTACGCAAATGTATACAGTATTCAATTGAAAATACGGTGTATTTAAATAGTATTTGCAAATGGGAGGGGCAATGTTTTGCGACGACAAACAAGCAATGTATGTGTTGCATGATTTCTATTTCCATGATTTATCCCCGGTTGTGCATGTGACTCACCTCAAGCATATATAATTGGTGGACCCGTTGTGTTGCGCATCATGTGACCAAGGACTGTGACGGGCTGAAACGCGTAATAGCGGCGGTGGTGTCTACTATATTGAAATAAATAATTGGATTCCTTCACCTCACCCTGTGTTTGCTTCCGTTTTTTGAGGATACGTCTTCAGCGTATGAGACGGAGTTTTGTTTTATATATATATATATATATATATATGTATGTATATATATATATATATATATATATATATATATATATATATATATCCAAACAAAATGCCTCCGGGCACAGGAGGAGCCCCAGACCCTGCAGGGCGGCCTCACAACAATGGTCCCGGAGAGGCCCATCCATTGATACACCATCACGAACAAGATGAGGCCCAATATCGGAGTAAAGCACTTTATTTGCAGGTACAGCAGCGCAATGAAAACTCCGTCTCCTTACGCGTTTCGGCAACCTTTTGCCTTGGTCACAGGTGGAGTATGCAAATGCAAAGTGCAATCGTGCGCGCCTTTTCAGTTAAAAGTCACGTGACAGTTATACAATACTTCAATCCCCATGATGCATTTCAGTGGGCGTTTTACTGCATGGAATCTTATGACATCCGTCTGCCTTTAAATCAAAGTTATTTATCATACCTGCATCAAAATAGTGGGTTTC
Source organism: Triturus cristatus (assembly GCF_964204655.1). NCBI lineage: Eukaryota > Metazoa > Chordata > Amphibia > Caudata > Salamandridae > Triturus > Triturus cristatus. The sequence goes on from NC_140580.1 coordinate 32,180,941, forward strand.
ATTAATTTACACTGTCCAGTGCTTATTTTTCGTGCCCAGTGCTCCATGTCAAAAATGTATCTGCAATAAAGCCTGTCCTCCGACACGATCAAAATGAGGAATCACCCCACTTCGAATCCCTTCCTGCAAAGCCACAACTTTGCTATTTAGCTTTTTAGCTTTTCCTTCAGTGGGCTTGTGGCGATGAGTGAGTCGAACTCCAGATTAAATATCCAAACAAAATGCCTCCATACATATATATATATATATATATATATATTCCATAGAAAAATCACGCTCAGTGATAGCGCGAAAACAAGCCATTCCAACCAACCTTTCAATAAGTTAAGGATTTAATTCCTCAGGCAGCACAACAAACAGCATTACGCGTTTCAATCCCTATGGATCTTAATCATATGCAAGAAAGAGGGTTAATGTCACCTGGGTGTTATTTAAACTAATCAACAACACAAATGAAGGACTTCCAATGCGCACATTGCTGTTGTAAAAAGGTGTAATACCTGATTTCTGTCCACTCATCAGACCAAAATACAGTTCTTCAAAAGCAATACCCTCCAGAATATCATGCAAATGCATTCCTTTTCATGTACATATATATATATATTGCCAAATATATATTTTTACAAGTACATATGCATATTTATCTACATATATATATATATATAATCCTTGAAAGCTGCGGTTAACTGGCATGCACCTGAACGCAGGTGGTGCAAGGAAAAATGTGCTACCGCTAGCGCCTACAACTCCTACAAAACCTCTTCCAGTAAAAGAGAGCCTGCACTTGAAGTCTGAAGAAATCTACTGAGTACCCTGGAAGTATTTTCTTTATATCCTTTGTATCACGAGTATAAATACAACACAGAAAATTACGTTTTTTTAAATTGAAAAAAGGCTATTGTATAACCGAAACACATCTCATCTTACTATTATTTGCTGTACCTGGAACTTTACAGGGCTTCCAACCACCCTTTTACGACAAGGGTGGTCGGGCCGCCTTGGGACCACTGCAACCCCTGGTGGTGTTGCGGCGGTCTTGAGGCTGCAATATGCTTGGCGGGGCTGCGGCGGCCCGGTAACCATATTATGAGTTTCCTCACTGACACACTTTTTATGGCCGTGTGACTGCCATGAAAAGTGTGACAGTGAGGAAACAAAGGGGGCGTCATGGTGCGGATGCAGGGGGGCACATGTTTTGTCCCTATGTGCATGCGCCCGAGTTTCTGCAGACCCTAGACTTAAAGTCCATGCCCTGCAGGAACTGTCTTTGACACTCCTATTCCTGTGTCTTTTTCAAAGGCACCGTGGTGGGACCACCAAATAACTTCCAGCCAGAGCAACAATAAGTGATTCACTGGCGGCGGTCTTTAATGTCCTTGGCGGGCTAAGAGTGAGGCTAAGTCTTAGATTAATTAGATGGCAGACGAATTGCCATGGGATAGGATCAATCCAATCATATGTTACATGAAAGAACGACTAAGCAGTAACAATGAAGATTCAACGCAGCATACCCTGCCCAGGTTGACAAACAGAGCTCTCAAGTGAACCACATTTGAACAGTCTGTCCACCATTTCACACTTTTTAGAAGAGAATAGCTCTGATTTCTCTAGTCCACTGCATATCAATGAGACCTTCAAATTAGAGCCTACGTGTTCATGCCCGGTTAAAAGCTTCTCACTCTGGGAGGTGCAGAGTTGCAAAGGAGTATCTGGAATGAGACTCCCTGCCTTTCAGTTCAGTCAGTCCTGGGGCAGGGTGCAGCAAGTTGAGTCTAGCAGGTACAGTAAAGTGTTAGCTTCAAGGATGCAAGTAATTCAACAATGAAGAAAACCAAATAGGGTGGAGATGGCCTGAGGCAGTTGATATGGAAACTGAAGCAGTAAAGTGGTACCATGTCAGCAGAGACACTTTAAACCCGCACTGTAAGACGAGAGCTTTTCTTTTGGAACATGGAGTTTCACATTCCCTTCAGTAGGATGTGACACAATGTACCAACATGACACATTTTGTGAAATGAAAACCAAGACTCGTCTAGAATGTCAAAGATAATATGGGTCCTCATGTCACCTCCCATGAGGTGAGAACCGTGTGCTCGGAATCAGAAGATTTATTTGGAATGAATGATATACAGTGTCGCTGGGATAGACAGGCTCAGGAATTGGTGTTTGTCACTTGAACTGACTGTCAGATTGCCCCAGAGTCCTGAAATGAAGTTTTTTATTGGGCTGCCACTCCATGTTAGACAGAAGTGTGCAGAGGGCCCCAGACTAGAATATTTTGAGGAACAGTTTTCACACAAAGATTAAACACAAAATGTTAATCCTCATTTTCTGTTTTGACAGAACCATGTGTTGGTTTCAATAAAAAAAAACGTGGAAGCGCTTCCGCATAAGTTTGCTTCCCTCACTACAGAAATGGATCTTCTGGGTCTCGGAGCTTGCACTTAGTGTGATTCAGGGCTGGTCCTGAGGCCGTCTGCTGTCAGAACGCTGTAAGCCCACCCTATTCTGGATCCCAGGGATTCGCTGCAAATTGGCCTGGACTAATACACTGGCCAAAATCGCGTAATTTCAAGAATTTTTTATTACTCTTTTTAAGTCAAATTCATGAAATTATGCTATTATGACACTTCATGTAATTATGCACTTTAGGAAATGTCCTTTTTAGTTCGAGCCTGGGCAGTGCATGCACTACTCTGCAAGGCATGCTATATTAAGGTATGGATGTGAAGCTCAGCTCACTCTCCGCCCAGTTTTTTCATTGGCTTGTGTCATTGTCCATTGTAAACTGGGGCTTTTCATTAGTCAATAGGCTTAGCAGTCCCTCCTTAGTACCACCTTGTCCCATTTTGTAACCTCCCATGAGACCATCCCCTGTTATGTGTGTTGTTGCTCAATAGGCTTTAATTACAGCCTCCGAGCACTATTTTTCTCAAAAAGTTTTGTCCTGCCGGCAAGTGTCAGGACACACACTCTCCTAATGCATTTGCAATGCAGTAGGTCTCTCATTTGAGAGAGTTCAAGCTATTGGCTTGGTAAATGACAATGGCCATTATTTATCTGTTTAAAAAAAACACATAAGTAAAAGGCATTGTCATTTACAATGCCAATAGCTCAAACTCTTTTAAATGCGAGACCTATTGCATTGCAAATGCTTGTTCTGTTTGGTCACCCAGAACTTTTCACTTATTACTAGACCCTTTATTTTCTCTGGCTTTCGTACTCTGTGCACTTTAACCCTGCTAACTAATGAAAACGCCTGTGCTCTCCTTTTAAACATGGTCAAAATGGCACACTCCTAATTGGTACATTTAGCGTTCCTATAAGTCCCTACTATGCAGTAGAAAATATAACCAATGGCCTGGAAGTCAAATGCCACTTGGGGACCGCAGCACCAATAGTGCCATCTATTATAGCAGCAAGGCAAACATTGCTTCAGGCCTACCACTGACGCCTGACTGTAACTGTGCAAAACATGCATTGCAAGCAGTCGAAATATTCAATTTGTCAGATAACAACCTTCCTTTTAATTATTAATAAGTCCCTCCTAAGGAGGTATTGTAGCTCAGAAGAACGGTTGAATGGTATTTAAAAGCAAGATTTGTAGAAATCCTCAGCTAACATGCCCTTACATTGACTAGCACCCAAATGCTATTTTCACTGTTCAGGCCCAGTTGTCCTATGTAGAAACCAGACTATTTAAAAAATGGGACCAGCTAGAAAAAATAATTAAACAACAATTTTTAATAGTTAATAAAATCCAACTCAATGGTGTTGTCAGTTTTTCAATAAATATGAAGGAAAAGGAACTATTAGAAAGTTACCTTTTTCATGCCCGATGTTACTGGCGGCTAATTTGCAGCTAGTGAGCGTCCTAGACTAGGTGTGAAAAGGTGTCAAGTGCCTTTGATGCACAAACAATTGGCTGATCTAAATAGGTAGACTTGTATGAACTCCCTAGAGTGTGCAGGGCGGGGGCTGTGGGCATCCTTTTTGATACTACAGTGTCAAATCCTACTAGCCAGGTCTGCTGGGTTCACAGAAAATGCTTGGGGCAGACTTGAAAGGGAGATAACAGAATGCTAAGACAATTCTTGTGTATCCACTGTCAGGTTGCTGGAGGACCCTGCTTTGCCCTACTAGTCGTCTGTCTCTGAGTTTACGCTTAACACTTGGGGCAAACTTGAAAGGGAGAGAACAGGATACCATGCCAAGACGATTCTTATGTATCCACTGTCTTGTTTCTGGAGGACCCTGCTTTTGTCTTACCATATATCTATCTCTTGGTTTGTTGTGGGCACAGTCACTGCTCCAAATTGTATTTTAGTGTTAGATGTCTGAGGACACTAGAATTTTCATAGTATACTCCGTATACACACCCATAGCCTTCAGAGCTCAACTTTAGTTTGACGGAAGACTTTCAACATCTTGAAAACACCCTAACACCTTGCATTTTGGGCCTGTTTGCTATAAGAAAACAGGAACTGCTCAAAAATAAGGTAGGGTTGGCCCTAGGAAGTGTTTCAGGGAGGGGGCAGGAGTTACCCCATCCTCTAGCTTGTGCCAGGCATAAATGTGGTGTCTTCAGGCACCCACTTCAGAACACTTTCTGGGCCTACAGAAGATCAGAAGAGGGCTGGATGTGAGAGGATCCCTGAAGGACTGGGCCTGCTCCGTCTTGCACTCAGGAGAAAAAAGTGGACTCCGAGGTTCAGTTGGCTGACCTCTTGTGTGGCTGCAGGGAGACAACAAGCTGCCTTTTCCTGTAAGTACTTAGCCGATAAGTAGCAACTGGACTTGGGCTGGAGATAACTGTGAGAGGCCCAAAACACTCGAGGCCCTTCAATCTATATCCGTTGTTTGAGGTGCTTGCTTTTTGTGTATAGGATCTACGGACGCTCATATGAGGGTAGGGACAACTACACCTCTTATTGAAATTTGCTGAAAGAGTGCGTTTACTCCAGAGATTTTATTGCTATTCAATTTTCCCAAAATTGTACTGTCAAGATTGGTTAGGTCAGTTTTGAATTGAGAACTATTTAATCCAAACACAAAGATCATCCTGGTTCGGTGATTGTATTATTGTTTCAAACTTCCTTCTGTGAAGAATGTATAGCCAACACATGTTTTGCCCTGTCAAGGCATGCAAGCCTAGGGCTTCTCCAAGGCTATATAGAACAAAAAACATAAAGCCATTTTTTAATAAGTGTTGTAACTGCTTATTATTTTAAGGATAGGGGGGCGTTTACCCAAGAAAGGTATCTCCACGGGAATTGTGATTAAAGGAAATGTTAAGAAATTGTTGGTCAGGCAGTATTCTAGCAGTTCCAGGATCATTTGATTCCTTTCAGTCAGATGTACTGTTCTTGATAGAGTCTTCCCTATGGCTTCTAAGCTGTCTTTGTGTTTGTTTGACGTGTATAAGCTTACAACGTCTACTGTTGCCAAAATGTACTTAGGCTGCCAATCACTGTCATTGATTTTCTGGAGCATGTCCTTCGTATCTCTCACGTAAGATGGTAGGTCTTGCATGAAGGGTTGTAATTTGTTATCAGTGAATTCTACAAGTCTAGAGCAAACTGAGTCCATTCCTAAAACGGTGCGTCTTCCTTTTGATGGAAAGCCAACTTTTTGTATTTTGGTGAGAGTGTACATAGTAGCCATAGTCGGATGTTTGATGTAAAGAAATAGTTTCTCTTCTTTTGTAATGAGGTCTTTGTTGCTCCATTGTTCTAGAAATCGTGAAAGTTTGAGTTGCGTTTCTGGTGTGAGGTCTTTCTGTAGTTTTGTGCAACAAGTAGGATCTGTCCATTGTTGATTAATTTCGTTTTTGTAGTCATCCTGATGTAGGATGACCACGTTTTCACTCTTATCTGCGTACTTGATTGTCAGTGCAGTATTTAGCTGTCAATCCTTTATTACACTTTCTACTCCCTTGGTACTACTTTTTGGTAAATACTCAGGTCTGGAGAGATATTTTTGGTGTTCCTTGTCCAGATCATTTAGCACTGCATTTAGCACTGCATTATAAAACAGGTTAATGGAATTACCCGTGGACATATTCGGTGTGCAGCTGGATTTGGGTTTAAATCTGCTTTCTCTGGAGTGTGAGATGTCAATCCCTAGTTCTTCTGCTGTTGAGCATATATCTTGTGTATCTCCTGTTATAGAATTATCGGTCATTAAGTATATATCTTCCAGGTCTTGGACTGTGAATTTACTTGTGATAGGTTGAGTTTGTATGGTTCTTGGGTAGGCCTGGGCAGAGTTCCGCCACACAGAACTCTGTGAAGTGACCAAAATACTCAGCCGCCTGTATGCATTGATTATCAGCACCAGGTGTTTGTCCCGCGCTGGAAAATCAATGCAAACGACAATATGTGCAGGGCAAGAGGGTGTTGCTTCTTTTCTGCCGTTAAAGTAGATTTTCCACTTGAGTGGCTGCTTTCTCAATGCAAATGAAAGGTTTCTCAATGCGAGTGGTCGTGACCACCCATGACCGCCTGCGTTGTGAAATCTGACTGCCCGCGTTGAAAAATCTCAATCTGGGGTTGGTGGTTCATTGGTTATGGTACTTTGGTATTGCCTAGCCTGTGTTGTCTTACTTCCTCATAAAAATGTACCCATATTCTTTTTGTGGGACATGATAAGGTCTCACTTGGTGATTCCAAGTCTGATGTTGCAGACGTTCCTGGACCTAAATTAGACACTGCTGTTCACCTCCATCTGACACCCTGCGAGTCTCTTAATGCCTTCCATGAGGTCCTGGAGGGCTTTATAAGTAAGCCCGGGCGTAGTGCTCCGCTCCGCCCACGGAGTGTACGTAGCGATGCCTGCTTCGCGGTTTACAAAGTAGGCGTAGCAGGCAGCGCTACGCACACTCCACGGCAATGCAGAGCTGCCCGCCACCCGCCGCCCGCCCTCATTTTAAAATAATTTAAAGAATTTAAAAGTAAGAGAAAATGCCTTACCTGCTTTGCGCATTTGTGAGAAGAAGTTGCCGTCAACCAGGAAGAGGGAGCCCCGGGACGCCGCACCGCAGGTAAGGCATTTTACTTACTTTTAAAATACTTTAACTTATTTTAAGATGAGGGCGGGTGGGAGGCGGGCGGCGCGTAGTGGGGCTACGCTGAGCGTGCAAGTGTGCGTAGATTTGGCCACACTATGCGATGCTCCACGTATCCCCACTACGCCCAGGGTTATTTATAAGTGTACTCCTGTGGTTGATTGGGATATAAAAGACTAAACCAGAAGATAAAATGTTCGACTGGGATGAACCTTGTTGGTGTATCTAACCCTCGTTCCATCACGGTCAGTCTCAAATTGTGCCTACCGTCCTACCTCGAGCACTGGCTATCATTTATACTTTGTGCTTTTTGGCGCTATTTCTTCTTAACACTTTCTATGGTTCCCTTTATTGGATTGTTGCCATTTTGTTTAATATATTTTACTATATTTTCCTAATTTTGTTTGGAATTTTAATTGCTTTACATACTGACTTTATTATTGTTTTGGTACTGCATAAATTCTTTGCACAAGGTAAGTCTTCCTGTTATGTGCCATAGCTACCAGGGGATTAACCTCAGACTAACTGAGTAACTTTGAGGATTTACCCTGACAAGAGGCCTGATTATTCCTTGCGTCCACCCCAAATAATAAATTAACTTCTTACACATAAAAAATGACAGTGAATTGCAGGGAACAACTGAACATGAACAGCTGTTGTTCACAGTGCTTTTGTTTAATTTCCCAAAAATTGACACAAGGATGCATTTCACTCTAAAATATACCCCGAAATTATGGATTTGGATTTCATGTAATTAAGTGTAATTTCACTTAATTTAGCTGTAACTGTGCATAGTAAAGGAGGTATTGAACTCTTTTTTCCAGCAATGTTTTCTATGTTTTGAAAAACAAATAGATTAATATCAGGCAGCCTCTGATAAACAGCTTATAATTATTTTAACCAGACAACATGCTGTAGTTTGCTTTTTTGACTGCTAAATTAAGGATTATTGTAACTCTGCTCTACTGGTGCAATTCGATTTACCAGACAAGTTCAATGCCTTATTTGTAGAGACTGCATTTACCCTTTATTACACTTCCTGCCACATACAATATCAGGCAATACGTACAAAGACAGTATAGTACTGTCTTTATTACAATAACACAATTCTAGGAGGCCGCTTCTTTTTCTGACACAATATGTTTGGTGTGACTCTGTGTTTCTGAATGAGGCACATTCTGTCATTATACAAACTGGGCACAAAATGATTCCAAAGGATATATAAATGTTTTTGGAAGTACAGAAAAGTAATGGCTTTGGACATAATTTGTGAAGCGTTAAATGCTTTATGTTATTATTAGTGCTCCCTTTTTCTAGATTTTAGGGATTTCATGTATCCATGCAAGTAGCAGTTAGAGAGTACCCAACTATTGCATCTCCACCAAAGGGATTATTTATTTTTCCGCAATCTCACTGACAGTTGCAAGTGATTCTCCACTGTCCTCTTTGCCACCACTTCCATACTTCAAACACTGAGAATGGAAGGCTCTGATAGAAAGGAAACTCGTATGCTCATCCCTGTATTTCCTAGCCTATTTTCCGAGGAACAATAAATTCATTTTATCAATGTACTAAACTGATGAGGAGGTTTTGTGATAGGCTGGAAAAATACCCATATTTATGCAACAGATGAGAGGGAGAGAAGAGGGAAAATAGCAGAGGGCTCATCCCAAGTTATATGCACATTAGAGAGCCCTACTCTGCAATATGGACTGTGTGGGCCATATCATCCGAAGATGTGAAAATGCTTAGTTTTGTATGTAGAACCCTCAACCACCATGGTTACCCCTTGGTGACATGCTTCATGACTGGGTTTCTTCCCTTCCATTGCGGAACAGGGCATGCTGAAACCAGTGACTTACGCAGGAGCACTGAGTAAAATAATAAGTGAGAAGTTAAAAAATAGTAGCAGGGAGGTGATAATACCTGGCTGATATATACTGCAATTTTAATGGATGTTCCACTCGGCTGGATTAAAAAAATGGAAGGAAGAAGTGGGAAATTCTTAGATGCGCAATAACCCTAACTTCCTCTTAAAAATTCTCAGCATGTTTCTGCCACCCTTCCCTGTGTCTTTCGTCAGGACCGAAAAGTGTACTCCCTGGAACCACTACTTTAATATTATATGAATTGTGCATGGTGCAGACACACATCATGCATACCAATACACTTGTTGTCACCTAATTGGTGTTATTATTCCTTTGATGCAGTAACACTTATTAGTGCTCCATAGATGCACGGATGTGAGGCAAGTCGTTAGTCGTACTAACATCAAGGTTGCCGCCTGGATCATTAGCCTTCTATCACAATCATCTGTACCTATGGACCACTATTAAGTGTTACTTTACTACATCAATGGAATCATAGCACTAAAATGAATGGAATAATAACATCAAGTAGGGGACACAACCTTTATTGGTATGCATGGTGCATGGATGGAATACACCTTACACAAGTCATTTAATGTTAAAGGAGTGATTCCAGTGAGTGAACGTTTCGGTCCTGATAAAAGCCACAGGGAAGGGGGGCAGAAACATGATGACAAACCCTTAGGAGGAAGTTCGTATTATTTCACCCCTAAGAACGTCCTCTCCTTCTTTACCCTTTTCTAGCCATACTGACTGGAGCGCTCATTAAAATCGTAGTTGCTACCAGCCAGGTATCTTTAATGCTATGCTATTACACCCCAAATCCTATTTTTTCACTTCTCACTTATTGTTTAACTCAGTGCTCCTGTATAATTCACTGTTTGCAGCACGCCTTCTTCAACAGCGGAAGAGGAAGAAACCCAACAATGAAGCATGCCACCAAAAGGTAACCCTGGTAGGTGAGGATTCTGCATTCAAAAATAAGCATTTTAGCTTATTATGGTGAAGTAGCCCACACAGTCCATACAGCAGAGAAGGACTCTCTAATTTGTGTATTGCAAAAATACACAAACAGGCAGTAAAACCAACCAAGAGTCAGGCTGAGGCCATCTGAATTATTTCAGGTATTTACATGAATCAACCAAAGGGAGAGGCTAGCATAGACTTGATCACCAAGAGCTGGGAGGCACATGGCACAATGCCTAGTCAAGTTGGCACACCACAGTTCACTGGATTTGTCTTAAAACCAGAATAAAGTGATACGTTTTGAAAGGGATTAAGGCCTCATTCTTCCTCTGTAACAAGTACGTTTCTGGTACAGTGGTTGTTTTAGGTGTTTTAATTGCACACATAGCCTGTTTTTGAATGTATTATCTAAGTGGCATTACCACATTACATCACATTTAGCGATATGTTTGTGAAATTGGGTCTTGAATTAATCAATTCCCCTTTTACTCCACTTCCGCAAGTAAATGTGTTTGATCCCTTTGTATACTCTGTAAGCTGCAGATAGACATTATTTACAATCCTTATGGCTTTAGTGAGAAGGCATTGGTGGCCAACACCCCCACTCTGAAAAGAATGCTGCCTGTCCGTTCCCTGGGCTGAATTGGAAACCAGATCAGCTCAGGCAAAAGTGTTCAAACCAGCCACACACTTCAGGAGGCCATTATTAAAATAGCACAATGGGGGCAATTCCCATCTTGCTCTGAAACCAGCCCCTCCCCCCAGCCTGCAGTGTACTGGGAAAATGCCTTAGGGGCAGAATGGCCAGTGCAGCTCTGGACATACCCACTTCAGTATGTCCCATTGACTCTCCAGAAAGCAGCTCACAAATGCACTGGCTTGTAATTTGTTGCAGCAGTGAGTGCAGCCATGCACCTTTCTTTTAGGGGGAGGAGTGGCCAGAAAAGTGTGTGCTTTTGAATTGGCTTGACTACAGGATGAGCCCCACATGCTGCACTGCCAAAATCTTGCTGTGTTACTGCTTTAGGCAGAAGGGAAGCCCAACCATACAGAGAATAGGCAGGCTCAGACAGAGTACCACCATGTGATTGGCAATGTAAATGCACCCAATGTTTCCCTAACTCAAACCAGCAATGGCAGTGCCAAAAGATCTGGCTTGTAGATCAGAAATAACTTTATTCGGTCTGAATAAGACCATAAAAGTGCAAAAAACATGAATAAATACACACAGTTCACACAATACATAGAACATTCCAATTGATATAGCAATAGGCCAACTATAGCCATAAAACATAATATTCTTAAGAAATACCAGGAGTTTTTTCAGAAGGGGGCTCATATCCGTAAAACTTGCATTTAAAAAACTTTACATCTCATCTAAAAGATTAAAAAGCACGTCTTAAAATACATTGTACAAGGATGCTAATAATATAAATTACATGTCCACAAACACCTTCACCCCCAGAAAACTAATAGCAATTACATTTGGACATTCCCTTCATCAAACGACTTTCTCCGCCTCGAGGACGAGGCAAGAAAGAAAGCTATGACATATCTGGAATATCCATCCAGGAGTGACTGTAGATATAATAGTGCAAGTTTTACTTGTACAAAATGCAAAGCTTTTAATAATGGGATTAGATACATTCTTCGGGGCATATCATAATAGCCACAAAAGAAAATGAAATGCGATGAATCCTGGGGAGAAAAATTATCACAAGTACAAGGGCCTAACTTTGTACTCCAGTCAGTAGTTTTAGGAAAAGCTAGCAGCATATGAAACTGGTTGAACCTGAATCTGGTAAAGAGAAATCTATGATGGACATTAATATTGGTGAGCAAATACCGCTCAATGGCAGGACCTGTCCTTATTAAAGCATGGCTGCGTAGGGTAGGTTTCTCCAGCTCAATACTTTCCCTCTCAGATTATCTCCACAGAAAAACATTATTCCTGGTCTAGGCAATATCATCTTTAGAGATAGAAGAGGGCAAGTTGAACAATGTAGGCATACCTAACCTAACAAAGGTGTCCCTAATATAAGTCAACCATTTCATTGACCTCCACCCATCAAGCTTCAAACAGTCCTGAACTATTTCTCTTCCCAGAAAATTTTCCGGCCTCACCCAGATATACCATCTGATCAGGGGGCGAAGTGCAATAAGATCCGAGAGATAGGGCAGCCGCAGGTCCTCATGAGCCATAAAAACCCGGGTAGAAGCTGGAACTGCCAACAGATGCCTACAAAAACCATTCTCTGCCAACTGAAGTTCCCTCGGATAACCGTAGTGGCAGGCATCACTACCATAAGTGACTACTGGAACAGACGTGGCCTGGTATATCTTGATCAGCGCGTTCATTGGTTTATTACCAATTCTAGAGGAAAAAGAAAAAGAGCGGCTAGAGTTTTCAGAAAAGCTAGTTTCTTAGCTCTTAGATCTGGCTAATAACTGAAAGGGATTCTTCAGTTGCAAGTGAGTTTAGCACTCAGAAGCTCATGATATGCCTGTCGATTCTGCCAATCACCTTTGTTCTCATGCATCAATTCGTCCACCCTCTGATTCATCATTTCGTTCACTATAACGTACACTCGCAAATTCAACAAGCATAAAGAAAATGTAATTAATAATGTAGCAAAAAGGAAAAAAAATGCTGCCGTCTAAAAATGGAAAGCACATACTTGAAATAAAGAAGTAGGATACAAAAAAATAAACATGGCAGCAAATGTCTATTTTGGATTGGTATTGTACATAGTGTATGCTTAGTGCAATAAAAAGTGAATGAATGAATGAAGCAGCACTTATAGAGCGCGTAGCTACCCGTAGGCATCCCAGCACTGGGCAATAAAACTGAAGCTTCAATAAATCACTTAGGAAAGAGCCATGTTTTCAACAGCTCACGGAAGGCCATATGAGTGGGTTCCCTTTGTAGCTGAAGAGGAAAGGAATTCCAGAGTTTGGCAGCATTGTATGAAAATAGCCGGCCACCACTTCTAGCCCTCTTGATTCAGGAGACGACGGCCAGGTATTGCTGGTCTGAGCGCAGTCGCCTTTTTGCTCGATAGGGCTGGACCATAGAGGAAATAATCTCTGGTCCTTTCCCTCCTATCATCTTATGAGTGATACATAAGACTTTGACGTGGACTCTCTCCCGAATGGGGAGCCAATGGAGAGATTTCATAGCAGGTTTTGCAGACTGCCGGCTCGGAGTCTCCACAAGGATCCTTGCTGCGCAGTTCTGTAACGTTTGAAGTTTAGCAAGGACCGAACTCGGGGCACCAAGGTATAAGGCGTTGCCGTAGTCCAGGCGTGAAAGAATAAGCGCCTGAACCATGAGCTTTCCTGCCTAGAAGGTAAGCAGAGGGAGTACTTTATGAAGCATCCTTATGCTGCCAAAGCAGGAGGTCACAACCTTTCTGGCTCAGACTTTGAAGCTGAAACCTGGAAAGATCGTTCCTCCAGGAAGGATTGCAGCCAGGTTTAGGGCTACTCCGGACACACCCAAACTTCTAAGTCATTGGACCAGAATGAGGTGGTTGACTGTGTCAAAGGCCCAGCTAAGATCTAAAAGAATAACGGCCGAGGAGCCTCCTGCATCGAGAATCTTTCGGGATTCTTCCACGACTGCCAGTAGAGCCGTTTCCGTTCCTTGGCGAGGCAAAAGCCAGTTTAAGAGGGATGGAGAAGGTTATGAGATTCCAGATATGTGGAAAGCGCCGAATTAACATGCTTATCCACAATTTTACTGATCCCTGGGAGAAGTGAGATGGGTCAATAGTTGTTAAGACAGTCTGGGTCCAAGCTAGGTTTTTTCAGGAGGGATTTGACCATGGCTTTTTGCCACAGAGGGAGGACCACACCAGCAGATATTGAGGAGTTGATCAAATCCAAAATGACTGGACCAACTGATTCAGCCACCTGATTCAAAATCTTAGGCGGGGCAGGGTCTCTAGGCAAAGTCTGAAGTGTTTCACAGTCCATTAAGGGGAAGGCCATTAGAGAATGTTCCTTACTCCATATGTAAGACTCCTCAGGATGAGGAGTGGTATAGATGTCGGTCAGAGCAAAAGATCCATAGATCGTTTGCATTTTGTTGTAAAAGTATTCTGCAAGTTCCGTGCAACGTTCGTCCGTAGCTATAGGTGTGTAGGGGGCAGAGGGAGGTTTCAGTAAATTGTTTGCAATTCGAAATGTTGGCTGCCAAGGAGACTCTTTCCTCAAAATAAGAGGCCTGGGCTTTTTTTATTTCGAACTTATAGATTTTAGTAGCCTCCCTATATTCCTTTTTCTTGTTATGGGAGAAGCCTTTTCTCCAGACTCTTTCGTTTTTTTTTACAGATTTGCTTTAATTTTGGGAGTTTAGGAGTGTACCAGGCCATTCTATTGGGCCCTTTGTGCAAGGAGAACCTGGTCTAATGTCCCCTCAATCCAATTGTTAAATCTCTCATTAGCCACAACCGGATCGATGCCAGGGAGCGGCTTAGAATTTTCCAGTACTGACACCCACTTTTCTAAGGAAAGTTTTGGCCACAACGGGACATAATTTGCATTGGCCGAGTTGGAGGGGTAGCATGGGTAGGAGCCCAACGGAAAGGAATCAGAAGATGGTCCGACCAAGGAATAGGGGTCAGTTTCTGACAGAGTAACTCCTCCAGATTGGAAAAAATGGGGTCTAGGATGTGTTACATGTAGCACCTTCTGAGTGAGCTGATAGGCCGTGAGGTCCAAGGACAGCTCAGATGCAGCCTTCGATGCAAAATCATGGAAATGGACATTAAAATCGCCCAGAATAGTAAAATTCGAGGTGGTGCAAGCAAGTTTGGGGACCATTTCAGGTAATGATTTGCAGAAGTGGCCCATAGATTCAAGGGGACGATAAATTAGGATGCCCAAAAGGGAAAGCGCAGGCGTAAATCCTATTGAGAAATGGAGGTTCTCACAGTCAGGTAAAGGGGTCCCAAAAGTCCGACAATTGAGGTGGCTTTTATAGATGATAGCAATACCTCCCCCTTTACCAGTCACCCTGTCATGTTGACCTTATTATATGGTTTCACAATAAAATGTCCTGTTGCATGTGTTGTAACTATTTTCATATTAAACAAATCAGATCTATGGCATTTGACATCCCTTTTCCTAATGAACAAATCATACTTTTAGCCTCCTTCACTGGCTTGTCATCACAACTAACTTAGGTCTTCTGAATTCTGCATAAGTTTCCACACAAGGCAGCCATCAAGCATACAGGCTTAAAATCAAATATGTTCACAGTTAGGTTAGCCAAATAATACAACATTAACCCCTTCCATGCTGCGCAGATTCCGCCGCTGTGCTGACGGAATCTTGCGCGGGCGTGGTCATGACGGAACGGTTCCGTCATGAGCACAGCTCAACCGTGGCTCATGACGGAACCGTTCCGTCATGAGCACCGAAGGGGTTAACAAGGATTATCACAATACAAATCTTTCATGGTTGGTCAGAGGTGGGTACATAACATCAATACACTTGCCTCATATCGTTATCGGGGAGATTCCCTGTAATAAAATACATATTTAGAGCCTTAGCACATTGTAATAGGAATCTACCCATAAAGGCCTATTTGTATTAACGTTTGCTTCTCACAATAAGTAAGTCAGGTCTATTGCATTTGTTGTAATATTTCAAGATAAACAGATCAGCTTTGATTATTTGTTCGTCACTATAAGCAACTCAGGCCTATTGTATTAAGCAAGCACTTCCCCACCAAACAAAAAGTGCAATATGAACACTCTTTTCCAGTGGAAGCACACATTTCTGCCCAGTCGAAGAATTGTTAAGAGGACGATTAACATGTGGGTGAAGCCTAAACTTCTCTCTCACCACTTCTTTTTAAAACCTATATGACCACTCTTGTTCTTTCTTACTGTTTATTTAATCCATGTTCCTAAAATGTTTTGAGAATACTCTCTTGATAACCTTCGATAACCGCCTGGGATAAAAGCAAATTCCATCCAGTGTCTGTAAAAATTCAGGACAAATGGCCTAAATTCAAGACATACATTTCGGGAAATAGGTATATTTTACAGACACGCCTGAGAAAATCTGTTAATAGTATAACTCACATATTTTATTTAGCAGAGTATTGGATCTTCCTTGAAAGATAAAGAAACCAGCTGTACAAATATAATAAACTATATATGCTTGTATATTTTGAACATTAGCACCTTAGTACATCAATGAAATCACAGACTGAGCTAAAGAAGACAGAAAATACATTGATAAATGGCTAAATAAATGATATAAGTTATTTTTGAAAAGAAAAATGAAGTGCATTTTATCTGAATTTCATACCTTTTATTGCTGTACTGAACCTGATTATAGCAAGTCTTGATTGTAAGTTTTAAATACTGAAATTTTAAACCACGGGTAATTTTAAATGATATATGTTACTATCACACTTTTATTGTAATCAATTGATTAATACAAGAAAGCACCTATTACCACTACTACTAATATAAAAGCAAGCAAACAGATAGCCAGTACAAAAAATAAATATTAGCCTGAACTACATTATAACCAGGAAGCATAGGCAACAGGGAAATTCCGAGTTTGCAGAATCAGGACGAAACATACTTGATGTTTTTGACCTCTACCTCTACAAACCATTTAAATACTTGTTTTTCTCAAAGTCTCTTTTTTCTCCCCATGGCCGAATGATAAGAAACATAATTTTTGAATGAAAAGTGCTCATTAAATTGTGAAATTATGAATTTCTTTGTTGGATAACAAATCTGTGGAAAATCTCCAATTTTTGTGGGTACATTTAACCCAAAAACAATTTGCGTCAAGAATTTGTAATCCAATAAATTTAAAAAGTCTTAGAATGTTTCCCTGGTTTTTCTTTTTTTTCATGTACAAAACCCGTTTTTGCTGTGTTTTGTTCCAGTAGTTAAAAACACTTAGGAAGCTGCCTGATTATTTCTGCACCTGCCGTTGAAAAATGGCATCAGGTCAGGTCCACAGTGCAATTGATATTATGGACAAGGAGTAAGACACTTCAACAAAATAAGAGTAGCTTGATTAAAGGTATAGCGAATCCTAATTTAAAAGTCCATTCACATTGATAGAGTTTAGTGCAGAGGATTTAGAGCTGTACAATCCTTCATCCATCATATTTCTCATAGAATAGTATGCCAGGCCTATCTGGCCTTTTCTGGGTTTTGAAGAGGCTGTATGAAGCCCAGCAGCGTGTATTTGATAGGACTTTCCTTACAACAGTGGTTGTCTCCTTTTAGATTGTCATCCATACCCTTTTGCCAAGCCGCCATATGGGGCTTGATGTGCACATCCCAACAGAGCTAGTGGCCATGACGGTAAGTGGTGGATAGATAATGTCCCAGTTGGCACATTCTAGTGCTTGTGAGTAATTCGTATGACTCCCTGGAAGCAAGGTGCACATCACCCCAGTCTTGTAGCAGTGATGGGAACTGCCAAATGAACCCTGAATTTCCCCACCAAGAAAGAGGCTTGTGTACAGCCACTTGGCCGTACGTCTATTGCCATTTTGGATCATGGTGCGCGTTGCCTCCTGGTCAGTGGTGCAGTGAGCAGTGGTGTAGGGAAGCTTTGTGTTCCCCTACACGGCAGGTAAGACCTTATTATACTGATGGGGTTCATGCATGTGCATTCCATCTAGAAGATTTCTCCAGCTGGTACATCCTGCTTACTAGCTGTTACTAGCTGTTGTGGGTGATCCACCCACAGCAGTAGCAGAATCTGTAGACTCTGCTACTGTTGTGAGTGGATCACCAGCCTTGCATACAGAGGCACTTTTCCCTAGCCTTTCCGAAGTCAAACATCAGATCAAACACTCTGATTCTTCTAGTGCATAGACAGATGCAATTTCGAGCTAGCGCCACAGGCTGTCCCTTATGTGTTGGAGTTTCTCTAGGGGAATGGAATGCTACCTGCAGTGCATGGATGCAACACACATATCAAAGCACTATGTAAGGAGAGTTCTTATGGACCCCCACAAATCTTCCATCTAATGCGTGATGGCAAGAGTTGGCTTAGCTAGATTTGTGTCAGGCTGAGGTTGCCCGTGAACTCCGAAAGACTGCTCCTGAGCTGGAATGAACTCCTGGCAGGTTCCTTACTGGCTTTGGACAGACTGTGAGTGGACCCGGCCTAGGTCGGCCTTGGGCATGGTTTGGGTGCTGGTGGCCAATATAGGCTCCAAGCCACCTGAGATGTGCATGTTCCTGGCTGTGATAACCTCCTGGCATACTGGGGTGGGTCTTGTTTGATTGACAATGACACAGTCGAATGCTTGGACAGACTCTCATTTCAATGGGGAAGTTTCCTGATAGAGCAGGATAAACTTCTGGTGGTGCAGGACATGCTTCTGGAAGGCATATTGACTCCTGGTGGGTTGACAGCGAACCCCAATAGATTGATTGATGCAGATTTGCAGGTCAGAGGCACAGCTGTCCATGGTGCAGTTGGTGCAATGGTGCCAGGGCCAAGGAGTCTGACGGCGCCCTCTGAGCCCCGACTATTTCTGTATTTTACTACCGACCAGTAGTCTGAGGCCTGAATTTGTCCTGGCACAGGGAAACATGGCATCCTTGCTACACCACTGTCCAGGTACTCTAAAGCGGACTCCCTGTAGCTCGAGGCAGACTCCTGGCTGGCTGGGACAGGCACTGTGTGAGAAATGTGTCTCAGACTAGGATATACTCCTGAGAAACTGGCGCTCCAGCTTTCAAACAGGCTGCTAATGGCCAATGGTGACAGGGGAAAACTCCTGAGGGCTAGGAACTCCCCTGGAGGCTGGAAGGAGGCTCCTTGTGAATTGATGAAGACTCTTGTCAGGTCGAGCTGGATTGCTAGCAGACGGTGGCAAGCTTCTACCAGCCTGTGGCGGTGGCGGTCTCTTCATGAGCGGGTTTGCTAAACACAATGGTGCAGTAATACACCCGTGGCTCTGAAACCGACCCTTTTGAACTTTCAACATCAGTACACCAGGGCCAAAAAAGTAAGACCCATGAAAGGTCAGCTGTTCAAGCTGAAAATAACACTGAGGTACAGCACACCCCTGCTACAGTCTCGTGCGGAGACTCGTGCATCTTGCAAAAAGAAAAGCACTGCTCGTGTTTTTTATTGGTCATTCGGGGCTTTTTGTATATGGTGTGCGAGCAGTAGGACAGAACATACACAAATCTAAGAATCTGTGGGAAGGGACAGCACAAGAAATGCACAATATGGGGGCTCTATCCAGTGTATGCATGGGGGACACATCATTTCAAGGAGCGTTGCCAATCTATCAAAGTGTCAGTTTTCATCTCCTGTTCTAACGGATTTATTCCTGTCGTGAATTAGTGGCAATGAAAGCACTCACTTTGCAAACTCATACAACTTAGCAACCAGTTAAATGTCTGGAGATTAGTGAAAATGAAATAAATGCTAAGTGGAGAAGCAATTATCATCAGTGTGTGAAGCAAAACCGGTCCCAAAATTTAGCCCCCCCCCAAAAAAAAAATTTAACAGCCTGAAATTTTACCTCATACAGTTCTCCCACAAATTGAATTGCACATCAAGGCATCTCCTCAAACTTCAATCGACATTTTAAAACAGTTAATTAAGTAATGTGGTCCACTCAATTATCGAGTTCTAGGTCATTAAAGAGTTTTATTACAAAATTTAAAAAATAAGCGCTACATAGGCAATGGTCATGAAGGCTCTTAGATGTGATGTTTTAGAGTATGTAAAATCAGAAAAATATTTTGAGTCTCAATTAGCAGCATAATCATAAGAAAATCGGACAGCATCTCTATCAGCATACAATAGTCTTGTGACTCACCCCATAATCAAGGGGTTCTTATGCACAATTATTGCATAGCAAATTAGAGAAACTGCAGAAAAATCAAGGTGTGACCAAAATCAGAGCACAAGAATAATGCACGTTATTACCTTAACACATAAACACCATCCCAATCCTAAAAACATAATTCAACATCCTCTATGCTAATGTCAACAAATCTGAAACTTTTAGACAATAGGACTTTCTCACAGTGGATAGACTAGTGATCACAGTGGAAGGCAGCAGAAGAGACCTTGAGAAATGTTACAAGTCATAGAGAGCAAGGAAAAGATGGAAAAGTGCAACAGCAATGTAACCATAATAGTGGCAACAAACTACTGCATGTCAGCTTGACTGTGCAGTTTGTGGGGAGACGATGTATGCAGGGAGGAAACAGAAGTGAGTGACAGAGATGGCATCCATCTTGTCTAAAATGGTATTTTGTATGAAAATATGGCATAACTAAAACACTAATAATTTCACTTCTATACATTTTATAAAATGTGTTTCAATTGCAACTATGTCAATTCAATATATATATATGTACACACACACACACGTATATTCATGTGTTAATCATTTCAATATTTTTTAGTGCACAAAATAGAAACCCCGAAAACAATCCTTCAATTGGAAGCTCACAGAAGACTTTAACGCTTGAACAGCCCCTGGCCATTAGGAGATGTTTGCATCTGTCTTTTTGGAATGCTCTTTCATAAATTATGTGTTTGCGGTCGGTGTCTTTCCACTGTTCAGGTTCATTCATGCCTGGCATGAATCATTGGCATTGAAAGCAACTCCGCGCTGGACTCATACAACTAAAGCTGCCAAGTTTCAGCTTGCTGACGTCTAACATTTCCAAGGTTTCACTGTGTTTATGTGCATCATTTCAGTGCCTTGCGTGTGACACTCTAAGGTACACCGAGTGACACTCTAAGTGTCACTAAGTGGCACTACGTGACTCTAAGTGGCAAGTAGAACAAAGCGCAAAAGTGCAAGAGACGTTATTTACCAGTATACATATAAAAATATTAGCCAATACTGAAACTGAATGTTGCATTTTTTGTAAGTAAGTCATTGTTCTCGCTTAATCAACCCTTTCAGTTGGCAAAGCACTGGTATGGTATGAGCCACCATCCATCATTAATCTAAAGCATGTCAGTTGCAGCACACCAAACATCCTTAAACAGGTGGAATGTGATAGCTGGGCATCTTTCGGAGAGACCTTGAACAACTTTGGCTGACAAAGTCACCTTAAAATTAGCCCCTTAGTTTTGATCATCTCTCTCCAGATTGTTATCGACTCTGTTTCCAGGCCTGAACTTTTCACTTATAGAGCACTGTTTTCAAAAGTTTTAGTCTAAGTTGTTCAAAGTGAGCGAAACAAGGTTACAACACACAAAGTATAATAGGTTATTGCACAAAAGTCCAGAACTAGAATCAACATCTGTATTTGCCTGGTCACCAAAACTTCCATTAGTTTACAAAACTTTTCTGAATTTTGGCCTAAAACCATTTTAGATAAACAACTATGGATGTTCCTTGTTGGAAAGTTACGTGCCCGCGGTCGCTTTCGATTATGGAATTCTGTGATTAAATTCCCCAACAATAGGTGCGCAGCCAGCTGTGGTGAGTTGTTATCACGAGGGGGGCATGAAACTTTTCTTGAGTCTACTACACCATAAAAGAAGTAACTTGATTGGTGGAGCCTATTTTAGTTGTTGAAATAGCCCATCAAGACCCAGACTGCTTTACAAAATGACACAATGATACTTTGTACAGGTGGAAATAAGACAAGTTCCATAGTCAGTTGCATGAACAGTATAGCAGTACGGGTGAGAGACGCCTTCAGCATATGGTATTTATTTTGCATTATCCTGGCTCAAGCAGTGGATGTAGTTTATATGATGCACTGCTGTTGGATGCCCCTTTTAAAGGCAGAGATTAATGATGTGGCCTATATAAGGCGTAGTAGAAGAGCTGTCTATACCTTTGGCGCTTATCTGATATAGATGAAAAATCCACTTCTAGAAACACCTGGTGTCGCACACCAGCATCAACACATAAAAAAGCATTCGCATAGCCAATAGGTCTCGCCTTTGGGATCTTATAAGTGTTTAGCCATGCAACAGTTGCATAACTAAACACTTATAAGGTCCCAAAAGCGAGACCTATTGGCTATGCAAAGCCGCCGTGAAAGTGAAAGTAATCGCGATGAAGCGGGGCGCACGCGCCCGTGCACATGCACTGTAGCTCTAGGCTGGCCTGGTAGCACTTTTTGGAGCCCTTTCAATAAGTCTCGCCAGACCAGCGCATGCGCTGGGTCAGGCGAGACCTAAAAACTAAGAGTGGACTCCATTTTCTGGGTCATGACTTCCCCTGTGGATGGCATCTTATCTAACAAAAGTTATCAGCCTCCCTTGTTGCACATTTTCTATTTTTGTGCAGCTGGCTGTTCAGAAAGATTAGTGGGCTCAATTCTTTCAGTTTATTAGCATAATTCTTTTCAAAGCCGAAAGGTCAGTGACCCCACACTCTATAGATAATGAATGATCCACACAGCGAGGGGCAGAACCGGTTGTGCACTATCTTTGATATTGCTTGTATTGCTCTCGAGGACATCAGAATGCTTACCCTACATACAGTAGAACAGGTACACTTACACGAAAACCTGTGCACACATTACCGAGGGGAGTCCCACCAGGACCAATGTGCAGGCAGAAGCAAACACTGCAACAAAAAGCCCAGAGTTACCCCTTCGCTTGCAAGACATGCCTTTTCTTCCCAAATGTATGCGGGACTTTCTTGGGACAGTTTTTGAGTATTGTACCATTTTTACCGCTTTGTGCCCCACGTACCAGGCGACTACTAGCTGAACAGCGTGTCACAGTCTGCAGATTGTAGTGTTTGCTGTTTTTATAATCACTAAACACTAATGTGCTTTCAGTGTGCCCTATCTACAAATGTTAACTGAGATGAAAGTCTAACTTTACGACTTTCGGTGTTCACAAAAGGCATCTACTACTCGTAAATGTGAATACTGCAAGTCGCAAAGATCAACTTTTTGTATTCACAAAGGGCCTTTAGGAGTAGTAAATGCCCTTTGTGAATACCAAAAGTCGTAAAGTTAGACTTTTGTCTCAGTTTACCTTTGTGAATCGGGCCCCGGGTGTAGAGTGCCTGCTTGTGTCTTGCCTCGTGGTCGAAACGGAACAACCGCATGCTCACACCATCTCCCCTCCTCCGTCTGACCTCTTCAAGGACAGATTTCAAAACAACGTTTTTTTGGCCACATTTGTGTAATTTACTTTGTATTTCCGTGCATAACTTAGCGTGGTTACAATGGAACAAGCTCCCTCACCATTTTAAAACTTTTGAGAACGTTGTTTGATGCTGCTCAGTAGCTGACTGCAGATTGCTGCCAAACTTTATGCCATTTTAAGTAAAGTGTGTTTTTTGACCACTCCCCCCACCCCTCAAATGGAGGCTTGGCCAAATTTGCTGACCATAGGGTCAAACAGTCACCCTTCTCCCCTGTTTACTTGCTGGTCTCGTTTGCTTTAGAATCACTGATACATTTTGTAGTCCTGGCCTGTCATAGAGCCTATTTTAACAATCCACAGTAGGTGTTGCAATGTCTCTTGATGGTTTCCATAAGTCACAGGCTGAGTGCATCTCTCACGCCCACACCTTGCTCAAGTTCTGCCACAAGAGCTGTGCTAGCAACAATGTCTTGAGCAAGGAGAACAGGTAACCACAGACTTGGGGCTACAGAAGAGGGTGACCTGGGGCAGGCCTCTTGTTCCAGGCTGACCCCTCCTCTCCTATCTGGATGTGCCTGGTAGTATAATCCTCACTGTCAGGTTTTTAATAGAATTGGAACTTTCTGTTATAGAAAACTACACATTTTTTCATCGTCATGTCAGAGGGCAATGTAATGACATCAGTAGATAACGGAGATTGCGAGACTAATTTGAGATTGATATTAGCCGTAACACAGAATGTTTTTTGAGGTTTCACCCTACAGAAAGCTTTTAGCTGTCAACTGACAAAAACCTATTGCGTACACTACCAATGCTTAGATAGGGATTTAGGTCAGCCCATTTGTAGGCTTCCTTGTCAATATTACTTGCATCTTGTTTGATGGCTTTCCTTCCTCTCCTTGTATTTGTGCCTTCCCTGAAGCATAGCTTCTGTAACAATCTTTTTATTGGATGACTTGCATCCTTCCATGGTTCACATAAGGGAGCCATTTGTTTTTTCGAGCACTCCATGGGAGTGCATGTGTTGGCTTTGCTCTCCCCTATGTCCTGCTTTACCCCTTGCATCCCTGCCCTCTATGCGGTCTCTGTTGCTCCCCACCCCTCCCATCTCTAAAGAGCTGACTCTATCAGGCTGGTTTTCTTTTATATCCTGCCTTTTGCATATTATATGAAAACACAGGCCTTGGTGCACAAAGGTAGCATTCACCGCGTTGGGAGAGGGCATGCTGCTGTAATCATGCTGCTTGCGTATGAGGGAGAGAGTGTATGTAAAGTGACAGGAAAGATACCTCTTCTCCCATAGGAAATCTGCTTTACAGGCGGCTGCATATCACCAAATGGCCAGAACATTTGTTCCAGTTCTGAGTCGTGTGGAAAGTAAATGGCTAATGTTTTCTTTTAAAATCTGACACTTCCTCAGACAGCTGTACCTGCAATGAGTTCTCTGTGTTATTTTTAAACTGGATAACGTAAAACAGGCTTTTAAAATTCTGTTCAGAAATTCCTTCATGAAATGTTAAAAATAAGCCATTCTGTTTATTGAGACCGACAATATTGAATTCCACTTTCAGTTTAAAGATATCTTAAAATATGTGCTTTGTTTACCCCCAGTATTTTAATTTGTTTTCTGTATATTTGTTAATATTGCTTTACAAAGATGTATTGGCCAACCCCAGAGCTTAGACCCACTTTATAAAGATGAGACTGATTGGCTTTGCCAATGCGTGTTCTATATTGTGATTTGTTGGTTCCCTATCTTTCTCATGTGTTATTGTGCCTCCAAATCCAGATGTTTTTTCTCTTCTCACACCATTTAGGTGGTTGATATTTTGGATGTGGAGCTGACCCTGCTCACTGAAACCTCGGGTAACACATGCTGTATAACTGTAGGGGAAGTCAAAAATACTGATTGTGCCAGAATGCTGGGAGCAACGTCCGTTTGCTGTACGTGGCGGCGACTCACATAGAAAAGGGACTCGATAGGATAATTGGTTCAGTTCACATTGCTGGAAACTATAGTTTTCTGTACCAAGCTGACAATGCTCACACTTACATTAAAAAGAATCACTGTACCATGTCAGCACAAGACACACTGAATCTTGATGCACGACACAGCGCACAAGGCACAGTGAGCACTCCACTGGTCTATCGTTTCACAGCCAAGTCTCAATCGGCATTACACCGACAAGAGATGACAACAACCACAAAGCACTGAGCAGGTCCCAGGCATATGAGGCTACACTCCAAATGCATTAATCACTCCTCTGGCACAGGATTGCAGCATCCAAACGTCACAGGGCGATGCCAAAGCAGTTAACAGGGACAGAAGACAGGTGCACGCAAGAAGTCATCTGTTTTTGTCCATCAGTAGAAAAAGTAGTTAAATTGAGTACAATTAGATTGTGTCCAATCCTTCTCTTACAAAATATTGACATCATGATTTGGTGCTCTGTATGCACACAATCACAGCTTCACTTGTAAATATAGGTTTCTCCAAACTCAAAATTCCTCGGTACAACACAAAACATGGACAGTCTGTTCCAAAAATTAAAACAAGCATTTGCAATGCCATAGGTCTTGCATGTACGAAATGGTTGATTGCAAAAGCAACCCATGCCACATTTTCAGGTAAATGGCCCGCGCCCGTTTCCTTAGACACGGCTTGCATAAATAAAGGGGCGAGGCCACCATTTATGTGAAAGCGCGGGATGGGGCACTTTTACAAACAAAAGCTAAATGAAAAAAAAACATGCTGTCGCTTTGGGCGCCACAAAGTGGTCGCAAATAAACCTATAAACTATATATACAATGAAAAACAGTTTGTAGCACTATGGGGGAAGCAAATATGGCTGCTGCTGACCCGTGTTGCGTTTGAAAGGAAATTTGTACGGCTGTTGCCAGCACTGCACCAGTTCTAAGTATGAGGGAAGCTCGTATTGTTGTTCCCTATGTGGACATATTTATTGTTAGCGAATCATGCAGTGCTGCTTTCAGTACAGTGTCAAGGGTGTGTGTCGCGGAAATATCAACTGGTGCAGCCCTTGTTGATCCTGTGCCAAGTGTGATTGTGTGTAAGGCCGTTGGATTTCTGAGGAGATCCAGTAGACGATGTGTGTGTGCGGGAGGCCCTACTTCACCTGCCCTGGGTGCTAGTGTAATCAGACAAAACCTCTCACTAGCCCAAACTATTGGTTTTGCTAATGATTGGTTTGCAACTCGTTCCTGTTTCAGAGTCTCAGCAAGGCAAAGGATAGTCACAGCATCCACTCTTATGGACGAATGTGTTACATATAGATTTTGATTATTTGGGTTACAGACCAGAACTGTACGTGTACAGGGTATAAAAACGCCTCGGTTTTACTAGCGAAATGATGCATACCTTTTATAGCCGTAATCCATCCCATTTAATCCCATTTACTGGTAATATCATGCGCAGTTCCTCCCCTAAGGATGTTTTGTTTTCAGCACTACAAGATGTCCTGTTTCTTGTACAATTTCATGCCGTGTTAAAGGCACATTCAGACATTTGGCCATATATACCGCCATGACCCCTTGAGAGTACCAGCAGGGTTACGCATAGCACAATCCGGCCATATATACCGCCATGACCCCTTGATAGTACCAGCAGGGTTACGTATAGCACAATCCGGCCATATATACCGCCATGACCCCTTGAGAGTACCAGCAGGGTTACGTATAGCACAATCCGGCCATATATACCGCCATGACCCCTTGAGAGTACCAGCAGGGTTACGTATAGCACAATCCGGCTGCACTCAGGTGAATTGTACTCTAGATTGAGATAGAGGGGGTAATGGTCAGCCGAGATGTAGCTACTAAGCTGACTGACAGCAATGGGCAGAATCTCTATGGTTTCTACAAGAGGCATATTCAAACAAGCCTTGGCAAATAGGTCTGTTCATTTTGCATGGGAAATGGGTTTTACATTTATTGTGAAGTTCATGTGTGTGAGGGTGCATGTGAAAATGAATAGCTGGTTGGATGAGGCACTGCTAGGATGCATTAACGGGTTACTGGATGAGTGAATAGTTGAATAAGTGAGTACATTAATAGATCAGTGGGTGGATCAGTCTATGGTTTAATGCGGACAGGTGACAGTGATCTTTCACTGACAACTTTTTAGCTAAAATGTGGCAAAGGGCCAAGCATTGCTCATACTAGGCAAGTTCAAGATTGACACCGAGACTGGTCATCATTGTGTCAAGAATACCTACAATATATGTGAAAAATGGACCATTATTTAAGTGCAAGCAGTACCCCAGGGCGCCGCGAGCCCCGGCGCAATGTCATGATGCCAGGGGTAACAGCGCTATGTCAAGAACTGAGCCTGGTATGCCAGTGGCAATATTTAACGGGATAGGGAAACGTCAGGGGTAAAATGGACCCAGTAAGTGAATAATCCCCTCCATTGAAAACTGTATGCTTTTTCAGAATTACATCATGACTAAATGATTCCGAAGTGCATACTTAGATTCTGTCCATTAGCTGGTAATCATTGCAGTGTGTTCCTGCTGTAGCAGTGTCTGCCAGTGCAGCTCCCAGGCGGCGCACCGGCTCCTGGTTTCAGCCAACAGCACTGAAGGCTGCGCCAGGGTGTGCAAAGACAAGTGCATTTTAAAGCACAATGTTGTCATATATTTGCTACAAAGCGAAAGGCTCTGGAAAGGCACTCATGCAGTTGTCATGGCGTGGAAACGAAGCTTGAAGAACCCCCTTTGCAGAAACCCACCCAAACCTGCTCTGCAGGTGAACGCTAGAAAGTGGCAGCTTTCAGGCAATCCTCGCAGCTTCAGTGAGTCTCCATGGCTAGCAAAGCACCACACAAAGGGCATGCACAGCACCAATCCCCCAAGCTGCCCGCAAAGCAGTCAGTTCACCGTTGGTTTGCAGTTCCTTCGATGCCTTCCTCTGTGTTGTTCCTCATTGGCAGGTAGATGAGGAATTGCATAGTGACCCCCCTGCCATAGCAAGGAAAAGGAAACCCAGCCCAGCCTTTGCCACCTGTACCTGTCCTTTGTGCCGTGTTAACAGACTGACACTAGTGTGGCTGTGCTACGCTTTCTTTCCATGTTAGCGAAGCTTGGTAAAGCTAGGTAAAACCTTTTCAGTGGATATAATACAGAATGCAAAAAGAGTGGCTTTGTCAATGTTTCTTGTATGCTTGGTATGAAAGTAATAGTGCATATTTACAAATAACGCTTCCAGTTTCCCGTTTTTACTGATTTGCAAAGATAAATACGGATAGAAAACAGTCTATTTCCTGCCTGTATTTCTTTCTAAATGCAGAAAAATACAGAAAATTGTGCTTCTTGTGAGTGACTCTCCTTGTTATTCGCCATGAATTCAGGACCAACTGCCAAGTAGAAAGACACCTAGAGGAATTAAAAACAGCATGAGAGTCCCTTAACCCCTTGAGTGCCCCGCCCTTTCCACGCCCTGTGCCGGGCGTTTCATTAGCGGGCGGGTCTCATGACGAGATAGTCTCGTCATGGGCACAGCGCAACCGCGGCCCATGACGAGACCATCTCGTCATGGGCACTCAAGAGGTTAAATATAGGCATATGTTAACATATATTTGTCTATAATCCTAATATGCACCTGTCAGTGTAGTGTTTAGTTATATTTGGCTGCTTAATTTGCTAAAACGTTATGGGCATCAGAGTATAAGTGCATGTTATCAGTTAAATAAATGTGAAAACATACCATTTTACAACTTCATTTATTCTCAAAACTAACAATACAATGGCCAAAAAGTAAATATAGATAAATACAGACGGAAATATTAAAAAAATAAATGCCAAAAAAACGGCAGTCCTATTTATAAATTAAATGAGCAGGGCTTTACCCACGTGTTTTGTTGCAGGGATTCTGCAAAGTCGCAGAACTATACTCGGTACCACAGCACATTAGTAGGCAGGGACTGAGTCATCCTACCACCTTAGTACCCACGTGCCCGGAACTGACTAGCTATAGTGTCTCATTTGCTCTCCTAATCACTCACAGAGTAAGTGATTAGACACCCCAGAACGCAACACTCTGACCCTCTCAAGAATCACGGTTACAAGACACACCCTTTCGCTCTCCCACTAGTCCACAATAAGATCTGATAGAGAGAAGAGGAACTTTTTAAATGTTTATTTTTAACTATCGTGCTCTAGTCTGCAGTATACGTGCCACAAATAAGTAAGAAAATACCTAACGCAAATATGGTCAGTATAGTGAGTATTCGATAGATCATAAAGGAGCTGTCATTATATAAGACAGGGTAGCCTAACCCCCCCCTCCTCTTCTAAAGCAGCATCATGATTCAATATCAGAAGATCTCTGGGAGTTGGCAGCAGACCCCATACCTCAGCAGGCACAGATGAAAGTTCTACATCTCAGGTGCTGTTATGATCTATTCTCTGGAAACATCCCTCTCCAAGTGTGTTGTTACCTATTCTGTGCATAGCTATATGGCAAAGGAACGTGTTCCCAAACAACATCTGGATTTGTGTGTTTTGTCTAGGTGCTGAGACCTGACCAGAACAAAATTACAAGGGGCATTGTTGTTTGACCAGTGCTTAATTTGTAAATAATTGAGTGCCAGGGCCCCCATCAGAAGTTCACTTCAGCCTACACCTCTCATTGCCCCTTCTAACGCTTACAATGACCGTGACAAACCAGCTATTACCCATCACACTCCTACGAGTGTGACAGTTCATACTATTACAGACCCCCTAAACTATAAGATTAGCATGGGCGGCAGATATGTCATTTTTAACGTACATTGAATTAGTAAACAACTGTTGTTGTGCTCACTCTAAATGAGCCAAACAGCCCACTATGTGGCAGAGTGTCATAAGTGCCGGTGCTGCAAATGTAATGCTGGTGCTGACCACCGGAATCCACTGGCTCAAATTAAGCACTGTGTTTGACCTTGTCTATGGTATGCAGACTAAATCCCAGGAAGGAACAGAATGCAAAAACAACAGCAGGTTCTGTGTGAAAGTACAGTGTGACTCAAAGCAAAATACATTTGTATAGTAACGAGTACAAAGCAGAGGACAGTCTGCACGTGCTCATGCTAACATAGGGAAAACGACAATGGGCCTGCACGCGACATATGATAATTCAAGCAGTGACTGCATTGGAAATGGACTACTGTATTTTTTAAAGCGAAAAACACAAGTTCCAAGTGACCTCTAAATTGTATGGGACATTCAGGCAGTCCTAGCTTTTTAGGCACCACACTCTGCATGTCTGGATTTCTAGCACCTACTTACAGATTAAATAGCACTCAAGTCTCGTATTGCCCCACGCTGATATTTGAAAAGCCACGAGGGGATGCATGTGTTACAAATGACAATGGGGCACTTGGTAACTATGCAATCTTTTAAAAAGCCTCAAGTTTCAGTTTGGAGTTTTTAGCCTTTATTCTCTCAACAATGGTTAATGAGTAAGGTGGCGAAAGGGCAACAATGGTGTTTAATATGATTTATAGATGTTCGAGTTCCTTTGCTAATGGACAAACATTCACTCGCATTAAAAAACAATGGCGATTGTTAAAAACTTTTCTGATAAAACAATGAGAGCCCCCATGTGGCGTGGGCCCTTCCTTTTTGCTCCACTTACAACCCCAGACCTTCTGTGGTCAGCAACTGAAAAGATCAGATTTTACAGGATAAAAGGAAGCGTTAATGCTGACGCTTCTGTTCTTGTGTTGAGCCCACAGCCTAGAGCCACCCTTTGCTTCTCAAGCACCCTCATCTGAAATATTGCTGAAGGCTGGGGTCACAGTGCCCCACAAAGATTGACTTGCATGCCACCAATGATTGCAAAGCCCGCACAAGACTTGACTTTAGTAAAAGAGAAGTATTTTATTCGTACAATAACGTAATACTATGCAAGATTTTAACGGATCACAGGCACAACACTGGGCAAAGGGCTACTCTACAGGGGCATTACTATGCCAATGCCCTTTTCTCCCTCGGGAGTCTGTAGCACATGAAAGGGGAATAATGGGTTAACGTTTCACAAAAACATGGCCGGTTCTCTGGCCGTCTCCCCAGCTCACAGAACATGTTCATGAGCATGTCAGCGTAGATGGACAGGATTCTTCAAATGAAGGCACCTTACCGTGCAGGTCCTTTTGGCATGGGTCACTGCCACACTGAGGCACAATGGTGTTGGCTACATGGGTAGTGATTCTGGGAGCGAGAGCAGTAGCTTAGGCCTCCATTCTTACATGGCACGCTACCACATGGGACTCTCTGGCACATCTCTCCTGAGTTTGACCACCACAGTGGCCCAGCTTTTCCAAGAGATCTCCTTCTTGGGTGGTTCTTCCAACACTTCACCACATAAGTCAAAGATAGGCACCACTGGAGGTAGCTCTCTTTGGGTTTCTCCTCCTGGCAGATGCTTTGCAGGGACACCTCCAGTGACCCCGTCTCATCTGAGCAGCCTCCTTCTCAATGAAGATATTCTAAAGCAGGTTGCCATCTTCTGGGATGATGCTTCTACACCTCCTTGGAAAGCTGTCAGTCAGGAACTCTAGAAATGAATCACAGAAGTCCTCCTACACCATGGTGAATACAGCCTCCCTTGAGCCTGAGAAATCCTGGAACATTTACAGTCTCATTACATGTGTCCTGTGCAATAATTATTGCGCATGATAAACTATGACACCTAGGTGTCTGAGAGTTATCCTGTGCGATAATTAGCACCCATTACAACTTGTGCCTGCCAACTGGAGCTTAACGTGGATTGTGGTGCTCACTGAAACCAAATCCACTTGCCTCAGTATGATTTCCTGGAAAGATCGAAGAACAAGGTCACGTAGGGAGGCAGTGATAGCCTGTTTTGAACCAATGGATGCTGTGTTGAACTGTGCAGTGGTGAAATTCCTTCAGAGGTTTGGGGAAAAAAGGTTATGGCCAAGGATCTAGTGGCAGTAGGGGAGGAGGGACCAGTTTAAAGAATCTAGATTGCACTGTTGAGTGACCTGCAGCATCATTGAGGCCGTGGTTTCTGTATTGTCAACAGGTCCCTTTAGCCCAAATCCACTCGGCACAGGGGGTCGATGAGGCATAAACATCACTAATACCATTTGCTTTTGAATCTTGGAAGATGCACTCAAAGATTGCCCTGTAACTGTTCTAGATTTTACAATGAGCATTTGCACTTTAATTCCCTTAATGGGCTTGCACCTATCCCCACAATGTCTAGAGCAATTTCTAAGGGTGTGCCTCTTCGGGGAAGGCAGAGCACTTTCAGGGGCGTTTGCTCTAGTTTTAGGAAGGCCTTCTAGAAGTAGTCTTCTCTGGCCAACTTATAAATCGCAATGTGCATTCACAGTCTAACCCGCACATTGCTATAGGCAATTTACCTGGCACAATTATACTTCAGGCCCCAAGTAGTCTTACGTACCTTGCAGGGAGGCGGGAGGCGCATGTTGGGGAAGGCACTAGCACTTTCATGACACCGCACTCTCCCTGACCAGTGGACGGTTGTTTAGTGTGGCTTTTCTGTAGCCAAAGTAGAACTTACTATGAGCACGTGCACTTTAAATGCCGGTCTCCCCTTCTTATTCTAAATCCTATGCATTAGCTACTAAGCCTCAGTGCATATATGTTCATGGTGCCGACAATTTTGAGCAGTAGTGTAGGTAGAGGGGTCCCTCTCTCAACTCTGCTTGATAAATGCATGGGTAAGAGGCTTACAAGCTTTGCATGTGTTATGTTAAATGGACTTACAGATGATAAAAACTCTGACATGTACTCTTTTATAGAGACGGTTTGGATGTGAATGTTTAATGTGTTTTATGGAGCATTACATTTAATGGTGTTTATTAATCAAGCAATAAAGTTATTAACACTTGTCTCAGTATTATGTAGCCATATCTCCCCCATTACATTTCAGCAGATCACACCAGACAAAATGTATCCAGGAGTTGCAGATTTTATCACACCCAATATTTACCAGGTGTGATAAAAATCCCTACAACTCCCAATTCCAGTGTGTTTGGTAACAGAAGTTATCGAAATTATACAGAGCACTTGCGCAAAGGCCCTAAGTGGAGGCCTCCTTATAATCTTTATGGTGTTATGGGCTGTTCTATGCTTTATACAATCCTTCCAGGCATAGTGATTTAGGGTCTCTGCACACAAAAGATTTCTATAAAATACCACAATTAGGAGTATTGGATCCAGCCAAGTCAGACTGTCTGTATTGTTCAGGTGAGAGCAGGAAGGGTGATCTAGGAAGCTCTCTCTCAGCACTACCCAAAACAAGCATTGGCATAGCCAATAGGTCTCGCTTTTGGGACCTTATAAGTGTTTTGCAAGAGATATTGGCTTTGTTAATATGTTTAAGCTATGTTGTAGAGCACTTGTGACTGCCTGTTTAGTAGTAAAATATTGCAATAGTTGGTGGTTAGTGGGGCTCCTAGAGCATTGGGCCCCAGTGTCACTACACCTGCTGCACCATCTAAATAAAGCTCTTTCAACTGCAAGGTAACTGCAATTTGACTGCCCGTTTAGTAGTAAAATATAGCAATATTAGGTGTTTAGAGGAGTTCTGACAACTTTTTGGCCCCGTGCCATTGCACCTGCTGCACCATTCAAATGTATATAAAAACAAGTGTGATTATTACCCTGTTTAACACTACACAATTTATTAACCTGAGATAGATGAAAGGTGAAGAAGGCCCCCCAGATTTTTTACTTGCTTTCTGAATGAGGAAGAGGGAGAAAG
This sequence comes from Triturus cristatus, assembly GCF_964204655.1. Taxonomy (NCBI): domain Eukaryota; kingdom Metazoa; phylum Chordata; class Amphibia; order Caudata; family Salamandridae; genus Triturus; species Triturus cristatus. The sequence continues at coordinate 32,214,697 of NC_140580.1, forward strand.
AGGAAGGGACATGCCATTGAAAGAGAGGGAGAGAAAAACTGGAGTATGCTTCAATAGAGAATTCTAGAATTTGCAAGAATTAGTAATAATCAGCAGAGGCAAAAGACACCAAAAATAAAATTCTGAAGTATGAACTTGATCTTGACAATCACTCAACTTTTCTTCGCTCAGGATACCTTTCAGGGCCTGTGAATACATGATTGCTGAAAACATATTTTAATCAAGGATGCCCCCCATTTCTACACTCATGTGGAGAATCGCATTACACTCACAATGATTTAGCAGTCACTGTTGGCGCACCTGAGGAATCGCATACCTGGCGCTGAGTGATTGCAGTCTGCAACACAAAGTGCTTAGCAGTCTAGGTAGAACTCGTCTGATTTTAGCAGCGCGTGGTCAATTGCAAAAGATTTGTTATTCTTCTGCAAAACGAGAAAGGGCTACTGCGGAGTCGACACAAAGAATGCATGCACAGCAGGCAAAGATGTACGGATGATATTACATTGATGAGTGTAGACAGGACTTTGGACCGCACTGGCTTGTATTTTATTTTGTCCTTTGTCGTCCAAATTCACTCTTTTTAGCATAATAAAAGTGGCAGCCAAATGATGTGCCACCGCACCAGTGTAACCTACCTCCTTTACAACTCGGCTTTAAAGAAAAGCATCGCCGAGGCTTGGTAAAGGTTTGCACAACACGCAAAGACAAATAACATACCGCAATGGAACTCGAAGTGAAGCGACTGAAAGAAACAAGCATGGTACGAAAGTGAAAGCGACCATGAGACAGGCAAATGTAAACAAGCGCTGCCATGCGTGCCGCTGCTCGCTCCCGCAAGGTGGATGCTGTGGGAGTCAACATTTTAAGAAAAAGGTGGGACATGTACCACCTCTAGGCCAATTGCATGCTTTCTTTTCTGAAAGACAAATGCAAAGGCCATTACAATTATTGCAAAAAAAAAGCCATACGCATGGGTTTCAGAAAAGAGAATGCCTCCATACATGCCAATCAGCTAGCTTTTGTCTATAGCATCTCTGGAGGGACAAAAGGCAGTACATGCTCAGGGATCACCCATGGACTTCAAAGACACCACTGGCTTCTGTCCTACAACAGCAAGTGATTTCATTTGCTACCACAAAGCTAGGTCTGAGCCCGGATTCTGTGTTTCATGGAGCCCGTCTGGAAGGTGACATCCAGCATCCATTTTGTATACAGGACCTATACAGTTGAATCAGAATAGATCTCATTTCATCCATAGGTTAACACAGCACACGTACTCCTTGCTCACTTCTGCCATACACTGAAGGTGTACATTCATGCACTCACACACACACAAAACACTCAAACACAGTACAATCTGATCCTTTAGGGAGCTCCCGGATGTACTGAACTGAACAGACAACTTACACAGCAAGGCAGGTTAGCCACTTATTTACATAGGTATACAGAAAAAAACCTGTTCTACTACTAACGGTTCATGCTTCCCACACTGTCAATATATAAAAGGAATAACTGTTCCACTCACTGAGGAAGGCACACTTGGTGCATCCCTCTAAATGACAGTACTTTGCAGTACTTAACTACAGCAGGTCCCAGTGCATATGCATGATTGTCATGTGTGCTAAGACCACAACGCACAACTGGGCAGAATTTAACACGCAAGTTCACTCAGAGCAGGAGCCCATGTCTTTAAATCTTGCAGAAGGTATTCCTGTCCTAACAACCACTCTCTCATTTTTATGTTCAAACACCACCACCACCACCCATACCCTTCTGTTCAAGGCTGCACCACTGGTGGCTTAGTTGTGATCTTAAGTGTCCAACTGACATATGCGCCCGGAAGTTTTGAAAAGCATGTTTGGTGCCAGGCAAGATTTCTGTCTTTGCAGATAGATTTTGTTTTAGGTAGACCATGTCAAGCTTGATCAGAGAGAAGAGTGAATCTGTACAGAGCACCGCCCTAGTAAAATAAGTAGTGAACCTCGGTGAGCGATAGTCATCAAGTGGAAACTTCTCCAAGTATGGTGAAGGGACCAAGTAAAACTAGGAAGCACTCAACTGGACTTGGTGTAGTGGCCGGTATGTCCATATTAGGACTTTGCCAGTTTTGACGTGCTTGACGAATGGGGTGAAGGCAGAAGGTGTGTATGATAAAGGTTCCATAAAGTTGCTTTGGCTGCAAAGGGGATCTTAGATAACAGTTTTGTGTAGTTTTCACAGCAGCACATCACTGAGCTGCCATGTTAACCGTGGGGCACCTACCACCTCTAATCTTGAACCTTCTTTGCAAGTCCATGAGTCGACCGGTGCAAATTCTTCTTTGCACAGAAGGCTGAAACGTCTTTCCCCATCTTCTTGAGGGTGCTTTCCAAGGAACAGTGAGCCTTGTATGGGGTTTTAAACGCATAATTAGCCTTGGGTGGGTGATCCTAATTCAATCCATGAAACGTTCAGATACTAATCACTTCTCTTATCTCTTCCGTATGATGTAGTTCTTGTGGCCAGTAACACCAAGATTTTTCCAGGAGCCTTTGCAGAGCAACTTCTAAAATGCTGAGGGTAGACTTGTTTATGTGGTGTGAGATGTTCTCCCTGTCCCAATCCCATTCACCATTAACCAGTTGTGTCTGGTCTACTTCAAATGTATTCCTGTGCCTTCTGTTGCCACTATCTCAGGGTGTCCTACAGCAGGCTGACATGAAGAGGTTTTCCTCCACCCCTTGCTGAGCAGGAAATAAGTGACATTGACTAATTATTGACAATGTTTAGGTATTCACTTCAGATTAAGCCACCCCTTCTTGCCTGAGTATTGGGTGTGATCCTTTGAAGCCTGAGACAGCAGATGGTCCACGTGGAGCCATTAAGAGTTGTGAGAAGATGTGAAAAGCCCCAGCTGCAAGTGCAAATCCGTGCAGCCCGAATCTGATTGCAAATCTTAAATTTCAGGCCAAGTCTACTTTAGGATTTTACTTTGATGTTAACTGTCGCAGAAATTGAAATCAAGAATTCATTTCAATGCCAAGATACCCTGTCTGGGTGTATGCTGTGCTTTATAAATCATCGATTCGCCTACTTATACATTTATATTTACCATTGCAAAACATAGATTCTGCAGCATCTCTGCAATGACCCTTGCACGCACATTTAGAATTTGTGATTGAAGGTAATGTTTCAACACTGTCCTACTAAACTAGGCGCAGCGGTCACAGTGGCCTGCACATTAAACTGTTGCTTTACAGCAGTAGCAGTGCTGGGACACCCCGGGCCAGTCACACTGTAGCGTGGACTGCACTAAGAGAACAAGCGCACGTCCCTGCAGCAGTGCACATTAGCTGGCTCTCTCTGGCAGGCCTCAGTGCACAGTAAAAGCAAGCATTCCAGCGGTCCAAACACAAAATCAAATGCAGAGGCACGCTCGGCAGATGCAATTTCCTGTAGCCTCCTTTCAATCCCATGCTGCTGTTCGAGGTAGAGGTTTTATAGAATGGATTTCCTTTGCACAATATGCAGCCTGGATTAAAAGTAATTAGAATTCAGTACATTTACAAAATAGTATTCCTGATTTAACCATTTCCTGCAGAAAATATACATTTTAATAATTTATGTAAACGTTTTCTATGGCACTTCTGCCCTTTAAATGCATGAACTTATCTTACACAGAACATATGGAGACGCTACCATGGAAAGGATACAGATGAACAGCAAGGAAAGGTGAGAACCATCTCAATAACACCGCAATAGAAAGGTAACTCATAAAAAAGGGGACAAGAGGATGACTTCAAATGGAAAGATAAAAAGAGTTTTCAGCAACTTTTGCAATGATCAGACATTCAGTTGGGTTCTTAGAGCAGGCTGCTTGCCAGCCTCAAAGCAAGGGAGGCTTTGGATTCGGAGTTTCCAGGTGTAATGTGTCCTTATTCCTGAGGTCCCGTGATACACCAGAGGTGAGTGGCGGACGACCTTTACAACGCGGTCGTTACACCGCAGTATGTTTACATCACTGTCATTACAACGCAAGTCGTTACAACGACTTGCGCTGGATGGCGCTATACACTAAGGAATACTGTTACGTAGGCTGGAGTTGGAATAGTAAATCATACTATTCCTAAATCCAGCGCCTTCCAGCGCAAGTCGCTGTAACGACTTGCGTTGTAATAACTGCGATGTAACGTACCGCGGTCTAAATACCGCGTTGTAACGTCACTTATTCGTGGTGAGTATGTCATTGGGCAGGCAAGGCAGATGCCCCAGGGGGAGTGCTCTGTGTGTCTTGCATCAAACTTTAAATGTAATTCTGGCCTCTGTTGAAGCCAATGTAAGCCACTTTCAACTAAGGAGATGTGGTCACATTTTCTCCCGCCAGAAACTAATGAGGACCGAAGCACATTAACCTGAATGGCTTTGCCAAAGCCTAGCCACAGTTTGAGTAGATCATGGGCTGCTGTTTTCCATTTGTTTAGGGTCAGGAGGTATTTGATTTTAATAAGTGAGTGCAGAAAAATGTTGGCAGAGTGGGCAAGCCTGTTGATCTGAAGGGACAGTGATAAAGTGTTATGTAAAGTGAAGCACAGAGATTTTATTGTCGGGTAGAGGTAAGGATGGAACCTATCTAATATGAGTTCTTCGACTAGTGCAAGATCAAATGTGTTATTGAGCTTGAATGTGGTGTGAGTGAACTCTGTTTTTTGAAGATTTAACATAAAGACGTTGTTACCCATTGCTGTATTTTCATGAGACACGATCGGACGGATATAGAGTAGTGTCTTTTCGTTTTTTGGGGGAAAAAGCTTCAATTAAAGTTACTCATCATACCAGCACTGTTTTATGGTGATTCCAGAGCATACTAGTAAAATAAAGGGTGATGAATGGAATGTTTGAGTTATTTTCAGTCACCGGTAATTTCTCAGAGCCTCATTCCAGGCCATTGGTTTTGCTCTCCGTGCCACTCTAGACTATGTGGAAATCCATGGTGGTCCTGCTCCGATAGCAATCATCCAGTCCATACTGCCCGGCTAGGTCCACTACAGGTGGGAACACAAGCAAACTCGAGAATGCTTTCAGTCTGCCAGTGCAGAGTTGAGATCTTTTGTAAATCAATGAAATACTGTCAGAGCGAAAATTGTACATTGGGGGCACTGGATTGCTACTCAATATGTGATTGCCCACTTTAATCAGCGGTTCTGGTGGGCAAGAAAATAAGACAACTAGTTCAGGATCTGATTGTCCAGAACAATTCGCTATTCCAAGTTCTGTGTTCCAGGTTATTAAATAATTTCACAGAATTAAATTATAGAATAGGTCAAAAAGGCAGACTGTCTCTATACTATGGAACGTTAGAGCATTCTTTGTAGAATTATGCAAAAATTGCAAACTCCCTTCTCTTCATTTATGGACATAATTCCTTACTAAATGTTGGAAAAATGTGTTGAAAAGGTATGAACTTGGAAAGGGACAATGGATCTTTGACACACTGCATGCCAGAAATATATTTTTGGAAAGCAAATGAGCATTATTCCCTCTGTTTACCTACTCTAGTTTCATTTTCTTCTTTCTTCTTTCTTTCTTTGTTGCATTCCGTCTTTCTGTCCTATTTTCCTTCATTTGTATGGATGTAAACAATTAGCGGTGTAGTTGTAGTGTTGTAAGTGCTGTATCTAGCCCTGGTCTCTCAGAAGCCTACTGCATCTACTGTAGGCGTCTTTGACTTCATGCTCACACAGTTTTAAATCCTTTCAGGTTGGCATAGACTTTGACGTTGATAAAATGAGTACCAATGAGCTGGGCAATATTAAACATTGGTTAATGGGTGCAGAGATGCCCTCGGGGTGTATGTGTGCTTTACATGCCATGGCACTGTTTAGCAAATGGCAACATAAGAGATTTTCAGCAGTTCCTGTGGCAGGTGTGTATCTTAGTTTCGGTCTATTTTAGACAAGTGATTCAAGAGGATGGGGTGCTCTGTGTGAGAGTCCTGTGTGCCAGTGGCCGAACAATAGCTTCAGCAGCCCCCGCGGTGGGGACCGCGAGCTCCCGGGCCCCCTTCGGGACTGTGCACTGGCCCCCGGCCTGAGAGCTCCGTGCTGCGCCCAGAGCGTGGGGGCTCACGTTTCGTTGTGTGCAAAGGGAGAAATGGGGTGCTGTGGCCTAAACCTGGGCCTCTGGCACAATGGTTGCTGGAAGTTTAACCTCTGGTGGAGTCACATGCGTGTGATAGTCTTATGCACACGATGAGGCCTGAGATGAGACTCATTTGCACAATGAGGGTGGAGAGTTGTAGCCCCAGTTTGAGCCTTGTGCACATACTCAGGCACATGCCGGTGGTGGCTTGTACTCTTCATATACTCCTACGTGCCCTGCTGCTCACGCGGCTCCCTCCCTATTCTGGCTGAGCCCCTGCTCTGTGCGCCTCGTGATCCTCACCCTTCACGAAGCACCTAGACACCCAAAGACTACTGGCAGCACTGTAGGACACGCTTATGTGCAGCAGCTGTCAGAGCCCCAGCAGGCTGCCAGCCTACTAACTTATTTATGCACATATTTATTTATTAAGTGGTGGGGGTGGTGCTGCCTCCTAATGTTACACACACCCTTTTCAATTCTGTGCCACATTGTGCTTGAAACGGGTCAATCCATAAAGTGCTGAGCTCCTCGCCTGATCCCCGCAAAACCCTACTAAGGCTCACAGGCGAAGGCAGGTGTGAGGTAAACACCAAGCAAGGAATGGTAAAGTCACCTAATGCTTAGCACCTCTACGTAATGCTCACTTTGGGTACACACTGATATGTGTAATGTGCTATGCAGCTATGCGCGTAGCCTACAAGCCGCACAGACACATTGAAGGGGAAGGAATGCGTACATGCCTTTATTACATTTCAGTAGTCCCATCAAAGCCTGTTTATCAGAATGTAGGGGAAGACATTGGTCGCCATTTCCTTGTGTGACAGAGACAAGTGTCATGAACATGTTAGATGTCATCATTAGCTGCCACAAAAATGTCAACATAGGATGTGTCTGTTGGCACGCCTGCTTATTAATGTAGTATTTCCAGTACGTTGGTCTTGTGTTGCTTTCACGGACCTTGTTATTAAAGTACTGTCAAAAACATTGATATGCTCCTGCCATTTAATGAGTATTAGGCCTTCTTCAGGACTCTCCGCTCAATCTCTGGGGTTTTGATGATCCTGTGCCCCAATTGTATTTGTATGATGCTGCAGGAAAACACCAAAAAGCACAAAAAACAAAATGGCAGTACTCCTTTGATATGTCGACTCTAAAACTTCGAATGCTGGTTTGGCTTCCCCACAAAAAGTAAACCATTGCCTCTGCGTTTCGAGCTCCTCCCTCCTTTAAAGGTCTTCAATGTGCTTCCATTCTTCAGGACTAAATTACCAGGGCAAATGCTGAAAGTGCAAGGCAATAAAATGTGTAATCCGTGATGAAAATGTTAACTTCTAAGATGCTTCAGTACATAGGATGGTTTCTAGCACAAATGTAAGTGCATTGTGGTAGCTGTAGTACCTTTATAGTTTTCCATGTAGCATCATTTTGAATGCAATAAATAGGTAAGTCCTTATTTCTTTCAAGTGTTCAGATTGGGGCATATTCACAAATGTAAATTTGATATTAAACATACGTTTACAACCAAAAATGCCCTTTTTATGCCTGACCGAAATCCATAAAGAGATTCATGACAGGTGTAATTCGTTTACTACTGTAAATTTTCTGCCATGAGTGCAGAGAAAGCTGCAGTACGAAGTGCCTCTTTAAAGATGCAAATTGGGCGTTCCATGGTGTGGTCTACCTCTAGAGTTTTGAAATGTCCACTATTATGTTCATCAGTAGGCATTCTCAATCTCTTCTCTGACACTCGATTACCCTGGACATGGTTTGAGTTTTGCTCCAGCCAAAGGATGCAATTGAGTTATGGATTGAGGTGCAAGCCACAACTGGCAAATTTCAATTACTTTTAGGTTTTGTTCTGTAGCCTTAACTTCACTTCAGCTGTGCTATTTCATGTGAATTTCGGAGGAGGTTTTTAAACATATGTTAAGTTATTGTAGCCAATGATGAACTATAACTTCACTACAACTGTAGTTTTTGAGTGAATTTCTGTTTTTTTGTAATGATAAACTACAACCGAATTCCTTGAAGTTATTCCCTTCCCTTTTTCCCTTCCCTGCTGCTCATGCTCACAAGAGAGAAAGATAGAGAGAGCGAGAGAGAGGATGGATACATAATGGGCAACTATGGAATATGGAGTGTGGTGCAATGTTGCCATTGAGGGTTTCTGTTCACATAAAAAATCACAAAGCAAAGGCCAAGCGAAGTGGTGTGTACATGGCACCTGAGACCCGATATGTACTATAATACACATCATGCATTTTTATACTACATGTTAAGTTTGGGTTGTTTATAAGAACACTATTTAGTAACATACTGGTCTGCTTGGTTCTCTGCAATAAAAGAAGATAACACAACTTTGTTATGTTGAATGTTAAAAAAATCACTCCTTTGCATTGAAGGGGAGCTTGTTCAAGCTGTTTTCTTCAAGGTTAGTGTCAGGACCCGTTTCAGAGGCCACAGGGCAGGCAGGGGCTCCTGGGCCCAACCCTGGGGGTTGAGGCTATTTTTGCAGCGTGAATCTTTCTGGATTCACTATGCTGTGCATTATTCCGCGATCTTGTGGTTGGGTCCGGATTCGTAGTCTTTTCTTTGTTTTTTTTTTTTTTTCGTAGCCCAGGTGGGCGTCAACGTACACCATTTGGTGCACCTCCCGTGACGTCGTCGTGCTTCCTGCGGAAGTCCCACCTTTGGGGCGCCATCTTCAGATTCTTTTTTCCGCCGTTGGGTCTGGATCGTCATCGGGAAGCTCCAGAATTACACTCGAAGGAAGAAGGAAGAAAAGCGAGTTTCGTCGATAGAAACACTAGAAGATATCAGGAAAGGAAAAGATTTCATCAGGAGCGCGAAGAAAGGAGGACCAGCGCCCTTTTTCTTCGACGGCCTTGGAGAATGCACGCTCAGAGACCCTGAGCGCAATGGACAAGACGCCATTCAAGTTCTGCCCAAACTGCCACCACAAGTTCGCGCAGAGAGACCAGCATCCGGTCTGCAACCTCTGCCTACCGGTCGATCACCAGAGTATCGACTGCAACGCCTGCTCAGCCTTCGCGCCGAAGACACTCAGGGTGAGAGAGCGGCAGAGAAGGGCCAACGCCAACATGGACGGCAAGGGGAAGCCCCCGACGCTCTACGCTCTGGGCCTCTCCTCAGACGACGAGGACAACGTCGCCGAGACAGCCGAAAACTTCACGGTCGTAGAGACCGACAAGAAAAAAGAAGACGAGGTAAGAGAATCGTCGAGCGCAAAACAAAAAGTACCTCGACAACACGAGGGTGACTCGAGAAAATCTGAGTCAAAGTCCACGAAGGGAGCCCCGGCGCCGAAAACTTCGACGTCCAAGGGGGGAACCACGAACAAGAGGCCGAGCGGATCCTTAGATAAGGACTCCCCGGTGCCGAAAGACGCCGAAAGGCAAGGGTCGTCGAAAGCATCCCATGAAACGGGCCGATCGACGCAGAAAGAACGTTCGACGTCGACGCAAGGTTCATCGAAAAGACCCGCGGTCGACGCCGAAAGCATCTCCGAGATGGAGAAGAAGAAGAGGCGGCTCGAGGCCGAAATGGAGGACATCCTTCAAAGAAAGAAGGAGTTCGACGCCAGAATGAAGGAATTCAAGATTCCAACGGTTCCATCAGCGGACGTCGAGGAGGTCGAAGACGAGTTCGACGCCGAAGGGCTGACAAGGGAACTCGAAGAGGAAGAAGAGCCCTATTATGAGGGAGAAGCCGAGGAAGAAGACCAACGGTCGTTCTACGAATCGGCGGCATCTACCAGCAACGACGTCGAATGGCACGATCTCGACACCGAAAACCCGGAGGAGCCCGTGGACACGTACCCTTCGAGGCCTTCGCCACCCGACGACATCGGGGTCTACAATATGGTGGTCAGGAGCGCAGCAATGGCCTTCGGCGTCAAACTCGACGAGGAGAAACCGAAAGCCGATTTTCTCGTCGAGACACTGCTCCCCATCCAGACAAGGAGCCAGTTCCTCCCCATGCTACAAAGCGTGATGAATCAAGGGAGAGAAGCCTTCAAGGAACCTGCAACCTGCCGGTCGATCACGCCCAGGACAGAGAAGAAATATAAGCACTCCTCCCTGGACCCCCCTTACATCAAGGGTAGCGTGACCGCGGACTCCATCATAGCCTCCACGGCCAGGAGAAGGGCCAACGTACCAGCAACTTCGGGCCCACCCCCGGATAAGGAGAGCAGGAGGATTGACCTCACAGGAAGAAAGGTCGAGAGGAACGCCGCAATGCACTGGCGCATGGCGAATTCAAATGCACTCCTCAATAGACACCAGTACCAGCACTGGGATGAGATGGGGGAATTAGTAAAGCACCTCCCCGAAGAATTCCGGCAGAGAGCCTCTCACCTGATAGATGAAGGCAAAAACATCGCCAACTCCTGTATAAAGACGGCGTTGGATGGGGCAGAGACTTCAGCAAGACTCATGGCCATAGGGGTCACAGAGAGGAGAGGCTATTTACTCCTGATGTCCCAGCGCTGGTCTACTATGGATCCTGAGCATCTGGGCCAAGTATCCCTACTTCACTTGACTCTCAGTGGTAGACATGAAAGAGTAGTCTAAGGTTCCCTCCAGGGGAAGGTGTGGCTAAAGATTGATGAACATGGCTCATAACTCAAAGAGGGTGCAGCATCATCCATAAACATATTGAGCCAAAGACTTATTTTTAGAACAAAAAATAAGCATTTCATTACTAAATCTTATGCAGAGGAAATTTACAGACAACACACAAACTTCCCCATGAGTTTATGGCTCTCGTATTTCACTAGTAAGTCCCTTTCCCACCCGTTCCTCGCATTGCAATTGGGGTTATTCCCCATTCACTGGTGGCTGCATCCAGGCACTGCTCACTAGTAGCCCTTTGACTCAAAAGTCCCCTCTGACTCTTCGCTTACAGTCAAAAGTGTCCTAGATCCACAGTGCTATTAGAAGCAAGTCCCCCAGATGCCCGGTAGGCCCATCACCGGTCTTACCTGTCCGGCCAGTGAGGAAGTTTGAATTGTCTTGAAAGTTGCCCTGTCCATGGGCCCTTCACAGCTCTGGTCCTGCTCAGGTGAGTCCGCTGCACATGAGCGTCTTCGTAGCACTTGATAAGCTCTCCTTTGAGCCTGTACGATTATGCTCCGGCAGTGATCAGTGGTGTTTCTGTGCACTTCCTGAAGTGTAAGTGTCCAGGCTCCCGAAGTGTGGGTGATTCCTATGAATCCTCTCTCGATCTGCAGGGTCTGGTTGGGCAGTGCTCATTGCTCCTGATGACCTATGGGTCAATGCTCCTCACAGTCCGCGGGCTCCTGCCTGATTCACATGGCATAGTGATTCCTGCAGCCTCTCCTAACATACAGGGTTTCGGCGTCACATCCACACAAGGCTTCAGCACGTACTGCACAGCATTCCTTACCACAGTGGCCTCTCCGGGCATACAGGGTCACCGCTACAGCATTACACATGCTTCAGCCCTTCTCAGCAGAGCAGTCTCTTCTATGGCAGCCTCCGATGGCACATGGTGATGCAGCAATGGTGTTGTACAGAGTTCTGCCCTTACAGCACACAATCATTACACTGTTACCTTCTTGATGCCCTCCTCCTGGCATATAAGGGTTGCCGACAGTACACGATAATGAACCGATCAGTGCAGCGGCCCTCTTCTTGCACCGGAAGCACACTTGACAGGGCTTTCCGCTGGACCTCGCTCCCTCCCACGCTATCTTCTTCTTCACTGGACACACTGGTCTTGGCAAGAAGGCAGGCACTGGAGCTCCAGGTTCCAGAGCAGGTGTCCCATCACCCAGCAAGGAGACCAGCCGGCCTTGGCTCCTAGCCCTGGTCACAGGCAGAAGATGCTTGGAAGATGACAATTTTTGGTGTCCCAAACTCCCCTCTTATAGTCCATTTCAAGACACCAAATGTGATTTAGGTTCTGGGTCTTTCAAGTTTTATGTTGCGGTTCTGCTTCTTTTGAAGAACATCCTTCTCCTCTCCCTCTTCCTCTCAAAAAGCCATTTGTTACCGCAGGAGAGACTCCTGAAGCGGATAGTCCACAACACAGGTCATTGGAGTGACTAAAGTGCACACCTGGATGTCAGCCACAGCGATATGTGCATCAAAAGTTTAATCTTGGGCTACCATACCCACTCTTTATGATTCCCTTATCAGCCCCATCTTCTACCTGAGATGTGTCCAGGCCTTTTCTTTGTGATCTCTCACTGAATCAAAGAGCACCCTTTAAAGTGTACAGGCGGTGCCTCACTCGTCCTCCTCCAGCGTATCCTACCCAGCTTACAGAATGCAGCAATACACAAATCTGTCTGGGGGATTCTTCTAGCTTCTCATGTCTTCACGATGCTGGACTAGGCCTCCCAAAATGGAAGCAAGGGTCCTCCATGTAATGTACCATTACATGCACATTTGCACTCAGTGTATGGACTCAGTACACAAACTATCCAGCACTGTTACTTCTATGTATTGTGCCACCCCAGGCACACATACATTCAAATCACACTCACTGTGCGTGCACTGCTCAGTACTGTAACCTTTCTGTGTTGCCACTTGCAAGCAAACATGCAGCCATCATACACATTCACCATGCCTGCTGCACAACACTGTACCCTTCTTGAACTATACTCCTTTCAGGAACACATACACCCAGTGCATGTGCTTGCAGGGCACACACTGCACAGCACTACATTTTCAATGTACTGTGCCCCTCGCAGGTACACATACACCCAGTGCATGCACTCACCATGCACGCACTGCACAGCACTGCTCTATCCCTATACTTTACCCTTCCCAGGCTCACATACACCCAGTGCAGAGTCACCACTCCTGCACTACACAGCACTTCATATCTAACTGATGTAGGCCAAGGGTGAGTTAAGCACACAGCAGAGGAACTTGAAACAGTGAGTGGCCGTACTCCAGTGACAGAATAAAAAGAGCCTGTTCACTTCTACTGATCACTACACAGCATGCTGCCAAGACAGCGCTCCTGCTGCTTAACTCCTGGTGAAGGCAGTAGCCTTCCACCAAATGAGGGTACGTTGGGTGCCCCTCCCGGTCCAACACGTCTATAATAGGTGAGACAGGCCTATGTTATGGTGCACGCGCATGATCAATGTTTGCCTATGACAACTAGGATCAGCTTTAGGGATCCAGACATCAGTACAGTTGGGCACTAAGGGCAGAGGTACACATGTTGAAAGAACTTTTATCATTCCCGGTCACTGCTGTTGGCTTTGCCAGTGCCGGCGTATTATCAAAGCATCGAGCATTGGCAAAACCAATTCCAGCAACCACCATGGAGTGTGAGAGGTGCAATAGGGGAATGAATAACAGTCAGTGGACGCCAAGCGGGGACAGGCAGGGGAGTAATGGGGGAGCCAGGAGGCATATGAGGGAAGGTAGGTTGGGTAAAGCAACTAAAAGTCACCAACAAGCAACTGCACTGAGTAACAGAAGGGCAGGGATCCAATTAAATGGAAAAAAGCTGAAGGGGAGGAACGGACGAGCAGGGGTGTGGGAGAGTAACACTGAGTGTGGTTATGAAGGGGGAAACAGCACAGATGAGATAGATGAGGAGAGAAAACAGCACTCCCATGGAGAAAAGAAAATAATATCTTTGTGAATGAAAGCAGTGTAAGAATACAACGCATACAATGAAAAGGATGGTAAAGACACTATGCTGTAGGGGAGAGATAAACACAGGAAGAGGCAGGAAGGGAACTGAATAAGAAGCTAGCAAACAAGAGTGACAAGAAAGTCAACCATTGGCAAGCCAGGTGCTGACTCAAAGTCCACTGTTAAGTATTGATGTTGCCCTCAGTAGATCTTCGACAAGAGACAGACAAAAACTGCCTAAAGGCACAAAAAGACAATTATACTGTCCTGAAATTAGACCAGACCTCTTTCTCTCTACCTGCTGAGCACCGGTTTCTTTTGATACAAACTAGCGGGCATATTATCAAGACAGGCGATAAAATTATCGACGCTTTAGCGGCAGAAAACTGCAGCTAAAACGGCGATAATGGGCTTGATAATATGCTCTATGAAATCCCAATTGAAGCCCATGTTAGATGTGAAGGGCATCTAACCTGAGATAAGATAATTTTATCGCCTGTCTTGATAATATGCCCCAAAAACTCTTAAAACCATAAAAGAAAAAGAATGTTTTGGCGATTTTTCAGCTTGCTAGGTCATTGCAGCTTTAACCCAAAAAAGTTTGCAAAACTCACTTAATTATATTGTACGTTTGGTTGTGTAACAACGTAGTCGTGCTATAAACCTGAAGCATTTAACCAAAATAGTGGTGAAAAGGTTACAGGGTGATAAAATGTCCATTACCCAACTGTCTGGACACCACCTACAAGTGCTGAAGAGGGAGTGACAAGTAAATGTCTCTTCCCCCCTCTAAAAAAAATGTTGTGGGGAAGAGTCAGTTGAGTTTTAGTGTCAATCAATAAGTACCGTGGTTGTGTTCCTGACCCCTGTCAATGTCTACAAAAGAGGCCCTGTCCAACAACAAGGAACGAGGAAGTTACTGTTCTGAAGTTCAGTGCTCATCCTAACAAAAGTTTTGTTTCTAAAGCAACGTTGCCGCATACGTGAGGTTCCAGTTCGACCAGTGGTAAACTGGTTTATACTGGATGAGGTGGCATGTTAAATGTTTTCGTCAAGGCTAATTTTTCATCCAGTTTCTTTTTTCCTGCTTTATTGTCCACCACCTGCCCCGGCATTTTTTCTGCTGGTTCTCCTTTTCTATAACGTGAAAATAAGAAAGGAAGACACACAAAAGAGACCATTATCAAAGCATCACAAAGAATGAAAAGGCGTTGCACTACATCTCTGTGCCTAGATCATTCTGTGTACTGGTTCTGTTATTACAGGAGCCATACCTGCTATGCAGCCTTTTCTTCAGAAAGCCAGTTAGCCTTCAGCAGTAGTTTCCTGCTGTTCGCCAACATCTCTTTGTCATTAGATTACTAAGCGATATCTTTAGTGCATTAGATTCGCTTTTGTAAGTTCTTTTCAGGTGTGTTCTTTTATTTGTATCCCTGTATCCCAGTATACCCGTTTGTATACCAGTTTTGTGATTGCTAGTCTCATAATGACCTGGTAGGTGCTTGGTGTGTGTGTGTGTGGGTGGCTAATCTCATAATGACATGGTGTGTGTGTGTGTGCGTGCGTGGGTGCGTGTGTGTGTGTGTGTGATATATATGCTCCTGGGTCCTCTCCGGGTGACTGTGCCAGTGAGGGTTATTTGACTTGTGCTCACCCTGGTTGACGTGCTGTGCCCTAAGTAGCTTCAATGTATGTGTACGTACAATGTATGGTCACAGTACCTGGAAGCGAGGGAGCTTTTCAGGGATCACTCTACAAACCGTCAAAGGCCCAAAGGAATTAGGAGTTAGGAATCACGCAAGGTTAGCAGTGCCTCCCACTCCAGGGTCTGCTTAAGGAACCACATTAGTACAGGTCCTACATAAACATTTCAGACTGAACAAGAACCACAGGGCAGTGAAACAGGAACATGAGTAAAAAGATGGATCGCCAAATAGACCAAACATAAAATAAACAAAGTCAAAATAGCCATTCTATAGAAGGGGATACAAATGGCTTTATTGAATGCTAAAAATAGAGAAAAAGTAATCATTAGTTTTCCCACTGGTGCACTGTATACCGTCATTGGGCGGCACTCCTCCATGTGTGGGTCTGGTTGACTCTAACCTGTGCAAGAGCTGGAGCACATCCCGGTCCACATGTGTCCTAAAGGCTATCCAGACATACTGTCATACAGTGACTAAACAGCCAAAGTGACTCCATCCTGGTTGTTGGGCCAGAAAATCCACCATTGTGTACCTTAAACAAAAAACTAAAAAGTGCCAATCAGCTACAAAGCTGCTTCCGTACTCTGGGAAAGTTATAGACAAGACCCTGATGGAGCGGGACAAAAGAATGAAGAATAACCAATGCTGTCCGCAACATTGGGTTCAAATGACTTCCTACCTTCACGCTTATACCTCACTCTTTCAGTTCCTAATCACTCACACTCTCTCACACTGTTGAAGTAAGAACCCTTCTCTCCTTCCATCACGTTCTGTAGCACCTCCTCTCTCCCTGACAGAGTAACCATAGAGGTGTCATACACCCACTCTATGAGTGGAAGCGTGACATATGTTAATGTGGCATCTACATTGTGCACGCAGGTGTGGCCTCTCTTCTCCCTGAAGTCGCTCTAGGGGGCCACCTAAATGATAGGCGAGGCCTCAAGGTCCTGTCAGGAAAGCATGAGCCTAGAGCAGTATCTGTGCACAAAGATGTCCCTCTGTGCCGGAAATAGGATCTCACTAAGAGCCTTCAACTCACCCACAGAGTTTGTAGCCCTTGGTGGTGGCCTACTGCACGTCTCCCACGCCCTGCCTATGCAAGCCATTAATGGGTCCTCGTCTGAGAGTTCCATTTATTGGTAAGTGCAACTCGTGAGGACGTGAATCTGACTTAGGCGGTCTCAGGGACCCTGTATGTCACTTGCTCGAAGAGGTCTATTTTCTGGCTGTCCAGTACTTGGGTTTCTGTCAGTCCGATTACTTTTTTTCTTGGACAAAGGACTTGGGGACGTCAGGTTCCCTCGCATAAGCCGTAATCTGTCTGTTCCATACCACACACACCTGGCTTCAAAGGGATGGCCCGTGGGCACTGCCCTCAAGCATTTTACCTGTCTTCTCAGAGACAAGCTCTCAAATTAATAGCAACTGAATTATGTAAAAAACCATGGGGACCTATACACACAGGCAGGTAATCAGACAACAGCGATCTGGCAACAGTCATCCTAGAATCAGTTACTGAAGCATCAATTGCATAATTCTTTCCTCCTGGAGGAGATACGTCAGCTGTTTTCAAGGGCGCCAATGGCGTGGCCTGCGCCTGTTCTGCCGGACAGTCCGCCCTCAGTAACACATTTTCCTGGCTCGACACTCACAAGGGCCTGTAGGGGATTTGGACGGACATCTAGAGCCTGCACTACAAGCGTAACATTGAGAGAGCTCAGCGGAGCGGGTAAGTGTCCAAGAGAGTGAATTAATAGTAGCTGATTAACTTTACTGAAATAAAAGACCTTTCATGAAGCTTCCCAGCATTCGTGACTTTATTAATACGAATGTCACACTCCTAATTAAGGAGACTGTACTAGACCCCCTGTTTTTTCACCTTTAGAGACAGTGTTTCGTTGAGTGTACCTTGTTTAGGGTTTCAGCGATTCTGGACAGGGTCTGCTAAATGTGCAGCTGGAGAGAAAGCAAACTATTTTGCCTTTTCACTTTCCCCATTGCATACAAAATCTCTGTGGCAAATAGTGGTCCCTCAAATAAAAATCCCAGAAATCAAGGTTTATTATCTGTCCTGGGAGAACTCGGCTAGACAACATGTAAGCATGCACAGTGCAAGGCAAGTGTAAAGTTAAAAGATGGCATGTTGCCCTATACTGGTTTAGGAATGCTCGCCTCC
Organism: Triturus cristatus; assembly: GCF_964204655.1. Classification (NCBI taxonomy): domain Eukaryota; kingdom Metazoa; phylum Chordata; class Amphibia; order Caudata; family Salamandridae; genus Triturus; species Triturus cristatus. The sequence goes on from NC_140580.1 coordinate 32,232,345, forward strand.
CCCCAGTGTTAGGCCTGTTGGTGCGCACACGTGATGGGTATTTATCTGAAGATAGCAAGCAGGGCAGTAGGACATAGGACACTCTGATGAGGAGAAATGAGGCGAGATGGTAGGGCTGACACGGGATGGATGCCAAGACATACCACCAATGGACAGGCTGTTTTGTGGCTGTGGCTGATGATGTGGATTTGGTTAAGGGTCCACCTGTACCGTGGTTGGTGATAATGAGGTAAGTTTGGTTTAGGGACCGGCTGGGGTTGATGATGCATGTTGGTTAGGCTAGCAACCACACAGTTTATCTGCGGTGGGCCAGTGTGCAGGACTCTTGGTGGGGCAGGGACCCACACATAATGCAGAAAAGACAGCAGTTGTACACTAGGCAGCAGTTAATCCTCCAAAGTCTCTTGAACTAGCTCAATGAAAGAGAGGTGGCAATTGAAAAAGAAAGGGTCCTTCTCTGGTGTTTTCTGCTGCAGAAAGGTGCCAACTTCCTCCCTGGCCAACATCAAATGATTAAAGAGAATGAAAAGCAAGGTGGTGCTGAAAGCTTCTGACAGGTCTAAAAGAGCAAGAAGAAGAGGAAGAAGTGAAATCAAATGCCTCATTTCAAAACAAGGGCATGATGGTCTCCTTTCACCGTCTGAATGATAACATGCTCGCCAAAGGTCACAGGCAGAGTTATTTTCAAAAACCTATCCACTGACGTGCCATGACATTGACTTCTGTGTCCTATCAGGTACTTCCCCCTCACCTCAGGTAACAGTGACCGTGCTGTTCTGTTGGGTGCAGTATCCAGAGCTAGGATAATGTTCTCCTAGATTAGTTCTCTAATCACCCCCTTAGCCATTTGTCATGATTCTAGAGTCTTTGATCATGTTTTCTACCCTTAAGTGCCACAGTTGTGAAAACAGTGCCTGTGGGTGTTTCAAGAAGTCTGAGGAAAGGACATCACCACATCCACAGTTAATGAATAGCTAATAACATTGGTGGGCTAATCGAGTTATGAACTCTACCTTTCAAAATGGGCCAACACATTACGATTACTTGAAGCTCAAATACTTGTGATATTTACCGGGATCGGGGACACCTAGCCGCTCAGAATTTTATGTCGATGGCAAGACACAAGTTGGATTTGCAATGCTTGCTGTGCCACTCTTGAGTCAGAAATGCAAGGCAGAGAAGCAAGTCCTGAAATGATGATGACACATATTGTAGGAACATCTCAGCAGCAAGTGCATTAGCCTACTATATTATTTTATTGGTTTAAGGACTGATGGGTGGCAGCAGCACTATAATCCATTTCTGTATACTCCTGTGACGTAAAGAGAGAATTTATTGAGGGAGAATAAATACAAATTAAGTTCCTTCTAATTATGTTAGCAGAGTCCGCTGGCAGCATGCATTGCCAGTGGTGGCACAGAAGAGGCACCAGTGCTGTTCTTGATATACTGGAAACTTGCTCTGCTCCTGACCATTTCGCATCTGTGCTGTGTTAAGGAAATCTGGCAAAAGTATTTTCCCTTCAGAAAAGTCAAAACATGTGGCCTTGGTAGTGTTTTTTTCCTATACAGTGCCGCAATTTAAAGAGGGCTTCACAGCAGGAAGAAAATAAACCACTACTACTTTTCTTGTGATGGCAAAATGCTGTCTGGTTGTATCTGTCAAATGTCATCTCTTAAGTGCTGCATGGCACCTTTCGGGCCTCTTTTGATGTTATTGAAGTGTCACAGGTACCCCTGCTTCTCTCATGTGAATGACAACTACCACCATCCCTGCTGACCTCCACTTGTCCCAGGCAGGAATTGGTCTTTTTCATGAAATTAAACAATTAGGCTAAGATAGCATTTCGCCCGCGAAAGGGAGGCCACAGGCATAAAAGAAATATTTAGAAAAATAACAAAAGTTGTTTTTCTACTTGGGAATGGACCTTGGAAGGAGGGCCACTCGCCACGCCACACCCTCCACCCCTAACCCCTCCACTTTGTCAGAACCAGCCTGACATACAGGCAGGCAGACCAGCTCACACAGGCATGTCATATTTTTATAAAAACAAAAACTCAGCTAACCTTTGTGAACTGAATAACCAAGCATAAAACCAATAACAGGGTGGCCGTGCCCAGGGGCGAATCTGCACATTTACAAACTCAGCGGTTTTCAACACTTGAGGCTTCCTCTTCCGCTCCCTGTGGAGTGATGCCACTTTAGCTTTGTTTTAAGCGGAAACTACGAAAAGAGAGATGTGTGGGGGTAGGGCTCAGCCGAGGAAGAACTGGACACATTTTTACCTTGCAAAATTTCTTGCAAATCTCTTTTTTAAGTTCAAATAATCTTATTGAAAAGAATTTGAAGTGACTAAACACAATATGCAGAATAAATTGTATATCTTCACATTCCAAGCTCATTACATACAGAATAAAAACATCGGACTAATAATGTAAAATTGAAACAGAAAAATGCAAAGTGAGTGAAATATATATGCCAACTAGATACATAGTCTAGGGTGGTTTAGGAACCTCCTGTTGAGAAGGTTTTGGTAACGAACATTGTTTAGCACTTGTATGAATAAACATTGTGACAGGCGACCATAGGTCAGCACGTTTTGTAGCCATACGAGGAGGATATACAAAGGCAGTATCTAACCTGTGATTATGGCAAACAGTGTACCACCAAGCCCTATAAGAAATTTTCGATGAATCTTTCCAATTGACAGTAATTTGTTGAAAGGCAACCGCTAATAATAAGTCAATAATCTTGACATCGAGAGGAGAGTCATCCCAGATAGGGGAAAGACTACCTAAGAAGATGTGAGTAAAAGAAAAAGGAAACTTGGTGTCGTAGATTAAGTTAATTTGAGACCATACTTGTTGCTAGAAGCTATGTACCTGTGAGCAATTAAACAACATGTGAAATAAGTCAGCGTTGGGAGAAGAACACGTCCAACATGTATCTGGAGTAGATGAGAAGTGTTTAGATAGGGTAGCTGGTGTGAATAACAGTCTATTATAGACAAAGAATAATGTTTGGGTGATATTTGCTGCTCTAAAGGTCTTACGTAATTTGGTCCATCTGCCTTTCCATAGTGATAATGGCCAACATGTAGTAAAATCTCATTCCCATGCTTCTTCAATTTTTGTCTTCTGTCTATTAGTGTCATTGCCTTGTAAGTATCTGTAAATAATAGAAGCCTTGGGTGTGGTCATTAACAAGGTCTGAAGACTGGTAGGGGATTCTGGGTTGTTAGAAGTGTCTAGTATGGTGGGAAGATGGGAAAGAGATTCCAGCACAGTTCTTTTGAGTGTTATATTTATTGATAAAGGATGTTGGTAAATTGAATAACTGCATGAGCTTATCAAAAGGTATGAATTGTGATTCTGAGAATAATTGATAAATCCATATTAAGCCTCTTTGTCCCCGAGTCTTCCAATAAAAGGGTTTATTTTGGATCAACAACTTTTTATTACGCCAAATCGTTGATTTTAAAAAGGAATCTCTAGAATCCTGAGGAGAGTGTGAAGGTAAATCGAGTAATTTGAAGGTGTGCTTTGTTATGGGAGTAGAAATGGATTGTGGTTTACGAGAAAAGGAAAGATATTTACAAAATTAATAAGGAGCTAAAAAGAGGCGTTCTGTTGAGGTCCAAAGAGGACAATCATCTGTAGAGTCAAGCAACCATAGAGAAGCCTGACGCAATAGGAAAGCTTTCTGATAAGCCTGGAAATCTGGTAAATGACTCCTCCTTCTGATTTGGGGCGAATTAATTTTAGCAAGGACATTCTGGGTTTTTTATTACTCCACAAAAAAGAGGATGAAATGGAATTAACTTTTTTAAATAGTTTAGTTGTAATTGGGACCGGGATGTTCGAAATAGTGTATAAACTATGGGTGATAACATCATCTTTATGGTATCCAAACGACCCCACCAAGACAGATATAGAGGATGCCATTTAGAAGTCAATTCTGAAATCTTCTGAATACACTTACTCATGCATAAAGTTACCGTTTCCGAGATTGAAGATGTAAAGTGTAGGCCTAGATATTTAATGTTATTCGGACTCCATTTAAAGTGGGAGGTTTGAAATTCTGAACTAAAAGTATATTTTGTTAAAGGCAAAATTTTGCACTTATCGTTATTTAACTTGTATCCAGAAATAAAAGAGTAAGATTTCACCTCCGCTAAAAAAGCAGGAATTGATTCTTCTGGTTTGGATATAAAGAGTAAAATATAATCGGCGTATGCTGCGAGTTTAATGTGGACATTCGATGTTTGAAACCCATAAATACTAGGTTTTTGACGTAATTTGGATAAAAATGGTTCAAGAGCTAAATTAAAGAGGAAAGGTGAAAGAGGACACCCTTGACGCACTCCTCTGCCTAAATTAAAAAAAGGGGAGATTAAGCCATTAGCACATATTGCTGCACAAGGATTAGAGTAGAGGAGAGATAGTATATTTATAAAATTTGGGCCAAATCCAAACCATTTTAGAGTATAAAATAAATATTTCCATTCGACTCTATCAAAAGCCTTTTCGGCATCTAGTGCTATTGCCGCCGAAGAATGATTAAGATGTGATGATTTGGATAAAACATCGAAAATGAGTCGTGTATTATCAGTAATTACTCGACCCTTAACGAAGCCAGATTGTTCTTTCCCTAGTAAATTCGGTAAATAGGAATCTAGACGTATGGCTAAGGCCTTAGAAAAAATGTTATAATCAATATTAACAAGTGAAATAGGTCTATCATTTTTGCAGTACTTGGAGTCTTTACCTTCTTTGGGGATAAGACAAATGTGGACTTCCGAGAAAGAACCAGAGGAGTTATTGGAGGAAGAAAAAAAACTTATAAGTGAGTGTAACTTGGGGATTAAAAGCTTAGAGAAATGGGTATAAAATTCATCAGTAAAACCATCCGGGCCAGGGGCTTTATCTTTTTTGAGGTTTTGAAGAGCATTAAAGAGTTCCTGCTGGGAGAGATCAGATTCTAAGTGAGATAAATATGGAGGTGCCTGCTGAGGCTTTTGGATATTAGAGAAAAATTGCGATAACGAGTGATCCGTAGGTTGAGTTTCTGAAGAATATAAGGATTTATAGAAAAGAGAAAATTCGTTTAAGATTTTGACATCTTTAAACTTTAAGATTGAATGTCGAAGACAGAGTCAATGTTCAATTTGTTTTGGTGAATCTTTAAATAGTTGGCTAGGATTTTCCCTGCTTTATTTTTACCCCCATAGAATTTTGTGCTGGATTTTAACAAGTAAAGTGAGGCGTCTTCTGTTGACTTTTTATTAAATTTCAGTTTAGCGTTAATAAGGGCTCTTAAGCACTCCTCCGAGTGGGATGTATAGTATGAATGCTCTAGTGCCTTAATATCTTCAAGGAGATCTGTTGTAATCTTACGTGCAGATTTTCGTTTCTTCGCAACAAAGTTTATAATAAAGTCTCTTGCTGACGCCTTAAAGGCATCCCAAATAGTTGCGGGTGATAAAGATTCTGTATAGTTTCTCTCAAAGTAATCAGTAAAGAAGGAAGTAAAGGAAGCTGAGAATTTGGAGTCCAAGAGGAGAGCGTTATTAAAACGCCATCTTCTAGGGGCATTATTCCTGGGCAATATATCAAAGCCGATGGAAATGGGTGCATGATCTGATAATAGAATGGGACCAATATCTGCGAATGTGAGGGATTGCAAAATATTTTGGGAAACAAAGACATAGTCAATTCTTGATTGGGTATTATGTGTTGAGGAATAAAAGGAATACTCTCTAGTGGTTGGATTACAAAGGTGCCAAGCTTCAAGCAGTTTATGTTGGGATATAGTGTGAACAAAAGACTTCTGTGTTTTATTGGGGATGAAAGGCACTTTAGAATTCCTATCTACGAAGGGATCTAACACTTGGTTACGATCTCCAGCCATAATAAAATTATCCTCAGTATAGTTGGATATTCGTGTGGCTAAGGCAGTCCAAAATGAGGTCTCTCCACCTGTAGGTGCATAAACATTAAGAAGAGAGATTGGAACACCTTTTAGTGATAGTTTAACAATAAGCCATCTCCCTGCGACATCCGTTTCTTGCGACAATAATGTAACTGGAAGAGATTTGCGACATAATATCCCAACTCCATTTCGTTTGCCATCCCCAAAAGAAAAAAAAGCCTCACCCACCCAACCTTTTTTTAATTTCATAGACTCAATATCCGTAAGATGTGTTTCTTGTAAGAAGATAATGTCAGCATTTAACTTAGCTAAGTGTGCTAAAACCCTCTGTCTCTTAATAGGAGAGTTTAATCCCCTAATTTTCCATGGCATAACAAATTAAAACAAAATGCAAATAACAGTTTAAAACAACAGTCCAAATCAATAAAGTAGAATAAGCAACAATAAGAGAGTCCAAACTTATGATACTAAAGTCCAAATTCGTGTCAAAACATTGTAGAGTGTTAAAGGGGAAATGAGAAAATAAGAAGAATAAAGTGAATTTAGAACAATGAAAGTTATAGAAAATATATAAGCAGAGGCAAGGAAGAAGAGAAAGAAAACTCACATGAGAAAGAATTAGTACAAAAGTTAGATGGTTAAGGAAAGAGATAGAGGAATGTGTTGCAAAACATAAGACGAAAGACAAAACAAATGACATACCAACAAATAACATACCTACAAAAGGAAAACTCAGGGAAATGCGTGAGGGGGGATGGAACCACATGGGATAGGCGGCACGTCTGGGGTCAGCCAAACGGGGGATCCAGGAGAAACCACGATACAGGGATGAAAAATCTGTGAGGACAATGAATAATAAGGGTTAGAATCAGTATTGAAACAAACAATTAAAATAAATGTTGAAACAATCAATAACAAAAACATCAGCAATAAGCTAAAAAACTAGACTGAGTAAATCATCAACACGTAATCTGTGAAAACGAAGGGCAACAATTAAAAGGGAAGGTGATAAAATGTACATTGAACAAGAGAACAAGACAGTCCAATAAAACGAACAAAATTCAAGACAGGGAGATAATAAGAGACATAGTCCAGGCAAACTAAGGAAATTGTTTGTGTGCAAAACTCTGCACAGGATAGACTGGAATCTGAATAACTTAGGAATGATGTGTAGGAAGCCAACATTGAATGAATAAGGAATCAAGGGGGAAATTGAACATTTAATCCATGAGGGATTAGGGATTGTATAACTTCAAGAAGTTCATAAATTCAAGAATTATCCGAAGGAGAAGGTCGTTGAGTATCCATAGCATTTGGGTTACATGAATTAATGAAACTCTGTAGCCTTACTGGATTGTCATACGTTATTGTTCTGTTGTTGTATGTAACCTTAAACAAGCATGGATGAAAGAGGCCATAGCGGGCCCCCAATGATCGAAGAGCTGGCCTCAAATTAAGAAAAGCTTTTCGTTTGTTAGCAGTGGCCTGCACGAAAAACAAAGTTGAGCCAGACCAAGTAATGCGTTGAGCAGATTTGACCGCAGATAGCACCAATAACAGATCCGTATACTCCAGAAAATATATAATTACTCCTCTTGGTCGTTGTGAGGGTGACATGACGGAGGAGGGACGGCCTAGTCTGTGTGCTCTTTGAATATTGAGTTTTGTACCCTCTGCTAGGTGTAGCGCCTTTGTGAAGAAAGGACGTAAAGAAGGTGAGGGGGTCTGACCCCTCAACTACCTCCGCCAGACCGTAAATACGTAGATTATTCCTCCTGTTGCGGTTTTCAAGGTCCTCGATCTGCTTTTGGAGCGTTGAAACTTGAGACTGAAGCTGGGAAATATTCGCACTTGTATCCCTGAAGGTGGAAATACTTTGTTCAACTGTTGATACCAGTTGTCTGTGAGGATTTGTAGTTTAGAGTTGGTTTCCTCCATAAAGGGCCGGACAGCATCTCCATGGAGACCGGAGAGACTGATTTAGGAAGAGAAGGGGAGTTATGCTTTAGGCGCTTAGTGAGCGACTTCCCAGGTGGTGTAGGTAAAGGATCCATGTCGGCCACCAGGGTACTTGGTGAAAACTGCAGAGAATCTTCTAGCTTAGAGTATGCAGTGAAAATCTTAGAATTTTTAATAAAAACGTGCTTTTGTTGCATCTTTGTAGGTAAAGCACCTTTCGTTCTGCCCATAGAAACATCAGCGTAGCCACCAAACAAAAATAGGCGTAAAAATGTATTGATGTGATGTAGAGTTTAAGATAATAAAAGGGGCAGTCTGAGCGTCAACCAAATATGCAAATATAACATCCAAGACAAATTCGAAACACCCAGTGAAACATAGGCAGAACAAACAAAGTTCACTATTGTAGTAATATTTGGTCAAAAACATGAAAGATAAAAATCAATGTGACTCAAACATTGATAATTGGTGCTGCAGCATAAGGGTCATATTAATGCCAAACAGTTCCAGTAGACTGAAGTAATTGTGCCATGAGGATTCATAAGGACATACAAAATGAGCGCCGAAATTTCCTTTCAGTCATAAAAGCTGATTAAACAGCTACCTATTCAAAGAACTCCATACTTTTTGCAGTGGAATGCCTTAAAACGAAGTATCCCCAGGAAAACATTCAGATAAGTGAAGCAGCATATGGGGCAACAGCACGATGAATTTGAGGAGATCTGCCGATCGCGGGCAACTCAAAATGGAGGCCGCAATTTCGCGTTTTCACAGTACGGACTCACTTGTAAAATAAAGGCATTCCTTGATGGTCGTAAACCACGCCGGAGTGCTCACGGTGTTCAGCGCACTTTCCGACGTCCTGTGCGCACCTTGGTTTCGCCCGACACTGCCATGGACCGTGGAATCTCACAGTCCCGCCGGAGCGCCTCACCCCAACGCTGCCATTCACCGCGGGCGCCAAGCCACGCCCCCCTTGCAAATGTCTTTATTGTCAAAAACATTGTGAGGTTAGTCGACGGTTTCTCATTGGTATATATTTGACTAAAATGTCCTGTATGAAAATAGCTATTTACCTCAACTGTGAGCATAGTTTGAGTATGGAAAGGAGCTGAGCCATGGTCAAAATTGCTAGCGCTTGCGGGCTGTTTCTGGATGCAAAGTCACGTTCCCCAATGACAATTATAAACTGAGGTCTTAAGCGACGGCCACTGACCTAAGCATACATACTGCTTTGAGAGCTGCACTACTTTAGGGTACCTGGGCCTAACGGTGTCCCTATAGATTTGATAACGTGCAACACCGAATTTTGGGTCTCACTACTCACTAACGTTTTCATACTTCAACCATCGTCCCGATATTCAAAAAAGGCAATCAGACTCAGCCTAGTTGCTACCGCCCTATCTCACTCATCAACACATCTTTCAAAATACTAGGTAGAGTCATATATATTAGGATGAAGGAATGGGCGCCAGAAAATGCTATCTTACATACCTGTTTGTCAGTATGGATTTAGAAATCATATAGGTACATTTGAGCAATGCCTGAACTTAAATCTAATCATTGGCAAGTACACAATAGCCAGGCAAACACCATTGTATCTTGCATTTATGGATTTGACTTCGGCGTTTGATTGTGTGAACCGTTTGAAGCTTTGGTGATTGCTTCTCTCCAATGGGTTGGACAAAGCACTTGTACACTTTCCAGCCTCCCTTCATGAGAATATGAAAGCCAGAATAAGGTTTGGGCCTAATGGTGAAGTTTCCAATGAGATATAAATCTTCTGAGGAGTGAGGCAAGGCTGTGTGTTGGCACCCTTATTGTTTATACTATATATTAATGAGCTCAGCCCTTATCTAACCATCATTACCAAGATGTCCACAAGGTGAATGGTCACTCCATATCTTGCCTTATGCTGACGATGCAGTGCTAATGGCTCACACTTCGAAAGCTCTGTATCTGTTGGTGTTCTCCTTTATCCAATTCATAGCCAATCTGGATCCTCAAACAAGTTTTTCGCAGTCATATATTATGGCTTGCAGCCCTAAGCATATCCAGATTACTACCCTTGCGGTTGGTGCAAATCGCTTGGAAATAACCAGCAATTTTTCTTATCTTGGGGTCATTTATGATTCAGCTGGTGCTTGGGCACCTAGCATCACACATCATAGGCAGAAGCTGTCTAGGACAGTTGGCTTCCTTTGTAGTCTACCTCATCCCCCTGAGGGGAGGGCACTTTCACTGCTTCTGCAGATTTATGCTACTCAATGTGTCCCTGTTGTGACATACGGGGCCGAGATATGGGGTATTACGAATTGTGAAGCCATTCAGGTGTTGTTTCTGTAGAAAAGCTCTCTCTGCCCGCTTATCGTCTTCCCATCGTATTTGCCGCAAGGAGTAGGGATTGACTTATATGGGCGACTGTACAAGAGCTCGCCCACTAGTCTTGTGTCTATCTATTTGGAGAACTGAGGAGGTGACCCTTAATAGAGACATAATCAAGAAATGTTTAGCATGCAATAATGGCCTTAGTATACCATTGCTAGCGTACGCGAAGAAAACATTTCAGTCAAATAGGCTGTCTCATGCTTTTATCCAGCGGTATTTTAAATAAAAGGTGTGTGAAAATGCTAATACTCACTCCTGATCTCATAAACTCTCTGTGGAAATGTTAAAGCCCTCTGTTGCAGCTTATTGCACCTGAGCTTTGATAGTCTGCCGACTAAATATCTGTTTAGTGCATACGAGCGCTGGGAAAGATGCTTATTATTTCATTTTAGGGCAGACACCATTAAGTAATTACTTTGTTTCCCACGTGGGGAATCTTGGTACCTGCCTATATCCTTCTGATGGTAGATCTGGGCATTTTATCTTTTTCTGTGAATTTTATAAAAAACATACTCAACTATTTTTTATCCCATTTATGAGTTCTCAAAATTTTAGGCAGAGTAATTCAGCTTTTTATTTCTTACAACAATTGACAGACGATGAGTATTACTTTCATGTTGGCTCTTCCAAGAGAGCCACTGTGCGGTCGCGAAGCACGATGTACTTTAAGTAATGTATTAGTTCTCTGGCCTGATATGTTTTTATATGTATTTGTCTTATTGTATTCTATTGTATTTCTTAAAAGATTTTCCAATTCACAGCATTTTAAATTGTATTCAAAGTGTTTTTTTATATATTATGTTTTTAACTTGGATTGTGTACTCACATGGATGCATTTTTGCACCTGAATAAACGGCCCCATTACGATGTTGGTGGGTCCACCACGTCAAGTCGTCTCACCGTCATCTATGCCATCGGTCCGACTGCCGGATTACGACTCTAGCGGGCAGAGCAAGTTGGGGTGGGGGAGACCGCCACCTCCAACAGGCTCAATGAGCCCGTCGGCACAGCGGTCATATTCCTAATCCCTACAGGGGGGTGGTGCCAGTACAGGCACCACCATAGGGATTAGGAAATCCCTTTCCGACTGCCTGTTCAGGGTGGTCCCACCGTCATGAACAGGCAGCCAGAAAGGAACTTTGGCGGCCACTAGCAGGGCCCCCGTGGTCCTCCAATATGGGCCCAGGGGGGCACATGTAGTGCCCGCTCAAACGTTCATGCACCGTGTGGCAGGCACCACATGGTGCCTGGCACACGGTGAATGGATCTTTGTGAACTGCCCTTTTCCACTGTGACTTGTACTGCAGCCCTTTTCTATGGCCGCAGCACATGCCACAATGGAAAAGAGCATTTATTGGGCAGGTAGAACGGCCGACATATAGCCAGTCGGACACCTGTCCGAAATGATGGAGGTCAGACGCTTGTCCGACCGTCATCATAACCAGGCCCAGTCTTTTCTGATTCTGATTCCGAATCAAGCATACATGCTACGATAAGAGCTACAGTTACCTTAATGTGCTGAGAAATTCCAAGAAATATTGCTCAGATTACATTTTTCATAATATTTCTCGTATTAGCAAAGATAATTGTTAGGGCCGGGGTATTGGATGGTAGCACCCTTACCTTGTCTGGCAGGGGGTGTTCAGACATTCCCAAAATCACATGGTACAAAAGGAGGAGGATGAGCTAAAGTCAAATAAAATAAAAGTTTCCAAGCTAATAATATTTTAATGTTTATGAATGTTTAATATTATGAAGAAAAGTTGCAAGAGATAGTCAAAAAGAACTTCCGGGACACGTGTGTACACTTGTCTGTGGATGAAAAGGCTTAAAAGCTACACTTTCTGCACAAGATGTAAGGCGGTTGTCTGCAACTCTCAGGACAACATTGCAGAGACCAAGGCCCAATACCCTAAAATGAACTGACTACCTCCTAGAAGTGCATAGGGAAGGTCACATTTACCAGTGTAGATGACTCAGTCATGAAATTATGTGCTTAAAACATCATTTTATTCTCACTATTCCAGTGTGTTTTTTCTTCACAAGCTAGTGCTTCCTAGTCAGACATAGTCTGTCATGTCCTTGTGCCTTCAGGTTACTATCGTAGCAACAGACATTTTCTTACATCTCATATAAGATTTATGGGGTATACTTCTTTAAGAAGTACCCTAATATGAGAGGCAGGAACTATGAGATAACATTCCAGTTTTAGACAAGGCTTTAATCTAGAGGACAGGAACTAGGAGATAACACTCGAGCAAAATGTCTGGCTTTAATGCACCAACAAATGTAAACACTGGCATTCACCAGGGCCAGACTGGAAACCAAAATCAGACCTGGCAAAAATGTATAAACTACACCAACTCCCTCCCTCCCCTCTCATCTCTCTCCTTTTCCCCTCTCCCATGCCTGCTGTAATTAGCAGGGCGGTCTGGAGAAAGTGGAAGAGGTTTCATAAATGTACCTCTGCCTTCAGCGGCCAGGCTCAAATGGTTCCCGCCTACTGGGGTAATGGCCAATGGAACAAAGAGGCAGTCCAGCATTCTAAATTTGGGGCCTCATTTATGGGGTTTTGGCATAGGGCAGCGCAGCAAGTCACCTTGCTGCGCTGCCCTACGTCAAACTGAAAGGGTAGGAATGCACAATATTTATCCAATATGGTACACTCCTGTCCTTTCACCCTGGGCTAGTGCCATTTTGGCAACCTAGCACAAACGAAGGCACCTTTGCACCATTGTGCAAGGGTGCCTGTGTTGTCAGCAGGATTGTTTTTGTGCAGGAAGGGGCACTTTCCTGCATAAAAACAATCCTGAAAGTTATTATGGGGTAGTAGGATGCTTTTTTACAACTGAGGGAACAGTAGCGTTAAAGGGTAGCAAGGAGTTTGCAGGGCTCAAAAAAGGAAGCATTAATGGATAGAAAGAGAGTGTTAGGGCTCAGGGAAGAGTAGCAATAACAGATAATAAGTTTTGTCTAGGAAGGGTTGGGTTAGAGGATAGTTTGAGGATCAGTGATTGGTAGCATTAAGGGATAGTACGTGGATTGTAGGGTTCAGGGTTCAGTGATGTGAAGGGTCATGGTAAGGTGTTTTTAGGGTTCAGGTAAGGGTAGCATTAAGGGGTATTAAGGGGTTTTTATGGTTCAGGGAAGGGTAGTCTTAAGTGGTAGTTAGATTTTTAAGGGGTCTAAGAGTTCAGGGATGGGAATTGTTAAGGGGTACTACATTTTCCTTGTACATTGAAGGGTAGCATAATGGGATAGTACAGGGTTTTTAGGGTCTAGGAAAGGGTAGCTAAAAGGGGTAGTAAGGATTTTTACAGTGCAGGGAAGGAAAGTGTGAAGGGCTAGTAGAGTGTTTTTAGAGTTCAGAGAATGGTAGCATTAATGGGTAGTAAGGAGATAGTAGGGTTTGGAGAAACGGTAGCGTTAACCTGTATTAAGAGGTTTTTAGTCTTCAGGGAAAGGTAGTGTTAAAAGGTAGTAAGGGTTTTATATTTCGGGGAAGGATAGCATTAAGGGGTAGTAAGACGTGTTAAGGGGTTTAAGGTTCTGGGATGGGTAGTGTTCGGGGTGCTAAGTTTTTTTGGTTCATGGAAGGATGGCATTAAGGGGTAGAATAGGGTTTTTAGGGTTTAGGAAAGGGTAGCTGTAAAGGGTAGTAATGGTTTCTTAGGTTTAAATGAATGGTAGTGCTAAGTCATAATAGTATGTTTTTTAGAGTTCAGGGACATGTAGCATTAAAGGGCAGTGAGGCATTTGTAGGATTCAGAAAAGGGTAGTATTAAGGGGTGGTATTTTGTTTTTTAGGGTTCACGAAATGGTAGCATTAAGAGGTAGTAAGGGGGTTTTGGAATTCAGGAACGGGTAGGATTAAGGGCCTGCAAAGAATTTGTGAAGTTCAGGTAATTGTAGCATTAAGGGCAGTATGGAGTTTTTAGGATTCAGGGAAAGGTACCCGTAAAGGGTAGTAAGGGGCTTTTAGGGTTCAGGGAATGGTAGCATTAGGGTATAATAGTGTGTTTCCTTTTTAGCTCAGGGACGTGTAGCATTAAAGAGCGGTAAGGCATTTGTACGGTTCAGAAAAAGGCAGCATTAGGGGTCGTAAGAGGTTATTTGGGTTCATGAAATGGTAGCGTTAAGAGGTAGTAAGGGGTTTTAGGGTTTAGGGGAGGGTGGTTGTAAAGAGTAGCATTGTGGGGTTCAGGCAATCATAGTGTTAAGGGCAGTAAGGGTTTTTTTAGGATTCAGGGAAGAGTGATTTAAATTGACAGTATATAAAATAAGCAAATCAATTACATGTAATATTTAAAATATTAAATATGGCATTTGAAGTAATTTAATTGTAATATTAGTAATGACTTTAAAAAAAAGGAATAATGAATTCAAATTAGTATTCAAATTAACTTTTGGGAGCTGAGGAGCTTTAAAAGGGCACTTAAGCCCATAAGTGTTAAAGAAATGAATAAAAAAATATAATTCTCTCAAGGAGTGCCATGGTAATGTATCTCTGAACATAATGGTTGAAAGGGAACGGGGTGGCTGGGACTGCCTTACAATAACATATTCCTCCTGACTGCCCTCCTCCAATCTGTACTGCGGCCAGAGAAGGGAAAACATCATAATTATGTAGGAGACATGTAGCTGTGTATTAGCACTTGTTTCACGTAAAGGTCAAGCTCTTTAGTAACACAAATGATCACAGCTTTTGGAGGGTAAGCACTTTTTCTGCAGAAGCACAAAATGTCTGCCCAATCAAAACATGTTCTCTAGTCCACCAAGATGCGGGCAGAGCCAAAGCCCATCTCTGTAGTACTCCTGAATGCTCTTTTTCAGTTGATCACATAAGGTCTAGCGGCACCTGCGTAATGAGGCCAGATCTAAAAGATTTGAACATTTATTCCCTCCACACAAAAGTCAGTTCCCTTCAGTGTCAGTGCTTTTGTTTGTACTTTATTACTACTATAGGGCTGCCTTTGTGTTTAGAGCCTGATGTGATAGCAGGACGCTTTTCTAGCAGCTCTTCATTGCACAGGACACATTACAGCTTTATCCATTCCTGTTTCCTGCTAATAATGTTGCAAATTCCTTTTGGTGATGCCTTTTTTTATCTGATTGTTGGTGTTTCAGAGTATACCAGAGTGTGTCCATTTGAATCTATTCTTTATAAATGAATTCTTTTTAATGACCACCCACAATGAAATGCATTTATATGTGCACTCTTGTATATATTTAAATTGAAGACTACAGCTGTACTTATAAACCACTTTAGTGTGATTTTTTTTTGTGTGACTTTCTAGTTTGCTTTCAGTACTCTTCTATATCCTGCATATATAGATACTTAACTGTTATTTTATACTAATTCTATCTATCTATCTATCTATCTATCTATCTATCTATCTATCTATCTATCTATCTATCAATCTATCTATTTCTCTATCTATCTATCTATCTATCTATCTATCTATCTATCTATCTATCTATCTATCTGTCTGACTGTCTGTCTGTCTATTTATCATCTGTTTTTGCATGCTTCTTTTTGTTTATTTTTTCAGCGCTATCTATTTGTTAAAATAATTCATGAATTGGTAGGGTCCCCCTTCTAGGGGAGCACATGTTGCTGTTTCCGATTGTGGGTTGCCTTGTGGATTTGTTTTTTGTTGTTATTTATACCAAAAAGAAACCGTTATATGGGTTCCGGATGGTGTGGCTATCAACGCTGCTAACTCCTGTGCATTTCCCTTTGCCGCAGCATGTGCGCTGCTGTTTGTACCATATGCTCCTTCTGTCTGCTAGCGGCCGGCCTGAAGGTTGTAGGCCCATCTGTGTATATTTTTTGAATTTCGTAATAAACGGTTTAAAAAAAAAAAAAAATAATAATAATAATAATTCATGAAACCATAAAAAAAAACATTAGCAAAGGCAAGAGGCTTGCAGCCAACACTAAATCGATTGGCTTTTTAAGATCTGGTCATAGTTGGACCTTTTCATTTTACTAAAATTATGAGTGTAACATTGTTACTTATAGGGGTTTTCAGACAGACTTCAACCTTTATTCTGTTGTTGTGTCATTCGTATTTCCATCCACTCAAAGCCCGCTCCAGTAATCTTCTGACTTCACTGTGAGTACATGCTTCCCTCTTAAAAGGAGCACATCCACACACATAGTGTTCCTTTTAGTGTCAGGGGATGCCATGGTAATTTATGCCTTTTTGGACCAAATTATTTTGTTCCTGTACTCAGTGTTTTTTTAGATTGTTGAGGGCCTTGCAGCTTCCTTAATAATGATGTTTTGCAAAAACCATGACGGAACAAAACAAGAATTTTAAAAATCAAAAAGTTGGTGGCCAAAACCAGACCTATTGGCTTTGCCAATGCTTGTTCACTATAGGAATCGAAGATGAGCTAGATGAATGGGCCGCTAACTGCTTGTGTTGACTCCAGATCCCCACACATTTAGATCTATTTTTCGCGTCTCTCATTAAATCACTTCAAGCCCTCTATATTGCTACAGGCTCCGGCATTACCTAGATCTTTTCGACTTCTACAGGACTGTTGTTGATGACATCTCTGAAGC
Organism: Triturus cristatus; assembly: GCF_964204655.1. Lineage (NCBI taxonomy): Eukaryota > Metazoa > Chordata > Amphibia > Caudata > Salamandridae > Triturus > Triturus cristatus. The sequence goes on from NC_140580.1 coordinate 32,249,197, forward strand.
GTCATTTATTTTGGGGTTTTGTCTTTTATAAAATCTCTACAGCCATGTGACTGAGAGTCGGTTACGAAATACAGACGTTACTGTTGGATATGACTCTGATATAACTATTGATTTTGCCTTCTTTGCTTCTTTGGCTTCACGTCAGCAAAGCAGACGCCACTGGGGGGACGAGTTTGCCCACAGCACTCATGTTATAGTTTGAGGGCTACTCGATGCCCTCTATCATGAGAAAGGCATACATTTGCTACAATTTTGTAAAGTTTGGGGACGGTCTGGCATGTAAAGATTTGTAATTACCTGAACTCTATAATAGTCACTATTGACTAGTCTAACCATAAATGTAATTATGTATGTACTAGTATGTGTACGTATGTTTCTCCTAGGCTTATTAGTTTGTTACAATGGTTTCCATATGCAATTGGGCCTTCTTTCTGTTAGTTGTTCCACATGTCAGCTGCCTACTTTAAAAAAAAAAGTTAACAATTCTTGTAAATGTTTGAGAAATGTTGTGCAGAGTGAAAATGATTGATATTTCTTGCTTTAGCAAATACATTTGTTTGGACCTGGTCAGTGGATGTTAGAATCCTTTCTTTGTGTGTTAGGAGGTGTTTAGACATTCCCAAAATCACATTATACAAAAGGTGGGTCAACACATTAAGTGGGTTTTAAATATTTGCCAGGCATAGTAACTATTAATTTTCCTCAGCTAAGGTTGTGAAAAAGTTGCAAGAATTAAGGCAAAAACAAGGCTCGTGACAAGAGTGCACAGATATGTCCAGGTGAATGGTTTAGAAGAAACACTTCTTGGAAAGAATACAAGTAAGAGAACAACCTGGTCTTGCACCTTAACTGGAAGAAAGGGAGAGGTGGACTGCATCGCAGGCTGAGAAGCATACGCTCTAGACATCCTTTCAGAATAGCCTCTTCAACCAACTTCGGATGCAATACCCTACTCTGTGAACACTAAGGCTGTATGTAGCCAGCAGGTCTCAAGAACATCTAGTCAGATTTCCGATACAAAGACATAGTATCTGAAAGGCCCTGACTACTAACTTGTAGGGGATGCAGAACATCAAAGTCAACCAGTGCAGATTGCTCAATAGTGAGGTTAGGCACTCAAAACTATTTTTCTCTCAGGATTTGAGTGTGTGTATTTTGTTTACAAGTTGGTGCTTCCTAGCCAAACACTGTAATGTCCTTGAGCATTCATGTTAACTTTAGAGCAAGAAACCTTTCTTTCAGCTGTAAGAGTTGGACATTGTTAACCTTATTCTGTAGGTCTGAAGAGTTTTGGGTGAGGTAACTCAACTGTGAGCATGCAATGCACCTGCAGACACCCTTAGGGCATTCAACACTTTGAAAAGGTCAAAATGCTTTATTGTGGGGTTTAAGTTGAAGTAAATAGATAAGTGATCTTAGGCACTTTCACACCTTCACCAGCGCCTCTGAACTTGCAAGTTGCCTGTATACTACCTCTTGTACAGCACTTTTAATTTTTGTGAACCACTGCCCACGTTTTGGTATAGATATCTATAAAGAAGGGCAAAAACACCAGTCAGATGACAGCACAGGATCTAATGAGCTCTTATCAGAAGCAGGTTGAATTTGTGAAAGGCGGGGCATCTCCCCTTTCAAAGTCCTTCAATCCAACATAACTAGTGCTGCGCCTTTTGTGAACCCTGTATGAAACTTCGGGATTCTCCTTGATGGTGTCACATATTCCCGGAAGTGCATCAGGGTTCTCTTAGCAAATATGTTCATTTGGGACTCATAATTGTTATGAGCCAAAAGGTCCCTGTATTAATCATTGGACCTGCCTGGTGGATCAGTATCAATATATAGATCCTCTGCAGATATCTGATATAACGGCGGGATTCATAAAGATATTAAAAACAGGGCTCTACAGAACAGCCCTCATCTAGAGAAGGAGGACTTGTGGCCTAAAGGAACTTAGGGGCTCATTACAGTGGCGTAACGATCGCCACCACCGAGCCGGTGGTGGCGACCGCTACACCATCGTAACGAGAAATACCCCCGCCATATTATGATGGTGGTGGGTATTGCGGCGGACGCAATGTCCGTCTGCCGCTTTTCCGCCGGTCGGCACTTGTTCCGATTGCCGGCCAGGTGGTGCTGGGCCAGTAATATGGTGGCGGTGCCTAGCAGGCACCACCAGCCATAATATGATGTGGGTGGTATACAGGCCCTTCCATGGTGGCGATGCCGCCATGGAAGGGCTGGCGGGGATTTGCATTGGGGGCCCGCTGCGGGCTCCCGGGCGGGGTGTGGGGTGCACTTGGGGGATACCCATGTTACCCCCCTGTAGTTCCCTGCACCAAGTGGCAGGCACCGCATGGTGCCTGCCACGTGGTGCAGGAAAATGCTGTGCATGTACTTTTACCATTGCGGATGGTGCTGCAGCCAGCAGCACCGAACGCAATGGTAAAAGGCCAGGATACGCACGCCAGTATTGCGGGGGCATCCTAATTGGGCAGGTGGGACCGCCACACATCTGGCGGTAGGTCCCCTCACCGTTATGGCAGTCCGCCCAACATCATAATGAGCCCCTAAGCTCAAGTCCTGACGTTTGCTCACCTTCCTGTGATTCTGAGCAAATCATTTAATCTCCATGTGCCTAAAAAATCGAAAAACGAATAAGAGCTTTAAAATATATTATGGTGCTTATGTCAAGCTCTCCAATGCCATTTGGCCGAGTTTGCATCATATAAAATTGCAAAAATAAATACAAATTAGAGAAAGCAATGAGAGAAATACTGGACACGCCACCTGGATTCACAGTTTTTTGAGGGCTCCAGATGCTCCAACAGGTCTAAAGTAAACTCAGAGAAACTTAGCCACACCTCACTTTTGATTAGGTCAAAGGCATTAACTTATAATTGTGAACTCTTTTACAGGCCAATCTCCAAACTTGTATAGTGTCTAGGATATATTCTTAATTCTTAATCCAATTTTGTTTGCTGGTACATCTTCTTAATGTGATTTTGTACTCAATCTGGTGAGTTAGCTTCATTTGATGATTTACTTAGGTAATATTTCATAACAACTCAATACAACTGACTGCATAATGACCATTTGATCCCATTTATCCAAATGGCCTTAGTCTTTGATTTTTAAATGACTGTCCAGTTTTCTTGTATGTGTTTTGAACCAGCTTCGTTCTGTAAAATCTACCAATGGATAGCCCTGTAACCCCATCCATGGTCACTTCCTATTCTCTTCATAAGGAAGAAACATATTTTGCGTAAATATAAGCAATGACGAAGGATGCACGTCCTACTTCTCTCGCCATTGCACTCTGCATGTCTCCCAGAACTTTGTGAAGCATAATTCTGAATTCTCTGTCATGGAACTCGCTTTCCTAAACCACGCTTACAAACATAGGACCTGGAGCTGATCGCAAAGCTCTCTCTCTCACTGCTTGCAAATGAACAGCCTCCCCGTCCAAGGGAGGAGAACCCTGCAGCTCGGCTGGCAATGGCTAGGGAGCATGGGGTCGCAGTCTTTCAGATGCTAAAATCAATACACTGGCTCCCCGTAAGTGCATCCAACATTTATAAGTAACTCTGACGCATCCACAAATGCATTCATGGAACTGTCTTCATTTACCTGCACTCCATGTGGCTTGAAAGGATTCAGGCGTTCAAAGGCCCTCAACAACGGATCAGGGTGCTTCAGCAAATATGCTACAAGGCCAATCACCTGCTATTCAGAACAGTGAAAAAAACATCTCTCTGATCAGTACACCCCACGCACTGAGTGACTTCCCATACGAGGAAGTGCCTGAATACAATTCAGTTTGCAGAGCCCTGCTATGTAAGCGTTACAGTCATTTTTGATGTGGAGGAAGTGGCAGGACCCTTTCTAACCCCCGCACAATCTGGCACAACTCTGGGAATGATCCAACCCTGCACGCAGCTCCCTGTGAAATACCTTAATCAGGAGGGGGTATGCAGTTCCTGCTGATCATTTCCTGTTCATTTGCATTGCTTGGTCCAGTTGGTATTTCACTGCATTTACCCATCTTCCAGGTGCACTCCTCTAGGAAGCAATTTTCATATTGGCAAAAAAAAACTGTTCTCCAGAGTCCTCTTCTTTCTTTAAAGATATGCATTATAAACTGCGTGGGTCTGATTTTAATTTGCACAGAATTTGAAAACATATGACCTTTGAATAAGTTCATGGTATGTTCGTTTCTCCTCTTTGCCTTCTGTCATTCACAAGGTAGTCTCACCACAGCAACATGTGTTTATTCCAGGATGTGGAACAACTGATCACATCAGGAGAGTTATTTCACTATTTGATGTCGCCAATATTAGCGGAGCACCAACAGCACTTATACTGCTGGATGCTGAGAAGTCCTTCGACAGGGTCTCCTGGTCCTGGTCCTTTTTATGGGCGGCTCTGTAGAGGGTCGTTGTCGGCAAGGGACTAATACAGGCTTTTAAAATGTTATACTTTAATCCTAGATCAAGACTCTCTGTAAATAGGGTTCTCACAGACTTATTCGAAATAACTAGAGGTACCCGACAGGGGTGTCCAGGTTCCCCGCTGCTATTTGCACTGTATATGGACCCCTTTTTACAGCAACTTGAAAGTAACAGGAGGATCAGGCCTATAGAATCTCAGGGTTGGAACACTAAAAGTTTGGCCTATGCCGACGACATTGCGATTGTCACCCCTGATCCTGAAATAGCTATGGCTGAGAGAGAGGCGGAAGCGGTGAGATTTGGGCGACTCTCGGGGTACTCTCTTAATAACACTAAAACCCAAATTGTTTGTAGCAATATAATCATGGCTAACGATGCTAGACAGGATGAAAAGGCCACATATCTTGTGGTTGAAGTTCTGGCCAATGTCGACAAAATTGTTGAGGGCAATATTGATCCTTTGATCGCTAAAACTAAAACTGACTTAATGAGAATACACAAACTACACTTGTCGATTATCTGCAGATGCGATATAATTAAAATTCTTTTCTTTCCCAAATGTTTGTATTTCTTAAGGGCAATTCCTTTAGAATTCTCTACTCTATGTCTGAAAAGGATTGAAGACGTATTTTCTCGTTTTATTTGGGCATATGATAAGCCGAGGAGAGCATATACATTTTTATCTTTACCAAGAGAAAGGGGAGGTTTGGCATTGCCAAATATTAGATTATACTACTGGGCCATTACCCTATTAGCTAATCTAACCCTCATATCTGAAAAGCCAGCAAATAGTTTTATGGAGGAAATACCTATGCCTATAGAACTTATAATGGGCAAAGACGCATGGGGGTGGCTTCGGAGATTCCTTAATGATAGCCACTACAAGAAGGTCCGCTTCAAATCATTAATAGGCGGGTATAGAATTATGAGTTTAGCTCGGAAATTGTTAGGGTTGGGCCGACTGAATCACTACACACCAATAGATAACCCTATCTTGCGGGAAATTTTTAAAGATCCTATTATTAAAAGATGGTGTGAGGCTGGCCTGTCCAAACTTGGTGACTTCTATTCTTTAACAACATAGTTAGCTTTGACAATCTTAAGGAGACCTATAATTTAGATTGGAGAGACTTCTATAAATACCTCCAGATTCGAGATTTTTTAGGCAAAAAAGGTGGAGGCCCAATTGGATTTGTCAACAATGACATGATAGATAGACTAAGGAAAAATAGACCGCTTTCCATCGGGGACGTTTACAACTATTTTAACTCATTAATGTCGGATGATATGGAGGCTCGAGCAATAAAATGGAAAACAGAGATAGGCATACAGGAAAACCTATTTTTCTATTCAGTCGAATTAGCACAGAAAATCCTAATTCCAGCTCGGCTTCAGGCACAATACTACAAATCCTGCTTTTCACTCTACTACACCGCCAAGAAAATCTCTAAATGGGGGACGGGAAAAGGAACTCAATGTCCCCGTTGTGCATTGTACCAAGTGGATTTAGATCACATGTTCAGTTCATGTCACTCTTTAAGCAGCTTAAAACAGGAAATCTCTAACTTTTTAAAGAAAGTGCTAGGGGTTGGCTATGTCCTCACTTCATCTCTGAATGGACTTGGGGTAGACTCGCAACTACAAGGGAAGCCAGGAGAACAAGCATTAAAAATGCAATAGGTCTCGCCTTTTATTAAGTTAAGGCCATTTGCTTTGCTACACAATACCATTAGCAAAGCAAATGGCTTTAACTTAATCAAAGGCGAGACCTATTGCATTTTCAATGCTTGTTTTACCAAGCATTGGCCGCGCGTGCACACAACTCCCGCTTCTCCCCCTCCCCCCCACATATCACGTCTCACGGCCGCATCAGTAAAATGTGGCCTAACGGCTAGAGCGTACGACCTCGAAGCTTGGTAACCAGGTTCGAGTCTCTGCGGCTCAACCTCTTGTGATTCTGGGCTATTCACTTTATCTCCCCACGCCTAACAAAACATGGATGTGCCCGTCTGGAACAGCTGGTGCTCGTGTAAAGTGCCCTGATACCCCTGGGTTGAGTTCGAGCTATATAAACCTACAAGACAAAAAACACGGCTCTGCGGATCTCACACGCCCTCACACGTGCACTCTCTGTCACGGGCCTCAGAGATGCTCTCCTGCTCGTGGGGGATGCACTCTCCCCCTCCATAAGTAGCCCTCGCTCCCAGAAGATTCACGCACTTCCTGCTGGTTGGCGAAGAGTGAGACACAAGATCGCACGTGACAAAGTCGGGGTATAGCACCCACCAAGCGCATCTCGGGTTTAAACAAGCATCGTCATACAAATAGAACACGGTGGCCAGTACGGGGTTGTGTGCTCTACCCCACGCTGCAGTGACACACTCAGGAGTGACACCCTCAGTAATGACACACCCAGTAATGGCACACCGGGTAGTGATACATCCATGAGTGATAACCTCAGGAGAGACACACAGGACTGACAAACTTAAGAGTGACACACTCTGGAGTGTAAGTACATGGGCCCCTGTCCCTGCAGGCTGGACTCATTAAGATGTGGCCTAACGGTTAGAGCGTACAACCTCGAAGCTGGGTAACCAGGTTCGAGTCTCTGCGGCTCAACCTCTTGTGATTCTGGGCAAATCACTTCATCTCCCCACGCCTAACAAAACATGGATGTGCCCATCTGGAACAGCTGGTGCTCGTGTGAAGCGCCATGATACCTCCGGGTCGAGTTTGAGCTATATAACACTGCAAGACAAAAAGCACGGCTCTGCGGATCTTACACGCCCTCACATGTGCACTCACTGTCACGTGCCTCAGAGGTACTCTCGTGCTTGTGGGGGATGCACTCTTTCCCCTCCATAAGTGCCTCTCTCTCACAGTAGATTCACGCACTTCCTGCTGGTTAGCGAAGAGTGAGACACAAGCTCTCACATGACAAGGTTGGGGTATAGCGCCCACCAAGCGCCTCTCGGGTTTAAACAAGCATCAGCATACAAATAGAACATGGTGACCAGTACGGGGTTGTTTGCTCTCCCCACGCCCCAGTGACACACTCAGGAGTGACACCCTCAGTAATGACACACCCAGTAGTGATACATCCAGGAGTGATAACCTCAGGAGAGACACACAGGACTGACAAACTTAAGAGTGACACACCCAGGAGTGACACACTCTGGAGTGAAAGTACATGGGCCCCTGTCCCTGCAGGCTGGACTCATTAAGATAAGGTCTAACGGTTAGTGCATATGACCTCGAAGCTCGGTTACCAGGTTTGAGTCTCTGCGGCTCAACCTCTTGTGATTCTGGGCAAACCACTTCATCTCCCCACACCTAACAAAACATGGATGTGCCCGTCTGCAACAGCTGGTGCTCGTGTATAGCGCCATGATACCTCCGGGTTGAGTTCGATCTATGTAAAATTGCAAGACAAAAAACACGGCTCTGCAGATCTCACGCCCTCACACGTGGACTCACTGTCACGTGCCTCAGAGGTACTCTTGTGCTCGTGGGGGATACACTCTCTCCCCTCCATAAGTTCCCCTCACTCCCAGAAGATTCACGCACTTCCTGCTGGTTGGCAAAGAGTGAGACACAAGCTCTCACATGACAATGTTGGGGTATAGCGCCCACGATTGTTAAAGTCACCAGAGAAGCCAGAGACACTTTTCTCTTTTAGAGCCGTCCCAGTTGGACTGGCTCGCCTGACTTCCTTTTATGCTAAAAGGTTTCTTATCTTTATGGGGCCATGTGTTTGGCCCCATAAAGATAACAAACCTTTCACACCAGCAGTAAGTCGGGGCAGCCAGTCCAACTGGGACGGCTCTAAAAGAGAAAAGTGTACGTCACTGGAAGCTCTTTTCCAATGGCTGGCCACCGTTTACCATAAACGGTGACGCCAGCCAATGGAAAAGTGGGACGGGGCTTAAACCCCGTTAGTGAAAGCTACCCTAAATCATTAAATCTAGCCAGCAAGACTGTGCATGTCTGCACAGCCTACGCCAGGCGAGACCTAAAAACTGGTATTTATTGGTATGGCGTTATTGCGCTTATGCTTGGCCTTGGCGTGGTTGGATTCAACCCCCCCTAGCTTTTACCAATAGCTTTCCCGTTTATTGGCAAACTATACTTTTGAGAGAGCTATCTATGCAAAGAGGGGTCTGCTGGCCCAATCTAAAGGCTTTAAGATTTGGGCACCACTGACTAGATGGTGTGATAAATACTAGTGAAGTTTCTCATGTATTAATAACTCATTTGTATGAGTATAACCCCTCATGGGTGGGGAGGGTGGGGTCAAGTGCGGGGGGGGTAAACTAATAAAATGTGCATAATTTGTACACTTGTTCTGATAATTTTATTGGTTGTTTTTATGCTTCTTATGTTCTTTTATTCTTTTCTCTCATTTTCTGCTTTTTCTAAAAGGAATGGTAATAACTGTATATTGTATAACTATGCACAAATAAAAACATTTAAAAAGCCCTCTTGGTACCTCCTGCAATGCCTACACAGGAGGATTCCAAAGAGCTGGTCAGAGGCCCAGCCCCCTTTCTCCACCACTCTGCAAAAGTGACTACTAGTTAAAAAATCATTAAACTCCACTGAAAAAACAAAAGGTTACAGGGACGTTCTAGTTAGGTATTCGCATTTAAACATCTTAGAAATTCACTGAAAAATCAAAGATTACAGAAACGTTATAGTTAGCAAATAAAATGTAATAAAACCTTAGAAATTCACTGAAAAAAAACAAGGGCTACAGGGACATTATAGTTACGGTAAGATTTCACTTGTACAAAGCCAGTGAAATTCAGCAGTTATGGTTTCCTGAGCTAACGATTACCTATGCACCGCAATGCACTGCTTATACCCTCAAATATTACATCACTCATGACATGGTCAGTGACATCTCTGATGACATCACTCATGGCATCTCAAATGACATCACTGATGACATCACGGATGACATCACCCACAGTACAACTCACACACCTATTCAAACCCCCATACAGCCTCTCTTATGTCCACTCACACACACATACTACCAATGACATAACCATTCACAGACGTATACCATTACTCACACACCCACTCACTCCTTCATGGAGCCACTCCCACACCCACTCCCTCACTCATACAGCCACTCACACAACCATTCATTCATCCATACTGCCACACATACAACTAGTTACTCACGCATACAGCCAGTCACATAATCACACACTCACCCATATGGATACTTACACACCCACTTATTTAAGTACAAAGGCACATATCCACTCACTCACCCAATCAGCCTCCCAACACAGCCACTCACTTACCCATACAAGCCCTCATACACTCGCTCACACAACCACTTACATACTTATTCACACATCCATACAAGCACTCAGACATCCCTGTACTCACCCATACAGCCTTCACACAAACATTCACTGTCCAATACAGTCACACACATGAAGTCACTTAAAAAAACACCTACTCAAAAAGCCACTCACTCACCGTTACAGCCTTTTACACACCCAGTCACTCACTCATACAGCCATTCAGACACCCACTTACTTACCCACAAAGTCACCACACACCCACTTACCTACTGATAGAGCCACTTTCACCGTCACTCACCCACCTGTACAGACACTAACCTAACCCGCCCATTCACTCACCAATACAGCCACCTACACAAATTCTCACTCACCCACACAGCTACTCACACAACCACTTATACACTCATACACCAATACACACAGGATACATAGAGTCACACAGACACTCACACGATATATATTAAAAGTAGTATCACTCATCAGTAGTACACCTAGTACTACTTTAAGGTTTGTAGTACCTTAGGATGTATGTTTAACAATCATAAACTTTTACAAAATAGCTACGCTCACTGTATGGTGTCATCAGTGATGTCGTCAGTCATGTAATTTGAGATGTCATGAGTGATGTCATGAGTGATGTCACTGACCATGTCATGAGTGATGTAATATATGAGGTCATAAGCAGTGCATTGCGGGCGTAAGTTATAGATAGCTCAGGTAACTATACTGCTGAATTTCACTAGTTTTGTATGAGTAAAATGTCACCTTAACTATAACATCTCTGTAACCTTTGGTTTTTCAGTGAATATATATATATCTATGAATACACATATAGATAAATATATATATATATATACTGATATATATATTGACCCGGACGAAGGCCTCTGGCTGAAACACGTAGGTCGTTTGTTTCTTGATGCACCTTGCACTTTGCACGTTTTAATGGAGAATAATGGAGAAAATAAACAAAAAATAAAAATAAAAACTATGACTGCCTAAACAACCACGACTTGCCTGGAATTTACTGACGTGAGTGCTGCCTTTCTATGCACCTCTGAGATCCTGATACATGCAAGTTGAGGGGAAACGCAGGAAACCCCCTTTCCCATATATATATATATGTTGCACAGCGGTAGTGTGTAATTATAATTAGGACCATGTTTCCATGGGACATTGTTTTTTTTGTTTTCCTAATAACTTTGGCAACATTTGACTGATCTTCAGAAACCTTTTTAAAAAAAGGTTCATCCACCTCAGGTCCTTCCTGGAAAGTTTCAAGTTGAACCATCAAGCAGGAACTGAGAAAATGGTGGGTGGGCGGTCCCAAAATGAGATTTACTCTATGCAATGTCCCACTGGAAAATTCAGCAGTGTTACAGTCAAAACGACTGAACAGAATTACACCAAATTTGGTAAATAAATAGATCTTTAACCAGAAAGAATGCTTTTTGTGATTTGATGTAAATCTGTTCAGTAGTTTTAGAGAAATTAATGTTCAATATTTATAGATATATTAGGCCATGGTAGTACCGTGGGACAGGCTGATCAAAAGATGAGATATGCTTGGCTGCCTCACATTAACAAAGATGTCCAGCAGCCATTTTAGGACTCGGGGACTGAGTCCCGTGCCCTAAAAAAACAATATCATATAGGGGAGCAGGGCAGGGACCCCCTGACCTCCTAGGCCTTGTGAAGGGGTCCCAGAGGAAGACTCCCATGGATACAAATGTAACTTTTTTTTAATGGTACCACAGTACTGTAGTAATACTGCACTGTGTTGTTCCACACCCAGGAAAGCACTAGCAGGGAACAGAAATCTCATCCCCTACCCACGCTTTCCGGTGTAGGGAACATAGGTTTGCTCCCACCAGGCAGTAGCAGAAACAAGAACTGCTTCTGCCAGGTGGAAGCAAACCAATACACTTGACTCCTGCTGGTATCCAGTAGGGGTGCTGGCGGGGGGGGAGTGGTGGGGCATGGGGGCCATGGGCCACCCCATCATCCCCCAAATGTTCTTAGTGTTGTGGGTGTCCCGGGTGGGACTGGGACACCCACTGAAAAAAAGGATTGCCAGCTCCCCGTGGCACCCTGGATGGGTGCTGGCTGAGGATCTGTTGGGGCTGCGAGGCTGTGGGCCTCCCCTGCAGTCCCAATACTCTTTACACTGGCAACAAGGCACCTAAAGACAATTAATTAAAAATTAAAACAATGAAAAAGTGCTGGCCACTTTTTCTCTTTTGTTTCCTCCCCAAGGTTCTTTAAAGAGGGGTAAAAACATGTTACCACCTGCGGTTCTGCTACCCACTCTCGAAAGTTATCTCTAATGCCTTCACCCTTGGGGTCTGCCTTTGTTTATTTTACTTATTTATGTATTTGAGGTTTTGCAGCATTAATCCTTTTCTGCATTCACATGCTGTGCATTATTTCGCCATCTAGTGGTTGTGTCCGGAATTGCTTTTTTCTCTTGTTTTGGTCGCTGTTGACCACCATTTGTTGCCAGGTACGTTTCCTGCGTGACGTCAGACAGTATCCTGGAGGTCGACGTGCGTTGTATCCATCTTCAGATTCTTTTTTCTGCCATTGGGTCTGGAAGCAAGACGGGAAGCTCCGAAGAAAGTTTTGAATTTTCCCCAAAAACTTTGAAGAAGAAGAAGATTGCCAAGACATATATCATCACTCATCGACGTCATAACCGGAGGCAGGAGCAGAGCTTCGGATTAACATCAGAGGACCAGCCTGGTCCACAAATGGCGAGGTAGGGGTCATGGAGAATACCCCCTTCAAGTTCTGCCCCAAGTGCCACCACAAGTACAATCAGCGCAACCCACACGACGTCTGCAACCTCTGCCTGCCTGAAGATCACCAGGACAAGGAGTGTGAGGCCTGCGCAGCGTTCCTGCCGAAGACGCTAAGGACTTGCCGAAATCAAAGACAGGCCCACTACGCCACACTGTCGCAGACAACGAAGAAAACCTCCCTGAGAGACCTGGGTTTCTCTAGCGATGAGAAAGAACATGGAGCACCAGCGGAGTCGGCGCATGAGGGATCGGACATTGAGGTCCTAGAAGGAGACTCCAAAATGATCCACGCCGAGAAGAAGGTGAAAGACCCAAAAAAGAAGACGGAAAAGGTAAGACACCTTAAAAACCGAAGAGCCACGAACATAAGGTGCACAAGGCAGTCCCGACGCCGACCAAAAAGGCGATCGAAGGTCAGCCACGGTTAAAAGAACATCGAGGGACCCAACCAAAGGTCACCGAGGAGGGAAAATTGCAAAAGACGCTGAAGCCACGGGTCGACACCGAACTCGCAAAAAAGGGCACAACACCGTTGAAGACAATAGTCGACTTCGGCAAGAAAAGAAAATCCCCGAGCTCAGATGCCGAGAGGGCCCTCGAGGTCAAAAGCAAAAGGAAGAGGCTTGAGGAGGAGATGGTGGCAATCCTGCAAAAGAAAAAGGATTTCAACACCTCTCTAAAGGATATTCGAATCCCAAAGGCACCGGTGAACTAACCGGACAACATTGACGCCGAAGAGGCAGAAGACGCAGAGGGAGAGGAAGAAGGTATTTTCGACTCCCCTGCAACCCCTAAACCTCGAGGTGAAGAACCAGAGGAATATGGAGACATACCCGAAGACGAGGAAGTCTCCGAAAATTTCGAGGATACATGGAACAACCTCGACACCGAGAGCCCGGTACAAGAAATTTGCAGCTACCCTTCGAAAGCTTCACCTCCAGATGACATAGCTTTCTAATAATGACATTGTCAAAAGGGCAGCAAATCAATTTGGAGTACTTTTAGTGGAGATAAAAGGGGACACATGTTTCTTGCTAGAAACACTGGCACCAGCTACAAGAGGAACACAATACCTGCCTATGCTGCTCAGTTTCTTGGACAAATGCAAAATAGCATTCAAAGAACCAGCTTCAAACAAGGAGGTAACCCCCAGAGTAGAGAAAAAGTACAAACCCTTCTCAAAGGACCCAACATATATTCAGGGAAGTACCGTACCTGACTGTATTATTGTCACAATAGCCAGGAGGAGAGCCAATCCAGTCTACAACACAGGGCCACCACCTGAAAAAGAAAGTAAGAGGATGGACTTGGTGGGGAGGAGAATGGAGAAAGAGGCAGTGACACAATGGCGAATTACTAACTCAAATGCCCTGCTAAATAGATATGGCCACAAACAGTGGGATGAGATAGAGGAAATATTGAACAAAAAGAGAGCAAAAGCTATTGTACAGGAGGGAAGAAACGTGGCAAACACCTGCCTAAAGTCAACTTTGGATGCAGCAGAAACTGCTAGTTGGCAGATGTGCACAGGAACCATACTAAGAAGACATGCCTGGCTCAGGATCTCAGGTTAAAGCAGGAAGTTCAAATCTACATCATTAATAGGCCATTCAATGGAGAAGCACTGTTTGGCAAGGAAGTGGATGAAACCCTTCAACAAATAAAAAAGGATAATGAAACAGCAAGGGCAATGGGTGACCTGCAGCAAAGAGGCCCTTTAAAAAAAGGGGGATTTAATAGCAGAAAGCCCATAGGTAGAAGCACATTTGCACACGGACAACAAATGGCTCAGCGAACTCACGTACAAAACCCAATTCAGCAAATGGGTCAGCAATCAGGAGACCAAGGTTGGCAATAACAACAAAAACAGCCCTTTCGAGGAAGAGGCAATGGAAGAGTGTAGTAACTTGGTCCAGACAGATTGTAGTGTTTCAGGAGTATTTATTGTACAAGTTACAAGTCCAGATGTTCAGTTCAGGACTAGCTCCACCAGGACTAGCCCCACCAGGAGCAGCCAGTATGCTGCTCAGCCCTTCTCCAACTGTAGTCTCTGACCCCCAACAGTCCATACATTCCAACATTCCATATTACATCATTCTAGGAGGAACTCACTGGCAGAGCATGAGCGCATTGAAACGAGGATACAACATATCCTCCTTCCTTCCAAAAGGAAAACAGAAAAGAACACCATAGCGGATAGAGGGAGAAAGCAGAAGCTAGATAAGCGGAAGAGAGTAGAGAGAGCCAGGGAGAGACAAGAAGAGCAGTGGGAGACAATAGAAATAAGAACAAAACAGATAAAGATAATCCATTACCCATCCTCCCTTCTTTATATAACCAAAGAAAAGAAAGAGACAGAAAAAAGACAATGAAAGAGTAAAAGGAGAAACCATCAATGACTACCACCTGCACTCCCATTGGGCAGAAAGGTATGCGAGAAGCGAGTCAGAGCAGGAGGAAACAAGAAGATGGAGAAAAACAGAAATACAAATTATTACACTTACTTCTCCATCACATATTGAAGACCGAATCAAAATAGAGAACAGCACTGGGCTATAGTGTTGAGAATGAAACATGAAACATAAAAAGCAAACGCCCAGTGTAAAGTAAACCATGCACTATGGAAATGGGACTGGAACCCAAACCATACACCCAATAAGGGCCACAACTCGCTTGTGCAGGGGTAACCTCGATAGGAGGTAAGACGTTGTGCACTGTTGCAATAAAGAAACACCCACACTGTAAAACGTGCACTATGTAATGAAGAGACAGTACGAGACACATCTCGAAAGAGGCCAATCTTCTAGTGGAAGAGGAAATGGATCAAACTGACTTACTCTTAAACAAAAACCCACACAAGAGACCTGTGGGTGGGAGAATATCCTTCTTCCAAAGAGAATGGGAAAGGATAACAACAGACAATTGGATATTAAATTTGATAAAGTATGGGTATTGCATAGAACTCACTCACGTACCACCTGGAAACCCACCAAAGACAAGAAAATTATTGAAGCCAGAACAAAAAGTGTTAAAAGGAAGAGATCAGTGACCTATGCCTAAAACAGGCAATAGAAAAAGTACCAAGACAGGAGTGGTTCTCAGGAAACTATTCTCCATATTTCCTAATATCCAAACAAGATCTAACTCTAAGATCAATCATGGACTTAAGGTTCATAAACAAGTTCATACTGACACAACGCTTCAAAATGTGCACGCTCGAAGAAATAATCCTACAGATGCAAAAAGTGGATTACATGGCAACCTAGACCTCAAAGATGCCTACCTTCATATCCCAATGAACAAAAAACACATGAAATACCTAAGATTCCAGCACAACGGAACACACTACCAATTCAAGGTACTTCCGTTCAGAATAAAATCAGCTCCGCGTGTGTTCACAAAGTATCTGGCCGCAGTGGCGGCACACCTGAGAAAACAAGGAATCCACGTCTACCCCTATCTAGACAACTGGCTCATAAAGGGAAAATCCAACAAAACATGTCACAGTCACGTGCAAAAAGCAATTCAAACGCTACAAAGACTTGGTTTCTCCATAAACCATAAGAAATCTTCAAGAACACCAGAAAGAGAAAAAACCTTCCTGGGAGCAAAGTTGAATACAACAAAACAAAGGGCATACCCCACACAAGCCAGGATACAGGCGAACCATCAGGAAACAAGACTTTACCAGAGGGATCAGTCTCTGACAGTGAGGAGGGTCATGAAACTAGTGGGCATGATGGCATCATGCATCCCACTGATCCCTCATGCCAGACTACACATGCGACCATTCCAAGAATGGATTACCAACAGTTGGTCTCAAGCCACAGGAAGTTGGGAGGATCTAGTGGTTGTTACACAAAAGTTGCAAGCGGAGATGCAATGGAGGGCATCCAATAAAATAGCACAGGGTAGACCTTTCAGGAACCCAACTCCAACTGTGACAGTCACCACGGACACATCCCTCAACGGTTGGGGAGCGCATTTCAACCAGCTGAAAGTACATGGGCAACAGAACAAGCACGATTCCACAAAGCACATCAAGTTTTGGGAAATTAAAACAGTATTTCTAGCTCTAAAAGCATTCCAGAAACTCATTGAGGGGAAAACCATCCTGATCCAAACAGACAATACAACAACAATGTTTTATCTGAACAAGCAAGGAGGGACAACATCCTTTCCCCTGAGCAAACTTGCACAGGAAATCTGGCAATGGGCAATAATTCAGAAAATCAACTTGCAAACTGTACATCTACCAGGAATAGACAACATTACAGCGGACCAGCTGAGCAGACAGAACAACTGCTCCCATGAATGGGAATTGAAGAACAAAACAGTACAGTATCTGTTCAGAATATGGGGAACACCAGTAATAGACCTGTTTGCAACAGTGCAGACAAAATGCCAGTCCTTTGCCTCAAGGTTTCCGCACTACCTATCAAAGGGAAATGTTCTTTCACTCAACTGGTCACAGATATTTGCTTACGCCTTTCCACCGATACCCCTGCTGCAAAGAGTGTTACAAAAAGCAAAAGATCCAGGAACAAATATAATTCTCATTGCTCCACTATGGCCAAGGCAGACATGGTATTCAACTCTTCTAGAACTATCCAAAGGGGCGATGGTCAGGATCAGAGCAGAAAAAGACCTGATGCACCAGGGTCAGATCTTTCACCCAGAACGAGCAACACTACACCTAGCGGCTTTGCGCCTGAATACATATAATTTGGACACCTCAATCTGCCTCTACGAACCATGGAAATTCTAAAGGAGGCAAGAAAACAGTCAACAAGAAAATGCTATACAGCAAAATGAAAGTGATATACCACATGGTGCGCCGCTAACAAGAAACAGAGTTTACCCCACATGCAAGAAACAGTTATTACTTACCTGACTCACCTTTTAGACAGTAACATCAACTACTCAAGCATAAAGGTGCACCTTGCTGCCATAGTAGCATTCACAAGGGGAAAACGATGTAAAAGTTTCTTTACAAGACCAGCAATTAAAAGATTTTTGGAAGGAGCAAATAGAATTGCACCACCAAGAGCAGCTCCTGTACCCACATTGAGTTTAAATTATTTTGCAACTGATGGGAAAGCACTTTGAGCCCATGCATTCAGCGGACCTCAAGCACATTACTCTGAATACAGCATTTATCATTGCTATAACATCTCTATGAAGAGTAAGTGAACTGCAAGTGTTAACAGTACAAGAGCCATACTTACAAATCCACAAGGATAAGGTGATTTTAAAAACTAAACCACATTTTGTGCCAAAGGTGGTATCTAAGTATCACTTAAATCACAACATTCTCCCACTGGTGTTCTTCAAAAACCCAAAAACTAAAGGAGAAAGAAGCCTTCATATCCTGGATGTAAGGAGGGCATTATTGTATTATTTGCAAAAAACAGAGAAAATAAGAAAAACAAAACAATTGTTTGTCGCATACGCACATACCAACACAGGATTACCTGTCACAAAGGCAACTACTGCAAGATGTATAGTACAAACTATCCAATTATGTTATGCCAATGCCAAAAAAGAACTAACAATTCAACCAACAGCTCACTCCACTAGAATGAAAGGAGCAACGCTAGCCTTTATGGCCAATGTGGCCATTGACTCCATTTCTGCAACAGCAACATGGGCGGCATCACACACCTTTACAAAACATTATTGTGTGGATATACAAATGAATAAGGAAGCTCAAATTGGACAAAGGGTGCTTCAACACCTGTTTGCAAGGCCTTCCTTTCACCACAGCCTCCCAAGCACGGGAGAAATCGCTACATAATCTAATGCACAGCATGTAATCCAGAAAAAGATTCACGCTGAAAAACGAAATAGTTATTTACGAGTAAGAGAAGTTTTGCAGATTGAAGAATTTTCTGAATTCACATGCGACCCACGCGGCCTCCCCTATAAGGAAAGCAAACAGGTGGGAAGCACAGGAGTTCATCAGTTATTATATAACCATCTCAAGGATTACACACAAGAATAAAAACAAGAAAAGAGAATCCAAAGATGGCTACCACGCACGTCGACCTCAAGGATACCGTCTGACATCACACAGGGGACTTACCTGGCACCAAATGGTGGTCGACAGCGACCAAAACAAGATAAAAAAAAAAAACAAAGACAATTCCGGACCCAACCACTAGATGGCGGAATAATGCACAGCATGTGAATTCAGAAATCTCTTCAAGCTGCAAAACTTCTCCTACTGGTAAGTAACCATTTTGTTTTTGTCTGTGCTACATCTATTTATAAAGCCACTGCCTCAGAATGCTGAATCTACGACGAAGCCTTGATGTTAAAGCCTCATTTACAGTTGGGTAATAAGAGCTAGTCTAGCAAAAAATGGTAGGTCCCTTTCTATCCAACACTCAGTTCCTCTGGTGGTTTTCCCAATGGTGCAGCCACCCCCAATAGCACAAAACACCCTTGTACAAAGTTGACACCAGTAAGAATGTCCTTGGAGTGGCAAAAATAACAAAAGCAGACCCTACCACCTCATTCTTGCTGGTGCTTTTTCCACCATGTAAATCATGGCAGGCATTCAGTAATATCTTCTGCACGCAGAAAGTTAACTTCCAGTGTGTGAGGAACATCACCTATCTCCAAAGACAGATTTTGTTTTGGGGTCTATATCTGGAAATGCCATAAGTGCTGGCAGGTCCCCCATACAAAGCAAACACAAGGAGATGATGGACAGAGCGCTGACACTTTTCAGACACTCACCCCCAGTCACAGATCTGGGTTGAATCCATCATCGTTCTGTAGCTCACTTCACCTCCTCAGTTCAGACCCAGCTCCCATGCCGACATGTTATGATGGAATCGCTATGTGACACCCTGAACTGTAAGCTACCAGAAACACTAATACCTTTGAGATTAGGTTCTCACAAGAACACAGCAAGGTCAGCATCACACATTTCTAGACATCGAGCTGTACATCAAAGAGAACAAGCTACACAGTCATTTGTTCCGCAAAGAGACTGCATACAACTCGATCCTACATGCGGGTAGTGCACATCCTGAACATCAGATATAGGCCATCCCTTATGGAGAATTCATGAGGGCCAAGAGAAACTGCAGCGAAGAGGGAGAGTTTAAAACATGCCTATCAGAAATGAAATCCAGATTTAGGACCAGAGGTTACACACCACAAACAATTGGGAGAGCAGAGAGTAGGATTAAAAGAATACAAAGGGATGATACACTGAGAGACAAAGCACGTACACAACAACAGAAACAACCGATGAGACTGGTAACTGATTTTAACGATTTGAGCAACGTCTTAATGAGAAGCATGACCAAACACTGGGGGGAAATCAGATAGGTCACTAGATGATCATATCGCCTCAGGACCTCAGATTACATACAGGAGTGGTAGGACCCTCAGGACTAGACTTAGTCCCACAGTTCCACGGGCTCAGGGAGACTCCACATGGCTTACACATCGGACCATAGGATTTTACAAATGTAGCTCCTGCGGGACTTGCAGATGGACAAACACAATACTAAGAAATTCACAGGGCATAATGACAAGAAATATACAATCAGATTTAACATCAACTGCAACACTAGATATGTTGTTTACATCATCGAATGTGAGTGCAAACGACAATACGTGGGCAGTACTATCAGACCCCTCAGAGAAAAGATTGGGGAACACGCTAGGGCTCCACAACAACAGGACGCAAGATATCCTATGGTGCTACATGCCGTAGATTGTCCTTCTCAGGGACCACACAGGCGCTTCACGTTCTATGGTATCGACATTGTGGAACCGAATCTCAGAGGAGGTAATAGAGAACTGCGACACAGACGCATGAGGCGACGTGGATTATGCATCTCAGAACGGTGAAACTAGGCCTAAACAGTGACCATGAGATGCAATACTTCTTGGGAGATTAAGATTGAGAAGACTGAGCCTATGATTATGGTAACATGGTTGTCATCACGTGTGTAATTTGTTTCTCTTTACATGCACTTACAGTGTATCAACAATCTGAAAGGGTATAATCTGTCAACAAGCAATCCTGACTGATAGTGCACACCAACTATGGTGTTGTATTCTCTTTTTTATATCTTACAGATACGTTTTGTCATTTGATATATGTCTCTACAGGAGTGTAAAGCAGTACATGTCCCTTTATCAGATGCAAATAATGAATAGGGGTTTTACACATTTCAACTATAGGCACTTTATTATGATTTTGCTCTTGTACGTATGGATTCACTTTTATAAAACACACCAATGAAATAACAACTACTGTATGTACATGAATATGACCTTAATCGTTTCTAACTAATAGTGTACTGACACCAGTAACTATACTCTATATTTGAACTATTATGATTCACAATGGACTGTTGAATGCGGTCACACGGTTCCCCATTTATGTAACTTTTCATGATTGCGGACAGTGCAGACATGCATTTTTGCTATACTTTGACCTCCACAAATAGGGTGAATACAGACGATCCTACACAATACCGTGTTAGTGACACATTATTAACAGTATTTACATGGATTTACATTCAGTGAAATCTACCATGTAGACAATTATACACTTTTATCGTGACAGTAATTATTTTCAATTGAGGAAACATATACGTCCGCTTAATTAAGAGAATTGACCACATCAAGTTGTATGCATAATATTAGGTCTTTCTCTATCTATTATATCACTATAGATGTTTGCTAATAAAGCACTGACGTATTGAAATAGAGTGTTAGAGCGTTATGTTCTAGCCTTTTAGATCCCTCGTTTTATATTTACTCACTTCCGGGTTGCGCTCCTGTCCGCATCCGGCACAGAACGCATACCCGGCGCCAATCTCGGATCCTAGCGTACTCGCTTCAGGTAAGGGGAATCCCGTACATTCGATTTGTACATTATGTTTGTCGGACCTCTAATATTAGTCAGTTTGAATTCTAATGGGGATTCTATCTGCATCAACAGATTGCGCAAATTCTTTTTGCTGACTTTACACGTCAAATCCACATATCGACACAGAGTAACAACCGACCATCAAATACTAAGGTAAGGGGCAAGAGGCCCTTGTTATAATCATGGAGAGGTATGTTAAAGCTTTTGGGGCATATAGTGACTGCGACTTACCATGATATCACTCCTTTAGGTTTTATTCACCACCGTTGGAGTTTTTATTTTTTGGGGGGAATGGGATATTAAGGATTCTTACACAATTGACTAGCCAGGTCGGAATTTCAACCGGCGGAGTGGTGAGGTAAATCTCATTTTCATACAGTTCTTTTGCCCTCTGGTCTTCCTTGTTTATTTGGCCTGGGCTTTGACTTTATTGCCCATATGTGTTTTGATTTTAGATTACTCGACATAAAATACGAAAACCTAAACAGGTAGGACCTACTTTTACATAGTCACAACGGAATATTATTATGTTCACCATCTTCTGTAGGTGTTTATGTACAGTTCACTCACTGTCTTACCTCGGTCTATAATTGAGTCTTTTTCACGTGGGTTGTACGGTGCATAATAAGAACATACAACACACCTCACGCATCACTTTTTGCTAATAATTTTACATTTTATTCATGTGATCATTCCACGGATCTTACTATTTCATAGTCACTTTGATTGGATTTTAGATATGTGTAGGATGTCCACGTTTAAGGTGATTTGTGCTCACCTTTTCAACAATGAGGTGATATTGTTCACCATACTGTTTCCCTTATTATCTGTATTTTTGTTGATACGATACCTGTTGTATCATTTCCAGCCCTGAAGAAGTTGGGGGTAATCCCCAAGCGGCGAAACACGTGTTGGGTGGACTTTGTTTGTTTGAATAAAAAGACAAAGAAAAGACTTTATGAGACTTTACTAGCGTCTGTGCTCCAATTACATGATGAAATGTCACAGAACACTTACAGCATGTGCATAGGATCTTTTGTTACAGTGACATGTAGGATTCTTTGATCCTTCACAATTTAGGGGTTGCAAGGTGTTTTCCCCTAACTCTTGGACCGCACAATCTATCAGACCAACATATTACACGCAGACACGCAGACCCCCACATCACTAAGCACCTACTCAAATTAATCCAGAGAACATTATAAAACAAACCTAATGAACTACAAAAACGCAATTTTGGAGGCAATTTTTTTTTTTTACAGGCAAGTGTTAAACTCAAATAATAAAACTAAAGATATTTTTAACACAGTACGAGAGCTATCGGACCCCGATCGTGCAACCCTGCCTATCCCTGCCACACAGAAACTATGCAACGATCTAAACAATTTTTTCTTAGAATTTTTTTTTTAAATCAGGAATCCATAGATCCCAAACACAAGGAGGTGGAAAATCGGTCAGAAAATTCCAACGTCGACACCATGGCCACCCTTCCTTGTCTAAGCCGAGTACAGTTCTTGGAATATCTAAACAAATTAAAATCAGGCACCCCAAACAACGCCTGTCCCCCTGAAATACAAAAACCTATTTTGAAAGCATTCCCAGAGACCATTCTCTCTCTTCTGAATCTTTTCTTAACCCAAGGGCGAGTTCCACAAGTTTTTAAAGAAGCAATGATTATTCCACTCCAGAAAAAACAAGGTGTCGACCCTCAGAGGCTGGACAACAATAGGCCGATATCCCTCCTCCCCTTCTCGGCCAGAGTATTAGAGACACATGTAGCGAATATTCTCAGCACCTTTATAGAAGACATCAACTTCTTAAACTCACATCAAGCAGGGTTCCGTGCAGCCCACTTTACCGAGTCCATTATCCTATCCGTTATGGAGGACCTAAAGGGAAAGGCTGATGTAGACAGCACTCAAGCCTTGAATCTCCTGGACCTGTCTGCAGCATTCGGTACCGTCAACCATAACATCCTGGTGGACCGTATTGCTGCAGCAGGTCTCAGAGGTACTGCCCTAAATTGCTTCCAATCCTTTCTAGAGGATAGGAAGCAGTCAGTGTGGCTCTCACATACAAATCTGGCATTGTGAACTTGAAATGTGGAGTACCACAGGGCTCATCATTATCCCTGAACCTCTATAACGTATATATCCACCCCCCCCCCCCCCCCCCATTGTCACGCTCCGCCAGATTGGAGGTCAGATTTACAACTATGCTGACGATATGCAGCTGGTTTCCTCCATCAACGACTCTACAGACTCCATGGAGTTCCTCAAGAACTCCATGCGGTTCATCATGAATTGGATAAACAAAAACCAACTAGAACTAAACTCCGAAAAAACTGAAATCATCATCCCTAACAATAAACTTCAGCACTGGACCCCTGCCCATTGGCCTGCTGAACTAACCCCCCTCCTGCACCAAAGAACTCGATAAAAAGCCTAGGCATCCATATCGACTCAGATCTCACCATGAACACGCAGTTTGCAGCGGTCACTGCGGAAACTAAGCAAAATCAGAAGATTTTCCAGCAGAGAGGCTAGCATTCAAATTATCATCTCTTTGATCTTATCAAAAATCGATTATGCCAACTTAATCTGCCTAGTCCTGCAGCGCAACCAGATACATTGTCTGCAGCTGATACAAAACCAGGCAGCTAGAATTATACACCAACAAGGCTGACGCAGTCACATTAAGCTGCTGCTAAAAGAGTTGCACTAGCTCCCAGTGGAGCAGCGCTCCATGTTTAAAACAGGTTGTATCCTGTTCAAAGCCTTACATGGGACTGGCCCAAAGTACATATCCTCAAAAATCCATGGGTACAACCCCCCTCAGCGCACCTTAGGATCCATGTACATGAATCTAATGGTGGTTCCGGGCTTTAGACGTAACCAAACAGGAGGGTCACGCTTCTCAATACTAGGACCAACATTTTGGAATGCTCTGCCACCCCCATTGAGACTAGAGTCAGACCTTCTTCGCTTCAAGAAGATGCTGAAGACCTGTCTCTTCAGCCAAGCTTATAGCTAGACCTGGACCTTCTGTTATTAGTGTTCTCAATGAAAATACCAGTGCCAAGAAAACTGTTGGTGAACGAGCACTCCGTAAGTTCTGAATAACATAACATAACAGTGCTATTGCTGATATTTCCCACCGGAATGGCACATGCCCTAGAGGAACACAGCCCGACCAGGAATGTTTTTGTAGTAGAGTAGGAACATAAAGTAGGAACACCCTGTGTGGTAGAAGTGAGAGGTTTTTTATGTTCCTGTTGGGCTGTAGCTCAGTGCCGCCCATGATGGCATTGATGATGCCCATGTTCAGTCCCTATGCGATGATTGCATGGGTGTCTCTGATGTGCCAAAGGCAGCTACGCAGGCCTGGTAGATGATTTACACACTCCGCCTGCGACAATGTTCTTGACTATTGTGGCCTGATCCTTTTCCCAAGCCAGGAAGACAGAATGTTGTGCTACTTTTGGTACCTCCACATGTCAAGGAGTTATTCAGCAGCAGCGTTCCTACTGCATGCTGCTGTTGGTGGTGGAATTAATTGTACAAGAGTGTTACTTTGATGCGTTCCTACTGTTCACGGGGTTGCTTACAAGGGTGCGGACAATGTCGTTATCAGCTGTTTACGTCTTTTTTCATCACTGTGCTTGATTTTCGGCCTTCTGTTCTAATTGCATGTTGCAGCATTCCAATGGGGCTTATACTATTCAATTTCCATAGCAACGTGTCCTGAGCACACTATAAACTCATAAAAACTCGCTAATGCTGATGAACTTTAGACGCATGTAGGCCCCCACTTTCAGGAATGCTGTGACTCCCTAAGTATAGTGAAGAGACAGAGAGACAGGTCACGCCGGGCAGAGCGGATTACCTACAGGGCTCTGTGAGTCATCGCAGTTGTTGTGCAGCACAGGAGCGCTGCCCAGAGGTGCTGGGTTACTGTGACAAGGTAATGAACCTGTGTGAGTCTGTCAAGGCCGCAGCTGGGGTGTTTGTGTTACCTAGGAGCTAATGTGGTTCTTCTCAAGGACAGGCCAGATCATATCTCCTACTTTAATAACTCTTGTCGGAGACTGATCAATGCAGCTGGAAAGCCATGTTCTATGTTCTTACAGAGCCATAGCACTAAGAGCTACAAATATTCAATAAATGGGGATAAATGCAAAAATAAAACACAGTCACTTCACTAGGATTTGCGACTAGCCGTCATTTGATTTCATTTTTTGTTTCCCCCTAATTTTTCCAATCGCACGTTTATGTTGAGAGCGCTATATTATGAATGTTATTGTTTCAACACTGTGGCCCGATTTCTCAACTCGGGTACCCCTGCATCAACAGGTGTTCATGTGAATAGTAGGCAGCCTGGTCGCACCCTTGCTTACCTAGAGGCACCTGCATAGCACAACTCCCAGTGATGCCCTGCAGATGTGGAGCCTGCTTTCCAACACTACAAGGGCCGTCCATCAGTGGTCTTCAATGTAACACTGACCTACTATAGTTCAGCAACAGCGAAGGTAAACTGCAACCCCCGGGGATTCAATGCAAAAAAACAAGCTGTGTGCTCTGAAGCTACTTCTACTTCCGATCTTGTCCTTTAGCTAATGGCCCAACTATTGCATCCTAATTGCACCAGCAATGTCTAATCTTCGATGTGGATATGTTAACATTTGCAACAGCTACTACCACAGTAATGCCCACTTCCTTCTTTGCATTTCCTTCCATTTGGTTCTCATCGTGTTGAGAAAGTCACAGTTCTTCATTTTTCGGAGGCAGATTGTTAAAGTGAATAATGCAGTCTTTAGGTCTGGTCTGTGGGCAGTTTCAGCTTGTTCCCCAGACTCATGCATCATACCCGTTCTTTAGTCAGCCCTCTTCATCCACTGGTTTGCTCAACTGTGGGTGACATTTTGCTTCTGCGCACCACAGTATACATGTTGGTGCAGTGGGTCGGCTCATTCCAGCCACTGGCTCTCTTGCACTGTGGGTGATGGATGTTTGCCTAATCACACAAGCACATCTGCCTGAACAAAATCCACTTCAGTGACAAAGTGGCTCATACAATTCACCCTGCCAATGTGGTTTTCTTTCCACTTGCTTTTTTTGTCATATTTGTCTGTCTTAATCATGTCTACAGTTACTCTAATTTAAAGCCAACAGTACCATTTCGGAGCGATATGAGTCATATTTTCGTGTTCGACTGAAACCAAAAACGGTTTCTATACCCGTTAAAGCTACACTTCCCTGTCATGAAGAACCTGTACTGTTCCCTTAAAAATTATATGTGGTTTGGATTCTGTTTACTTTAACATTTTCATTGCAACTTACAGCATGTTATTTCTTTGGCACATTCTTGCACTAAATAAGTAAAGCTAAAAAGGTTCCCCACTCACCAGCTTGCCAAGACCAGAACTCTGGGCTTAGCCAGTGCTTGTTTTGTTCTCTGCGGCTGGGGAGGGGGTGGTTCTGAGGCACATGTAAACGGATGTTCTTTCTGATTGCAGGAAGATCAAAAGAGGTGGGCCCGAGAGGTAGCACTGCTGGAGCTGCGGTCGGAGAGGAACACCCAGAGTTTCCTGGACTTGTGGAATTCCTCGGCGCCACTTAATATTTCTTACCAGCACTTGGTAGGCTTCCCAGCGCTCATGAAAAGTAAGTGTCATTGGGCTCATGGATGTATTGGTGCATGGTGTCCTGCTTTTATTGACTGAAACAAGGGTTGCATATTTCTCATAATGCAAAGCACTAATGAAACAAATCTCCACAGTAAATGATTGCCTGTGAATTATCACCAATCAATTAGTCATGAAGTTCCTCTGGTATGATTCCATTCTTACTAGGCCATTCATCTTCTTGGATAACTTAACAGGGCAATCGCTGAACATATCAATCAGTTAAATTATTTTGCCTTTGTCTCTCCATCCTGAAGTGTAAACAAACGTGTGACGATAATGTCCTGTTAGCTCTCTTTGGCCTTCATTATGAGTTGCCTCTCAAATCCAGTGTGGCAAACAGCAGAAGTTACTGACCTCCTCTGAATTATGAGATCCGTAGAAAGGCACAGGTGAAGATTCGAGTTGCTGAAAGCAGCTCGAATCTTTGTTTGGATGTCAGAGGGACCGTCAGGGCTCAGCTTACAATGGGCCGGGTCCACCCCAAGTCCCTCCACCCACCACTGCATTTACTGGTACCCCATTAACTGAGGGTGAGGAAGTGCCACCCCATCTCCAGCTCACTCACCTTCAGGCCCATTGTTTCATGGGCTTTCAATTATCAGTTATAATATACCACCATTGTAAGTAACTCGTGTACAACAACTCAAAATATTACTGACTGACGTAAAGGTAAAGTACCTACAATTACATGTGATTATTTGTAGACTACACATTATTAACCAGTATGCTACATTATCAAACTTAGTTCTATCACTGAACATTTTCTTATTTGAAACATGTGAAAACGCTTGGTTCTGATGCATTGTAAACTAATATTGCCCTTATGTGGTTCTGGTGTAATTGATAAAAGACCAGCCCTGGGGTGAGGCGGCTTATGATGCCACCTTAAATCTCCAATGATATTATATCAGCATGCAATTCACAGCAGCCCACCATTCTACACCATCTATTAGTTGCTCTGTGGTGCAGGCATTCAATCTTCCCAGGACTCAGACTGCTTTTTGACGTGAAGTAAGCTATAACACACACTGCCAGAGTGAGTGGGGTACAGAAAAGAGGAAAACAAGGAACCTGGAGCAGATAAGTGGTGGATTGCTGTACTAAACAGTTTTGTGGTCGCAAAGCCTGTGATTAGCAAAATCACAGACTTTGCAAATACAAAACGGAATTTCACAATGTATTAAAGGCACATTGTGAGTCCAATAGGTCTCTGATGTGCAGATAGCCTTTGGGACCCATATTAACTCGTAAAAGTAAGAGAGTGTGTCACAGGTGCCCCCCTGCTTTGTGATTTGATATTCAAATTATCAATTCATCAATATATCACGACTTATTAATATATGAGTTGCATCACTAAATGAAGATAGAGCTGTAAACCAGTTGGTGAATTAACACTCTGACTTGTTTGCCCCACCTACACACCCCAAGCCCCAAGTCTTTCAACATTCAGTGAACTTTGCTCTCCTGGAGAACTCAGAGAGAGAACCCACTCAGATTCACCAGGCAGACACCAGCAGAATGGCCTCTGTCTACTGCTGGCGATATTCATACCGGAAGCATTATCGATTGCCTCTTTTTTGCCTTATTGAGGGATCATGCAAAATAATTTCAGAAGTCAGAATGGGCCTAATCTATGTACATGATTGAAAATCTTAGAGAGGACCTTTCAGCGTGTACTCTTTTTACAAATTAGCCAATGAAGCTTAAGTGAGAAGGAGATGCCGGGCTTTACCCCGCTTCATAGCCTCTTGTAGTCTGAACCAATGGCAGGCGGATGGGGCTTAGCTCGAATGTAGTCAGAGCTACATGGGATTATGATAGTGTAGATGTGGTGTGATTATTAACTGGATCCAGTGGCATAACACAGGCCCCCGCAGCCACCGCGGTGGGGTCCCAAGTTCCAGGGGGCCCCCTCGGCACAGTACTCTGGCCGGAGAGCTCCTGATTTAGTTGAGAGGGGGCCCCTCCACGTACCTTGCAGGGGGGCCCCCTCAAGTTTCTTACGCCAGTGCCTGGATCACCATTATCAACAAACATGGCGGGAAATGTCAAATACAAGAACTGCAACAAAAGAAAATACCCTCATAAAAGACAGGTCACTCAATGTCTTCCGATTAACTGATTGGCAGCACTATATACCTGCCTCTCCGGCAGCTGGCTGTCAGCCAGGCATACCGGGGCGTAACACAGGCCCACGCAGCCCCCGCATTGCTGGTGGGACCGTGCTCCAGGGGCCCCCTCACTCAGCGGAGAAAGCAAGCCTCTTAGTTCATGAAGTAAAGGGTGCGCAGGGCCATGGTGCGCACGACCTCATTAATTAAATGGTGCGGGCACAGCCTGGGGCGTAACACAGGCCCCCGCAGACAGTCCCAGGGCCCCGGGATGCATTGCGGGGGGAGCGTGATCCAGCAGCCCCCTCACTAATTAAATGGTGCACATGCCCAGCCTCTCAGGGATCCTGCCGATAGGGTTGGAAAGGGAGCTTGGAACAGCCCATAAAGCTGGTGTTTAGGAACGAGCTGTTATGTACACCTATAAAAGCTCTTCTGCCTGTCCCTCGCCCAATAATGTCGTTTCCACCTAACTGCTGCTGCGGAACCAGAAGCCTCACTTTGTACAGCTTGTAAGTATTATATCCCTTCTCAGCTGGGAAACATTACCAGAAGTCTCACGGGGACACTTGGAGCAACGGAGGTCTCGCGCAAGAACCACACTCCACGCTGTTACTTGAAGCGTAAAAGGCCATTTTTTTAGGACATGGTTGCAATCATTTAGACTTTATTCGACAGTACATAAATGCAATAAATATACTTTCCCCAACCCATACAGACTCATTCTCCTTTCATCCATTCTCGAAACCATCTCACCTGTTAGACTCTTCCCCCATTCACTCGGTGACCTCCTTCCTCTCCCCATCACTTGCCCTCCAAGCATCCTCAGTGTAATTTCCTTCATTGGTCATTGCTTCCCGCGCCCGCTATCAGTCACCTGTGTGCCGTTCTCCCCTCCCGAGGGGTGGATCCGCCCGTATGTGACTACCCACCCCTCCAAAGTACCGTGACGCCTCTACTCTGCAACCCTGCCCTAAACTGGCACGCTCAGCCCAAAATCTATCCCAACCCTTCGCTTAATGTCTGTAGGGTGGGTGGGCGGACAAACTTTTTTCTCCCCCCCGGTGGTGCTCAGGTGTCAGGAAGAGGCCGGATACTCCTCTCCTGACACCTATATATCCTCCCAACTCCCGCCCCTCTCCTTCCTATGATCCCACCCCCACCATGTCCTTCCGGTCGTTGCGCGAATTCCCCGGGGGAAGACTGGTCTGCGACCTTCACTTCCCCCGGGGCCCGCATCGCGCAAGAACCACACTCCACGCTGTTACTTGAAGCGTAAAAGGCCATTTTATTAGGACATGGTTGCAATCATTTAGACTTTATTCGACAGTACATAAATGCAATAAATATACTTTCCCCAACCCATACCGACTCATTCTCCTTTTATCCATTCTCAAAACCATCTCACCTGTTAGACTCTTCCCCCATTCACTCGGTGACCTCCTTCCTCTCCCCATCACTTGCCCTCCAAGCATCCTCAGTGTAATTTCCTTCATTGGTCATTGCTTCCCGCGCCCGCTATCAGTCACCTGTGTACCGTTCTCCCCTCCCGAGGGGTGGATCCGCCCGTATGTGACTACCCACCCCTCCAAAGTACCGCCAACCAGGGAAACCCCCGGAGGGCGGTTCCCTGCCCCACCCCCAGTTCTAGTGCGCCTTTCGCCTCCATCCAGTCTACCTTGCGGCACCCTGTGGATGACCCCCCATCCCCTAAAACCTGCATCCCGTACAACGTTCTCTCTCGCCGGGACACCCCAGACTGCGAAAGGCGCACCTATTCTAAGTAGGACCACCGGTCCCCCCAGGTTGCCCATCCTAACGCTCCAGGCACCAGGTGGATGACCATCCACCCCTGAAACTATGTCCTGCGGCAACCAGCAGCTTTTACCACACGAACCCCATCCGTGACAAAATTGTACCATCGCAAACAACCACCTGTCTTTCTTCCCTCCGTCTCCTTAACCGCAGACCGTCCCCCGTAATCCTGGTCCATCGCACCCAAACTCCCTTCTTGGCAAGTCCCCGTCGGTGGATGACCATCCACCCGTACAGCCAGTATCCGTTGTAATCCAGTAACCTTCCAGGCCAATCCCCCAACCCCGAAGAGCGTCCCCAGCCCCAACAAGACCGCCTGTGCCTCGTCCAATAGTCCCATTACCTGCGGGCCGTACCCCCGTAAGCATTTCCGACAGCCCTCAAAATCCATCTTCTGCAAGGCACCATCGGTGGCCTACCATCCACCCATACAGCCAGCGCACCTTTCCAACAAGGTACATTTGCAGGGCAATCCGGCCATGAAAAACGCTCCATCCCAAAACCAACCGTCCCCTCAAACTGTACCCTCGACCTGTGGGCTAGTAGCTGTAAAGCATGTTGAAACCGCCCCAAAAAAGTTCCTCCTCTGCAATGCACCATCGGTGGATGCCCATCCACCCTTACTCCAGTGTCCCTCGTAAACCAAGAAACATGTCCAGGAGCCTCCCCATCCATGAAAGCGCCCCCCTCCCCAACCAGGCCACCAGTGTCCCCCAAACAGCCTCATCCACTGCAACCTGACTCCTTGTGAGCATGCTAGACGTCCCCCAGAGACCCTTCATTGCAATGCGCAGTGCTGCTCCCTAACCCGCTTCCCAAGTTCCTTGTCATTGAACCATATCCCTTGCCAAGTCTCTTGGAATAAACCAGACCTGCCCTGTTCTGAAGAACCTTCTCTCCAATGCCTTTGCTTGTAGTGGAGCCAGTTCCCATATCGTATGGCACAGTCACACCCACTGGCCGCCACGCTCACCCTGAGTCAATTCCACCGTTCCCCACAATCATCATACATCCCAAAGGACTGCGTTCCCCCGCCAGATGACATCCGTACACCCGCTATGTCGCCTCTGTTGCTGCCCAACGTTCGGGAGAGTGTCCGTCTGTCCATGCGACCACACTGGATCCCAGGCCACTCCCCCTACCTGCAGTAGAAAAAGAATGATTAGTCCCGCAAGTATTATGTCCCTGCCCCTTCCATCCCCAATCTCTCCAATCCCCCGCCCAAACCCTTCTATTTCCTACAACGGCACCACACACCCTCCTATGCTGCCATCTCCCCAGTCTCCGACTTCCCCCCTCCACCCTCGAACAGCCCTCCTGCTGACACCTCCGTGCCCGCCCTCAGGCGTAAGATTCGTGCCACTCCGTAAAGGAGCCACTTCCCGTCGGCCCCAGTCCTCGAACGAAACCGAAATAGCCTGTAGCGCCGTGAAACTACCTTCCACATTTGGCAACCCCAAATCCCCAGCCATAGGCCTCCCTTCGCTTACCACTAATCACTGGTGCCTCATTCCCCCCACCTGCGCTCCCCCTCACCACAGCCACTGCGCCCATGTCCGCTGCCCCACCGGTACCACGTCATCTCGTCTCCTGTGCCCCGCACTACCATACTCCCAGATGCCCCCGACGAAATCGCCACAGTGGCAGTGGTGTTACGACACGACCACCGTGTGTTGGCTCCTCGCCCCCGACACGTAACATCTCCCTGATGTTTAAAAAAGAGTGTGACATTGACCACCTTACGACACTGACAGCGTGTGCAGAACTCGAACCCCTGTCCTGCGAGATCCTTCGCAATTGTAGGCACAAGACTTACCATTGCGACACAGGTCCTGGCCCCCCTACCTAAACTGCGCCCTGCAAGTCCGAATCCCTGCTTCCAACTTATTGCCAGCTACAACCCCGGTGACGATCCCCAAACGCAACGTGCAGTGCCCGAAAAAACCCCCGACCCCGTCCGGTTCCCTCACGCAGCGGCTCAAGCCTTCTCCGTCTCCTCCGCTACCCCTCCGGCGCACCCCCGCAGCCCCCTTTACTGCGACGCCTACCGAACGGTGAATATCATATCAAAGTGGCCCACAAACTACCTCCACCAGTCCCCACTCCCCAGGCAAGTCCCTACCTGCAGAACACTGCCATCGTCACGCCTCGCGACCCTCGCGCGCCAGATACTGAGGCCCCCAGGCCCCTGCCTACCCTGCATGTATCACCACCGAACTCCCCTGCTGCCTCCGCTGCGCGTCATTTGGGCCCCGGGTGCACCAGGCCCCCAGCATCGTCCCCACCTTACTGAAGGACTACCATTGCAGACACTGAGGAATGAGCACCCGGTGCCAACCAGGGCGTGAAACCTAAGCTTCCAAGTACAACTCCGGGACATTAAACCTCCCCATTCATTTACCTGAGCGTCCGTCCAGGACCTCCTCTGCCAGACCGGAGCTGCCATCCCCCTTGGATCTCCTTGCCCCCCGCTCCGGCTACGGCCGCACTCTCCTGAAACAAACAACAAAATGGACTGGTTACCTGCCCACACCCCCCCTCTTCCAGGGCAATCCCCCACTCCAAGGCCCATTGGCGACGTACCAACCCTTGCATGTATCACCCCCGAACACCCCCGCTGACCAGCTATGCGTCATGTGGGCCCTGGGTTCCCCAGGCCTCCAGCATTGTCCCAACCTTATTGAAGGAAATACCATTGCATAAACTCAGAAATTGAGCACCCGGTGACAACCAGGGCATGGACACGGTATCGGCAAAGTACGACACCAAGACTTAAACCCCCCCCCGCCCCTGGCAATCCCTCTCTCCAAAGCCCCATTGGAGACGCATATCGCTCCTTGCACTGACCTAGACATTAGCACCCGGTGACAACCAGGGCGTGAACACCTAAACCTCACAGTATAACGCCACGCCATCGGACATCCTGCCTATCGCACTGCATCGGGCACACCAACTCCTCCTCTGTCGCACACCGTCACAGTCTTCCATCTGCACCCCCAACCCCAGCCATACCACCCATCACACCGCACATACTCGGAACTCGGTAGGATTCACAAGGTTGCGTTGCTCAATGCGCGAATCCAGGCCGCCGCGGACCCCCCTACTGCTTCTGGCCAGCGTCTCAGAGCCGTTGAGCGCCCCGCTGGCAACACCCCTCATCTGCCGGCCTTCTCCACCGGTCCTGGATCCCCCCCCCCCACTCGGTCGCTAAACTGAGTGGGTCCCCAGCACCACCGGGTCTCACGCCGTACTGGCAGTCCCTCATCCGGACTCCGATGACCTCATCCACCACTGCCCGCAGCTCCCTGACTCCCCTTGCACCTCCTTCCCCAGCAGCAGCACCTACGCAAAGCCCTGCCTCGCTGCTCCTACACTGCCACCTGCTCCCGCCTCCCCCCCCCCCGAAACCTATGCCGGGCCCTGCCCAGCTGTGGGTAAAGCCGCTGGGGTGAGCCCACTGTCCGCTACCGTGGAGAGGCTCCACAAATGCTGGGCAAGCCGAAAACAACCACCCGTGCCGCCCCCCCCACCCCACACCACGTCCCTCTGACCCCCGTGGGCAATGTGCAGAGCCCATTTCGCATATTAATGTATAGCGCGACTCGCCCTAAGGTAGTGGGGCGCTTTCCCAGGCCCCTTACCCGCATTACCCATTCCGTACGGGGAGATGAAGAGATTTGCCCCAGCATCACAGTGTGGGGGCGCGACCGCGAGGCTCGAACCCATGAGGACTGCACGCCGGGTGACACATGCATACCCCGCCTTCCCCCGCCTCGGTCCCGCCCTGGGCCGCCTGACAAGGTCGCGCTGCCGAGAGAGCCGTCCCTGCCCCCCGCCCCCCTCCCGCATGGACCTCTACAGCACGCTCGCGCAAACTACAGCGCGCCCGCATGCAGATGCCCCCCCCCATCCCCCCCGCATCCCGGACACCGCGATAGGGCAGCCCCCCCCCGCCCCCTACCTGAAGCGGACGGTCGACTCCGCCAGCCAGCGCACGCGAGGCCATCCCGGCCCCCACGCCCGATGAGACCGCCCCAGGACGTAGATTATCCGCCCTGCCGGCCCAGCCAAGACCTCCTGCCGCTCCAACGTCCGCCGCACCGAAGTCACCATGCTGTCCAGCCAGTTGTGGCAAATTCACGGTCCCCGCCCTCCCAACCAGTGTCAGCCCCCCGCCGATCGACAAATCGGCAGATGGCCTAACCCTATAAAAACTCTCCACAAACTTTTTTCTCCCCCCCCGGTGGTGCTCAGGTGTCAGGAAGAGGCAGGATACTCCTCTCCTGACACCTATATACCCTCCCAACTCCCGCCCCTCTCCTTCCTATGATCCCACCCCCACCATGTCCTTCCGGTCGGTGCGCGAATTCCCCGGGGGAAGACTGGTCTGCGACCTTCACTTCCCCTGGGGCCCGCATTGTGGAAAGTTAACTGTGTGATTGCGGTTAACAACCCGCCGACGTGCGTCTTACGTAATTCATAAAAACACTCTCCTTAATTAATTAAATGGTGCGCATGGTCCGCCGGACCCCAGGCGGGCCTCTGAGACAGGCGCTTCATTAATTATGGTGCGCGGGCCGTGGCGCGCAGAGTGTAAGTCTTTCAGGGTGGGGCTGCTGGTGACCATACCATTGTCATGCGCATTGGGCAGAAGCGCAATTAAAAGTGCGCGTGAGCATGATGAGTGAGGTGAGGCATCCCACCTAGGACCCAGCCAGAGTGACTACTGAGAAAGGCCGTCACAGACTCACCGTGCGGTGACCCGGCCATAATTTAATTATTCCAGCCCCTGCCTGGCTAGCCTTGCCTGCTGCCCACTCACGCCTGCCACTGAAGCTGCAGGCCAGGCCTCAGGTGAGTCTGTCTGAGCCGAGGCAGGAGTGAGTGGTCCGTGGTGGCGAGGAGTCTCAGTGGGTGGGTGCTTGACTGGCTGCAGGGGAAAGAGGAGAAGGTGGGCAGCCAGGGTGACTGCGGTAACTGAAAGCAAGCATGGGCTGCTCACAAAACCGTCGGTATACAGCCACTGACGCATATGGCTTGGTGTCGAAGCCCGGTGCATTAATTGTGTCATCGTACCCCACAAGGCATGTCATGGGTTTCAAGGCCGGCGCTCTATCTGCTCCCCATTAAATGACCATGCGTTTCTAAATCATATTTTTGGCAGTGGAGTGGTTTGGCATTTTCACCTCTTCTGTCGCCCACGGGTGATTTATCTACCGCCCCCAGGAGCAGCCCCCAGTTCCACTGTGTGAGGCTGATTCAAATTCTGTAGGTGGGTGCATTTGGGTCACCTACATTCCAGACTCACTAGGCACCTTATTAATTGTTTGGAACCAAGAGTTCCTGATCAAAGTAGGGTCCTGTCTGTGACACCCCCACTATTCCCCCCCCCCGATATTTATTTATTTAAAAAAATGTATATAGCACAGACGATGTCACTGTTGTGAGCTCTCTCACTGACGTTTTCCTCATCCTCCCACGCATGTGCCACTTTCCAAAAGTTACAAACAGTTGTAGGAGAAAGCTGAAGGCCGGCTGCACGCAGAACACAGGGGCAGAATATGATTTTTAAAAATCCGGAATGTCATGTGGGGTACGATGGTGACTTGACATTTGTGGCAATGAAGTACTTCAGGTGGCTTGTGGTGCCAGTTTCCATGGCGGTTCTAATGATCACCATATTACATACCACATGGGAGGGCCATTTTGCTCCGTTTGTTGCTACTTACAGTCAAACGGCAAAAGTCTATGTGGGCCTCTGTAAACAAACTACCAAAATATTTTACTGCTGCAATACATCATTGTCTGCTGCAAAAAAGAGGAAATAAAAAGCACACATTTAAATGGTTCTAAACAGAGCCTCAGTAAAAACGAGCACCGGCCAGGAGATTTATTCCACGACTAAGGTTTTATGATATCCAATGTTCACCTTTCATCCTTGTTTAAGGTAAATGCCCCAGTATTTGATCTTAGGAGATAAATGCGTGTATTATTTTTGCCTTAGTCAATTTTTTTTTTTTTTTGCAAAGCTGCACGTTCCTGTTTCCAGTACCGTGTCCAAGAAAAAAAGCAATTTCTTACTGGCACATAAGGCCCGTATAATATCCCGAGGTTTTAGTTGTGCTCTTGTGCAGCAAATGCTTGAATTTCATGAATCTCAACTGGGTCTATTACCTTGTGAGAGAGGAAGGATTTCTACATCCCTCCTTTTATGTTTTCTATTACTACATAGGTTTGGATTTTTGTGCGTCCTCTATAGGAGCCCTTCGTAGCTGTCAGGTGGCCTCGACAGTTGATGCTCTTTAGCCAACAGCATGATGAACTCTGGGACTCATAAGTTTGCTATCACACGCCTTCCTTCGAACATCCCAGCACAGTAAGTGCTGCTTGGCTTAAAAACCACGACTGACTTGAAATGTCACCACTGAGCAGCTGTGTGGATGCACTCTGTTTAATCTCCTCCCACAGGGTCCAGTTGATGCAGACACTCACTATAGCAGTCCCCAGTGTAGTGCTTACCTGATTCTTGGCTCACAGTGTGCATGGACTTCCCTTCACATTGCATCTCTGATCTCTTCATTGGAGTCATTGAATGAATGACAACCCAGGAGTGTGAAGCTGCTTGGCACCCACAGAGCCACCACATTGCGGACTTGATAACTTTGTGAATGCAAAGTGGCCATTTCCAATGTCTGTAAGCTATAGCCATATTGAAACTTGTTGCAGGCAGTAAAGAGTGGGGTAGGAAGTGGGCATGCCCCCCTATTTGTGATTCCCAAGGAGTTGTATCAATGCTTTTAAAAGTCATGAGATCTCACAACAATGAAAGATAAAACCTCAAATCTAAGGTGGTGGAAGGCATTCATAAAATAGAAAAGGTGCAAGGCAGAACGCCCGCAATTTGCTTTGTGGGGCTGCCACATGGTGTAGACTTTTGTTCCCAGACACCATTAGCCAGACCTTTAATGGCTGTAGGCAACACGTCATAATATATGCCTTTGTGCCCAGCGACCTATTTATGAGCCAGTGTCATGTTGTAGGCACTCCGCAAGCGTGAACACATCAGTACAAGCCTGCTGTCCCTTGACACTTCCTCATTTGTGAACAGCAGTTAACTTAGTCCTTTGTGGTGTCCCTCAGGAATCATCTCTTCCCCTTTCCTTCTTTAAAAATATTTATGTGCAGCCCCTGCTGGAGGGTACATAAATATTAAAAGTTAATTTGGATGAATTCATTCGCCTATGCCTATGTGACTCAGTGGTTCCAGTGTTTTCATTGACCCTCTGAAGAGCTTGATCAGTCCTCCGGGCCTGTCTATTGGCCGGTAGTGCTTGGATCAGCACTAATCTTTTACAGCTTAATGGCAGTGGGACCGGTGTTAATCATGGGGGATAACCATCTTTGGGGAACCTCTTACTGTCTGGCTCAGTTTGTTGGAACTCCTCGACTAAATGTTAATCATTGGGGATAACCACCTTTGGGGAACCTCTTACTGTCTGGCTCAGTTTGTTGGAATGCCTAGACTAGGTGTTAATCATGGGGGATAACCATCTTTGGGGAACCTCTTACTGTCTGGCTCAGTTTGTTGGAACTCCTCGACTAGGTGTTAATCTTTGGGGATAACCATCTTTGGGGAACCTCTTACTGTCTGGCTCAGTTTGTTGGAACTCCTCGACTAGGTGTTAATCATTGGGGATAACCATCTTTGGGGAACCTCTTACTGTCTGGCTCAGTTTGTTGGAACGCCTAGACTAGGTGGTAATCATTGGGGTTAACCATCTTTGGGGAACCTCTTTCTGTCTGGCTCAGTTTGTTGGAACTCCTCGACTACTGCCTGAGGCCAAACGTTTTCTCAGTAGCGTAACAAAAGCCCCTTCAACCCCCACAGTGCGGAGGGGCCCCCTCTGGCAATGGCAGATCCCTGGGCTGAGAGCCTGATTCCGGAGCATGGGGGCCCCATGCATGCACTTTGCAGGGGTCCCCCCTCAAGATTCGTTACGCCACTGCAGGCCTACAGTATTGGAAAAGTCTTGTTATCATCTCTGGTCACGGAATATCCCAGCACTCAACATGGTATACTTTTTCCATCCTCAAAGTAGAGTGAACATTACTGAATACTATAGAGTAAAGGTACAATATTCACATGAACAATCTTCACTGACCTGTGCTCACTTAGAAGGTATACTGTTTCCACATCCTACAAGTGAACTCTGTGAAAGGAAATGTACCCAAGCATTATCAAATGCCCTCGAAATTCATACTTTCTATCTGAAACTGGAAAGTTGGTCTCCAGGCAACGTGTCCCAATAGAAGGGGACTTTCTCAGTGTAACTCTATTTTAATTTATTGTTCATAATAATAAACCATACACAACTGAGGAATAGCTTTACACTCACAGAATACGTAAAATGACATAAAATCCTCACACCAGATTTTTTGTGATAGAAGATACTTGTGTGCTGTTTTTTCCACAAGATGATGATCGTAGCAGTACCTTGCGTTTGTCGATTTTGTAGTCATAATTTAAAAAAATTAGATTTTTCTTTTAACGGTTGCATTAAAATTGTGAGTTTCTATTTATGTAATAAACAAAATGTAGGATATTAAAAAAAAAGCAGCCATGTGAAATTTATGCACGAAGCTTCTTTGGAAAATGAACTGTCATCTTTCTATAATTTCTTTTATAGAAAACCGCGAATCTTGAAAGTCCTACACTTATCAAAACTAGAAAAAAGGAACAATTCCAAATGGCATTGTTTACGAAGAGACTGTAACTTTGCATAACAATAATCTTAAAAAGACTGTTGATATGTAAATTGTAAAATATATTGTGAAATATCCAAGGAACTGTGCCTCCATTCAATCAAAAGGTATCAACAGCGAAACTTGCCAATGCTCCTCTTGCCAGACACCTACGAAATATGCATTTTGCTAATGTATGTGGCAGGGTTGAATAAATAAGGTGGCAACAAAAATCAGATTATGTGGCATAACGTGGCATATGTTATGGCAGTATCACGTAGTTATTTTGTCATTTCTATATTTTAATGCTACCTGGACAAAGGTTTCACTTCATTAGCATCGGTTTAACACTTAAATAAAATTATCAGCAACTGATAAGTGCAAAGGGTTTCCACTGCCATGCAGCACGTGTGACTGCATTGTTGCAGGGATTCTGCTTATACACAGAACTATGCGTAGAACCCCAGGACCTCAGTGAGTTGTGGTGTACCAGAAACTCACCTCAGAACCCAGAACCCAGTATCCGGCTAGCATAAGTGTCCCATTCGTTATCCGAGATTTAGCTCGGCAGTCCCAATGAAAAGACAACCCAGAACACGTGA
This sequence comes from Triturus cristatus, assembly GCF_964204655.1. NCBI lineage: Eukaryota > Metazoa > Chordata > Amphibia > Caudata > Salamandridae > Triturus > Triturus cristatus. Next base: position 32,289,625 of record NC_140580.1, read on the forward strand.
CTCAGTACATACTCAGGAATGGTGGGAATCGGAAATACCTGTTCGTATATTATTCTCACATCAGTCCACAACAAGAATCAACAGAGACACGGTGAAAATAAAAAGAGTTTATTTTTATAGACCACGTGTCCTAATATGCAGTACTTTGGCTAATACAAGCAGACAAATGATTAAAATCAAAACCATCAACATAGTTACAATTCCATAGAATATAAAAGGGGTGATCATGTTATAATGACAGTGGATACTACCACTTTCCCTTTACTAAGAAGCTAATATTATTATTAGTCTAACAGAAGGTCTCTTAGGCTTGAATAGGGGACCCCATACCTCAAAGATCAGCTTAGTGAAATCACATCACAGGAGCATCAGGAGTCTTCTCGCAGGAAGGCTCGTCTTCGGTCTGAATAATAAACATGATGTCCGTGATATTAAAAGCACCAACTTTCAGGTATGTGCAGCTGCTCGTGTGTTATGACTAAATAGTGGGTCGATCAACCTAGAGTGGAAAACATGCATTGTCTAACAACTCAGACTGTTTGTCACATCGTTTGCAGACCAAGGTCGCTTCGCAGAGCTCGGGATGGTAACAACAGATTGCTCTCGTGTGAGGCAAAACTCGAGTCAGCAGTTCGTTTAAGCAATAACATGTGAACGCAGTGTCGTGTGCAAAAGCAGCAAGATGGCTTTCTAACTTCTAACGTGGTTATGCTAACTTAACAATGTATGTACGTATTAAGGGAGTCCTTACTACATGCCCCCTTGATCGAAGCACTACTTAGTATGCAAGAAAAGAGAGAACGCAGAGTTCAAGCGCGACAGAGCAGAACAAGGCGTATCCAATTTAAAAAAGAACTGGTCAGTTCAGGCAAAGTTCGAACAGGATAAAACCAAAAAATGGATAGAAAAACCCAAAAAAACCTCAAACGTGCCGTGGGAGGTGAAAAATGAAAAAACGCCTCACCGGGCAGAAGTGCAGACGTACAGGGACAGTTCAAGACACGTGAGGAAAACACTGTGTACGAAAGTGCACTCAATCCATAAAAGTATATGCAGCATATGTGGCCACTGCTTCCAGCAGAAAATCATTGGCACGGCCACTGAAGGTTTCAGCCATCCAGGTAAGTAAAGAAAAGGAACATACGTGTTCTTCTATCAGCGGAGCCTCCAGCACCATCAGAGGGCAACCAGCGTGTACTTCCAAGTAACTCATATTCAAGAAGTCATATGCCGCTCTCACGATGTCCCAATTACCCAGGATACCATGTGCCGCACCGCAGGCCATAATCCGAACACCAGAACAGGCAGACTCGTGAGACACTAAGGGCCTCATCAGTCGATCAAAATCCGGGTCCGGAGACACCATGTTGGTTAAACACAAATCCATAGGCCATTCAAAGGGACAATCTAGGCAGTGGAAGACAGGTTGCACGCAGGTGAAGTAGGAATACCGGAAGGATAATCCATATGCCAGGCTCAAAGTCGCCAACGGCAGGACACCATAGTAATCAAGCATCCTGTCACGAAGAAGCTGCAGACGGGACAGGCTGACGTGTGGAACAGAAAGAGCAGCCATTCCGCAAGATGAAAAGTAAAAGTAGCACACCTGCCACTAGAGCCAGAATTAACGGGACACCTCCAAAGACGCTGGAGAAAATAGAATGAAAAAATGCCGGAATCACACCAAAAATAGTTTGGAAAGAGGTCACGAGGCCCGAGCCCACAAGTTTAAAAAAATGAGCCAGGCCAGTCGTGGACGAGGCATTGAAAATTGTTTGGATCAAAGCACCAAAATGCAGGGGGAGGTCAGTATTCAAAAGCGCCTGTACCTCGGTGCGCGTATTTGCTACGTGAAGGACAAATGTTTCCCGGGAGGAAGTCAATGGCACCTCCTTTTGGGACAATAGCGCTCTTATTCTGCTCATTTTGTCGAACTCTGCTTTCAAGGTTGGAATTGAAGGCCAGATAGAAGCATCCAGCCTCCCATGCGGGGGTGGAAACAGGACGATATTGCAGCAGACAACCCTCTGTGTTACAGTTACTATATACGGGATCCCTATTAACATCCCGCAGCAAGCTTCATTGTTTAAAATTAAATAACTACCGTTTGCAAGCAGCGTGAAAGATGGCGTAATCACTGGTACCGGGATACCTTTGAGGACGCAGGCCAAATTCGGAGCGTGTACATTACAAGCACCGTGCAATTGAATGTGCCTACATACAACAGAATGATCAGGTGACGTTGTACATTCTTCACCCTTCAGATAAACCTCAGTACCGTCCCTTGTACATCTATACGTAAAGGGGAGGGACCAGACTTCATGTATGAAAGCGGCACCCAGCTGTTCATATCTACCCAGAGCATAGTGTTTCATACAAGAGGTAAACTTAAAAAGCGCAAACGGTAGACTTATCAATCCGTGTAAGAGCCACACAGCGGAATCGACTTCCGCAACAGAAAAAGGTAACGGCTCCAATTTCTCAATATGGAGCAAGGAATATGTAGCATCCTTCATGGACATGAACTGCTGTTTGTCAGTAAGGTTAAAGGGAAGAAATAACGATGTTGTATTCAGATAGTCCCAAGGGACCTTCCCTGCCTTCATTGTTTGTAATGTCCATGCAAACTGCATAACAGAACGCAACTGGTTTTGACCATGATACAACACAGACATATCATCCTGCACAATATCCACAATTGAAGAAACAATATTATCTAATGTATAAATGCGAGAAGAAAGAGTGTTAATGCTGTTATCAATAACTGCCAATACTTTTTCCATATTAGCCTGATCAATAGCTCTCAATCTTGAAGCTGCCTCAATATGCGACAGTTTACATACTTCGTTGTAAATAGCATACGCCCATCTCTTGGATCTGCCACCCACAGGACCTTTAACAAAATCATTCAAATCTATTTTGTCATGTAACTTTGATAAATGAACTTTGACAGATGCCAAGGTGGAATGTCGCAGCCAGGACTGACACAATTTCCCTACAGAGTATGTAGTTACTGTATGTGACGACTCAAACCGGGGGTCCACTCGATCTTGAGTATACCCCGGTTTCAGTCCTAGAAAACGACGTTGACAGGTATCAGAACTGCTTTGCCAAATTAACCATCCCTCACTACTAAATTTCGAAATATTGAAAGATGAATTGGAAACCAAGAACTGCAAAGCAGGAAGGGACAGATCTGTGTGATTATTCCAATTTGGGTAAGCACCCAGATCCGGCACAGAAGGCGAATTTAGTTTTTTAGAAGTGGCCAATCCGAAACAGGTGGTTTGGAAGATGGTTGCATTTAAAAACAACATATGATTTGGTACTAGACAGGCACGGTGTAAAGCTTCAGTTCCCTGAACCTGCCACGGTTTGGAACCCCAAACCGACTTAAGATCAATAGTAGCCTTCCATAGATCATAACCTTTGATTGACAACTCATCCATAAAGGACTTAGAATGTAGCAATTTGGTGTGTGTCAGTCTAACCTTGGAGGCAGACTCAGGCTTAACTTTAAAATAAAAGGATGCCGGGGCTGAAACACCGAAATCAGTAAAATAAGTAAACTTATCAACTAATGTGTATGAACTGCCAAACGAGGGGGTGGGACAATGTTCCCACTGGGTAAAATTTACAAAATTTCTAAACGAATTTGATTTATGCAAGAAGTGATTGCCATAGTGTTGAAAACAATACTGTTCTGCATAATTAGCCGCATTTTCATACAAATCTTCTGCATCAAAGGCGGCATAATATTTCAAATCTGAAAACAGTGCTTCAATGGCGTGTACATCCCAATCATCAGAACGTATGTTCTGTTTAACTACATCACCCATAGAAACACGAAATACATTAGGCACATTAATGACCTCTGTAGGCCCATGAATTTGAAATTTAACAGCATCCCATGCGATTCCATCCATGACGGGCCAGGCAGTAATATTCACAAAAGTCTGGTCCCTTTTCATGATGTGGGATGAGGAGTGGGGGGCCAAAGTTCCATTGATAAGTCTAATTGTCGATCTCTCTTTGAGATAATGGCCATCCACCAAACGGAAGAAAACTACAACAAATCCAATGGACATAAACAAAAAAATACCAAAAAGCATCAACCAGATGTATGTCCAAGGAGCTATCAAAAAATGTTTCTTAAACCAGCTCACAAAAACAGCAATGTTTGATGGGGGAGTTGAGGGCAAAGAGTTAGTGTCAAAGGAAAAACGGGACTGGCCAAGTGCTGTAGATTGTAAAACAGGCGAAGGTCCACGTGTAGGATAAGCATACTCAGTCTCATCGGACAAACCACCAGCCGGTGGTATCAGCAAGGGATCAGTAACTGAATGCATCTCGATTGCAACATCAGACAAGGTGGTAGAAGCAGGAACCATCATTGAATTTCTTTGCATTGTCTGGCATGAAACTGCCGGAGTCATACTGAGAAGTATCGGCCACTCGCTGAAGTTTGACATTGTCAATAGAGATGTACCTGTTTTCTTTGCGACCAGGAAGTGGAGGTAAAATGACTGTTCTTGTACCCTGCACTCCAAGCACTGGAACTGGTGCACGATAAGAGGGGCCAAACTCCTTCTTGTTCTCCACCTTCTCACGGACCAGATCACCAACTCGGGGTAGCCAGCCGACTACCGGAATCTGAACCTCAGCTTCAGACGTGGAGGGCAAATGTTCTTTTGAAAGAGAGTCTCTGGCTTCTTGTAGAGTCTGCAAAACAGCACAGTGATCATCTACGTCAAAGGGTGCGGTCGACGCCGCAATGTCTAGACCATCAAGGTCTGGAACAAACATTCTGAATCCGAAGAGCATCATGTACGGGGTCCGCCCACCCAGAGACCTTCTAGGGAGATTATTTAGTGCACGTTGGACGTTATACAAATGGGCTAGCCAGTTCCGGCCTGTGCCTAAAACACGTGCTGTCAATGATTGCTTTAAGTCACGGTTCATTCGCTCCACCACACTATTACCCTCAGGTCGGTAGGGAGACGAAAATTTGACAAGGACCCCCAAATTTTTCATAGCCTCCTTGTAAGCCTTAGAGGCGAACGCAGGGCCCTGATCAGAATGGAAGGTACCACACGCAAAAGTTCCCACAAAGACACGCAAATCCCTGATGACAGTCCGCGAGTCAGCACTCCTTTGTGGCCACACCCATAGAAAACGTGTGCACGAATCCACTGCAACCAAGATGTAATTGTACGCAGTATCAGAAGAAAAAGGACTGCAGTGATCTAAATAAACACAACCAAATGGCTTATTAGAGATGTACAGCTGTGTCTGTGGTGGGCGCGCAACAGTAGAAGGTTTAATCTGTTGGCAAATGTCACAATCAAGAACATAAGCGCGCGCTTGTTTATATAAACCAAACCACCAGTAACGTTGTTGTAGCAGAGATATTGTAGCTGACACACCGGCGTGGGCTGACGCCAACCCCTCGTGCGCAGCCAAGATCAGTGCTGGTCTGCAGTCCGCGTTGGGAATTATTCTATCACCAACGTCATTAATCCTCACTAACGGGACGTTATCAGGACTTAAATGATAAATATACCGAGAGGGAAAACCCTTCGGGTAATCTCCTCCCTTCTCTGTAGCAGCAATAGCTGCCAAGATGTCATCATCAATCTTACTTTTGGATCTTGTAACTGCTGCCACTAAGTATGTAGCCACTGCTGTTTTCGCTGCCTCGTCAGCTAAGCTGTTGCCGACAGCATGGACACCAAGCCGCTGGTGACCAAGAGTGTGTATAACACTTACGAGAGGGAGACGTTCTTGAAAGTCCGCCACTCGAACCCAAAGCGTTTTATGCTTAATTGTGCTACCTTTAGTGTCGCGGTAATCATTCTGAGACCAGAAGTGTAAATTGTCATTGTAAGACTGGACACAGTAGAAGGAGTCACTCACTATAAGAGTAGTGACTCGGGGATCAGCAAACTCCAGTGCAAGCACCAGAGCCCGGAGCTCCGCCAATTGCGCGGTACAATCACCCAATGACTGCGTATGCACTGCATCAGATTGGAATTCACCATTTACGAAAGTACCTACGACAATTGCGCAAGCCGCAGAATAAGCGTGCTTCGATCCAATTGCGGGTTGCGCAGACCCGTCAGTGTATATGACACAATGGTATTCTTCGAGCGGGCGCAAAGACAGAGGTGCCGGATGAACGAATTCATACTGCAAGTACTCTTGAGTCTGTAATGAGGCATCAAAGATGTAAGTGACGTCTGGCGACGTCAGTGTTGTAGCCCATTGTATCCACCGTGGATGCAAAGCTTTAGAATTGGGTACACTTGCTTTAGTCACTGCCTCTAAAGCAGGATATGGCGTTACAACCAGAATCTGTTTCCCATGCGACAATGCGCGTTCCTTGAGGATCGCCATCTGCACAGCAGTCAGAACTTTTTCGACCGTGGAAAAACGTAATTCAGCAGAGGTGTACAAGTGGGATTTGTACGCAATGGGGACTGTGTCGCCCTCATTAAACGTCAAATACGTGAACCCCACCGCGCCTGGTACTATTCTTATTACCAGGTTAGTGCGGTTATCACGTGTCAGCAAGTATTGTGAAGCAAGAAGGTCAGCCTGTAAAGACTGTAAGATAGCAGAGTGTTCTAGCTGCCAGCTAGATTTCGAAAACGAAGGCTGTACCAAGGCGTAAAGCGGCTTGATACGCTGGGCATAATCAGGAATGTACGTCCGGCCGAAATTCAGAAAACCCAGCAGAGATTGTAATTTCTTCAGTGTCGTAGGAGCACTTAAGCGTGCACACTTTTCCAGAAAGTGGGGGGCTAACCCCTTACCTTCATTGTTGAGCTCGTAGCCCAAAAACAACACCGTATATTCTGCGATGTGTGACTTCGCAAAATTGAACTTGTAGCCACAGTCGGCAAAACTCACGATAATATTGTCAATGCGAGACAGATGCGGCATCAGCTCATCATCCGTAAGATAGATATCGTCAACATATGAGTATGCTTCGGGGTCTATTCTTTCCAAATGAGAAACCACGCGAGCAGAAAAGACGCCAGGGCTATTTTTGTAACCCATTGCTAATCTTGTAAACTGTTTTTGTTTTCCGCCCGAAGTAAACGCTGTCCACTGGCTACTCAGTGTGGACAGGTTGTGGCTAAAAAAGCCATTGGAAATGTCAAGTGTCGTTTTAAATCTTTTACGCACGAGACTGTCGACCAAAGCCGAGCTATGTGTATTTTGTACCGCGCAGGTCCGGCAGTGGGAGTTTAGGTGCCGGTAATCCAAAACTAAACGGTACGAGCCGTCAGGCTTCGTTACAGTGAATAAAGGGTTATTCATAGGGGACACACAAGTTTCAATAACACCCTGATATTCCAATTGTTCAAGGATTGCCGCGACGTGGGGTCTCGCTTCACGACGCATAGGATATTGAGGTTGAGGCTGGGGCATAGACCGCAATGGAATCTCATGGCAGGGGGACAATCTGTCCCATCCCACCTGAGTACGATACACCGCCGGCGCAAGCGCAAGCGCAAGCGCCCACTCCTCAGCATACACTTCAGCTTGGTCCTTAGGCACCGTGTGCGCAAAGGACGGGAGGATTACTTCCTCCCCTCTAGGAGCCTCTAAAATGAAAGCTGGGGGCCAATCTGCCTCCGCTAGGAGGATATCATAGGTGGTGGTCAGATCATCCCAAAAAATCCCTTTTATTGTACGTTGTATGTCACCCTCAATTAATAAGACTATTTCATAAAGTCTATCAGGGGGAGCCACTCTGGTGTCAGCTGTTTCCACAGTAACCGATATATCAGTTGCTGTCACCGCCAGAAATGGACGCAGAGCTTGACGGACTATGGTAATTTCCGCTGCGCTGTCCAGGAGCGTCAGCGCCCATGTCCGGTTCCGAAGCTGTGTCCGCACTATCATACCTTGCCGTCAGAGCCGCCACTTTCTTCTTCTGAAACGGGGGTCTTTGTCGTGCAAATTCGTCCTGCTTGCCTTTACCCTCAGTCTGTCGGGGCTGGTCACGCTGTTGTGGAGCACCCCGACCTTTGCCACCGCCTCCGCCACCGGACTGTGTAGCCGATGTTTCCTGTGAAGAACGAGGAGAGCGCTGTTCAGAAACCTGAAATCTATCAGGAGACTTTATAGCAGCACGATCGCGCAGATCATAAGTGCGTTCACTACTTGACTGTACGGGAGAGGCAGGCCGAGAGCCCTGTTTCTGCTGCTGCTGCTTCCCCTGTTGTTTAACCTGCCATTTTTGTTTAGGAAAAAAGGGCCGGTCGTCCTTACCAGACGTTTCTGCCTTACCCTGCTGTTTTAGATCGGGATTCTTTATGATAGGCTTAACTCCTAAAGAGCTACGACCCAAATCCCGATATGCCTCTGCGATTATTTTCGCAAATTCCTGCGGTTTGTCCTCCTCAGGAATTCGTTTCAGTTCATTCCGAACCTGGAAATGCAAAGAATCACCCTTCAGGTTACCAATTATCATGGTAGCCACCAGGTCAAATTGCCCGAGGAGCCGCATCCCTAACTCTATCGCAGACTCCGCACCATGGTTCTCTTGAACTCTTTTGATTACGGAGGGCAGCTGCAACATAGACGGAGTGCCATAGCACTGCGCGTACGTCGCTGCAAAGACCTTGCCCCAATTTGCACAATCATCAATGTGGGGGACCAAGTCCTTAGGCAAACTAATGGTGAGGATCCTGTGTTTCTCCACAGGAGTAGTATTCGGGTAAACCGCTTCTATTTGGTCAAATTTTTCAGCAAGCCAAAAGGGGAAATCATCCCTAGTTTGGGGGCGCTTGCCCATAACAGAATTAACCATAACAGGACTAATGACCACCGCGTGATGATCAGTAGGCTGTCCCGCAACAGCAGGTGCCCCCGCCTGCATATTGCGCGACACATACTGCACTAACGCCCTATATACCGTAATGAGGGCAGTGTGTAGTACACGCAACTCAGCCACCGTCATCGTGAGGTAACGGGGATGAGGCGTAAATCCGGCTAGTACCGGCCAAGTGGCCCCTGCAATTGATAAAGGGCCCATTCTCGGCGGTTTAACCACATGGGGAAGGGCGCCATTAAACCAAATAAGATGCTGCCAAGCAGATATTGGTATTTCCTGTGTCCTATACGGCGTATAGTTCGCCGGCACTGCAGCGGCAGTATAAGAATGAAAGGTGTCATCATCCCCCACCGCTGGAATCGTCACCCAAGAGTAGAACAACTCATAGGGATGAGCCGCATCGGCTCCCACCACAAAGATGACGTTCATACCAGTGTCCGGTACCCCATACTGCGTCAAATGACGTTTAAGAGCCGCACGGCTATGCGCCGCAATATCCACCGACATTAGGACAACACACGTGAAACTATCAGTAGCACAAGGGTTCACTAACCTTTTTAATTATCAAGCTTGAAAGAACCTATATCAATAGACCTAGGTAGGTTTAAATCCGTCAGACTCGTTATCCGGAAACAAGAATGAGGGTGTTGTGGACAAACGCGAGCACTACTAAGGCGTTTCAACTCATAGACCAAACGTTAGGTGCGCCATGTTGCAGGGATTCTGCTTATACACAGAACTATGCGTAGAACCCCAGGACCTCAGTGAGTTGTGGTGTACCAGAAACTCACCTCAGAACCCAGAACCCAGTATCCGGCTAGCATAAGTGTCCCATTCGTTATCCGAGATTTAGCTCGGCAGTCCCAATGAAAAGACAACCCAGAACACGCGACTCAGTACATACTCAGGAATGGTGGGAATCGGAAATACCTGTTCGTATATTATTCTCACATCAGTCCACAACAAGAATCAACAGAGACACGGTGAAAATAAAAAGAGTTTATTTTTATAGACCACGTGTCCTAATATGCAGTACTTTGGCTAATACAAGCAGACAAATGATTAAAATCAAAACCATCAACATAGTTACAATTCCATAGAATATAAAAGGGGTGATCATGTTATAATGACAGTGAATACTACCACTTTCCCTTTACTAAGAAGCTAATATTATTATTAGTCTAACAGAAGGTCTCTTAGGCTTGAATAGGGGACCCCATACCTCAAAGATCAGCTTAGTGAAATCACATCACAGGAGCATCAGGAGTCTTCTCGCAGGAAGGCTCGTCTTCGGTCTGAATAATAAACATGATGTCCGTGATATTAAAAGCACCAACTTTCAGGTATGTGCAGCTGCTCGTGTGTTATGACTAAATAGTGGGTCGATCAACCTAGAGTGGAAAACATGCATTGTCTAACAACTCAGACTGTTTGTCACATCGTGTGCAGACCAAGGTCGCTTCGCAGAGCTCGGGATGGTAACAACAGATTGCTCTCGTGTGAGGCAAAACTCGAGTCAGCAGTTCGTTTAAGCAATAACATGTGAACGCAGTGTCGTGTGCAAAAGCAGCAAGATGGCTTTCTAACTTCTAACGTGGTTATGCTAACTTAACAATGTATGTACGTATTAAGGGAGTCCTTACTACAGCATGTGTAATAACTTTTGATGTGCTTGAGCTAGAAACATAATCTTTTTTCTGCTAAAGTGTGCAAATTATGCAGCAGGTAGTACATTATGTGGCAATTGTAATCAATAATTATATGAAAAACACCATTGTCAGTGGCCTTGGTTACAAATCAACTCAAGTACTTTGCTTGCACAATGGGTTTAAGCATAGACCAAGTCCGAATGCAATACATTTGCACCCACTGGGGGCTGTTCAAATAAGGGTGACAAACACTTGTGAATAATTTGCATGTGTAATTTGCTCTTACATGTTTGAGTAACTTTACTAATTCTGGGTATTCACAAAATTCTAGTGCAAAGATACTAAAATGTGCAGAGGTACACGTCCCTTCCCCCTAAAAAAGAGGGTGGGGCCACACTTCTGAGTGTAAGGTACTATTGCCAAAAAAGTAACAGTAGTAAGTCCAGGACCACACATGGCCAACCACTGGAACAGCAACATTCCCCCTGCAGAACATAATAGAGGTGAGGAACTACAATTAAACTTCATAGGAATGAATATTAAATTAAATTAATTATTTAAAATGGTTAAAATATAAATAACTATAATTTAATGTTAAAAATATATGACCTAACCGCCTGAGATGATATCATAAATAACAGCCCCACAAAAATGTGATTCATTTTCATGTCAGTCTTTTCTTATTCACATGTCCTTATATTATGAGGGAAGTTGGGAATAGCCAGCCCCTATCTATCAGGAGATTTTCTCCACTGCTCTGTTTTCAGGGATCGCACTCCCTGCTTGGACAAGGGCCAATGTCATTCTCTTGTTGAAAAACATAATGCTGATCCAAAATTACACTCAAACTTTAGGCCAATCTCCCTGGTCCCGGGGATTTGCAAGATTGTGGAAGAAATCGTTAACACCCAGCTAATTTCTTTTCTGGAAACATCTAAAATCCTCCACCTGTCTCTGTCCAGTTTTAGGGCTTTACATAGTATCAAGGCAGCACTTATTGAGATCACGGACTCCATGAAATTCACTTTGGATGCGGGACAGACCATGGCACTAATCTTGTTAGACCTCTGGCAGCGCTCGACACAATCTCGCATTAGATCCTGTTAGACCACCTTGCAGACATTGGGGTGGAGGGGAAGCATTGGCTTGGCTAGGCTTCTTTTCAGAACACAGAGAACAAGCAGTTTGGCTTAAGTCTTTCTTTTCGGGAGGCAAACATATATAGTATGGGGTGCCACAGGGCTCAACCCTGAGCCCCACCCTTTATTAAATATACTTGACGCCTCTTGCTTCTCTCCTCAAATCCTTTGACATCCAGGTGGTCTCTTATGCAGATGACACCCAACTGTGGCTAACATATAATAACAATGAGCCGGACGCTAGAACAAAATTCGCAGCCTTGAGGATAGCAGTTATGGGCTGACTTAAAACTAACTCCCTACAACTCCCTACAATGCAACTCTGTTATTTGGTGCCAATCTTCTCCTCGGAAGTGGGGCGGCTCAGCCTGCTCAATTCTGGTGGCAAAACACTTGAAACTATGTTCCTTTCCCCCTCATATGCATCCCTAATAAAAAGCTGTTCCGTAATCAATTGAAGACTCATCTGTTCACAGATTAACTATGTCGACCTCTGCTTTGGCGGCAAACCTGAGCACCGAGGCACTCTAGTAGTAGCTGAACGCTATACAAATCTCGTCAGTCATTCATTCATTCACTTCTATAATCACACCTTCTCTGCAATTTACTTGAAGTAGTCCTTCATTGATACTCACTCCTGCCCAACCCGGCCGCTGCCAATTACTGACCATGATGAGTCCTTCACTTTGTTCCCATTTTCTTTCTAATGACGTTCTCTGTAGATTACCACTTGGCGGAGATGAGGGTGACAGCTTCCCTTCGTGGCACATGTCATATATGGTGCGGCACTCGCTTGATCTCCAGAAGCATGGTGTCCCTGATAGCTGTCTTGTGGTATTGCTGCTGCCCATGCAGAGAATGCCCACGCATGTCAGCAATGAGTGAAGGTGGTGTTGACATGTTCTGCGGGAAAGCAAATGGGTCACTTTTTTAGGAGGCCCTGCTAGGTCCCGAGGTAGGGAGTGGTACTACCCAATAAGAGCTTTGAATGGGGTCAACTGCTCATATACCTGGCAGTCCCGCGAAAGAACATCTCAGGGGCTAGAGGAAGATGGGACTGGGCATGGAATGCAAATTTCCCGCTTGAAAATAACACTTTACTAACTTCACCTGTCATTGCACTGGGGGTCAGTATTGTCCATCTGCTATGCCATATTATATGTTCAATGGCCAGTAGGATGTGCCTGTGTGAGAGAAGAGTAGGCAGTCTGCCTGTGTGAGTGCAGGAAACAGCAGCATGCTTGTGTGAGCGTCAGGTGGTGTTGGTGTGCCTTTATGAGTGTGGGGTGAATGGTCTGCCTTGTGAGTGCAGTGAGGCTGGTGTACCTGTGTGATTCCAAGGTGAGGGGTGTGCTTATGTGATTTCAAGGTGCCAGTGAGACTGATATGCTTGTGCAAGTGTAAGGTGTGCTAGTATGTGCCTTGGCATGCCTGTATGTGTGTGCTAGAGTGCCTGGGTGTGTGCAGGCGGTGCTTATGTGCATGGAGAGTCTTTGAGGTAGAGTGAGGGTTCCCTGCAGGGTTCAATGTAGGGGGTGAGGGGATGGGGTGCCTCTAGAAGACGTGTGCAATTGTCTGTAGGGGTTCCCGCAGGGTCTAAATTCCGAGGGTGACCGCTCAGGCTAAATGGAAGGAGTGAGTTCAGAAGGTACATGCAGAAAGAACAGTGGGTGGGTGCCAGGATGCATATAGAAGGTGCTTGTAGGATATGAGTGTCACGGATGCCTTGCCTGTAGGGGTGAATGACGGGTGTGCAAATATGGGGTGAGATTTACTATGAATGCCTTTTTTTTTATTAGTACTTTTTGCTAAACAATCTTTTTTAATTTTTACTTTTTAAATATGAGGGAAGACTACACCATCGTCCCTTAACATTTTCCCCTCCTTTCCTTTTTGATTTCCATTTCTTAGTCTTACACTTATTCATGACCTGCTTCCTTCTCAATTGTTTTGTTTCCGATGTATTTTTATTATTTTTGTGCCCCTGACATGTAGTTTCCGTTTTAACCTCGTCACCATTAAGAAGAATGCGCTTTGGAAAAACGGTTTACATACCTCCCACCAAATCTGGCATCTTTGTATCAGATTCTAAATTATTTACTGTTTGGAGCCCTGAGGACCGTGAACACTGAAACAGCTACTACAAGAGCAACACTGTGGCAAACCAAACTACTGTGTTACAGTATCCTGCCAAAGGAAAACAAGAGTTCAGAAATGGAGGAAAGTCTCCAGAAGAAAAGGCTAAGAAATCAAGGGTGACAGAGTTCAGAAATGGAGAAAAGTCTCTTGAGAAGAAAAGGCTAAGGAATCAAGGGTGACAGAGTTCAGAAATGGAGAAAGTCTCGAGAAGAAAAGGCTAAGAAATCAAGGGTGACAGAGTTCAGAAATGGAGAAAAGTCTCTTGAGAAGAAAAGGCTAAGAAATCAAGGGTGACAGAGTTCAGAAATGGAGAAAAGTCTCGAGAAGAAAAGACTAAGAAATCAAGGGTGAAAGAGTTCAGAAATGGAGAAAAGTCTCTTGAGAAGAAAAGGCTAAGAAATCAAGGGTGACAGAGTTCAGAAATGGAGAAAAGTCTCTTGAGAAGAAAAGGCTAAGAAATCAAGGGTGACAGAGTTCAGAAATGGAGAAAAGTCTCTTGAGAAGAAAAGGCTAAGAAATCAAGGGTGACAGAGTTCAGAAATGGAGAAAAGTCTCTTGAGAAGAAAAGGCTAAGAAATCAAGGGTGACAGAGTTCAGAAATGGAGAAAAGTCTCTTGAGAAGAAAAGGCTAAGAAATCAATGGTGACAGAGTTCAGAAATGGAGAAAAGTCTCGAGAAGAAAAGACTAAGAAATTTAGGGTGACAGAGTTCAGAAATGGAGAAAAGTCTCTTGAGAAGAAAAGCCTATCACTTTCAGTAGGATTATTGGTAGTTCCTTAGCAGGGACATATCTGGTGGGCCCCTGATGCTCCCAGGCAGTGATTCCACACTCAGGCATAGGGGACGATAGGAAGCAACACAAGTTACATGTAACGCATACTGCAGTCAGATCCACAGGGACAATGGCACCTGAGCCAGAATGACAGCAGGAAAACTAGAGCCACTCAGTCTGCTCTCGATCCAGACGGTGCACAGGCCAACAAGGCACTAGACGCAAAGCTACATTGCAGTCAGGTGATGCTGTGAATTGACCAGTTGCTGATGAAACATGCAGGTCACTTGTTCAAATCCTAATCAGACTGACTCAACCTTCCCTAAACCTGAGATCAATAAATGTGTGCCACCAAATATCATTAACAGTAGCATCTGTCATTTATTGTGCTTAGACACCACTGACGTGCGGTATGACACACTGTATGAAAAATAATTATAAATAGAGCCCACCTCTGGCCCTCCTCCTAAAATTCACTTTAAAGTCCACTGGCTGCATGCTGCCAGCAACGTAAAATCTCCATGGGTCAGTTGATTGATTGGATTCATTCTATAATTCGGCTGTGCAGCTGGAACTGGCACCAAAAGAGGTGCCAATGTGTTCTGTTCAGTTGTGGGGTAAACCATATTATTCTCTCAAGCTTGGTCGTTGATGTGGGAATAGGAGACGAAGGATGAAGGATGCCAGATAGCAGCCGTCCTCCATCTTCCAAACTCCTTTTTCACAATTACCAAGCTGTTTGCAAGCACCTAAGTGTAACCTTGTGGCAGGTACATCACGAATGATCACAAGTCATCTCCCATTTACATGCATTCAGATGTTCGAAATCATTCTTGAAAAATCAGTGCAGCCAATTTATTTTTTCTTTAATTAGTTTAAGTGCTGGACCGTGATGGACTGCCACTTCATAGTACTGAATGCAGCGGGAAAGTTTACAGTTCTGAGAAACTAATCATCCCCTTTCTTAGAAAACACATCAACCAAGGTTGCAGTACATCAAGTTGTGAAGGCAGGAACATCAAATCCAGGCTTCGGCTGTGGTAACACTGCATGCAAAAGGGCCCTCTCCCTTCTTGGAGGTTGCTAAGGTCTGATGTTTGGGAAAGCTTCTTTGGAGAAGTCTGTTTAATTTCAAGTTGTTATGTTTATTTCTCAATCTGTCAGTCAAACATATGTATATTTAGACCATAGTCTTTTAAACAACACACTACAAAACACATATATAACATTTAAAATTAATTATTAAAATCGGGCAACGCCCACAATAAAATATGATTAAAACCACTATTCTTCCTATCATAGACTGGTCTTGTTTTACCTAAGACTTTATGCTCAGGCAGTTAAAAATCACTCTTCAGTTAATACATATTTAGTAGCCCAATTCAAAAATGGTCAATTAGTCTATAAAATTGTATCTACAGACAATAATTATCCCCCCATATCATAGGTGACCACCAGAAATCTAATTTCCACGAGTAATTTAATTGCTTGCCCCCTATCCCTGATAGCATACTTTTTTTTAACTGGTTTTAAGAAAATCTCCCACTAAGCTAAAAACCACAGGCACTCCACTAAAATATGTGTTAAATCTCCCTTCATATTAAGGCCACATTTACAGATTTTATCTTTATTTAGCAATGTTTTGTGAACCTCTGACACCAACTTGGTTTATCCCACATCTAAATCTCAGAAGGCTTGGTTGCAACTGCACATTAGGCAGTTTCTCCAGGTACGGAAATGTTTTATCCCCCAACCATGAATTCATCTAGAGGGATACAGATTTCTTCCTCCTAAAGTGAATTAGACCCTCCCCTCTAGAGACCTGTTTAGTTGCTCTTTGTTAGAAATGGGGGTCTCTAGTTGGCAATGGTTTGCACCTTTGTCCAAGTAGGGAACCTTGCTTCTAGTCAGGGTAAGGGCGTTACGCCCTCAGACAACCCCTGCCCACCCCCTTGGTAGCTTGGCACGAGCAGGGAGGCTTTTTTATTTTTTATTTTTCTTTATTGCGGTTTTAAGGTTCACAGCACATGGTACTATTTTACAGACAATTCTGAATAAGAAGCCTCACCGTCTCTGTCCAGCAGCAGTTAGTTCAATTAGGGTTGCCTTGGAAGTGTGTACCGAACCGGCAATGAGCATGAACATTGTCATTAACAATCATATGAACTTGTAACTGGCATCCCCCCTCCCACCCTCACCCCACCCCCCTCGCCGGGCCCACCCACCTAGAGGTTTATCTAACAACATCTCAATCAGGGGTATCCTCCCGTCTCTACCCCTGCCTGGGGGATTCAATCCCCATATGACTAACATCTGTCAACACTGTCTGTGTAGAATTCGGGGAGCTCCTCCCTATCTCCTGGACCATTAGCCCCCATGCCTGCAATACTTCCGGCAGTTTGGCTTTAATCCTAGTGCTGCGTATGTGCCCCTCCTCCGCTAATGCCCATTCCTTCAGGTCCGTCTTCCAGTTCGCAACCAGCAACCCACTCTGTGTCAGCCAGTGGATTGCTATTCGCCGCCTAGCTATCACAAGTCCCAACACCAGGAACTTCCTGCTGGTTTTACGTTTAGGGTCCCTGGGAATCAGTCCAAGGAGACAAGTACGTAGTTCTAGGGCAACTCTCCATCCTGTTATTCTGTGCAGGTCCTCTAGGATAGCTGTCCAGTACATCTGGATCATCGGACACGACCAAACCATGTGTGGGAAATCTGCCTGTGCATAGTGGCATCTGGGGCACCTTGGATCCCTCAAGCTATCAATAGTGTGTAGGCGCTTGGGTGAGAGGTATGTCATGTGGACCATATTGCATTGTATCTGCTTAAATCTATTGGACACCTCCACCTTGCATACACCCTCGTGAATTTTTTCCCACTCTCACGGTGTGATCTCCTGTGGGCTCACTTCCTGCCATCTACCTTCTATTTTGAGAGGTGCACATTTTCTGTCTTCCCGTAACACCCTGTACAGGTGAGTGATAAGTTTCCGCCCTCCCGCCATGGCTATCATCTTGACCAGAGTATGCGTGTGCTCCGGGGCTTCCGGGAATGTAGGCCATAGATGTCATGCTGGGGCCGCTAATTTGGCGTATTGCAAGAATTGCCCCGGTCCCAGCTCAAAAGAGTCCACTGCATCTTGGTATGTTATGAACCGTTGGTCAGGGTAGAGGTCTGACAACATAAGACACCCTCCCGCCTTCCATTTGTCAGTAGACATGACCCGGTCAGTGTGCGCGAAAGGCGGCATCAACCAAAAGTCTGCCTCCGGGGCAAACGGTCTCACCTGTATAAGTCTTCGAACCACCCTGGCCCAGATGGCACCCAACAATCTGCCCAGTGGAGGACATTGGTCCTGTCGCCCTTTTCTGTGCCAGAGAAGCGCACCCAGCTGTCGATCCCCATATGTGTTCGCCAGGAGCGATCGCTCCCATGAAGGGTCTGTATCGAGCCAGGCCACTGCGTGCTGTAATTGAGACGCAAAATAATAAAGTTCAAGGTCCGGGATTTCTAAACCACCCCTACCCCAAGTACGTTTCATGACTTCTAGGCTCACCCGACAACGTTTTCCATTCCACAGTAGTTGTATAAGCATTGCATTGAGATCCTTGAAGACCTGGTGTGGGAGTTCAAAGAAGGAGCCCTGTATTGTGAAGAGACATCGAGGCAACACCACCATTTTAATCAAGGCAATTTTCCCCATCAGCGAGAGCCTGAGTGTGTTCCAGAAGGCAATGCTGCCTCGGAGACCTCTAAGAATCCTCCCCATATTATGTTGGTAAAAAACTTCTCTGTCCCTACTGATCCAGATCCCGAGATAACGCAACGTATCTGACACCCATGGAAGCCCCAGCTCTGGGAGTTGAACCCCGCTCCTCACAGCCTCCGACCCAACCGGATATAGTTGTGATTTAGTGTTATTGACATAGAGTCCAGAGGCCTCGGCAAACTGACCCAGAGTCGCCAGCAATATCGGAAGCGAGTGCGTTGGCTCCTGTAGATACACCAGTGCATCATCTGCATACAGTGATACGATATGTTTCATGGCCCCAATTTGGATACCCTGCCCCTGGAGGACCCTACGGAGATGGCACGCTAATGGCTCCATTGCCAGGGCGAACAGCAAGAGGGAGAGCGGACACCCCTGTCGCGTCCCCCTGGCTAGTGATATTGCATCTGAGACATAGCGTCCCGTACGGACCCTCGCCACCGGCTGAGTGTAGAGAAGTCTCACCCAATTCACAAACCCCTCACCAATCCCCATTTTTAAGAGCACCTGCCATAGATAGTCCCACCTGAGTGAGTCGAACACCTGTTCGATATCTAGGAATACCAGGGTGTTCCGTTCGGCCCTGCCCTCTAGTGATTGCATGACATGGGCGAGACGGCGGATATTCCGCAAAGCGTTCCTACCTGGAATAAAACCGGACTGGTCGTCGTGTACCAATCGCCTGAGATACGAAAGTAATCTGTTGCCCAATACCTGACTAATGATCTTAAGGTCTACATTGAGCATTGAGATTGGCCTGTAAGAGGCGGGGAGTAAGGGGTCCTTCCCTGGCTTGGGGATCATCACAATCAGCGCCTCACACATGGAGGCAGGCAATACGCCAGTCTCATCGGCCTCCAAAACAATGTCCAGGAGCCTAGGGACCAGGACTCCCCCAAACTCTTTATATAGCTCCGCGGCCATGCCATCCATTCCGGGATTTAGCTATTTTCAAATGGGCGATCGCGGCTCTCACCTCCTCCCCTCTAAAGGGTGCCCCCAGGGATTCCTGACTGTCTGGGTCAAGGCAAGGTAGATCCATCTCAGCAAGGTAGGCTTCCAAAGCCTGTGCGGCGACCTTGGACTTGGGCTCGGGATATATTTTTTGGAGGTGAGAGGTGAATACTGCGTTAATCTCATACTGGGTATAAACCATTCGGCCCTGACCGGCTTTAAGGGCCAGTATCTGGAGAGGCTGAGTCTCCACCCTAATCAAGCGCGCCAATAGGCGCCCGGCTTTATCACCCTCAGTGTACCATCGACGCCTACTCGTGGTCCTATTGTACTTGCCCAGTGACTCCCATAGATCCCCTATCATTTGTCACTGCTCCGTCCATTTGGCCGGCCCCTCTGGGTCTGTGTGAAGTTCTACCTCTAGGGTCTTTAAGCGTTCCTCCTGTTGTTTTAGATCCCGTTCTAACACTCTCCTCACCCCCACCTCCGTGGACATACATATCCCCCTCAACACCACTTTCATCGCATCCCATTCGAACGCCCTTGAGCTTGCCGTGTTCCAATTCACCTTGAAATAGCCTTCCAACCCTGTCGCGATCGCCTCCTTGTAAACCAGGTCCGTAAAGGCCTCGGTATTCAATCTCCACAACGGTATTTTGGAACGCGGGTCGCCCAAAGTGTAGGCCACCAGCAGGGGGAGTGATCGGACAGATATCGGGCCAGGTACTGTGTCTCGAGAATCTGACCAGCCACTGTTTCCTGAATAAAACAATAGGCCAGCCTGCTATGCGTATTAGCTGCCGGAGTATAACAGGAGTATACCCGACTATCGGGGTTACGGTGCCGCCATATATCTAGTAGGTGATAGTTGTTAATCATCTGGCGTATGGATTCCTGTGTCTTGGGTTTAGCATCTACCTTTGGGGGGTGCCTATCCCGTTCCCCAATCCCCATCCAAAGCACAATTAAAGTCTCCTGCTATAATGAGTTCCATGTCAGGTGTCAGGTCTAACTTCCCCAGGACCTTAGCCAAAAATTACCCATCGTCGGTGTTTGGAGCATAAACGTTCACTAAACACCTGTATCTCCCATCCAGTGTCCCTTCCACCACCACGTATCTCCCATCGGAGTCAGGACTACATTTTAAAACCTTAAAGGGGACTCCAGGCGCCACCCATATAAGTACCCCCTGGCAAACCCCGAGTAGGAGGTCGCGAAAAACTGTCCCCTCCACCGCCGTTGGACATACTTCAGGCAATCCCCCCAGAGGTGCGTCTCTTGTAGAAAGGCCACACTTATCTTATATCGCCTGAGGTATGTTGCTATCCGAATCTGTTTGACCCTGTTGTTGAGCCCCCTAACATTCCACGTTATAAGTTTATAGATCTGCTGATCGCCTGCCATAAATAGAGAATTTAGATTGACCACAATACGTGATGCAGAAGTGGTAAGAACCATAATGTATAGTGATGGGAACCCCTCCGTCCCCTCGAAGGCTCTCATGACCTCTGGTGACCCGGCATAGAACATTCCCCTTATAGAACAATAAAACAAAACAATGTGATCCTTCCCCCCCCACCCACAGGCAGTAGAACCTCATTCGCACAATCCAACCTAGGTCTGAGAACTCAGGACTCCGCCCCATAACCGCCACCCTCCCCTGAAAACCCCCCGCAACAGTGTAAACAACAATGACAGTCTACAAAAGGAAGAACCCCAGTCCTTGTTGAACAACCAAACTGCCCGGTGCTGCGCAGCCCTTCCCAACCAGCGGCCTAGCCGAGCTGGCACAGCACACCACAGCTGGGAAACCTAGACTGCAGTGTGGCGGAACAGCGCCCCACCCCAACAGCTACGCTCCCTCCCCACCTTATAGTCCCTGAAATTGAGGATCCCCCCACAGGCGCTCCACAGTAGAGTTAGGTTACAGTATCGATGAGGTCCTCACTTACAGCATCTAGTGCAGCCCTGCCGACCACCATCCCCCAATTGGCAGTTCCCATACTTGCAAATACGTGGCTCACGAGCCACCAGCTAGTGGGTCAGCAGTGCCTTCCGTTTCCGATTGAGTTTCTTGGACGAGGCATAATGGGGAAAACTGATTTTGTGTCGGTATGCCCCCCAGCTCTTCTCTCAGGGTGCCATCCGGCCCCGCCATGTTGCGACCTCTGTCTGGTGTCCCCTGTGGCGCGGACCGCTGTCCTCCAGTGTGACCAGGCTGAGTCCACTGTCGACCGCTCCGTCTCTTCCGTTCCTGCCATCCGTGATGTTGATCTTGCCCCTCCAGGCCCATCGAATCCATCCAGTCCGTGGCCTCCTGCGGATCGTTAAAAAAGTGGACCCTGTCTGCATACTGCATTCTGAGCCGGGCTGGAAACATTAGGCTGTATTTCATATTGAGATCTCTCAACCTCCTCTTGACCCTCAGGTAGTCGTTCCGCAAATTTTGCACCTTTTTCGTGTAATCCGGGTAGATATGGATCTCTTGGTTCTCAAACCGGGCGGATGAACTGCAGGATCGCGTCCCGGTCTCTAAAATTGAACAAAAGTGCGATCAGAGTTCTAGGCGGGGACCCCGGTTTCGGGGAGGGGACAAGGGAGTGGTGGGCTCTTTCCACCGCAAACATCTTGGATAGTCGAAGACCCGGGAGGGCGGATCTGATCCACTCCTCTAGAAATAGGTCCACTGCCGGCCCCTCCACCTTTTCCGGAAAGCCCAAAAAACTGAGGTTGTTTCTCCTCGAGCGCCCCTCCGCGTCTTCCGCCCTGTCTTCGAGATGAGAGGTGTGCTCCTTCAACGCAGACACCGTCGCTTGCAAGTGTTGGACCTCCGCTTGCAAGGAGGTCAAGTCCCACTCCGTAGTAGTGACCCGATCCTCCACCTTCCGTAGGTCCAGGCACAGGTGAACGATGTCCATGACCATGCCATCCATTTTGGACTCCAATGCCGCCCGTGAGTCTCTAATGGCCTCCAGGATATCTGCCTTATCTTGGGCCGCCGATCCCTGCAGCGGTCCCTGCTCAGGGTTCGGTCTTGTGCGCTCCGCCGACGCTGGGCCCAGTACTGTATATTGCATAATTTTGTTAGCTTGTGCTCCTCTAAGGGGTCTATCTTTCCCCATTTCCAATGCGGGTTGGTCAAGAGCATCCCCGGGGCCCTCCACTCCGTAACCCCAGGCCCAGAAAAGCTGTCACGGGGCAACTCGGGCCCAGGAGGTGTGTGTGTGGGTCCCTCACTGCTCCCTAGTCTACCAGTCGGTTGTGTTGTATCTGGGTGCGTGTCCTCCAGCGCTCTGCACTCCAGGCACTAGGGCATCCGAGGGCTGTCTCGAGGCTCGCAGTCCAGCCGGGATCCAGCCACTGCCCCCCGAGTCCTCTTACCGTGAATATTGGGTGGTCACTTCACCGACCAACAGGGCACCACTCACCAACGGCGACGGTCCTGGGAGTTTACGGATCGACACCCCTTAGGAGTGCGTCGTCAAGTAGAGGTCCAATCTCCTCTGCTTAGCAGCCCGGCCACACGGACCGCCCCGCACCGCCAACGGCCCTCCCAGGTGGGAACACAGCCCAGTTGGCCAGGACCGGCCCCTTCGATGCACCGGGCTCGCGTGGAACACGAGCAGGCAGGCTTATCTCAGAGGTGGTGTGTAAAGCATTTGTGCACACATACAGTAATATAATGAAAACACTGCAGATTGACACCACACAAGTTTCAGAAAAATAGGTAAACTTTATCTAAACCAAACTAGACCAAAACGACAAATATCCACAATACATATACCATGATATCCTCAAAAATAGGTTATTCACACAAATAAAGCTTGTAACGCCAAATAACTCCACATGGAGCTATTACGATGTCGTAACAGATGAAAATTCAAACTATGGCGCTGATTGCGGCATCTGGTGCGGAGTCACACAGAACCCCAAAGAACAGTACCTTGGCAAATAATGAAAGCAAAGACGGTGCATGGCGTCGGGGAGGTGATACTTCATTGGCGCCGGGCGGCATCGGTTCCTTACGACCATAGGGGACGCGATGCATCGGTTCCTTACGACCCCAGGGGAGGTGAGGCTTGGTTCCTTACTGCAGTACAGGGGAGGTGAGGCCTCGGTTCCTTGCTGTTGTCGGGTAGGTGAGGCATCGGTTCCTGACTGTTTATTGCTTAGGGCACTCATCTCCCCATATGTGCCAAAGAGGTCCCTCAGGTCATCTTCTAACTGCCTTATGAAGCTGTTGAGGATCAAGAGGTCAAGACCGGGAGGAAGATCTTTTTCATTCCTGATCCCAAAGTTGTGACACTCCATGACAAGGGAACGGAGGCTGCTGGAAGATGAACTCAGTTTCAGGAAAAAACTTAAGACATGGCTGTTCCCATGATGATTCTCTCAAGCTCCGTCCCTAACAGCTCTCTTTTCTCAGTGCTGGGAAGCCTTTGGGCAGCCATGCGCTTTATAAATCCACCAAACATAAACATCAACAAACATACTATTGCCAGGGAGGTGATGTCGCGGTGGCGGCAAGGCGTTGGTTCCTTACGACGGTACAGTGTCGATGGATTCAGGAAGTCACCCACGTCCAGTATCGGCTCAGCCATGTTGAAACACCGGCATCAATGAGGTTGGGGCTGCAGTGCGAGGCGGGGCGGTGCGTCGTGAGTGTCACGAACACTGCCCTCGGCTCCAGGGAGGCAGTGGCCTTGGTGACAGCGTCTGAGTCGAAATGGTGCAGCATCGGCAGGCGTCGGGACTGTGGTGCAAGTGGGGGGGTGCGTCGTGCTCTTCACAAGCAGTGCCCATGGCTTTGTTGCAGGTCGCGCCGTTGCTCGCTGGCGTCGGTGCTGCAATTTCCCTCTGTGACAGCTGCAACGGCTGTTCCAGATGCAGGAAGACAGAGGAAGTGAAGTTTTTGTGTCCCTGAGACTTCAGAACAGGAGGCAAGCTCTACTACAAGCCCTTGGAGATCTTCCTCAAGCAGGATACACAGCACACAGCAAAGTTGTTGTCTTCTTCTTGGCAGAAACAGTCACTGCAGGCCTACCCCAGACAGCAGGAAAGGGGCAGTACTTCTTGTTCAGTTTTCCCAGTTCTTCTCCTTGGCAGAGGTTCCTCTTGAGTCCAGAAGTATACTAAAGTTCTGAGGTCTGGGCCCCAATATTTATATTCCATTTCTCTTTGTTTTCTTGTGGTAGAGAGGCTCTGTTCTCAGTCAAAACCAGTCCCATCCATTCTGGTCCAGCTTCCCGGCAGGAGGTGGAGACTGCATTGTGTAAGGCAGACCAGGCCCTTTCAGGTGCAAATAAATCTCCCCCTCCTACTCTAAATGCAGCCCAGGTCTATTCAGCTCAGGCCTGACTCATTCAGGGAAGGCAGTACACACATCTACCCCCCAGTAGCTGTCTGAGAGAATGCGCATCCCCAGCCCCTGTCACTCCAAAGCCAGACAGTCAATCCACAAACCAGCAGAGACACCCAGGATGGCTAAACAAGAAAATACCCACTTTCTAAAAGTGGTATTTTCAAACGCACAATATAAAAATAATCTTTACTAGAATAAAGATTGATAAGGCTCAATCAACTGACTCTAACACGGAGCTAAAGTCCATGAAGCAACAATACAAACCTCCACATTGCTCTATCGATTTCTTGGCTAAGACCCATAGACTAAAGCAATGGTCAGTTGTCGAGTGCCCCCCCTTAAAACCTTCTTTTTCTTCTGGAATGATAGAGTTTGCATCTGCCCTGTCCCTCAACACCCCAAAAGGATTTTTGAGAACATTTTCCCACTCACATCTAGCAGGTTTATTTGCTGATAGTTTCGGAGCATTGTTTGTTTTTATTATTACTGCTGGTAGGTTAGCTGATCAGGCTGCCCTTTTAAATTTTAGCATCTCAATTGTTTTCTTAATTTATTGGTGTTGAGAACCTCTTCTTTATCTCTTCATTAACCCCTTCGGTGCTCATGACGGAACGGTTCCGTCATGAGCCACGGTTGAGCTGTGCTCATGACGGAACCGTTCCGTCATGACCACGCCCGCGCAAGATTCCGTCAGCACAGCGGCGGAATCTGCGCAGCATGGAAGGGGTTAACCATAAATGGTGTTGGGACCTGGGTGACCATGGCATCTTTGTTTATAGACGTCCTCCAGGAATTCTACCCAAACATACTCTCCCTTCTTACTTGCTACTAGATTTTTTAACTCTTTTCTTAGATTGTGAAGACGTAATATAACTACTTTATTTCTAGAGAACCTTATATATCTTTCAAGCTTTCTTATTCTTCATTTTAAAAGTCTATATTCTGTATCAAACCAGCTATTCCTGGTGTACTTCCCGTTCTTATTTTTATCTTGAGTGTTATTTAAAACATTCAGTTAGACTTTTAGGCATGCGACAACCTCTTTAATTACGTTCTCATACCTCAGTTAATATCAGGGGGTACCCCTTCAACAGTGAATTCCCTATGCCTGTGAACAATCATAGGGAGTACCTTTGTCTTTTTTGGAACGATGTCCAGTTTAAGGGTTGTGCATAATGGATAGTGGTTTCCCCCTGTATTTGTAGAACCTTCATATTTCCTAATTACATTGAAGGCCCACACCTGTACAAATACGTAATCTATTGGGCAATTCTGATTGCCATACTGGAAGGTTTTCCATGCTGTAATGTCTACAGACGCATGGCCATAAACCCATTTTATTTAAGAAAATCTCACAAGGCTACATCCCTTCGTGTAGCTTTGTTTACCAGGAAGCAAGCACATTGCATATTAACCCCTTCGGTGCGCGTGACGGAGTGGTTCCGTCACGCGCGTCGGTCGCGCTGTGCGGGTGACGGAACCACTCCGTCACGGCCCCGCCCACAAGAACCCTTCAGCACAGCGCGGTAATCCGCGCCGCGCTGAAGGGGTTAAAGCAGATAGTAAATCCTCATACCTTTGGTCCGCCATCTTGGAAACCAATTTATGGTTAAAATCCCCCATTAGGACAACCAAGTATTGTGGATACAGTGCACCTGTATTGACCACATCTTCTTTAAACAGTTCCATATTTTAATTTTAGTTGAAAATACTACTTGCATGTAAATAAATATGAAAAATGATGATGCATTCCTGGCCCACCCTGACATTTAACATTTTTACACCACAGGCATGAGGCATGGGCCCATTTACAACGTATCTTAATTTCCCATATCCTAGAGACAATTTTGTTAGATATCAGCGTTAGCATCCCCCCACAGAGCTGTTGCATTATTTAACACCTTCTGGTGGACTTTCAAAAACAAATCTATTTGCGGGGATCCCCACACAGCCATGTCTCCTTGAAGCACAAGATTGAGTACTGATTTGTTATTTTCCTAAAGAGCTGCTGCTTCAATATATTATTATGCCCATGTGTGTTCCTAGAGAGCAAGGCAATGCTGTGCATAGGTTCCCATCCCTAGTCTACATTACTTGGATCATCCCATCCTTCACTCACATCCTCGTCCCAACCTAGGCAATCATATCTATTTTGATCAACGGGGA
Source organism: Triturus cristatus (assembly GCF_964204655.1). Lineage (NCBI taxonomy): Eukaryota > Metazoa > Chordata > Amphibia > Caudata > Salamandridae > Triturus > Triturus cristatus. Next base: position 32,316,420 of record NC_140580.1, read on the forward strand.
TTTGCCTATGTCCTTCCCATTGAGACAAACTTATTTGTAGTCTACCTTTTCTACTTTCCAATTATTTCTCAGCTTTGGCCATAGCATTCCAGAGCTGAATTTCTACAGGTCAACCTCCCACTATAAATCTTGTGGTTGAATCTGGTCTGAGTAAGTAGAATTGTTTTACTGGGTATCAAGCTTCACTTTGTGGTATAGCTTGTGAATATTGGAGATATTGAATACGATTTTAGACAAAACCAGAAGCCAGGATCCTTCTTTCAGGGCTGGTGTGATGTCAGAAGATGTCTATAGTAGTAAACATGGGTTTGCTTCTTGGTTTTATAGTCTCTGGAATTTCTCTGACTTTTGTTTGGTGTTTCAGCACACGCAACATTTCAGTAGTTCAGCCTCAATAGCACCATGGCTCTTGTCAGTTCAATCCTGTAAGGAAGTAGAAGCAACAGTAGGATTCTTCTCTAGCAACATGAGAATGAAGTTTATTACTTGTGTGCTATCATGACCAAAAAAGGGTCAAACCATTACACAAAAGCTTTCCATGTGTTTGTTCCATTGGCCAGTTTAAAAACAAGGCTACCCTCAGAGGCACAACTCTCAGGATTTCAGTTTTTTGATCTCTTCAAGCATGGGTAAATTTGCTTCTTTCACCAATTCACATCTTTTAGGTAGTTAGACATGATCTCATAGTGCTCTGTGTGGTCCCTCATAGAGATGTACAGCTGATGTGTATCAGTGTGCATTTGAACATAGGTTGGTTTTACAATATCAACTGTGTGAGCCTTCTCATGTATATGTTGAATAAAAGGCAATATAGAGGTGTTACATGGTTTTCCCTTTCTCAGTAGGAACTGTATGTTTGTTTGGACAACATAAATGTGGGGATGGTGCCAGACTGATTTTGCGCACCCCCTTGGGATATGTTGGCTGATAATCCTTCTAGCTCACAGTAACCCCATAAGTACCCCTGAACCTAATCGTTTGCGCAACCTCAGAACATGACAGCCCTGACTCCCCAAGGATTTGTGGTAGCAGAACTAGAACCTTTTCGCTTAGTTACTCTGGCATACTCAGGTGAATACACTATAAATACAGAAAGGGGTGTTTCAATATTTATTGAACCATTGTGGTTCTTGTATAGAATATATGTGCAGCAATGATTAAGAAGCAAATGAAAGTGATTAGCAATATGAGGACAGTGAAAATAATAAACAATTCCACCATTGGGCTGAAGCCATTTATATATGCTGATATAAAAGTACTTTGTATTGTGTACTCCTACTATGCGCTCCCTAACCTGTTAGCCTAGGGTGGGTGTTCTGCCAAAAATCCACTACTGGATGATGTAAGTCTCCATTACCTAAAGGTAAGTGTTTACAGGTCCCCGTCTTGGTCACAAGTTGGACATCCCTCCTCGCAGAAGGTAAATAGGAATCAGCTAGGCTGACACTGCGACAACAGCGACCTCGCAAAGACAGCATTGTGCTCCTCTCATTTGAACACAGAAATGCGTGTATATTTATAATAACAGAATCCATGCTTCCGTGTTGAGGGCTTCAGCCAGGCTGACATTGTTTATTCTCTTGTTATAGCCATGTTGCCTCATGGACGAACAACATACAACATTTGCACAATGTGCATTCAGACGTTGTACTAAATATTCAAGGTGTGGTGATACTGTACTTACGAAGTGGAATTTGTAAGTGATGTGTGGCAAATGTCATTGTGTAGAAAAGAAGGCAACTTAAGAACGTGTGCATGTAAAATGACAGTGTTTCTTTCCGAGCCTAACCTAGCTTGTGATAGAGGAGATCCCCATGGAACCTACATGTGACAAGTTTCATTACCACTGATGAGGAGCAACTTTGATTTGTTAATTATGGTTTGACAACAAAGAGTGACGCCATTAGAGAGGGCATTAGATATTGTCCTACGCTAGATCAGAATGGGTCAGGATTAGGGGTGGGCGGTACTTGCGGAGTACAAAGTATAAAGTTACAGAAAAACTCAGTGAAATTCCATAGAGTTCACCAATATATGGAAAATATGCTCCTCACGCTGCAGTTTAGCACTGGTAGCACAAGCAGCATTGAAAATCAGTGCGAACGTCCCCATGCGTTGTGCAGGAGCGCGCAGCAATTGCAGTTGATTTTGCTGCAGCTTGAGCAGAAAATCTACTTAAGCAGTAGCAAATCTACTCTAATGGCAGCCCTCTCGCCACAACTGCTCGTGAACGCTGGTGTCCGCCTGCAATAGAAAATCACGATAAGGGTCACCAAATCTCGCTAGTGCATATTATGAAGCCTTGTGGGAGAAAGATTCCACCACGCGATGACTGGTGGAAGTTGACCTGACCTCTGTGTTAATGAATACCACTGAATGGTCAAAATTCCACCAATTCCGACGGTCGAAAGGAACATTACACCCACCCTAGTCAGAATTTCAGAGTGACATGCATCCAGTGAAGAAAGAAAATCTTCTCTGCTACATTTGTTGGTTCCTTTCCTCTACCTAAGCTGAATGCAGAACCAATTTAGATTTTATGAATTCTGGAGCTGTCGAATAACTGCTCCTTTCATGACTTGATCATGATCGAGATCAAGGAAGGGTCTGGTGCTTTTACCTTTGTGCACTGGGTGCCCTGCGACCGAGGAGTCAGAAAATGGGATACAGGAGAGGGAAACAAGCAGTGCAAAATAAAAGTCCAAGACTGGTGATAATGTCGCTCCAACCACCACATCTTCTGCATGTGTTTCTTTAACAATACTGCTGAGCCAGGAAACACAAACAAGCAATCCACTCATCTAACAAGGCGACACATTACCAGGTTGGCATGGTGGCCATCTTATTAGTGGATTCAGCCAGAGTGCACGGTAGGGGTTTTTAACGAGCTACTTCTGCATCTGAAAATAATTCTGGATGGTTATAAAACGTGATGGAAACATTAGCCAAGCAATGATGAAAGCAGCTGACCCAAGGCTATGCTCTATATATTGTGAGTTATATTAGCATGAATTCCTCTCAGATAGATTTCTGTTGCTATATTGACAAAGGGTTCCTTCTGACTAATATGAACAGCTTGTGTACCCATAATGCCAAGGAAGCTATTGAACATAGCATAAAGACAAACTATTCATTCACATTTACACCTGAAATCCTCTTAAAATCTCAGGCTACAGTAAATGTCATGCCAACTAACAATATAACTCTCTGTGAATAAAACTGAATCCCATATATATATGCGGCTAGACAGGGCTAAAGCAACCTTGTGTGAAAAGGGCTTGCACCACATTATGTTTCCTGGCATTATACAAGTAACAACACTGGGGAGCTCAGCACCAATCACTGAATCACAACAGTATATATTTTTGAAAGGTAAATATCCTAGGGCAGTGGTTCTTAACCTGCAGTGCGAGGACCCCTGGGTGTCCATGAAACCTACTCAGGGGGTTCGCAGTTTTACAAAGTTAAACTATAATGAAATTAGTTAACATTAATAAAGTACATACAAATAAGGAAGCAACATAAATTAATTTGAAAATATTTTCTATATTTGAAAGTGTACTATACAAAATATTTAAATGTTTGATCATCTATATGGTGTATACTTGTTTTTGTATTTGTGTGTATTGTTTTAAGGTCCGAATTATAGAAATTGTCCCCGTCTTCTACAAATGACTCAGTGAGGGTCCTTGGATTCCTGTCAATATTTGATCTAAATATCTTCTGAAATCATTGACTACTAACAAATGTAATTTTCCTCGTTTTTATTCATATTTATCCATTAATTTGATTGCATCTTCTGACCTGGAATAATAAGACCTGTCTTCACTTACATAGAGCACACTAACATTTCCTACCCAAAATGCACTGGGAGCAGCTAAAAATTCCATAGAAATGTTTACATATAAGATCTTGTATGAGTTCAGTTACATTCATTACTAACAGCAAATCCCATGCACATCTACATTCCCACTATAGAAGGGCAATCTTCTTATAGAAAAAGTAGCATGATTATCCTGTTCTGATTAATTTGCCAGTATAGCTTGTTAGTTATCTCTGAATTGTTTAGATTACTATATTATAATTTGTTGAATGTTATTTTCTAGGAAAGAGACCCATTGGTCAGCAAAATTGTCATTTGCTACACTCAGAATAAATGATATATTTTGCTGTGAATTTAAATGAAAAATAATATTGTCGTTCTTACCCCCTTTTCAACAAACAGTTTTGTTGTAAATTGTTAACGGTATTTCTGTGATTTCTAATTTCCTGTGACATCTTTCTTACTTTTAACTGGAAAAGCCTTTCCTCCTTTCACTGATGAGAGAGATACATATGGAGAATTGGGCAGGCAGGCGAAGTGATTGACAGAATTGGAGATGTACAGATAGTATGAAAGGAAATACAGACATGTACGCATGTCAGGTAAACGTCCTTCTGAAAGACAGGCAGATAGAAGGATGGCAGGGCAGAGGTACAGACTCGAAGATGACATTTAGCGAAGGGGGCCGATAGAGATATTAGTGGAGTGTTGCGTACATGAATGCGTAGATACTTGGGCAAAATACAGAACTATGGAAATAAACTGAATGATAAGAGCGCAGGAAGACTGAATGATGGCCAAATGAATGAGGGGTGAGGAGGCATGGGAGAGGATAAAAGAGCAGTTAGATTTGAAGTAAAATGTTCGTAGGTAAGGAAAGTCTGAGTGATGACAGAACAAGGAGAGTGATGAACAAAGGACGACAAAGAGGCAGAAAGATAAGCATAATGGAATCCTACATTCGATGGAAAGGGAAGTTAGAGATTAAAACAGAGACAAGCTACCGGAAAAAAGAGAAAGCGAGAGAGTGAAGAGAATGAAAGCTATTCCAAGAGGGTCAATAAGAACCAGAGGCAGCAAGAGAGCAAGAAAAAAAGGAGAGAGTATCTAAAGCGGCCAGATAATAGATATCCTAATGAAATAGATAGGTAAATAATTTAATTTCTGAGGCAGTCTCTTATGATAAACAAAGTACAAGTTGTTCTCCTTCACAAGCAGGTCAATGGAAGGTAGGAGAGAAGGAATGATCATATGAAAGTATGATTATTTAGTTACACATTGCGTAGCAGCTGCAGACATATCAGTTGAGGACCGGATAGAGAGCAGTGTTCTCTACTTATTCTTTGTGTTTTTACGCTCACCTGCAGCACACTGAGAGCCTGTTCTAGGTTCTATCCTTGCAAGAAATGTGAAATGCCTGCACTTAAAATAAAATATTTTCTCAACATATGCTTACATCTATTTATGCAAATAACAATATCAGTGTTATTAATTCATCAGCGTTAAAACTGCATGTTAGAACTTTCCTGTGTCCAAGTCCAGTGATGCCAGTATTGGTAGTAGGTGTCTTTTGATATGCCATTTCCCTTTAGCCTTCTGAAACATTGATGTCTATTCAGGTCCTTTAACTGGAAGCCAAGATTGCTACCACACCTTTAATAATACTTAATCAATGAAGTGACTTCTATATCTTTTGTAGACTTCGCACAAGTGTTGCATCTGCTCATGAGATACTAAAACAATATTTCTTTCTTTCTCATTCCAAGAATACCTCACAATTGGGCTGAGCTCCGTCAAAAGGAAAAAGGGTACGTACCTCCTTGAGACCCTGAAATCCATCTTCAAGCAGTCCACCAATGAGGAGCTGAAAGACATGGTAGTGGTGGTGCACCTGGCCGACTTTGACATGGAGTGGAACTCCCGAATGGCAGAAGAGATTGGCAACAAGTTCACCCACCACATCATGGCTGGCCACCTGCTGGTGATCCATGCACCGCAAGAGTATTACCCTGCACTGGAAGGACTAAAACGCAACTACAATGACCCCGAGGACAGAGTGAAGTTCAGGTCCAAGCAGAACGTGGACTATGCATTTCTGATGAACTTCTGCAAGAATCTGTCAACGTATTACCTCATGATAGAAGATGACGTTCAGTGCTCCAAGTCCTTCTTTACAGCCATCAAGAAAGTGGTCACATCCCGCGGAAGCAGCTACTGGGTGACTTTGGAATTCTCCAAACTAGGCTACATCGGCAAGCTCTACCAATCCAGTGACCTGCAAAAGCTTGCCCAGTTCCTATTGATGTTTTACCAGGAGATGCCTTGCGATTGGCTATTGACGCATTTTCGTATGCTTCTCACCCAAAAAGATGTTATTCGATTGAAACCATCACTGTTCCAGCACATGGGCCTTTATTCATCCTTCCAGGGAACGGCCAATCGGTTAAAAGATGAGGACTTCGAGGAGGACCCATTGGACATTCCTGACAACCCTCCTGCCAATGTATTCACAAGCATCCCAGCTTTTGAAAACTATGTCCCTATCCAGGCATACAGTAATGTGGATGAGTACTTCTGGGGCAAGTCCCCATCTGCCGGGAGTTACTTCACTATTGTGTTCCACAAACCAGTATATATCTCCAGGATCCAGGTTCAGACCGGTTCACCTGAAAGAGAGACAGATTATCTGCATGGAGGGTCGCTGGAGTTTGGGAAGGGCCTAGAAAAGAGTGGCAAGGACTGCACCAACTACTCTCCAATTGGCCCTTTTCAGGCGGGGCAGTTTGATAAGAAGGGGCTAGAGAGACTCTATTTCTTCTCTGTGGAATGTGTGCGAATTTTAGTGAAAGAGACACAAACTGAATGGCTGATCATTAGACATATAAATATCTGGACCAAGCAGAATACATCTTGAAGACTCCACGGTTTGGCCTTTTCAGGATGTGGCTCAAGACGCTGAAATGCTTGATTGCAAAGGGAGCTTTATTATCACTCAAAGAGGGAGTGAAAATGAGAATAGAGAATAACGAATGATTGTCATAACTACGTTTCAATCATTAGGGTAGAGATACACATTGACTGACAGCCAGTCTATGCTCTACAAGAAGTGCTGCTTGCGACTTTTGAAACTAGTGTTCAAATAGGTGCTGGTTTTGCCTCTGTGGGTCTGGGGTTGGTGGTTACGTTTAATCTACTGTTATAGGCCAATTAGAAAATGGCATGCGTTGAGATGCAGAAAAAGGTATGGTATGTATCATAACAAAACATTCAGGATCCAGAATACGGGTCATCAAAATGTGGTTGCCTCACATTAATGGATGGGCACCTCATCTTGGTTCCATTCCCCATGTTGTGATGTCATGGTCCTGAGGAAGGAGTGCAGGATAATCACTTGAATATGGTTTGTGTTGTTGCACAAACACCAGCACCACCATCTTAAAACAAAAATGAGGTTTGACAGTTTTGTTGGTAAACGCGCAGTATTTAAAACAAGCATTAGCAAAATCAGTAGGTGTCCCCATTGAGACCGGGATGCAAACCTAGTAGTTATGCAAAGCTTTTTGAGTTTTGCCATAATTTATGGCAAAACGATTGTGAGATGCAATCATTCCACAGTAGGCCATCTTAGAATCATTTTTGATAACGCAAAAATAAAAGCATGTCAAGAAGGTCATTGTGCTTGCTCACACCTATACACAGAAATTGGTGGCCATCATTAAATGGTTTAAAAGCCAATCAAAAATGGTACCTACCAATACAGCAAAGGGCAAAGGATGGCCCATGGGGGTGGGGGGACAAGCAGGCACTATGGGAGAGCCAACTATTTAAATAATAAGAGTGGGGGCGAGAAAGATGAGGTGGGAGCAGGCAAGAAATGAGAAAGAGAGAGGGAAAGAGAGTAACCCCTCATGCACTGCATAGTGAGGTACAGATGTCAACAGTGGAAGAATACAACTAATCCAGTGAAAACACAGTCAAGCCAAAATGCTCCTTGGGTGGGATAAATACCCAAAGAGGGAAGGAAGCCATCAATGCAGAAGCAGGGCATTGAGATAGACTTTGAATCAGGAAAAAGGGACAGACCAAAAGCCTACTTTAAGTCTATTGGATGCAATATGTCTGTTGTATGCCTGAAAATAAAGTAAAACTCTTCTGGTCTTTTTAAATGTTACGTGTGCACCTAAGTTACTCCCACACTTCCTGATGCCATGTTGTGATAATGATGTAAGCAAAAAAAGATAATTTTACTGCACTTCGGAGCTACTACAATGTTTTCATTATTGATCTCTAACATGCTTCTACTGTTAATGAAGAACCTTTCTTTTTTTCCGAACCATTTATACTTTATGTGAAATAGCAAATGTATTCCATCGTCATGGATGCGGATTGAGTATGGATTAGGTATTGATGTACATGTTAAAGTTTGTTATTTATGGACGGGAGTGTAGAAGAAACAAAGAAGGCAGAATCATTTTTTTTGTTTTTAAGAATAACTCCCTGCACGGTCCTGCTATTCATATGAAAACAGTACTCCTTGTCGTGTAGCACTTGCAACGCACTCTTTAACATCCAGCACAATGGTACTGTGCTGAAAACCTTGGAATCCCCCCATTGACTCAGAATCAGTTGACTGTAGAAGAATGTCTCTTCCACTTCCGGGAAGCAGGTGGTTTACACACATGCTCAACAAAGCTTACTGCACGCATCAGCATTTCTAGAAAGGAAAGCCTTACTAATTCAGTGAACCATCTCCGACAACTTTACTTTGCCATCCTGTGGTGGTTCTCGCAATGGTGAAGGCTCGTGGGGGGGGGGGGGGGGGGGGGGGGGTTGAGGTGTTAGTAGGTTCTGCCAGATCTTATCTTTCCCTACCCAATTTTTGCCCGGGGCCCCTCCCTTACCCCCGAGCCTGACGTCCAATCCTCCTCAGGACTTTCTGAGCCCTACCTGCGCTCCAACCTGCAGGGGTCACCATTCATGGTAACTTTTCATTGTAAGATTTTCCACCGTTACAGCACGCATACATACAGCACAAAACGGCTTTTTCATATGTATGCATTTTTCACTTACATAGAACATAAGATCACAGTCATTGTCTCGTGTTACCAGTGGCGGCCTCTGAATGATGACGCCCCCAACTGTTAATTATGATGAACAGGTGATATGTGCCAGTGTTACGGCTTGGAGACCGCTAAAAGCCGGGCCCTGTACATTTTAACATATTCCTGTGGTCTTGCTGGCAGATGAGTGTCTCTCGTAGCTCTATGCCTTTCTGAACTCTGCCCTCATCTCTCCAACTAGTTCAATACGATTTTATGGGGCCCCAAAATTCTCAGGTCTGTGAGTTTTTGGGGTAGTAGTGCAATAGCATTTCAGCTGTTCCATGCTGAAGACGGATTTCTCTATCCATCTTCATACCTGCCAACTTGACCACAAATCTCACCGTTTGAGGAGGGGATGGGTCAAAGGAGGCAGCAAGGCCTCGTGCTGAGAAGTACCTACAAGGCAATTTTGCCCCCACCCAGCTCCCAGGTCCCCTCCTCAAAAAACAAAAAACAAAGCTAGCTGTTTTCACACCCGTTAATGGATGTCAGCAGTTCAAAGCCTCAGAAATCCACTATTTGCAGTGGTTTTCAGCTCATTTTCCTTGCCACCGTGTGATATCGGCTCCTCATCAGTAGATCGTGTGATGGGAGCCGATACCGTGTGTCACACGGTGGCGTTGTGGGAGTTGGAAGCTATGCATGTTTTTACAGCCGGGTCATGATCCCCTCCCCATGTACAATACCACAACAGTATATCCATTCCATGGCCGGAATCCTCCCCCACCCCTCTGCGATCGGCCTTCCATATTACTTTAGTCTCTGGGGTCACACCAGGGGCTTCTGTTTGTATCGTAGAATATAGCTTAGTAATAAGATTCTTGTTTGATTGCAGTGAATTCTTCACCATATGTTGTCCTCGAGCATATGCATTCAGAAAAATATCTCTGACCCGCTGGATCCGCAATTTTAGCAGCTTTTGTAAGGTTGATTTATCCCCAGTTAGATGTATCAATTAATAGTGGATGAGAGGCTTTTCTGGGGTGTAGAGCAAGCAGGCATTAAAACCTTTTACAAAGCAATCCCATGCCAGTTCAATGCTTGTTATGGAGTTTACTCCAGAGTAGTGGCATCAAGGTGTTTATCCTAGCATAGCACTCAGCGGAAGTAGGTGGGCCGTGTCATGCTGTATCACTGTGTAACATGTATGGGGGTGGGTACAGCCAACAGTGAGCGAAATGAACTTGGGCACAATGATAATAGAGTTCAAAGACCGGTGCCCACACTAGTCCCCCTTCACTATATGATGTTATGATTTCCCACCATTCTCTAGGCTGTTTACCCTCCTAAGCTAAAAAGATCATATGCGAACAAAGTGTTGAAAAATTGTTGACTTAAGCGTACACGTCATATAACAGGTATGATAGTTTTGCAGCGTGAATCTTTCTGGATTCACTATGCTGTGCATTATTCCGCGATCTTGTGGTTGGGTCCGGATTCGTAGTCTTTTCTTTGTTTTTTTTTTTTTTTTTTTTGTAGCCCAGGTGGGCGTCGACGTCCACCATTTGGTGCACCTCCCGTGACGTCGTCGTGCTTCCTGCGGAAGTCCCACCTTTGGGGCGCCATCTTCAGATTCTTTTTTCCGCCGTTGGGTCTGGATCGACATCGGGAAGCTCCAGAAATTCACTCGGAGGAAGAAGGAAGAAAAGCGAGTTTCATCGATAGAATCAAGAGAAGACATCAGGAATTGAACAGATTTCATCAGGAGCGCGAAGAAAGAGGACCAGCGAGACTTTTTCTTCGACAGCACTGGAGAATGCACGCTCAGAGACCCTGAGCGAAATGGACAAGACGCCATTCAAGTTCTGCCCAAACTGCCACCACAAGTTCGCGCAGAGAGACCAGCATCCGGTCTGCAACCTCTGCCTACCGGTCGATCACCAGAGTATCGACTGCAACGCCTGCTCAGCCTTCGCGCCGAAGACACTCAGGGTGAGAGAGCGGCAGAGAAGGGCCAACGCCAACATGGACGGCAAGGGGAAGCCCCCGACGCTCTACGCTCTGGGCCTCTCCTCAGACGACGAGGACAACGTCGCCGAGACAGCCGAAAACTTCACGGTCGTAGAGACCGACAAGAAAAAAGAAGACGAGGTAAGAGAATCGTCGAGCGCAAAACAAAAAGTACCTCGACAACACGAGGGTGACTCGAGAAAATCTGAGTCAAAGTCCACGAAGGGAGCCCCGGCGCCGAAAACTTCGACGTCCAAGGGGGGAACTTCGGACAAAAGGCCCAGCGGATCCTTACAAAAGGACTCCCTGGTGCAGAAAGACGCCGAAAGGCAATGGTCGTCGAAATCATCCCATGAAACGGGCCGATCGACGCAGAAAGAACGTTCGACGTCGACGCAAGTTTCATCGAAAAGACCCGCGGTCGACGCCGAAAGCATCTCCGAAATGGAGAAAAAGAAGAGGCGGCTCGAGGCCGAAATGGAGAACATCCTTCAAAGGAAGAAGGAGTTCGACGCCAGGATGAAGGAATTCAAGATTCCAACGGTTTCATCGGCGGACGTCGTCGAGGTCGAAGAGGAGTTCGACGCCGAAGGGCTGACAAGGGATCTCGAAGAAGAGGAGGAGCCCTATTATGAGGAAGAAGCCGAGGAAGAAGACCAACAGTCGTTCTTCGAATCGGCGGCATCTACCAGCAACGACGTCGAATGGCACGATCTCGACACCGAAAACCCGGAGGAGCCCGTGGACACGTACCCCTCGAGGCCTTCGCCACCCGACGACATCGGGGTATACAATATGGTGGTGAAGAGCGCAGCACTGGCCTTCGGCGTCAAACTCGACGAGGAGAGGCCGAAAGCCGATTTTCTCGTCGAAACACTGCTCCCCATCCAGACTAGGAGTCAGTTCCTCCCCATGCTACAAAGCGTGATGAACCAGGGGAGAGAAGCCTTCAAGGAGCCTGCCACCTGCCGGTCGATCACACCCAGGACAGAGAAGAAATATAAGCACTCCTCCCTGGACCCACCTTCCATCAAGGGTAGCGTCACCGCAGACTCCATCATAGCCTCCACGGCCAGGAGAAGGGCCAACGTTCCAGCAACTTCGGGCCCACCTCCGGATAAAGAGAGCAGGAGGATCGACCTCACAGGCAGAAAGGTCGAGAGGAACGCCGCAATGCACTGGCGCATGGCGAATTCGAATGCACTCCTCAATAGACACCAATACCAACACTGGGATGAGATGGGGGAGCTAGTAAAGCACCTCCCCGAAGAATACCGCCAGAGAGCCTCTCACCTGGTGGATGAAGGAAAGAACATCGCCAACTCCTGTATAAAGACGGCGTTGGATGGGACAGAGACTTCAGCAAGACTCATGGCCATAGGGGTCACAGAGAGGAGGCATGCATGGCTAAGAATCTCGGGATTCAAACCGGAAGTGCAGAACAACATCCTTGGCACCCCCTTCAACGGAGAGACACTGTTCGGAGCAACGGTGGACGAAAAGCTCACCCAGCTCAAGAAGGAAAACGAGACAGCGAGGTCCATGGGGGCCCTACAGCTGAGGGGAATGAGACGAGGTAATCCCTCGAGGAGACCCTACGGTAGGGGTGCAAGCCAACAAGGGACATCGCACCAGGCGTTCCAACAAGGACAGCAGGGCGAAGGTCAAGGTCAAGGTCAGCAGAAGCAAAGCTGGCAATATCAACCTCGGGGCCAGTCCTTTCGCGGGAGAGGGAACGGACGTGGCCAAAGGAGGAGAGGGGGTGATCAGCCCTCCCCGAAGTGACTCAGCACGCAAGAAGACGCCTACCCTCGTCAAGTCCCCAAGGGTGAGGCGCAAAAAAGTGTCATCAGGGGGAAGAGAAGATTCAAGAGCCTACGAGCATACGTCACCAGTAGGCGGAAGGCTGAGGTTCTACCTTCAGGAGTGGCGGCGTATAACCACAGACAAGTGGATACGGAACATCGTGCAGTACGGATACTGCGTAGACTTGGAGAAAAGACCTCCAAACAGGAAACCGAAGGGAAGACAGAGATCTGCCCAAGAACTGGCAATACTCAGAGAAGAAACGCGGAAACTCCTACAAAAGGGAGCCATAGAGGCAGTGCCGTTCGGGGAACGCAACAAAGGGGTCTACTCAAACTACTTCGTGGTTCCGAAGGTAGACGGAGACCTCAGGCCCATACTGGACCTCCGTTACCTAAACAAGTTCATAAGAACGCAAAGGTTCAAAATGACTTCACTGCAGGAGGTACTGCCACAGATAAGAGAAGGGGACTTCATGGTCACCGTGGACCTCAAGGATGCCTACCTTCACATCCCAATAAACAGAAGGCACAAGGGCCTTCTAAGATTCAACATCGAACAGGAACACTACCAGTTCACAACCCTGGCCTTCGGATTAAAATCAGCGCCAAGGGTCTTTACAAAATGCCTGTCGGCGGTAGCGGCACACCTACGAAAGCAGGGCATACACGTATACCCATACTTGGACGACTGGCTGGTCAAGGCAAACTCACGCGAGAAGTGCGAGAGGCACGCAAAACGCGTAACAGACACCCTCACAAATCTGGGATTTTCCATCCACTGGGGAAAATCATCGCTGGAACCGGAACAGGTAAAGATTTTCCTGGGGGCAAAGATCAACTCCCTCAACAGTACAGTAGTGCCCAGCAACAGGAGGACAGATGCCCTACTGAAGGAGACGCAGCTCTACCAGAAGGGGCGAGCTCTGACAGTGAGGGCGGTGAGCAAGATGATGGGGATGATGGCGTCCTGTATCCAGCTGGTGCCGAATGTACGCCTGCACATGAGACCATTCCAGGAATGGCTGCAACAGCAATGGTCACAAGCAAACGGAAGTTGGGAGGATCTAGTGGTTGTTACGCACGCAGTGCAGGAGGAGATAACTTGGTGGAACAGAGACAACATAACAACAGGGAGAAGCCTGACACCACCAAGCCCAACAGTGACCATTACCACGGACGCATCGCAGATGGGATGGGGAGCGCACATGGACAACCTCAGAGTGAGGGGTCTATGGGCTCCGGCAGACGCGGTCCGCCACATCAACTACCTCGAGTTGAAAACGATACTGCTAGCCCTGAAGGCATTCTAGAGACACCTGTGCGGCCAGAGGGTGTTGGTACAGACAGACAACACCACGGCGATGTTCTACATCAACAAACAAGGGGGGACACAGTCGTTTCCCCTCTCATCCCTAGCTCAGGAGATTTGGAGATGGGCCATACCTCTCAAGATAGATCTACTGGCAATTCACCTACCAGGGAAGGACAATGTGGAGGCAGACTGGCTGAGCAGGCAGACGTCAGCATCGCACGAGTGGGAGCTCAATGGCCAGGAAACGGAGAAAATCTTCCGGAGATGGGGAACTCCCACAATAGACCTATTTGCAACACGCCAGAATGCAAAATGCCAAAGCTTCGCGTCCAGGCAACCAGATCAGCAATCCAAGGGAAATGCCCTATGGATAAGCTGGTGGAGGACATTTGCCTACGCCTTTCCACCGATACCCCTGTTGCACAGAGTGCTCGACAAGTGCAGAACCAGCAACATGACTCTGATCCTGGTGGCCCCACAGTGGGCGAGGCAGACATGGTTCTCACAGATTCAAGAAATGGCGCAAGGCAATCCGTACAGGTTCGAGAGGAGAAAAGACCTGCTCTCAATGCAAAACGGGGAGGTCCTGCACCCAGAGCCAGAGACCCTCAACCTAGCAGCATGGCTCCTGAAGACCTAGAGTTCGCACACCTAAGGTTACCTCAAAGCACTATGCGAGTGCTACGGGAGGCAAGGAAACCTACTACAAGAAAGTGCTACAGCGCAAAGTGGAAGAGATTCACGGTGTGGTGCAGGAAGAAGGGCCTGCACAACAGAATGACAAGAGACTCAACTGTGCTGAGGTACCTCACACACCTTCTAAAGAGTAACCTCTGCTCGAGCTCCCTAAGGGTGCACCTAGCAGCGATCGTGGCCTACACCAGAGGTGAGAAGGGTGGAAGTTTCTTCAGTTCGCAGGTGGTGAAGAGATTCATGGAGGGAGCCAAAAGAATGGCACCCCCGAAAAGGTTGCCGCCGCCGGCATGGAATTTAAACGTGGTTCTGACGGAGCTCATGAAGGCGCCGTTTGAACCCATTCACAAGGCCAATCTACAAATGTTGACGATGAAGACTGCCTTTCTAGTGGCCATAACCTCACTATGCAGAGTGAGCGAGCTTCAAGCACTAACGCTACAGGAGCCCTACATTCAAATTCACAAGGACAGGGTAGTCCTGAGGACGGACCCGCACTTCATGCCCAAGGTAGTGTCGGCGTTCCACATGAATCAGAGTATCCAGATACCGAGTTTCTTCCAAAACCCGACTACAAACGCAGAAAAGGCCCTGCACACCCTCGATGCCAGAAGAGCGGTGATGCACTACATTGAAAGAACCAAGGAACTCAGGAAGTCGAAGCAGCTGTTTGTGTCCTTTGCTACTAGCTTCATGGGTAGACCAGTGACCAAGGGGACCATCGCTAGGTGGATTGCCCTCACTATTCAATTCTGTCACAAACAGGCTGGACAGGAGCTAACGGAGGGGCCACAAGCTCACTCCACAAGGAAGAAGGGGGCCACAGTTGCCTTCCTGGCAAACACGCCCATCCAAGACATTTGTCTCGCAGCAACTTGGGCATCTGTGCACACGTTCACAAAGCACTACTGCGTGGACATTCAAATGAATAAGGAAGCACAGGTCGGACAGAAGGTGCTACAACACATTTTCAACGACCAGCGATCATCTTCCACCCAGCCACCACAAAAATAGGAAAACCGCTACAAAGTCTATGCACAGCATAGTGAATCCAGAAAGATTCACGCTGCAAAACGAAAAGTTTCTTACCTGTCGGTGTAGTTTTGCAGCTTGAAGATCTTTCTGGATTCACTAGCGAACCCACCCACCTCCGCCAGGAAGATGAGGCTGGAGGAAGAGGGGGTGAAATGGATAGGATCAAATAAGTGGATACGTACAGAAATATGGACAAAAGGATTAATCAATCGCCTAGGGTTAAAAAAAAAAAAAAAAAAAACAGGGAAAAAAGAACCCGAAGATGGCGCCCCAAAGGTGGGACTTCCGCAGGAAGCACGACGACGTCACGGGAGGTGCACCAAATGGTGGACGTCGACGCCCACCTGGGCTACAAAAAAAAAAAAAAAAAAAACAAAGAAAAGACTACGAATCCGGACCCAACCACAAGATCGCGGAATAATGCACAGCATAGTGAATCCAGAAAGATCTTCAAGCTGCAAAACTACACCGACAGGTAAGAAACTTTTCGTTTAGGCAGAATTATAATTTTTATTAGAGTTATTCTGCCCGGCAAAGGAAGATGGATTTACCTACCCACTTTTAGCATGACAATTGCATTCTTTTCTGAAATTATTACGGGCTGATCTCAACCAATCCTTATGCCAAGATATTTGATGGGGGTAGAACGGTAAACATAGTTTACAAAGCATGCGATACATCACATGTCACTACAACGCAAGTGGTTACAACGATGCGTTGTTACATCACATGCCATTACAACGACTTGCTGTAGGGTGCAGAAGGTGTTGGATTTGTTCGATTTTCAATCCAACACTTGCACACACTGGAGTTGGAATAGTAAATTATACTATTCCAACCTTCAGCACCCCCCCCCCCACAGCAAGTCGTAGTAATGACTTGCGTTGTAATGGCATGTGTAGAAAACGCATGCATTGTAACGAGTGCTATTTGGTAGAACACCAGGGAAGGGGGAAACCCAGTGCCCTGACCTGTGTAGCGGGTGTGTGCTGGAAGATCATAGATTTATTCCAAATAATCATGATACCCACAAGTGCCTTGAATAGTGTACACTCCCTGATAACTGCACTAAGAGTTTGCACTGGTTTGCATTAATTTAAAGTGATGTCATCTGCAAGTTACACTGGCCAATGGTTCTGTTGTCAAGGCATATAGTGCAGCAGAGAGAGGGCATCCCGGTCAGGTGCCCTTCTGTATGGTGAAGGGATCAAAAAAGAGGAAGTTCAGGTGAATCCTAGTGTTAGGTCTCGTATACAAAGGCTTGACCCAGGTTATGAAGCTCACAGGTGATCCCATTCTGAACAGCGCTGCAAATAGAAAGCTACAGGAGGTGTATGCCTTAGTGGCGTCTATGAAGACCCCCATTGCCTCCAGTTCTGGATTTAGTTGGTGTAGAAAAGCAAAACTTGTTCTAAGATCATAAGCAGTGTCTCTGCCCGGAACAGATCCAGCCTTATCTAGAAGGACCAGATCCGGCAGGAGGGGGAGTAGTCAGTCAGCTAATACTTTAGCCAATATATTTGTGTCCTTATTAATGGGGGATAATGGCTGATAGGTTTTTAAGTTGCATCGAGGGCTTATTAGGCTTCAGAAGAGTCACAAGAACCCTTTATATAAAGGTAGGTGGGAGGGTACCCTTTCCTTTTGCCTGATTACACATCTGCATGCAAAAGTCAAGGGGCTAGCAATTGAGAATAGGCGTTTATAAAACTCCATGGGGAACCCATCCTTCTCTGGAGTCTTGCATGTGGGAAGGTCCGATATAACTGTAGTGATCTATTTAAGGGTAATAGGTGCATCGAGGAATTGTCTGCAGTGACCCTCCACTCTGGGCATGGCTATGCGATCAAAGTAGATTGAGAAATCTGTGGGAGGATCGGAGATATGAGGTGCATAAAGCCCTGTGTGTTATTTAAAAAACTCAGCCAGTATGTTTTCAGCTTCATATATATGGTCTCCATCTTCTCCCACTAGTAGTGTTAGGTCCGGTGCGGAACGTGAGTGACATGTCAGAGATGATGCATCCTACTCGGTCTCTCTGCCTGACTAAATGCTTGTGCTGCAACCTGTTTGTATAGGCGTTGCTTCTCCCTAACTCAAATCCCCACCAGTGTTTGGAATGTATGGTGTTGAGTGTAGTGGGTTCCAAGCAACGCTATCTCTCTTTCAGGCTTGTTGAGTCTATTTCATAAGGCCCTATGAACTCTGTGTGTTTGGCAATACAAATCCCTTGCATATAGCCTTCAAAGCTTCCCATCGAGTGCCAGTGGATGTTACAGAATTTTCTTTTGTTTAAAGGAATTTTACTGTTTTAGCCTTGATCTCATCACTAAAGGCTGTATCTAAGAGGACTAAAGGGGGCAGGTACAAGGTGAGTGTGCAGGAATTTCCATCACCAATTCGACTGGTGAGCGGTCTGTGCGTGGAAGATGTTCAACCATCACGTCCGGCCACAAACATCATTTGTCCCAATCCAGGAGTCAAGTCTCTCTGATGACCCGTTTAGGGTAAAGATGTGTGTACCCTCTTTAATGTACAGGAACCTATGCCTCCATATATCTACCAACCCATTGTCGTCCATTATGACCTCCAAGGTCGAGGCAGCTGTGTGCAAGTATCTGTTAGAGCAGTTTAGCTGCTTATGTAAGACTGAGTTAAAATCACACCCCCTGCACCCCAGAGTAAAGTTTGAGCTGGCATTGCAGTACATTTGGCCTATGTTGGTCTCAGGAAGTCTGGATCATGTGTATATGCCTTGTGCATTATTTATTTTGTGGTGAAGTTGAAATTGTATGCCTTGTTGAACCAACAAATAATACAAAAAAACAGTGGTCCTAGACCAATCTTTTGACAAAATAATGTCTTTGACAGTTGTTAATCAAGCTACTAATTTGAGCATCCTACACAGGTAAGCCCACCTTACTATGAAAAAGGTATTCGGAAACATTTAATGTGCACCAACCAAACATTTCATAAAAAACATATATTTATTTTCATTCAATATAAAGAAGGATTGAGGGTAGGTAGGGGGGTTGCTCCTGATAAGAACGTGCAAGGGATGTGGTCAAGTGTAAGGAATTCCAAAAGGTCAAGGGTATAGCATTTACAATGTTTTAAATAAGACTGATAACAAAATAAACAGTCATCGTAAACCTGGCCAAACACAACATAGATCATATATATTTAATACATATAGTGAAGAGTTTAATCTCCTATGTAAAAAGGGGAAGGGGGGAGAGGGCCGAAAAATGATGGTCCAGGTTCAAGAAGGGGGGATGGCGTCGACGTTTCGATCTGACTTAACGGCGTAAGAGGGAAATTTCAACCTCAGCCATGCGGATCTTCCTTCGGACTGGGGACTGGATAAGGGACAACCCTACAAAATGAATAAAGGCAATATTCACCAAAGGGCCTCAATGATGTTTATTTATAACGACCATACCAAACCTATCCACCTCAATAATCTGTAAAGAAGGATCTAGCCAGATGAGGTCACCTGAAACAAAAGCAAAAGGAAAGTGCACATTAGGAAGGACCATAAATGATACCAAAAAACGGAGGGGAAAAAAGAAATAAACCCCAATCCTAGGACTCACCCATCTCAATTTCGGAGTGGCACTCAATTACTTCAAAGAAAGGAGGGGAGGGGTGAGTGTGAATCCCGTTTGAGAAATTGTGGTTCCTGGATGCTATTTGAAGGGAGCTAATAATTCAGTACACCCAACAGTGATAAATCACCAGCTGAAAATAAGGAGCATGAATATTTAATAATTAATTAGAGAAATATCGATGCAGGATATAAAGACCACAACCGTGGTACTCACCCGCATCAGGAATACGATTTTATTCCCAATTGTCACATAACGGCAAGAGAAATTACCCCGTATTTAATCGCGGTAATTAAGATCTACTTCCAAAATGCACACAGTAGTAGGGACTGGTGAATCTTGCCCACTGTAGATAAATCAATTATCTAAATTAGAGGACCTGGTAAGAAAAGGCCATCACTGACCTCTGTAAAGGAACCTTTTATGAACCATAAAATAAAATACCTTGAAGGCGCGGTCGCTGCCCCTTCAACGCGGCTCCGACCGAATGCACTGGAGACCGCGTGTGAGAAGTTGGCCTGGCATATGCTGTTCCTAGTTATAGGGACACCTTGCACCAGTCCAATTCGACTCCTATTGATGGTAGGTTTAAGACAACCTTTAAAGAAAGCTATCCTAGTGGTAGCTGTGGAGAGCAGCCTTCAGGCTAAGTCTTGAAGGAGTGTTAAGCTTATTGTTTTACCATAATAACCTCTTGAATAACCAAATGAAAGAGTAGCCCACACAGGTATATATATAAAATATATGTATTTATTCTAGACAGAATCCCACAGTCACTTTATGTGGCTAGTGGCAAAGTTACAATTCAAACAAGCATTTCTAAACACAATAAATAGCACAGAAATCAATGGGCCCCAGGGGGGGACCAAACCATATACTAAAATAGTGGTATAAGAACCACGACAATTCTACAGGCAATGCCTAGGGCATTCAGGATCGCTGGCCCCTTACGAATCCACCCACAGTTAAGAGGAAGGGGACCCACGGGAGGCGTGTGCAGTGCGGGAAGTTGCTATCGGGATCGCAATGTTAGCCTATGGAGAATGTCGCGGTTGAATAATTAAGGTTTAAGGACACTTCTAACAACAGTACAAAGTTAAGGCTTGAGACTTAAGGCTTTGGAGAGCCCACCACCACGGAAGTACCGAAGTACCACTGTTACCTGCCCCAGGGAAGCCGGGTGCATAGGTCGATTCTGGTGTCGGGTCGCGGGCTGATTTTCTATGGAAAAGGAGTCCAAACTGCTGCTAGCTGGAAGTGTCGTTGGAGTCGTGAAGATTAAAGTTGAAGGAAAGACAAAGATGAACCTGAAAGCAGAGGGGACAGAGTCTGGGTCACAGCACAGTGACCAGGGAGCTCACAGGAAGGAGCTCGTGGATGTCGGGTGCTTCAGGTGTGGAAGGTACAGCTGGGCTCTGCAGTCACGGGCTCCGGGAGGCTTCAAGGAAGGCCAGCTTCTGGAGGGCGACTGTCCCACGTCGGCTGAGGGTCGCTGCGGTGTTAGTGTCCCGATTGGATCCACTAAGCATTGGCAACCGCAACCCACGCAAGATGAACAAAGCAGCTGCTGGTGCAGACCCACGTGGTCTGAGGGTGCTCTCCTTTGCAGGGAGCGTAGAGCAGGCCTGGAGCAACCAGGGGAACTCTTAGAAAAGAAGATTGTCCTCCGTCAGGGCCCACAAGTCGAGAGACAAGGGACCGCGGAAGGCAGCAAAATGGAGTGCGTAAAAGGGCTCCCACGGGCCACCGGAGCGGGCCAGGGAGCTGAGGGTCGGCACAAATGCTGCTTGAAGGTTGGCTCAAGAATGGGCCAAAGCACAACTTCCCCACTGGTCGGGGTCGTGTGCTGGACAAGAGGTGGCCGGTGTCTCGGGGTATGCGGGGATCTCGACACCCACGTGGTCCAGGGTGCTCAGCCTTGCTGGGCACGCTCACAGGATGCTGGGATGCACTGGAGACCCACCTCGAGGTTGCTGGAAGGCGTCGAAGGTCGTGAGAGCAACGAAGTTCCAACCGGGTATCTTGTAGTCTTTTAGGTGCCTGCCAAGCAGGGGGATAACTCCTTTATCCCAAGGGAGATTTCTTCAGTCAGCTGGGCAGCAGCTCGTCGAAGGTCAGTTCTGTGAAGTCCTGTACGAATCTAAGGCTCTAGGGCAAAGTTATTCCCATATATCCCCAAGATTAGGGGATGGTCCAAAATAGAGCCTACCAATCAGAGTAGAGGCGGGAAAGGGTGGCTACACCCACTCCCCTTTGTGTGTTTCCCGCCTGGGCGAGGGGCAGGATGCCCCTGAACCGGTTCCAGGCGGTGTATGCAGAATTGGGGCTCTGCAGCTGCCTACGTGCAACTCTGAATGGCCTTTTGGTGCACCCACCCTGTTCCAATCCACATATCCTGTCTGGGGAGGTGCTGGCACCTCCCTGCCACAGGAGCCCTATTGTCCAGATGGCGAGGCTGGGGTTTTCCCCAGCAACAGCCAGCCAGAGTCGTGTAGGTGGCGAACAGTAGCCATTTTGTGGTACATGTGCACTTTTAAATTGGTTTCCAAATTCTACCGCTTTTCCCATATCACCCTCCTAGCAAGAGGGAATCGTGCCCCCATGCCCATGGCTGGACTGGGGGTATGATTCCTTCATGTTTGACACCAAACACGATATGGTTCTGTGTAGCCACTCCAAAGTTACAGCGATGACGCAATAACTTATAATGCGGTTAAGAGTATATGGTATGGCTACACTACAAACAACCCAGTAACATTTTTACGAAGGTTGCAGGGAGGCCCTACTCACGTAGGGGTCCCCCCTCACACATACCTCAGCACCCAGCCCTGTAGGATTACCAGGGCCTGCCATAGGGGTGACCTATGAGAGTATATGTGTTGTAATGGTAGGGGACATAGGGTACCTACATCCCTGTAAGGGGTGCTAGCACCACCTTACCCAGGCTACAGTAGTGGCCTGGTGGTGTCAGTTTGGGTGGCTGTCCCAGGGTGGCACAATAAGTGCTGCAGCCCTGGTAGGCCTACTGGGGGCCCCATGCCCTGGGTACCTAGGGTACCATCTACAAGGGACTGGTAGGGCATGTCCAGCATCCAATTATGTTTGTACCTAGAGTACTCACAACAGTTTTAGGGAGAAAGCAGATAGGCTGGGGTCCTGGATAGCAGGATCCCAGCCAGACTAGTCAAAAACCACTTAAATACCAGGCAAAAAGTTGGGGGCAACCATTAGTCAGATTCCACTCTCCTACATAACCCCCCCCCAAACGAAAGGAGATAAGGCTAACCTTGTCCAGATAAGCCTTTATTTCCTGAGTGGCCATATAAGGAAGAACCTGTACTAACATGGTTGCTCCCTGTGTCATGGTCCACTTGGGAAATCCTACCCCAAGGGGTTCTAGAGTTTCTCCAAAGTCTAGGGAAATTACCTGTATTGGTTTTTGGGTCAGAGGTGGGCTGGTGGGGTGTCTGAGTCTGGAAGTGGGACCCTACTTGGGTTGGTCTCAACCTCCTCAGATCACTGGCCACTATGGAAGCCTTTCTGCCCAGGACGGTGTCATATCTGGCCCTAAGGGTCAACCTCTGGCTGCCTACAGCTGGGGGTTGGATCCCTTTGGCTGGAATAGTGGAGGGCACTGGAAGGTCTGGGGCAGCTAGGCCCCAGGTTTCCCTGTGCTCCACAACATCCATTTGAGGGGTGCCTATACCTAGGGGTAAGGGGGATCCCTCAGTCTGTAGAGGAATATTCACCTGGCTGAAACTACTCTGCTGGGTGTCCCTAATCTGTTGATGAGGGGGTTCCTCTGGGCAGGGGCCCAATAAGGGTCCACTGACCTCCCTGACCTCTGCAGCCCTGGGCTGACTGAGGCAGGGTAGAGAGGGGCAGGATACCTGCTCCAGACTGGGTACCACCTTGGAAGGATCCCCTGCCATCAGAGAGGTGGGCAGGCCAAGCCTGTCCACTTCTGGGGCAGTTACTTCACAAGGGGCAGGGTCAGTTCCCTGAGAAACTGGACCTTTACCTGTAGTCTGGTGGGGGGAAGACTGCTCTTCCTCCCCTATGCTCTCTGTTTGTGTAGAGTGATCCATAGTTTCAGGCTTCACTCTTTCTATTTCCTCCTGGGGTGGAGGTGAGGCCCTCAGGGTCTCATCCACTCTCTCAGGAATTCCTACCATTTTCAAATGGGCCTTGTGGTCAACCTCAGCCCAGGCTGAGATTTCTAGATCATTCCCCAGTAGACAATCTACAGGCAAGTTTGGGGACACTGCCACTCTCTTGGGGCCAGTGACTCCTCCCCAGCTGAGATTTATCACTGCCATGGGATGATCTGTCCTGATTCCATCAATATTGGTCACCTGATAGCTAAACCCAGGTAAAAGCTGATCTAGGGGCACTAGCCTCTTGGTCACCATGGTGACACTGGCCCCTGTGTCCTTATAGGCCACAGCCTTCTGACCATTGATCATTGGTTCTTGTCTGTACCTGCCCAGAATACTGGGGCTCATGGTAAAGTTGGCAAACCCCATGCCACCATCACAGACCATTGTTGCTAATGCAGGGGACCTGGCTAGGCCAGAGTCCACTGGTGTCCCCAAAGAGAACCCAACTAAGTTTTTGGGTGCACTCCCACCGCCTGGGGGATTACTACTAGTAGTAACAGGAGGTGTTGGAGCTGGTTTTGGAGGAACACTTTCTTTATTGCCATTCTTAGGACAGCTGGAGTCAGTTTTCCAGTGGCCAGGTTTCTTACACACATGGCAATATGGTTTCTTGGTATTAGAGGAAGTATTTTGGGACCCACCCCCAGCACTGGTTTGTTGGGGCCCTTCAGAGGACTTTTCTTGTTTATCATCCCCACCTTTCTCTTTGGGCTTAGTGGAATCCTTCTTCTGGTCACCAACTTGGTTCTTAGGCCTGATCCTGGTTCTGACCCATTTGTCTGCCTTCTTTCCCAATTCTTGGGGAGAGGTCAGATCAGAGTCCACCAGGTGCTGGTGTAAAAGTTGGTTCTGACAATTATTAAGAATCTGCTCCCTCATAATGAGATTATACAATCCTTAATAGTCATTAACTTTACTGCCATTTAACCAACCTTCCAGTGCCTTGGTTGCACAATCCACAAAGTCTACCCAATCCTGATTCTGTGCTTTCTGGGTGTCTCTGAACTTAAGTCTGTATTGATCAGTGGTTAAGCCAAACCCATCTATTAAAGCAGCTTTCAAGATATAATAATCATCAGCATCCTCTTCTCTTACAGAGAGGAGCTTGTCTCTCCCTTTATCTGAAAAGGAGAGCCACAGGATTGCTGCCCACTGCTCTACAGGGACCCTCTGTACTCTACAGGCCCTTTCAAGAGCAGATATCCATTTGTGGATATCATCCCCATTCTGATAGGGGGGCACAATCTTGTGGAGGTTCCTATTGTCAGGGACTCTCTCTCTAACTCTAGGGGTTTCATTACTGCCACCAGGGATTTCTAGACCCCACTTTCTTGAAGCTTTCTGAAGCTCCAGGGTTTCCCTGTCTAATGCTAACTGTTCTCTTTTAAGCTCAAGCTTAGCCTGCTCAAATTTGATCAGTCTGCATTTCCTCTCATGAGAGGTTTCTCTTCTCTGAGAAGAGGCAGAGGACCCTTTGGATCCCTTAGAATGGTTGGATCCCACTGAGGGGGATCTGTTCCTTCTTGGACCCACCACTCCCCTTTTAAGGGTGGAGGGAGTGCCTCTTGGGCCATCACCTCCATGCTGTGAGTGGTCTGTTTCTTCCAGGTCAGGATTTTCATCCTCTTCCTGTTCCTCTTCAGATTCCACTCTGGGAGTGTCCTCTTCTGAGGGGTGCCCACCCACTCTGTCCGTCCCTCTGGATCCTATGGACTCCATAAAGTCTGCTATGAGCAGGATCTCCTTGAGACGTTTTGTGTTGGCACCTCTTTCTGTCTTCAGTCCCATAAGGGTGCACATTTCCCTGAGCTCAGCAAAGGTGAAATTATCATACTTATCTACTGGGACCCTCTGTGGTCCTTCCATAGCCTTAGTGCCACTTGAAGACATGTTTAGTGTAGTGATGTATCTACCTACACTAAGTGTGGCCTACTGAACCCTCTCTTGAGTTGTAGTCAAGGTGTGCTAGACCCTCTACACACAACTCCAAGTTCAGTAGAACTTATTGTATTCTAGCTTGAATTTATATGTACCTTTGGTACCTTGTGGCTTTCACTTTAGAAATTCAATTTGTTATCTGGTAAAACAATGGCAAGCTTGAATCCAACCGCTGCACACCAATGTGAGAAGTTGGCCTGGCATATGCTGTTCCTAGTTATAGGGACACCTTGCACCAGTCCAATTCGACTCCTATTGATGGTAGGTTTAAGACAACCTTTAAAGAAAGCTATCCTAGTGGTAGCTGTGGAGAGCAGCCTTCAGGCTAAGTCTTGAAGGAGTGTTAAGCTTATTGTTTTACCATAATAACCTCTTGAATAACCAAATGAAAGAGTAGCCCACACAGGTATATATATAAAATATATGTATTTATTCTAGACAGAATCCCACAGTCACTTTATGTGGCTAGTGGCAAAGTTACAATTCAAACAAGCATTTCTAAACACAATAAATAGCACAGAAATCAATGGGCCCCAGGGGGGGACCAAACCATATACTAAAATAGTGGTATAAGAACCACGACAATTCTACAGGCAATGCCTAGGGCATTCAGGATCGCTGGCCCCTTACGAATCCACCCACAGTTAAGAGGAAGGGGACCCACGGGAGGCGTGTGCAGTGCGGGAAGTTGCTATCGGGATCGCAATGTTAGCCTATGGAGAATGTCGCGGTTGAATAATTAAGGTTTAAAGACACTTCTAACAACAGTACAAAGTTAAGGCTTGAGACTTAAGGCTTTGGAGAGCCCACCACCACGGAAGTACCGAAGTACCACTGTTACCTGCCCCAGGGAAGCCGGGTGCATAGGTCGATTCTGGTGTCGGGTCGCGGGCTGATTTTCTATGGAAAAGGAGTCCAAACTGCTGCTAGCTGGAAGTGTCGTTGGAGTCGTGAAGATTAAAGTTGAAGGAAAGACAAAGATGAACCTGAAAGCAGAGGGGACAGAGTCTGGGTCACAGCACAGTGACCAGGGAGCTCACAGGAAGGAGCTCGTGGATGTCGGGTGCTTCAGGTGTGGAAGGTACAGCTGGGCTCTGCAGTCACGGGCTCCGGGAGGCTTCAAGGAAGGCCAGCTTCTGGAGGGCGACTGTCCCACGTCGGCTGAGGGTCGCTGCGGTGTTAGTGTCCCGATTGGATCCACTAAGCATTGGCAACCGCAACCCACGCAAGATGAACAAAGCAGCTGCTGGTGCAGACCCACTTGGTCTGAGGGTGCTCTCCTTTGCAGGGAGCGTAGAGCAGGCCTGGAGCAACCAGGGGAACTCTTAGAAAAGAAGATTGTCCTCCGTCAGGGCCCACAAGTCGAGAGACAAGGGACCGCGGAAGGCAGCAAAATGGAGTGCGTAAAAGGGCTCCCACGGGCCACCGGAGCGGGCCAGGGAGCTGAGGGTCGGCACAAATGCTGCTTGAAGGTTGGCTCAAGAATGGGCCAAAGCACAACTTCCCCACTGGTCGGGGTCGTGTGCTGGACAAGAGGTGGCCGGTGTCTCGGGGTATGCGGGGATCTCGACACCCACGTGGTCCAGGGTGCTCAGCCTTGCTGGGCACGCTCACAGGATGCTGGGATGCACTGGAGACCCACCTCGAGGTTGCTGGAAGGCGTCGAAGGTCGTGAGAGCAACGAAGTTCCAACCGGGTATCTTGTAGTCTTTTAGGTGCCTGCCAAGCAGGGGGATAACTCCTTTATCCCAAGGGAGATTTCTTCAGTCAGCTGGGCAGCAGCTCGTCGAAGGTCAGTTCTGTGAAGTCCTGTACGAATCTAAGGCTCTAGGGCAAAGTTATTCCCATATATCCCCAAGATTAGGGGATGGTCCAAAATAGAGCCTACCAATCAGAGTAGAGGCGGGAAAGGGTGGCTACACCCACTCCCCTTTGTGTGTTTCCCGCCTGGGCGAGGGGCAGGATGCCCCTGAACCGGTTCCAGGCGGTGTATGCAGAATTGGGGCTCTGCAGCTGCCTACGTGCAACTCTGAATGGCCTTTTGGTGCACCCACCCTGTTCCAATCCACATATCCTGTCTGGGGAGGTGCTGGCACCTCCCTGCCACAGGAGCCCTATTGTCCAGATGGCGAGGCTGGGGTTTTCCCCAGCAACAGCCAGCCAGAGTCGTGTAGGTGGCGAACAGTAGCCATTTTGTGGTACATGTGCACTTTTAAATTGGTTTCCAAATTCTACCGCTTTTCCCATATCACCCTCCTAGCAAGAGGGAATCGTGCCCCCATGCCCATGGCTGGACTGGGGGTATGATTCCTTCATGTTTGACACCAAACACGATATGGTTCTGTGTAGCCACTCCAAAGTTACAGCGATGACGCAATAACTTATAATGCGGTTAAGAGTATATGGTATGGCTACACTACAAACAACCCAGTAACATTTTTACGAAGGTTGCAGGGAGGCCCTACTCACGTAGGGGTCCCCCCTCACACATACCTCAGCACCCAGCCCTGTAGGATTACCAGGGCCTGCCATAGGGGTGACCTATGAGAGTATATGTGTTGTAATGGTAGGGGACATAGGGTACCTACATCCCTGTAAGGGGTGCTAGCACCACCTTACCCAGGCTACAGTAGTGGCCTGGTGGTGTCAGTTTGGGTGGCTGTCCCAGGGTGGCACAATAAGTGCTGCAGCCCTGGTAGGCCTACTGGGGGCCCCATGCCCTGGGTACCTAGGGTACCATCTACAAGGGACTGGTAGGGCATGTCCAGCATCCAATTATGTTTGTACCTAGAGTACTCACAACAGTTTTAGGGAGAAAGCAGATAGGCTGGGGTCCTGGATAGCAGGATCCCAGCCAGACTAGTCAAAAACCACTTAAATACCAGGCAAAAAGTTGGGGGCAACCATTAGTCAGATTCCACTCTCCTACATAACCCCCCCCCAAACGAAAGGAGATAAGGCTAACCTTGTCCAGATAAGCCTTTATTTCCTGAGTGGCCATATAAGGAAGAACCTGTACTAACATGGTTGCTCCCTGTGTCATGGTCCACTTGGGAAATCCTACCCCAAGGGGTTCTAGAGTTTCTCCAAAGTCTAGGGAAATTACCTGTATTGGTTTTTGGGTCAGAGGTGGGCTGGTGGGGTGTCTGAGTCTGGAAGTGGGACCCTACTTGGGTTGGTCTCAACCTCCTCAGATCACTGGCCACTATGGAAGCCTTTCTGCCCAGGACGGTGTCATATCTGGCCCTAAGGGTCAACCTCTGGCTGCCTACAGCTGGGGGTTGGATCCCTTTGGCTGGAATAGTGGAGGGCACTGGAAGGTCTGGGGCAGCTAGGCCCCAGGTTTCCCTGTGCTCCACAACATCCATTTGAGGGGTGCCTATACCTAGGGGTAAGGGGGATCCCTCAGTCTGTAGAGGAATATTCACCTGGCTGAAACTACTCTGCTGGGTGTCCCTAATCTGTTGATGAGGGGGTTCCTCTGGGC
The DNA here is from genome assembly GCF_964204655.1 of Triturus cristatus. Taxonomy (NCBI): domain Eukaryota; kingdom Metazoa; phylum Chordata; class Amphibia; order Caudata; family Salamandridae; genus Triturus; species Triturus cristatus. Next base: position 32,345,336 of record NC_140580.1, read on the forward strand.
AGGGGCCCAATAAGGGTCCACTGACCTCCCTGACCTCTGCAGCCCTGGGCTGACTGAGGCAGGGTAGAGAGGGGCAGGATACCTGCTCCAGACTGGGTACCACCTTGGAAGGATCCCCTGCCATCAGAGAGGTGGGCAGGCCAAGCCTGTCCACTTCTGGGGCAGTTACTTCACAAGGGGCAGGGTCAGTTCCCTGAGAAACGGGACCTTTACCTGTAGTCTGGTGGGGGGAAGACTGCTCTTCCTCCCCTATGCTCTCTGTTTGTGTAGAGTGATCCATAGTTTCAGGCTTCACTCTTTCTATTTCCTCCTGGGGTGGAGGTGAGGCCCTCAGGGTCTCATCCACTCTCTCAGGAATTCCTACCATTTTCAAATGGGCCTTGTGGTCAACCTCAGCCCAGGCTGAGATTTCTAGATCATTCCCCAGTAGACAATCTACAGGCAAGTTTGGGGACACTGCCACTCTCTTGGGGCCAGTGACTCCTCCCCAGCTGAGATTTATCACTGCCATGGGATGATCTGTCCTGATTCCATCAATATTGGTCACCTGATAGCTAAACCCAGGTAAAAGCTGATCTAGGGGCACTAGCCTCTTGGTCACCATGGTGACACTGGCCCCTGTGTCCTTATAGGCCACAGCCTTCTGACCATTGATCATTGGTTCTTGTCTGTACCTGCCCAGAATACTGGGGCTCATGGTAAAGTTGGCAAACCCCATGCCACCATCACAGACCATTGTTGCTAATGCAGGGGACCTGGCTAGGCCAGAGTCCACTGGTGTCCCCAAAGAGAACCCAACTAAGTTTTTGGGTGCACTCCCACCGCCTGGGGGATTACTACTAGTAGTAACAGGAGGTGTTGGAGCTGGTTTTGGAGGAACACTTTCTTTATTGCCATTCTTAGGACAGCTGGAGTCAGTTTTCCAGTGGCCAGGTTTCTTACACACATGGCAATATGGTTTCTTGGTATTAGAGGAAGTATTTTGGGACCCACCCCCAGCACTGGTTTGTTGGGGCCCTTCAGAGGACTTTTCTTGTTTATCATCCCCACCTTTCTCTTTGGGCTTAGTGGAATCCTTCTTCTGGTCACCAACTTGGTTCTTAGGCCTGATCCTGGTTCTGACCCATTTGTCTGCCTTCTTTCCCAATTCTTGGGGAGAGGTCAGATCAGAGTCCACCAGGTGCTGGTGTAAAAGTTGGTTCTGACAATTATTAAGAATCTGCTCCCTCATAATGAGATTATACAATCCTTAATAGTCATTAACTTTACTGCCATTTAACCAACCTTCCAGTGCCTTGGTTGCACAATCCACAAAGTCTACCCAATCCTGATTCTGTGCTTTCTGGGTGTCTCTGAACTTAAGTCTGTATTGATCAGTGGTTAAGCCAAACCCATCTATTAAAGCAGCTTTCAAGATATAATAATCATCAGCATCCTCTTCTCTTACAGAGAGGAGCTTGTCTCTCCCTTTATCTGAAAAGGAGAGCCACAGGATTGCTGCCCACTGCTCTACAGGGACCCTCTGTACTCTACAGGCCCTTTCAAGAGCAGATATCCATTTGTGGATATCATCCCCATTCTGATAGGGGGGCACAATCTTGTGGAGGTTCCTATTGTCAGGGACTCTCTCTCTAACTCTAGGGGTTTCATTACTGCCACCAGGGATTTCTAGACCCCACTTTCTTGAAGCTTTCTGAAGCTCCAGGGTTTCCCTGTCTAATGCTAACTGTTCTCTTTTAAGCTCAAGCTTAGCCTGCTCAAATTTGATCAGTCTGCATTTCCTCTCATGAGAGGTTTCTCTTCTCTGAGAAGAGGCAGAGGACCCTTTGGATCCCTTAGAATGGTTGGATCCCACTGAGGGGGATCTGTTCCTTCTTGGACCCACCACTCCCCTTTTAAGGGTGGAGGGAGTGCCTCTTGGGCCATCACCTCCATGCTGTGAGTGGTCTGTTTCTTCCAGGTCAAGATTTTCATCCTCTTCCTGTTCCTCTTCAGATTCCACTCTGGGAGTGTCCTCTTCTGAGGGGTGCCCACCCACTCTGTCCGTCCCTCTGGATCCTATGGACTCCATAAAGTCTGCTATGAGCAGGATCTCCTTGAGACGTTTTGTGTTGGCACCTCTTTCTGTCTTCAGTCCCCTAAGGGTGCACATTTCCCTGAGCTCAGCAAAGGTGAAATTATCATACTTATCTACTGGGACCCTCTGGGGTCCTTCCATAGCCTTAGTGCCACTTGAAGACATGTTTAGTGTAGTGATGTATCTACCTACACTAAGTGTGGCCTACTGAACCCTCTCTTGAGTTGTAGTCAAGGTGTGCTAGACCCTCTACACACAACTCCAAGTTCAGTAGAACTTATTGTATTCTAGCTTGAATTTATATGTACCTTTGGTACCTTGTGGCTTTCACTTTAGAAATTCAATTTGTTATCTGGTAAAACAATGGCAAGCTTGAATCCAACCGCTGCACACCAATGTGAGAAGTTGGCCTGGCATATGCTGTTCCTAGTTATAGGGACACCTTGCACCAGTCCAATTCGACTCCTATTGATGGTAGGTTTAAGACAACCTTTAAAGAAAGCTATCCTAGTGGTAGCTGTGGAGAGCAGCCTTCAGGCTAAGTCTTGAAGGAGTGTTAAGCTTATTGTTTTACCATAATAACCTCTTGAATAACCAAATGAAAGAGTAGCCCACACAGGTATATATATAAAATATATGTATTTATTCTAGACAGAATCCCACAGTCACTTTATGTGGCTAGTGGCAAAGTTACAATTCAAACAAGCATTTCTAAACACAATAAATAGCACAGAAATCAATGGGCCCCAGGGGGGGACCAAACCATATACTAAAATAGTGGTATAAGAACCACGACAATTCTACAGGCAATGCCTAGGGCATTCAGGATCGCTGGCCCCTTACGAATCCACCCACAGTTAAGAGGAAGGGGACCCACGGGAGGCGTGTGCAGTGCGGGAAGTTGCTATCGGGATCGCAATGTTAGCCTATGGAGAATGTCGCGGTTGAATAATTAAGGTTTAAGGACACTTCTAACAACAGTACAAAGTTAAGGCTTGAGACTTAAGGCTTTGGAGAGCCCACCACCACGGAAGTACCGAAGTACCACTGTTACCTGCCCCAGGGAAGCCGGGTGCATAGGTCGATTCTGGTGTCGGGTCGCGGGCTGATTTTCTATGGAAAAGGAGTCCAAACTGCTGCTAGCTGGAAGTGTCGTTGGAGTCGTGAAGATTAAAGTTGAAGGAAAGACAAAGATGAACCTGAAAGCAGAGGGGACAGAGTCTGGGTCACAGCACAGTGACCAGGGAGCTCACAGGAAGGAGCTCGTGGATGTCGGGTGCTTCAGGTGTGGAAGGTACAGCTGGGCTCTGCAGTCACGGGCTCCGGGAGGCTTCAAGGAAGGCCAGCTTCTGGAGGGCGACTGTCCCACGTCGGCTGAGGGTCGCTGCGGTGTTAGTGTCCCGATTGGATCCACTAAGCATTGGCAACCGCAACCCACGCAAGATGAACAAAGCAGCTGCTGGTGCAGACCCACGTGGTCTGAGGGTGCTCTCCTTTGCAGGGAGCGTAGAGCAGGCCTGGAGCAACCAGGGGAACTCTTAGAAAAGAAGATTGTCCTCCGTCAGGGCCCACAAGTCGAGAGACAAGGGACCGCGGAAGGCAGCAAAATGGAGTGCGTAAAAGGGCTCCCACGGGCCACCGGAGCGGGCCAGGGAGCTGAGGGTCGGCACAAATGCTGCTTGAAGGTTGGCTCAAGAATGGGCCAAAGCACAACTTCCCCACTGGTCGGGGTCGTGTGCTGGACAAGAGGTGGCCGGTGTCTCGGGGTATGCGGGGATCTCGACACCCACGTGGTCCAGGGTGCTCAGCCTTGCTGGGCACGCTCACAGGACGCTGGGATGCACTGGAGACCCACCTCGAGGTTGCTGGAAGGCGTCGAAGGTCGTGAGAGCAACGAAGTTCCAACCGGGTATCTTGTAGTCTTTTAGGTGCCTGCCAAGCAGGGGGATAACTCCTTTATCCCAAGGGAGATTTCTTCAGTCAGCTGGGCAGCAGCTCGTCGAAGGTCAGTTCTGTGAAGTCCTGTACGAATCTAAGGCTCTAGGGCAAAGTTATTCCCATATATCCCCAAGATTAGGGGATGGTCCAAAATAGAGCCTACCAATCAGAGTAGAGGCGGGAAAGGGTGGCTACACCCACTCCCCTTTGTGTGTTTCCCGCCTGGGCGAGGGGCAGGATGCCCCTGAACCGGTTCCAGGCGGTGTATGCAGAATTGGGGCTCTGCAGCTGCCTACGTGCAACTCTGAATGGCCTTTTGGTGCACCCACCCTGTTCCAATCCACATATCCTGTCTGGGGAGGTGCTGGCACCTCCCTGCCACAGGAGCCCTATTGTCCAGATGGCGAGGCTGGGGTTTTCCCCAGCAACAGCCAGCCAGAGTCGTGTAGGTGGCGAACAGTAGCCATTTTGTGGTACATGTGCACTTTTAAATTGGTTTCCAAATTCTACCGCTTTTCCCATATCACCCTCCTAGCAAGGGGGAATCGTGCCCCCATGCCCATGGCTGGACTGGGGGTATGATTCCTTCATGTTTGACACCAAACACGATATGGTTCTGTGTAGCCACTCCAAAGTTACAGCGATGACGCAATAACTTATAATGCGGTTAAGAGTATATGGTATGGCTACACTACAAACAACCCAGTAACATTTTTACGAAGGTTGCAGGGAGGCCCTACTCACGTAGGGGTCCCCCCTCACACATACCTCAGCACCCAGCCCTGTAGGATTACCAGGGCCTGCCATAGGGGTGACCTATGAGAGTATATGTGTTGTAATGGTAGGGGACATAGGGTACCTACATCCCTGTAAGGGGTGCTAGCACCACCTTACCCAGGTTACAGTAGTGGCCTGGTGGTGTCAGTTTGGGTGGCTGTCCCAGGGTGGCACAATAAGTGCTGCAGCCCTGGTAGGCCTACTGGGGGCCCCATGCCCTGGGTACCTAGGGTACCATCTACAAGGGACTGGTAGGGCATGTCCAGCATCCAATTATGTTTGTACCTAGAGTACTCACAACAGTTTTAGGGAGAAAGCAGATAGGCTGGGGTCCTGGATAGCAGGATCCCAGCCAGACTAGTCAAAAACCACTTAAATACCAGGCAAAAAGTTGGGGGCAACCATTAGTCAGATTCCACTCTCCTACACCGCGCGAGTGATGTGAGAAGGTAAAAACGCGGCGACGTTACACACGCATGTACGGGGAGTTTGTTTAGAAAAAAGACTTCAGCCCAAACAGATGGTGACAGCGCTATCATAATATTTTAAGAAAAAGAGATTTCATGGAGCCTAAAATTTGAATTCATTATGGTGCAAATTCACATGAAATTAGCTACATCAACAAATATACAATATGATATACATGAATATGTACATGACAAGGACAATAAAAATTCTGAAAACAATATGTACATAACAAATACCACAAATTATTGACAAACATTAATCTGAGTGTAACAAGTTTGTGTAATAGACAAGCAACCTGAATACATTATTCAGTGTGTACATTGATTGGATAAATACACATTCTATGAAAACATCCCAATATAGTAGGGCCCCACTATATATTTAATTGAGATATGGCCAGTATACTGATGGTATGCAAGTCACAGCCTATGCTCAATTAACCAGGGATATGTACAGGTCCACTCCAGCCATTACTGAGTGCTGATGCCTGTCTAGAGATTTCTTCGTACTCATTGAGTCCTCTAGCCACGTGTCATAAATATGTATCCACCTGCACTCACGGTAGTTGAGAATCTTGGAAAATTCTCCACCACGTGGGTTAGCTTGGACCTTCTCTAGTACCCACCATTGCAAACTTTCTGGTGTATGCCCAAAGGATCTAAAGTGCTCGACGAGGGGAGCCCCCTGTACCTGACAGCGTATACGACTACAATGTTGTAGGATACGTGTTTTTACTTTTTGGATTGTTTGGCCAATGTACATAAAGGCACAGGGGCAGGCTATAACATAAATCACTCCAGCTGAGTTGCAGTTGGTATGATCTTGAATAGTATGGGTGTAGTTGTTATGTGTGAAAGATTTACGTTTCCTGGTCATCAGGCAAGCCCTACATTGCCCACACTTAAAATGTCCTTTAACAGGAGGGATGTTCCATAAGGTGGTTTGTAGGCCCCTGGGTTTAATGGGTAAAAGGGATTTGACTAAATGATCCCTCACACTTTTCCCTTTTTTGAAGGCATGCATTGGAAGTGACAGTCCTCCAAGTTTGTCTGTTACTAGGTGCCAATGACGATTAATGATTTTCTTAATCTGATTACTTTTAGTGCAAAAAGTGGTGACACACACCAACTTGTCCCGATCGGTGGTGTCCTTCACATTTGGTTCCAAAAGAAACTCTCTGTGGTTAAACCACGCCCGTTTCCTTGCCTTTTTAAGTAGTCTAAGGGGATAGCCCCTCTCAGTTAATCGTAATATCAAGTCAGCCGATTCCAAAAAATAATCTTCCTTTTTGGAACAATTCCTCCACAACCTTAGGAATTGACCAAACAGCAAATTGTCCCTAAGGTTGTGGGGATGATGACTAGAATAACGCAAAAGTGTATTGCGTTCAGTTGGTTTACGATATAGACAAGTGAAAAGTTCATCCTGTTCCACTTTGATTGTTATGTCCAAAAAATTGACTGCCAACTCACTGACTTCCAGTGAGAATTGGATGTCATCAGTACAATTATTTAGCCAAGTGTGGAATTCTTTCAGCTGAGATTCACTCCCTTTCCATATCGGTAAAACATCGTCAATGTACCGACGCCACAGTTCGATACATTGACGGTAGGGGTTTTGTTCATTAAGAACGTAAGTATGTTCAAACATATCCATGTAAATTATGGCCAAATTCGGCGCAAAACTTGCCCCCATGGCAACTCCTTTGGTTTGTACATAGAATGCTAGAGTTGAAAAAATTCCGGGTCATGGCAATCTTAAAAAAAAAGTTGGATGATGAATGTGGTGGGAACTCTATGTGGTCTTGGACGGTTTTCCAAAACTCTTCTGATAACTGTCAGTGCCTCGCCCTGTGGGATATTAGTATAAAGCGATACTATATCCATGGTGGCCTGAAGATTACTACCACAAATGAAAGGACGATTGTCCAACAACTGGATTGTTTGCATAGTATTGCGTGAATAAGTGATGGTATTCTCCGCAATGGGCTTAAGAAATATGTCAATGTATTTGCACAGTGGCTCTAAAATAGAATCACATCCAGAAATATTAGGTCGGCCAGGTGGATCCTGTAGCCTCTTATGAATTTTTGGAAGGGTATATATAGTAGATGTTCTTTGATGTTTGTTATGGAGAAAGTCAAATTCATAGTTACTCTAGACCTTCAAGTGTGATGTGCTTAATGATTTTAGCAATATCTTTTGTGGGGTCATATGTGAGTTTCTCATAGTTACCCTGCACACCCAACTGGGTGAAGGTCTCTTTTTTGTAATCCTCTAAGTCCTGAATGGCAATTGGCCCCTCTTTATCGGCGGGCTTTATCACTATGTTGATATTATTGCCCAATGTTGTCAATGCCAGACGTTCAGATTTAGTAACATTATATTTAACATACTGACGTTATGCTAGAGATTTGGTAATTTCCCTCATCACCACCTGTTCATATGCCAGAATTTTATGTGATATCATATGAGAGGGAGGATTGAATTTAGATGGAGATCTAAGACCAGTACAGGAAAAGATAGGTTGAAAGGGCACTTTGTGAAAATAATGTTTTAAATGTATTTTTCGAAAAAACTGGTGTAACTTCATTTTTAGATTGAAAGTATTGGGCAGAAAGGTTGGTACGAATGGCAGACCCCTTTCCAAGATGTTCTGTTTATCTGACTTCAAACGGTATGTTGATAAATTCACAATGGGGTTTTGGTGTATCTGCTACCACCTGTTGGTAATGGACCTGTTTCTTCGCCCTCCCTCTGTCTCTCCAGGTGGGTTCTCTCATTGCCCTGGGACTCCCCCAGGGCTGGCCTCTCCCTCTATAATACCGCCATGGTCCCTCCAATAAACAAGCATTTGCAATGCAATAGGTCTCGCAATTACACGAGTTAAAGCTATTGGCATTGTAAATGACAATGCCAATAGGCATTGTTATTTGCAATGTCAATAGCTCAAACTCGCGTAAATGCGAGACCTAATGCATTGCAAATGCTTGTTTTTCTAAGTTGTCAAAAATAGTCAGGATAAATGCAGAACAGCGCACAGAAGAGGACAGGTTTCCCGCCTCCGTGCCCCGCTGCACTCCTTAAGCATAACTCACGAGGGGTACACAAAGGGCATAGACAATGAGGGCCGTGGGGAGCCTGCTTATACCTCGCTGGGGTGGTGATGAGAAAAGCAAACCCATTCTTTTTATTGAGCCAGCCCCACCCTCCTCGCCTCCCCTCATGCACACTCCCTTCCGAGGGGGTCTGTGCCGTACAAAGAGTCTTCCCTAAACCCTGTGCCCAGGTGCACCTCTGAGCCGCGCGAGCAGGGGGTCCGAGTGTGTGTGGGGCTCAGCCTCACCCGGTGCACCCACTGACACACTGGTAGGTGTACAAATGCCGCATGCTGGTTACAGCGCAGGGGGTTAATGCTCCTAGCACACCCCGCTCCCCAGTCTTCTGTCCTGTATTATCAGCCCGTCTTACGCTAGCCTCGCGCCTCCTCCTCACGCGAGTAAACATTTGGCTAAAGGCCTCAGCTCAACCTGAATGGCGGGGGTGGCCTTGTGAAGTGCCTCGCGCGCCCCCCGATCGCTGATGGTTTTGTGCTGAAGTACACAGCTGATAACAAGCCTGTGACCCCGGCGGCGGCCGGGCCGCTAGAATTACAGGGTAACCAGGCGAAAGCTGGCTGCAATACACATATATCATAGATGTTGGGAATCTTTGAGCCGCTGACTATCTGTCAGGTCTTGCGAATTCGTACTGCCAATACAGCTCTAGGTGGGATTTCGTGGTGATGAAGGGCGGGTAGATGTGCCCAGGTGTCACTTCTTCTGCTTTTCGTTCGATTAATGTATTTAAACACCCCTTGCAACCAACAGGCACTTTCAATGAGATTCATCTCGGGCAGCGCTGCGAGGTCATATTAGTGCAATGCAACGCTGCACAGATCTCTGTAACATAACATTCTAGTCACCTACTCTGTCATGGGGTATAAATCAACATCAGGGCTTTCTATCTTTTAAAATCTGCGCGCCAAGCACCCCTCCCTGCCCCCGGCCCGTTCCCTACAGAAACACCTGGACTCAGAGCTGATGACGCACATCCCATGCACGCGACCGGCCAGGGTGCACAGAGAAGCGGGTGGCGCCACGTGAAGTGCTTTGCATAATGGTACAGTTACAAACAAGACCCGCGTCTACTCTCAATCGGTGCCCGCCCTTTGCATATTAGCCTCGAGAGACAGATGTTTTTCCAAGAGACAATATGAAAATTACCCTCTGAAGAACATCCCGGCGGCCGGTGGGCCTCGGGTCCCAGTGACGAAGCCTGCAAATCCAAGTTACAATAAAAGCATGTTGACTTTTGGGTACTCTTGTGTAGCCAGAGGAAAAAGTGAACTTTAAAGCTGTTCATCGTATGATGAACTAGCCGGGCATACTCCAGAAGGAAGGGGACGTGAGGGAAGAGAAAAGGGGCAATTTTGCAAGGCTAATGTCTGGTAGGACAGGACCGGTGACAGCCTGACAAAAACAGATATGCTTTGAAGTCACTGCAATCCTCTTTCCATCAGGCCTTGACGCTTCCATATGGAGGGTGCATGTCAATTGCCTCTGACCCAGTTCACATCCCAGCCAGTGGCGTAGCTAGATCTTTTGGTGCCCATGGTGGTCCCTGCGTTTGCTGTCCCGCGACGGCAGTAGGTAAGAGCGGGGTGTAATTTCTGGGTTTAATATGCCTGTTCAAAATATTGTAACGTTGAGATATTTTGGTACCCAATTGATGATATATGGAGAAAAAAAAGTGATGTCATTACGACGTGTGCTCTGCACTGAAGTGTGTCTTTCAGAAGGAGACCGCACAAGTACCGTTTTGCGCAGCTCTCAGTTTCAAAATCCTATCCTTTATACTGAATGAAATAAAAAAAAAATACATTGCAATGTGAGACTCCAAAAGCCCTGTTCCTGTACGGTTATCATTTGTGGAAAAGCAGCTCGACCGTGCATATATCAAAAGTGTCTGGGTTGCAAAGACATGCGTTTTTGTGTATTTTCAAAGCACTGCCTATTTGGGTTTACCCTGTCGTGTCTGCAGAAGGGAAGCAGCTTGATTATCATTTTGACATGAAAGAGTGAAGATGGACAAAGTAAATGATTGTGACGAAGAGACGTGGGGCAGAGCAGAAAGCAAGCGCCAATCCGCTATGAGTGGTGTAATCAGGTCTTCGGACACTCGTGCACGGGGCAGTCAGTACCTGAAGTTCTGCCCACGTATACAAGTCGGGGGCAAATGACGTGGGAAATGGGTAAAAAAACACAAGACAAGCCCGCCGCTGGAAAAAAACATGAAGCTGACGAGGAGGGAGTGGGAGGGGCTTTCACTGAAAGTGACACGGCAGTGAAAGGAAAACAAACAAGCCCGGCGGAGCGTGGCGCGAGCGCTTGGCAGGGCAATTTAAAACGACCCATTGCTCATTGAAGGTGGGAACAGGCTATGCGTGCAGCCAGAGAAAATAAACAAACGAGAGGGGAGGGGGGAATGCCAGCAACAGAGGATCCCGCGAAAGTGAAAGTGATCACGATCGCTACGAAAGAAAGACACATGGCGCTGCGCGCGTGCACGTTCACGTGCACTGTAGCTTTAGGCCACGGCAGCACTTTGAAAAGCCCAGATATAAAATGTCTCTTAGAGCCTTTGGCTCACGAGACCTAAAAAGGGGGTTGTTGCTGATCTGTCTACTCCTGGCCAGGGTTATTTGCATTCGCACTGGGACCGGGTGTTTCTGTTTCACTATCTGACCCACTGGCAGCAGAGCATCAGAGAAGGTAGTTTATTTCTCCCTCTGGTTGAAAATATTCCCTGTGATTCTCTTACATAGTAACCTTCTTGTAAGTAGGAATAGGTTGCCTTTTTGTCGAAGAACTTGATATCTTTAGCTAGTTTATCAAGCTTGCTTGTCTGCGTATATACATCAAAGTCCTTAATCGTTCTTTCAAGTCTCTCCAATGCTTCTTTTGCGTTAGTAAGTGCTTTATCTTATGATATTTCTGGGCGAGAAGGAGGTGGGCAGGGAGTGGATGAGAGTTGAGACCCGACCCATTTCCTCATCTCCACGTATAACTGCAGCTGGGATGTGAAAGTAGAATGTGTCTGTGCCAAAAATGCAGAGTGATAAGGGGGCTAGTCCTAACCCCCCTGTTCTTAGGGCATGTGAGAGATAGGCGTCTTTACCAGAGGCTGATAGAAATCAAGGTAACTGGCCCCATGGCGGCAGGCATACTGTGAGGTGTTGATTTCCCAATGCAAGTGGCCACAATGTGATAATGAGAAGCAGTGGAGGCCCACCTGCTCGCCTCATCGGAAGAGAGGTGCTACAGAGCTCACTTGCTTCCTAGTTACATGCAAGAGTACCTCTTGCCGTCCAGGTAGAGTCCTTTGCAGTTTAGGATTGTAGTTCAGAATTCTTTTGGAATAAACAGGACTATAGGTCTCAGAATGTACAGCAGAGACCTGAACTGGTCGAACTACGGATGTATGCACATGAGACCCTTGAGAGCTCTCTGAGGTGAGAGTTAGGTGATGGAGCATGAATCCCCAGGTGGGAAGGAGGTTTACAATATCAGTACTAATACCATACATAAGTGAAATGGGAAAGGGAAACTGGTTGTGACCTATACAGGCACCTTCCCTGTATTTGCGTTGTCTCAAAAAAGTCTGCTCTCCATAAGAATGCCAGTGAACTCCTTGTGGTTCCCACCATGATTGACATATCATGGTGCACTGTAAGGACATCATTCACTATGCTTTAAATGTGTTCATTCATTTAATATAATAACAAATTATTTAGAAAATGCATAATGTTCTCAATGTTTTAAAACAATTTCTTGGGAGGATGAGCTCTCCCATGCAGCCCCCCTAATCGAGGCAAGCTAGTTTGGTGCTTTTGAGTCCTACGTGCAGTAAAGGGGCTGGTCTGAGAAATTTGTCAGGGCTACTTTAAATTCCCAGTTTGTCCCTGATGCGCCTGCTGCAGAATTATTCCCCAACTGCAACAGGTATTTGCTTTTGAAAAATCTAATACTTGCATCACAATTCATCCCTTGCTGGAGAAGTCACTCCTGCTGGAGAATTCATCTTTGGCTAAAGAATGCACCTAGAGATTCAGTTTCCACTGCTAAAAAATCCACTTGTCTCGGGAATGTCTCTTTTCCTGAACGCACAACGTCCTACTATAATTGCAGACATTGCTGCAGAAAAGGCATTTGCACCTTCTCGCATCCAACGCTATTTCCGAGAGGTCATAGCATGAATTAAGTGAAACGCATTGCAGCAATTGTATGTGTATTGATCAAGAAAGGCACCTGCAGACTGGCACACCACTGCGGTTGGAAAAACGTCCTGGTCCCCTCAAGCAAGAGCCGGGTCCGGGGTGGGGGACAACTGACAACCATAAAAACAAAAAAATTACTAATCATATGAAATCACTTTTTACAGTGTAAACATTTGCGGTAAGGAACAGGTTACTTCAGAGGTGGCCTGCAACCTGTACCAGCTTTTTTAGGCGAGGTTGGATCTGTTTATGGGTAGAAATGTCCTTGTTGGGTACAAATACTTTGTCTCCCCTGTACCTCCCTACTGATGGCAGCTACCCAACCCTATCCTATCCTGCCCTATCCTATACTACCCTATCCTATCCTATACAACCCTATCCTATCCTATACTAACCTATCCTATCCTATACTAACCTATCCTATCCTACCCTATCCTATCCTATTGTGTTCTACCCTACCCTATCCTAACCTCTCCTCTCCCATCCTATCCTAAACTATCCTATCCTACCCTTCCCATATTCTACCCTACGCTACCTAATCATACCCTACCCTATCCTATCCTAAGCTATCCTATGCTATAATACCATATCCTATCCTGACCTAGCCTATACTACCTACCCTGCCCTACCCTTTCCTATTCTACCCTACCCTAACCTATCCTATCATATCCTATACTAACCTATGCTATCATATCTTGTCCTATCTAAGTAGAGCTCATGGTCATTGTCTGAATTTTGGATTAAATTAAAGTATTTCAATGGACTTTGTCTTTTGGTAATTTTGGATGAGAGGTGAGAGTAAAATCAGCAGATTGCACTATACAATTAAACCAATTCTGATTTCCTCAACTCCTTAAAATCGATCTCTGTATTCAAGAGGAGTGTCATTTGAGCAGTAATATGTAGATAAGGAGAAGAAAACGTATCAGAAAGAAAACAAACAACACTGAAACATTAATGAAATGTACCTTTAAGGGGAAAGCCTATATATTATGTATATTTTATGATAATTCAGTCGTCTTTGAATGGGAGGGCCTTCTAGTGAGTAATATAGATTTTTTTCATGATAGGATTAATTATTTGCTATTTTAACCTTATTGTAATCAACAAGGGGGGGGGGGAGCTAGAAGAAGCAGTCATCCATTCTTCTTCCTGTCATGTATTTCGAATCAAAGGGAATGGATCACTTGTAACTGAAAAAAGGGGGGTTCTTAAACCGTTTTTAACCATCAATACCTAAAAAAGTTATTATAAGAACCCTCAATCACGTATTTTAGGTGGTATGGCGGTTTATCTTGATTCTCCGCCTTATTTATACGCGTCAGCATTATCATTGGGTCTCTTTTGTGCAATGCTTCCTCCACCTGGAGGGAACCACTGATTTTTCAGTAGTGAGGTCTGACAGTACCTCAAGGTCACACGAGCCCTGGAAGCCAGCGTCAGCACAAGTCGTGCTTAGCCCACAGAAGAGGCTACGCGCTACGGTGGCAACGCAGCAGCCTGCATTCCGGAACTGCATTAAGGTAACATTAACCTTGAGGTACTGTCAGACCTCATGTTTACGAAAACATTCATAAACCCTCCTTCAGAACTGGGCACTACCGGTTCTCACAACCACTAGGTCCTGAAGAACGCCCAACGACCCCCTCCTGGGGCACTGGAAGGGCAGAAACATGTCGACCTTTTTTGATCTGGACACTAATTAGTGCATTGGTTACATTATCTGACCTACTGCACGAGTATTTTTACTTTTTTAAAAGTCTCCTCAAACACCGGACAGAATAAAATATTAATTTTGAGGGCAGTGTGAGAAAGACATTTTTAACGCCACTATATCACTTTCGCACAAATATTCCTGATCACTACTGAAAAATCAGTGGTTCCCTCCAGGTGGAGGAAGCATTGCACAAAAGAGACCCAATGATAATGCTGACGCGTATAAATAAGGCGGAGAATCAAGATAAACCGCCATACCACCTAAGATACGTGATTGAGGGTTCTCATAATACCTTTTTTAGGTATTGATGGTTAAAAACGGTTTAAGAACCCCCCTTTTTTCAGTTACAAGTGATATATTTTAACCTTATACATGTCAGTCATATAATTATTTTAAAAAAACACTCCAACAGACACTAAAGAGTAATCCAAATGTAAAAGCAAAGATAGAATTTAAAACTTAGTAGAGTTTACCATGTTCCAGTAGACCACTATTGGGCAAGCTAATATTGTGTGGCCACCGCTCCATATCAACCTTCAATTCCTATGTTCTTACTGAACAATGAATGTGTGGTGTGGACTTCTCCTACCTATTGACCTTTGTTTCCCATAGGCCATGTGCATAGAGCAGGCAGTAATGTCTAATCTCAAAATGATCACATCTAGCTTCAGATCCATTCTAAGGTCCTCATTACAAGGTAAGGACCAAAGTTTTAACAGGTGTTCGAGTTATGAGTTGCATGATAATTATCATGGAATGGCCTCTTTTTCCATCTAAAAAGGCCCCAAATTTCAGATCTGCCCAGTGGCACTGATAATCATTATGCTCAGTGTCTGAGAGTGCAGAATGAGTCTGGCAAGAAACTGTCATCGCACGCGGTGGTGGTGCTTTTATGCAGCTTTGCTCCATCAGTTCCAGGTTGGAACAAATCCAGTGGGGATGATCAGGAAGGACCAGGGCCACGTCATCCTGGTCTCTTCAGATTGGACCGGGGAGTGCGGTACCTGGACCTTCCGAACATTAGCATCTGTCCCCCATATAGGCTTCTACTTTGGGAGGATCTCCTGTCACAAGAACAGGGCAGGGTTGTGCACGCAAACCCGTGCAATCTACAAGTCTATTCATGGAGATTGAGGGAGGGCTGTTGACTACTTTCAATCTACCACATGCGTTTTAATGTGTTTTCTGGCATAGACTAAACTAGCCCTCAGTTAGACCTCAGCTCAACCTTTTGATCTATTGACTACCATATTATGATGTGCATTGTGTTTTTCAATTTCTCGCTTGACACCACACGTAGCAAGATGTGCACTGTTTATTTTGTATGATCTATTGTTCTTGAAGAACTCACTGGAGGAAGCCTTTTGCTACTTTTCAAAGCTCTTCCTGATAGCACACTGTATTGCATTCATTCATGATTGTCTTCTGTTATTCATGTAACTAGTTTGTTCTGATGCCTCTGGGTGGCATTAGGTCAGAAGGGGCAAACCCATATTCATGTAGTGAGTTTGTGTTAGAGATATGGAATGTGAATTGCTACAAACAATGCTCACATTATGCTGACTTTGTCGTTTCCTTGATTTCCTGTTCTGAAAATGGCTATATAATCCCTTGAATTAGGGGGTGAGCCAGACTCTAGCGATGCTATCCAATTTCTTATTGATTTCTTATGGACATGCTGCACATATGACACTTAGTGCCTGATTTATCTATTGGCAACGGCAACAGAGTGTGCGTACAACTGATATAATGATCCGCCTGCCAAATTAAGATGTGGGCAGACCATAGTGTGGCAGTGCCGGACTCTACTCTGTCTCCACCATAGCAAAACTTCTCTGACGGCCTGACGCAGTAAGGGCGGTTAGAGAAATGGTTATGTGTCCACCCACCGAATTTAGATCATGGCTCCCATGGCAAAGGGTGCATTGTTTTTTTTGTTTTGAAAAAGAAAATCCTGCTTTCTTTTTGAAAATAAAAAAACATGCGTTTGATATATGTCTCCGTCATGCTGACGGAGTCATGCAACAAACTTAAGAAAAGCATTTAGAGGAACCTCCATGATGGAGGCACCTACCAATGCTTGGCATGATGGAGGCACCAGTTTGGCGGTCATTTCTAAATTTGGCAGGCGGTTACTCTTTCAGTAAATACTTTGTCACCCTGGTGGAATCTATGTCTGTCAAAAATTAAAAGACAGCATTAGTTCTTTTACCTGATGATTGCTTATCATTGCATCTTTCTTGTAATTGGAAATCTTCATGGCAGGTAACTTCTATGTACTTTAATGATTGAATGAGATTACTGCTGCATTTACTTTTTCTATTTTCCTGTTTTGCACTTTAAATCTTTAATAAACCTTCATGGTTTTCCTAAAATTTCTGATTTCGACCTCCTTTTTTCAGTTAGACTGTTCTTATTGATTGTCTTTTGCTGTTTTGAATCTTCTTTATAGGGATACATTACCTCATAGTTCTCGAGATCAACATCGACCCTCGCAAATTAGGGTGCACTACTATTATACAGATTATCCTATTGATATCACACCCACAAATGTTGGTTCAGAAGTGTGATAAAGAGATAAGAAAAGAGATTTTTTTCTCAAGATAATCTTTGTACCTTGTCTGTATTTTGTCTATACTCTCGGAAGTCCATAATTTTGATTATTTGCAGTGTTCCTGGGCTGTTTCATGGCAAAAGATTGTGAACATAAGTAGGGTGGTATTAATGCTGAGTGGCTGAGAGTGGGTTTGGCACATTGATGGTGCATTATGAGATTAGTAGTTTGAGAGGGAGAATTTCTGTTGAATTATGAATCACGTGTATGAAGTTTTTGATTCTGAGTTGTTCATTTATGGTGTATTAGATGGTTTAATTACCTCAATTTTATATTTTATTCATATTTGTAAGCTATGGAACTGGTATTTTGTGCTATGTTTGACTTGGTGTTTCGATTAATTGAATTGCATAAGCATCAAAGAAGCTGTCAAAATTTGTATGGTCATAGTTGCTCATTGTTGATTAATGTAATCAGATTTGTTGTAGTCCAAAATCTCTCAAAAATTGTTGAACTAGTCTGCAAGGTAGTGTGTTTTGTGAGGTGCATCTTGATTTCTGTCTTAATTCTAATTTAAGAACTTTTATGTAATTATGTAATTAACAACTGCCACCGAGGTGCTGGTTCTGTTTCTGTTGATTTCATTTAAATTCTTGTTTTTACATCTCTTATTTAGTTTAAGCAAATAAAGGGTTTGCTTGTTTATGTTTATTTGTTGGGTGACGAAAAGCATTGTGTTGATTGCGATTCAGGAAAAGTTGCACTCCAATTGGCAGACTGACGCTGAGAATCGTGCTGGGATTGGTAAAATGTCATCACGAGTTGCACTGTCATTTGTTGGCTGCTGCTGCAAGTCGTGCCTGGATTGGATGACCTTTGCCATTGCCTCACTGGGATCATTTGATTGTTGTTTGTATATTTTGTGTGATTTGGGGATGATTTGAGAATAATGGGGGCTGGACTGAAAAAGCCTAAAGGCCCAAATGTATCTGGTATGGAAAGTGATAAGAATTCTCCCAAAGGTTCTCCTGCATTAAAAATGATGATGGACATCAGATTTTATGTGTGTGTTTGTTAAAAGACTGACATGAGTTCATGTCTAGTGACAAGAACATGTAATTTACTTAAGAGGGTACTTTTGATACTAGAAGGCTTGATTTCCTGGACAAAGAAAGCCATAACCAAGAAATATTCAATCTGAAGTATTAAATTAATGAGACTGATTAGCCATAGAAAATGTCAGAACGAAAGTGAAGAAGCAGGTCCGAAATACAATGAGCCAGTGGTTAAAATCCAAGTGGAACACAGACAAAAAGGGATGGAGAGAATATGCAATGCCAGGTGTAGCGCTATTTTCTGTGATAGTTCAATACATTAGACAAAAAGAAAACAGATGATTCTAAAAACGAGAATCGAAAAATAGATGTAAAAATTCAGGATTCAGGTGAGGAGGATAATTCCGTAAATGATCTGTTAAATTTTAGACCTCCTCTTTACACAGATGATGTACAGAGTCAGACACAGAAATTACCAATACCTGATACGGGTACAGGCAAACGAGGGATGAATACACAAGAAATAACAGCCCTCGGTACTGCAAGTGCATTTCCAGCTTTACTTGGTACTAGTGGAATTGCAACTGCTGTGGATACATTGGTCTCTGTTGTTGAAGCTGTAGTTACTGCACCTCGTGAGGAGTGGGAAATTAATATTGCAAATTTAAAAATTGAGTTCGGGGAGATTTTGCAAAGTACTATTTACACCAAAGATTGTTTGAATAAACTTCAGATGAATTGAGATATTTAATCAACGAAGCAACGGGGTAAGCAAATGAGGCACACCATAACTTGAAGATTTGCAGAACAATTTGATGTTAATTTATACAAAACTAAGAGCTTGTGTAGAAATTACAGAATGGAATTGAATGAAGCAGAAATAGAAAACATATGTCTAATGACTCAGCAAGCTCATATCAAAGAATTAGCTGATTCCATAAAAGAGTGGAGAGATTAGAGGATGTTCAAGGAAAAGTGGAAAAAAGAAAACTAGTTTTAAACAGAAAAAGATTGATATAGGAAAGAAAGTGAATGTGGTCATGAATGAACCTGAAATGGAATCGGTTTTGACAGTTCCCTTTACGAGATGTGTATGTAGGGAATGATGTGCATGTTACTTGCTCCAGAAGTGATCTCTATCATTGTACTGCAAATTTTCCAAATTAATAGAGAAACCAGATAAATGGTACACGGAGATTAACAGATTAGTTGCTATCTTGAAAGTGCACTGCGCTTATTTGAATACATTGTTTCAAATTAATGTTCGTAAGGACTTGTGGACTGAATACACGTGGCTGTTGCATGGCCAACAGCGATGCCACAAAGAGTAGCTAATATTGCCCTGTGTGCTCTGGTTATGGAGAAATACAAGGCAGTGATAGATCATTTGAAACAGAAAGTGCGGGACAAAGAGATGAATTGGGCAAAGATAAATGAGAGCCAGACATGAGCAGGAAGAATCAGTGCATGCATATTGTGATAGGTTTATGCAACTCTATAGCAAATACAGTGGAATTGAACAATCGTCAAGATAAAGTATTAGTGGATTAGTGATGTCTTTCGCATCGGGTTTGTGTCTGGAACTTAGTGCACATATTCAGCAGAATTCCGAGCAGACACAGAGTACTTACGAGATAGTCAAGTATGCCAACTACTGTAGTGACTGTTTTGACTCCAAGCAGAACAAGCATTAAAAATGCAATAGGTCTCGCCTTTTATTAAGTTAAAGCCATTTGCGTTGTTATACAATACCATTAGCAAAGCAAATGGCTTTAACTTAATCAAAGGTCATACTGCAGCGCTTATACTATTGGATCTAAGCGCAGCCTTCGATACTGTGTCCCACCATATACTTATCCAACGCTTGCAGGAGGCGGGAGTGACGGATGTCGCTCTCCAGTGGTTTCGGTCTTTTCTGGCAGACCGCTCCTTTAAAGTGGCTATACCACCTGGTCAATCTGCCACTTATCCTTTGGAGCTCGGAGTACCACAGGGATCTTCGTTGAGCCCGACAATGTTCAACCTCTATGTGAAACCGTTGGCTGGTGTCGTCAAACAGTGGGGTCTCACGATGGCCTCATATGCTGACGACACACAGCTAGCGGTGACACTTAGTGAAGACCCTGAGGTGGAGGCCCCCAGATTCCGTGCGGGTCTCTTGGCAGTAGCCGGCTGGCTTCGCACCAACTGCCTTCAGTTGAATGCCACCAAAACGGAGGTGTTGGTTCTAGGGAAGCACGCGGAGTTCTGGGGAAATCAGTGGTGGCCATCGGAGCTTGGTGTCACTCCTATTTCAGCTGCTGGAGTGAGAAAT
Organism: Triturus cristatus; assembly: GCF_964204655.1. NCBI lineage: Eukaryota > Metazoa > Chordata > Amphibia > Caudata > Salamandridae > Triturus > Triturus cristatus. The sequence goes on from NC_140580.1 coordinate 32,365,553, forward strand.
TTAGGAGTATGGGTAGATTCTGCGCTGACCTTCAGAGATCACACCAAGAAGGTGGCTGCCACGTGCTACGGAATTTTGCGTGGTATTAGGCCGGTCTTAAAGTATTTTGATCCCCCTACCAGACAGCTTGTAGTCCAGGCCTCAATACTTTCTCGGCTGGACTACGGCAGCTCATTGCTGTTAGGGGTGAATCAAGCGGAGGCTTCTAGGCTCCAAAGAGTACAAAACGCCGCGGCACGAGCCATTGTGGGCCTTCCCAGACATTGTTCAGTGTCTGGTACCATCACGGCCTTGCACTGGCTCCCGGTCAGACAGCGAATTAAGTTCAAGGCGCAGTGCCTGGCCTTTAAAATTCTGAAATCTTTTTCGCTGCCGGCACTTGTTCCTCTTCTTACGCCCTATATGCCTTCGAGATCCTTGAGATCGGAGGGGCTTCATCTGGCCATCTGTCCACGCTTCAAGTTGAGCAGAATGGGTGGCCGCTCCTTTAGGGTGCTAGCGGCAGGCCTATGGAATTCGCTCCCTGTACACATTCGAGCTCTTGAAGATCTGCTCACCTTCAGGCAGGCGATTAAAACCTTCCTGTTCCCGGTATCTAGTTAATTTCCTTTCTTTTATTGTGTGTTATGTTATAGCATCTGTCAAAGCGCCAGGACGCCCCTTTGCTGGGGCAGCTGTGCGCTATAAAAATACCAAATAACATAACATAACAAAGGCGAGACCTATTGCATTTTCAATGCTTGTTTATTCTGCACCTAGGCTCTGTCTGCTGTGAGTCTTGTTCTCAGATGTTTCTAGTCTCTGTGTACCACTCAAAGTGTGGGAGGCTTTTGCTCTTTAGGTTTCCTAGATATCAGTCTACGGACTGCTGGTCTTCCGAAAACAATTACATGATCAGCCCTGGACCAAGTAGCGTTAAAGACTGTGGGCAATCTCATTTAGGTACTTTTTCATAAAATTAAAAACATTTTTACCCATAAATATACTTGATTAAACCCAGACTTGCTCCCATAAATGTTGCACTAAAGAAAAGTTTATACACTTCAGATCCTAGGTCCCCGTCTTTACATCTTGGGCACTTTGGATCAGCTTCAAGGAGCTATTCAGGAATTAATGTTGGATTATAAATAAGCCTGAAAAGTTAAAGAAAAAGAGAACGCGGATTGTTAGTTTCTCAAAAAGAGTATGCATTTCCTGGAAAAATTGAAAAATTCTGATGTGGTTTATTCTATGCCAGCCTTAGTTAATTTCTCTTGAATATCTGAAAATTAGTTGTCACCAGTATAGTTCAACCATAAACTGGCATATCAGACTGAATATCTTGCTTGCTGAGACGGATCAAACGAGAGTGTGCCATAATAGATGAAAGCCAACAACAGAGTTGAAGGTATTAAAAAAGGCACCTCTAGTGGGATACCGTATTCCACCTGAATATCAGAAAAGGGTTTGATTGAACCACTCTGCGCTGGATCTCCATTAGTCTTAATTCCTTTTTTCCTGCCACTTTATCATCAGATAGTGCTGAGGAAGTCATAATTTCCCCAGAGTGGTGCCGGTACAAGAATTTGAGGGGTCTTATTATTCATTTGTGAATAGCACAGAATATTTTAAGGTAAGTAGTCAGGATACAAAATGTGATTAATTTTTTAATTTGAGATGGTGAAATATAAAACTATAACCTTTCATTCCTTTTTGACCTGACATGGACCACATTAAACTGTGGTACAAATGACATACTTTAACATAAATGAAACATTTTGATAACCACAGCTACTTGAAGATGCATTCCCATGGCAAAAGGGACACCTTGGTTCTGTTCAATGTGGCATGGGATGGGTTTGAATATTTAACCCTCAAACGCAGATGTAGAGTATTGTCTGCAATGGATCTGTCGGTGATTGGCATTCTAAATATGGCGGATAGGGTAGAGCTTCTTTTACTGGTCTATCCACCAGTTTCCTTCCAAACAAACATTGACGGAAGAGCAGGAGTGTGGAGAAAGAGGTGGACAAATACAGATGTTGCAAAGAAAATGCTCCAGACGCTCAGTGCGGTTGACTCTGCATCTACCAAACTCTAAGGCCTTTAGTCAGTAGCGGCGACCATAATCAAAGGGTGGTGAAACTGGTGGGGCGGATGGGGTCGAACGTGAGGTGTCGCACTGGGCGGGGGAATACAATATAAAAAAAATGTGAACTTACCTTTTGCAGCTGGCCACCTCCAGCGTCGCATCTCATTGCGCCACCTCTCCTCTTCCTGCTTGTCCCAGCAGCCCCTGGGGCAGACTCTCTGTCCACTCCCCCCGGTGGGATTTGTTTGAGCAGGCAGATAAGGCACCCTGCTCAAACCAAGGAGTCTGTGGGGTTTCTCCAGCCTGCCAGATCAATGCAGCTGGGCTGAAGAAAATCTAAGTGCGCATGTGTGTTTTGGTCGGCTTGAGACGGCCGGCCAAACACACGTGAGCACTTAGGGAGTGGAGTGCACTAGCACTCCCCCTCCCCCTCCCATGCTTCGGGGCCCGCCCCTGCCAACACCGCTGGCTAAGAGCCGGCAAATGTAAAATAGAACAATGCAAGAACATTGTTTTATTTTACATTTGCTGTCTCTGAGCCAGGCAGTGGGGCGAGGCTCTTCCGCCATTGCAGAGGAGCCACCACTGCGTAAAGTCTTGTTGTAGATGGACCAATAGTACTGTCAGCACAGAAGGTGAAATCAACTACTGTGTTCCTCACACGATGAGAATGTAAACCGGTAAAGCCTTTAAAGTTATAATAATATCTTTAGTTTTGGAATGGTGAATCAAAGGCCGCTCTGAGGCGTCCAACCGGCGATCACCCGTTTTATTTTCAACAACTGTTCTAAAGCATTCATTTTTAACAAATTAATGGTATTTCTTGATGTTTTCGTATCTGTTGTTCCTCGGAAAACATGGGCTTTCGGATTACAATTTTTAGAATCTACCTCAACATTCATAAAGCAAACAGCAAACTCCCCATTTGTGTCTTTCACAAGATCTAAGCTTGTCAATACATTGATTACATGGTAAGCCTTTTTTCAGTATCGGATCCACGAAACGATATTTCAATTTTTAAAACGTTTGTTTCATTTCTATGTTCTACATGTTTTGTGCATTACTCTTAGTTTCTTGCACTGTAATACATGCGTTACTGTTAACTTTTTGAATGATTCCTGCCAATGAAACTAAGTATGTTTCATGACTGTATGCGAGATAAAAAAACAATGTTTTAATATTTGCTAAACTAAAAAGGTCCTAAATGGCGGAGCTGGGTATTGTAAATCAGAGCAGACACGACGCCTGCTTGTGTCTGTGTCAAAGCTATGACATATTAAATTTAATTTCGAACCATTTGCATGAAGTAGTTTAAATACATTTCCTGTGACATGAGAAAGCTGTGAGCACGGGATGCAGGACATGTATCACCACGAACGGAGCCCCACAGTCATGATTTCATAGTTAGGAGCTCGGCAGGATGCTGCGTGTCTCCCTGTGATGGCTTACTTTAATTTGCATCCGATCCCTCTTTGTGAGCCAGAGGAACAAATTGATGCCATCCTTCACTAAAAAGGATCCGGGTTTGTGTACCGGAGTGCATGCTTGGCAACAGTGGTGCGGGATAAAATGACAGACAATAGTAATAAATGCCAATATTTGTGCCCAAAACAAAACGTAAACAAGCACGGCCCGTCATGGGACGGACAGAAGATGTGTATGCGGGGACTGCCTTTACTGGCGTCGAAAATAAAAAGTCCCAAGTGTATCACGCCGCCAGTAAAGCATCCAATCCCCGCATGCACATCTTCTGCCTCGTTTGTCTCCCCGCGTGCACGCTGGAATCGTATCGATTCCAAAAGGCCTCTGCATAGGCAGGGCAGCGCATGCGCTGATTTCGCCAGGCCGAGACCTAAAAACTTTGAGGAGAAGTTGATGATTGCGGAGACGAAACAGATTGAGCAAGGTAGTAGAAATCAAATTAATTCTGATATGGATTTTGTGCCATCTGTAAGTTCTACAAGGAGTGATATAGTGCCGATACAGACCCATGGTAAGGGTAAAGGGTTTGTGAGCAATTCTGGAATGAATGCTAATGATAATTTGTGGAAAAAGGTCACTGCTTGTCATTTCTGCAGGACAATTGGTCACTGTGGAAGCGCAAGTGTAGACAGAACCCAGATCGAATTTAAAATGAGTTTGTAGCCTAGACTCAGCAGAATGCGAATAATTCACACATCCAGTTCACTGTTCCAGTCCAACAGATGTCTTTGTAAAATGTGCAAAATCAGGGGCAATTCCATACAAATATACCAGTAGCTCCACTGTTGCAGCAGAACATGAGAAATACAATTGCATACAACCTAGGATTTCTACATAATCCACTGATTCAGAGCAATCATTTCCTCAGTTTTCACCTGATGTTACAAATTTGAAAGTCAGTTTCTGACAGGATATGAGGATTGTATGCTTGGTGAAGTCCTAGAGATAAATGAGAGTGGTTCATATACAGATGGTGAGGTGAATTGCCACCCCATATTGTTTTTAATCAGTCCATTCAATGGGGACCCCTAACCTGCCCTTATCAGGAAAACAGGGCCAAGTTGTAGGGACAAGCAATAAACATATTACTGATCAATTTTCATAAAGTGTACTAGTTAAAATAGGGTGCAGGAAAAATGAAGACCAGTTAATATTGAGCAATTGGAGTTCTGTTAATGTACTTAAGAGTGACTTGTTTTGCAAGATGAAATTGTGTGATCTATGGCATGCCAATGAAGATTGAAGAGGCAGTGTTGAAAATAAAATCACAAGAGTCGAGTTGTTCCCTGTCCTTGCAAAAGATAACTTACCTCTTGATTTAAGACACCAAGTGAAAAAGAAGTATGTGATTTCACAGGAAAAGAAATAAGATTAATAAAGAGTGCAGAACCATTTGAAATCCAGATCAAACCAGATGCAGTATATCCTAGAACTCGACAATACAGCTCTCAAACAAGGGAGACTAGGGAATCAAGTCTGTCATAGAAAAAATGTTAGAGCAGGGTATTTTATGAAAATTGCTTGGCAAGCCATGCATTTCACCTGTAGTGGGCATTAAAAAACTGAATGGAAAGTGGACAGTAGTCTTAAATCTTAGAAAAATAAATGAAATTGTTGTTCCATGTTGTCTGTTGGTACCGAATCCTGCTTTGATTTTGCTTCAGATATCTGCAGATGCAGAATGTTATACAGTCATTGACCTATGCCAAATGTTCTTTTCCATTCCTCTTCATAGGGATAGCCAATATCTTTTCGCATGTTGATTTCTCAATAAAGTTCTAATTTGGTGTTTAATCCCACCAGGGTATCGAGAAAGCCCTTCAATTTTTGTTCAGAGTCTAAAGAAAGATTTGGAAAGTCTGCAATAGCCCGGTAACTCAGGGCTGGTGCAGTACATAGATGCCCTTTTAGTGGCATCAAAGACAAAGGATGATTCAAAGTTGGATACAGTTACACTCTTGAACCATCTTGCAGACACTGGTCATACGGTCTCACCTACAAAGATGCAATACTGTAAAAATAAGTGATTTGTATTGCAGACCATATTAAAAAGAGCAAAAAAAGTGTTCAAAGAACTTGGTTTACAGTCCTGAAAATGAATTCTGCAACTATGCACAGGAAAGTGAGGATGTTCTTGGGAATGGTTGGCTACTGTTGTCTGTAAATTCAAATATTTTCACCTGATTGCAAAGCCTTTACTGAGGCCTACTCACACTGATGTAGAGGATCCGGTGGCATTTTATTCAAGAAAGCCTTCCTAAAGCATAAATATGTTACGCATTGCTTCTAAGTTAAGCCTGACTGCTTTTGTGCCAAGCTACCAGAGGTATAAGCACAGGCTAATTTAGTGAATTTGTATGGTTCACCCTGTCAGGGATTGTTGCAGTTGCTTGAATAGGGTTTCATCTCACTCAGCCAACAAACCAATTTATCACAGTTATCAATTTCAATTCAAAAGCATGGTGAGATAAAGTGGCCTGTCACTTCCTTCTGTGCTACTTTCGATCAAGTAGCCAAAGCTCTGTCTGGTTCTCTGGTCTATAGCAGCTGTTTGCCTTAAAATTGAACAAAGTGAGGGAAATGGTATGGAATTTATGCTATATATGCTTACGGTGTTGGTCTCTCATTCAGTTGACATTTATCTGACTCATACACTTACTCAGCATCTGACAAACAGCCTCCTTACAAACTATGAACAAACAATATTGGCAGCTGAGAATATTTCAGTAAGAAGGTACATTAAATACCTTAAATCCTGCAATGCTGCTACCGATTCCAAACAATGATGGAGATAATGATAAAGACCCCGAACATTGCATCAATGTCACAAGGTTGTGTACCAAGCCAAGACCAGACATTAAAGATGTTTCCCCTTGGAATGGCTGATCTGACTTTGTTTGTGGATGGCTCATGTCTGTGAAACCATCAAGGAATACTAAGCGCAGAAAGTACCTCAAGTGGGGGAATCAATGCCTCTATGCGATCCGAGTAACAGTGTAACCTTTCATGTTCCAGCAACTCCTCCCACTGGCAGTGTACGGCCGGAACCAATGGCATACTGTAGGCTCCGAATAGCAAATCTCCAATAATGCCCAGCTCCACCCCTAGTCTCAGCCATAGCCACTGTGGGAGATACTGCTTACCATAGATATCGCATCCGGCAAAGGCAGGAAAGACGGCACAGGCCACAGAGGTAGATGGAGCAGTAATTGAAGGAGTGCACCAAGCTCCAGATTACCTCAGACTAGGTCCATGCTCACATGCTCCAGTGAAGGCCCCCTATGAACGTCAGACTAACAGATTCAGAGGTGGATGTGAGAAAAGTGCTACTGTTATATTTTAGCCATAGGAGAGGGCCAATATATGAGATCACCCTCTATGCAGGTTCTACGACGTATGACATATACACAAACTATGCAACCTAAGGCCTCCAAAATAAGAATCACAAAGAATGGGAAATAGTGGCAGGAGGTGATCTCCAAATCAGGTTTAAACTTCTTTGACCCCCAGCAAAAGGTAAGAGGCTTGGGTGAGAACATACCTAGTACCACACCAGGCCTCACACTGTTAGACCTGTCATCCTTAATGTGGTCTTTCCCCCAACATTTTGCCTTTTGTCTCTCCTTTTGTTGGTTCTTTTTGTTGGACTTTTAGCACTTCACCACTGCTAACAGTGCTAAAGTGCATGTGCTTCGCCACTAAACATTGGTGTATACCTGATTGGCATACTTGTTATACTAGCGAGTCCTTTGTAAAGTGGTATACCATATACCCAGAGCCTGTACTTCAAATTCTACTAGTGGGACTGCAGCACTCAGTTCAGTTCATAAGGCTTTATTCGGAGCTTAACACAAAGTCCATAAAAGCACATACATTACATTTTAAAAAACATCATTTAAATACAAACAAAAAAGAGAAAAAGAAAAAAAGAAAAAGATAAACCCTATAAAAACATCCTTTATACTACAGGGTCAAACAAGCGATTAAAATACAGTTGAATAACAATTAAAAAATAATACTAGGCCTTGCCTTAATGGCTTGGAGAAGAAATGTCGCAGTGAAAAAGCAGACATCGGGTGAGGGGTTAAATAACAATTTCATGGTGTCTTTAACTGTCCTAACTCCATATTTCTTAAAAACAGGTTTTAAAAAGGCTATACGAAAGTTGCCATAGAGTGAGCAGAACAATAAAAGGTGCAAAGTGCTTTGTGCGGTAGTGTAATCACAAGGGCAAGGGCCAATCGGGTGCTTTTTGATACTTGGGAACGCCACTAAATGGTGAACAATCCCAAAACGTAATCTGGTCAGAACGAATCGATGGGAGGGTCTGGTTACGAAGCTCAAATACGGTTGGTAACCTATTGAATCGCAACAACTTCCGTAAAGCATACAAGTAGTTAGGTTACTACTGACCCTCTCACGTCGCTCGGACTTTTGGATCATAAAAACAGATTTCATCTAGCTTTTGGTCAAACTAGAGGCGGCATAACTATCCTCAAATAGGTTAAAACCATAAATCTCCAAAAAACTACTCGTGACAAAATTAACCCATGGAATCTTTAGATGGTTATCAATCGTAAAACAATCCTTAATAATATCTCTGTTTAAGGAGGTCTCTTCCTTTACCCAAATTGCACGCCACAACAGAAGTGGTCTAAGGGCGACAGAATCTGAGAGATGTTGGATTCCGAACTCCCTATGCACCAAATCCGTAGAAACTGAAATGGGTAAACATAATAATCTTTTTAGGAAGAGATTTTCCTCCACTTGTAGACTCCCGGTCAAAACGTGCCCCCAAACACCCGCTCCATAAAGAGCAATTGAAAGACACCTCATCTGGTAGATTTTCAACATATCTCTGAGCCGCTTATCCCCAATTTTTGAAGCGAACGTAAACACCCCGTGGGCACATTTCGCCATTCTAGCCCTAACATGGGTGATTTCACTGGACCAACTACCTGCAGCACTCATTGTGCCACCCACACAAGTAGCTTTTCAAACATATCTTAGGTCTGCCACTGCAGTGTCTGTGTGTGCAGTTTACAGCCGCTTCGACTTGGCATTTAAAACTACTTAAACTCTCCTTTTATCACATATGAGTTGTCCCTAAGGTAGGGCCTAAGTAACCCTAATGGCAGGTTGCCATGTACATAAAAGGTAGGACATATACCTGTATCTTTTGCATGTCCTGGTAGTGACAAACAGCCTATTTTGTCTTTCCCTACTGTAAGGCCTAAACCTGCCATTGTCCATCATTGAAAATTCCTTAATACATTTTTTAAGCTGTAATTCCTGAACAGAGAGGAGTAGCCATGAGAAATTCTGCTGCATTGGTCTTCAACGCCGACACAGAGGTTGTCCGACAACAGAGGTTCCACAGCCTGCACGGTTTGCTCTGAGCGGCTCGACGATGACGCATTGCATTCACTTCAATGGAGCTCAACAATGTTACGGGACTCCCTTTGCACAGGTTGATGACGATGCAGTAGACTCTCGATATCGACATAAGCTCCATCCAAGTTATTTCATCATCGGGACCTGTCATGGTCTGCCTGAACTTTGGATTTGCATCAGTCCCTTGCGACCTCAATTAACCTTTTGACCGCTATTTCCTTGAAAGCATTATTTTTGCATTTAATCATTTAAAACTCATATCTCGATTTCTACCGATTGGATGTTTGTCATTTTGGCCTTATTTTGCTCAGTCGTATATTCTTAATTTTTCTAAACTACTTTACACATTGCCTCTTTAGATAAGCCTGACTGCTCTGTGCCAAAGTACCAGAGGGTGAGCACAGGTTATCTTTTAGTGTGTATCTAGCTTACCTTGACTAGAGTGGTGGTTCCCGCCTGGCCTGGGTGCATACCTCAGCCAACCAGTAATCCCATTTATAACACCCACAATCACCATAAACCACAGATCAACATTTATATAGCTTAGCTCCACGTCAGGGTCAATCCTTGATGGGAAGCAGTTCATTAAAGATCCCAAAGATCCTATATCAAAAGTGATCTCACAATGTGACTCAAAGTAGGAACCTGTTGAATCACACAGCATATCAACCATTATCTCCTGATATAGCCTGCCCAACTCAGGAGACAGAAGGAGCAGTGTGTATGGTCTGTAGGGTCTGGAGGTGATCCTTCCTGTAGAGCAGATTGATAGTACTCTTACTCTCTAAGTGGCTAGTCCAACAGCCACGCTAGTGGGAAAAGATATTACCCAAATACTTCTCCACTCTTTGAAAGAAGGGAGCTTTCTCAGCTAATTCAGGATGCAACCCCTATGAAAAGAGTAGGCAAAGAAGCTGACAACATGGTCACCCGAAACCTACTTGTTGCAATTTTGACCCAGCCTTGTATCCCGGGACCTCTTGGGAAAGACTCTTAGGAAAGGTCGTTTGAAAAATCAGATAGCTGAAGCAGCTCAAAATGACAAATGAGACCAAACAGCAGCTGGGCAATATAGAGGAGCAGAGTGCTCAATTTGCAGATAGATGCAATTAATTGGAACAGCTAGTCTCATACTGTAAGGATTAAATGCAAGCTGTATGGATACAAACTACTCAATTTGCGAAGTAGATCATAACTCTTCAAGAGAAACAGGAACAATTGGAGAACCATTCAAGGCGATCCAACTTGAGAATCACTAAAATACCTCAAAGAAAGAAAGGCGGCGAATGAGGGGTCTGTGTAGTATGTTGAGTCATGTTATATATTCTTCCAGAGTTCTCCCAAGCTATGCCAAAGTCTATCAAGGAGAAGACATTTTAAGCCTAGAATGAGTTTTCTTTTCAGCTCTATTCAGGTATGATTATCAAGACTGCACATAGGCGTAAGGAGTTAAGAACTATGATCCCTTTGTTGTACCCAGACCTCTTTAGTGCAGATATCAAAACTGAAAGTTTTCTCCAAAGGACGATTTAATATTTTTCCTTTGGTGTCAGAGGTTCAAATATTACTAACAGAGCTAAAAGGAGCAACATAATCCAGCTGGAACATTCTCAAGAATTGACCTAACAGGACTAAGCGTCTGATGATGAACGAAGATAAATGTTAAATTACAAATTGAGGTCATGGGGTGAAGAGATGGGGAAGGGTTTGTGCAGGAACAGGGAATTAGGAACCGGGTAAGATTGTTAATGCCCAGTCATGGCTTTGATTGCCGTCAGGCTTAGGGTGGGAGCTGAGAGCGGGAGGTTGGGCCGAATTGCTGCTGTAGTTTTAAGGAGGAGGGGTTCATCGGGGTGTGACAGGAGTAAGGGGTATTATGTAGCACAAAAGGAAGTATCATTTAAATATATATGATCAATATGTTTAGAGCAACTGCTGACCGCGTGGAATATGTTTCTAATACCTAGTAATGTAAGTGGAGAGATGAATCAAGCTCAAGTAAGAGTCTCATTGGCACACAGGAGGGCTGCTTTAAATACTTTGACACTATGTTTACAACATACACGTGTCTGGATTTACCATGCACTTTTTCCAGTGACTGTTTGCCCACTTCTGCACTTTTAGCACTTTAAGTACTTTAAACACTTTTTTTCATATCATGAAGGAGAAATCGAATTCTTTTTTGTTCAATGTCAATGCTTTTAATAAAAAGAAGAAAACCCAGGCTATTGACATGTGGATACTTAGACTTAATCCTGCAATTAATTTTGTTGCAGGAAACCTATATCTCTCCTGTAAGTTTAAGATGTTTTTAGCTTGGGCAGATTTTAAGTGTTCCTCTTTAAATGGTGCGGCATTTGGAGGAGTCTCAATTATTTTTAGCTGAGCATCTTGAAACAGTAGTACTTGAAGATGATCGCTGGTGCTGGGTTAGTTGTACAAATGTAGCAATTTGCAGAGCTATTGATAGTTTATATGCTTGGGTGGAATACAATACAGATCCTTTATTTTCTCTCTTGGACTCTGTCATTACTGTCTCAGGGAGAATAGTGATTGGGGGTACTTTCATTTTTTACAAAACCCAGCTCTCAATTCATCATCCCTGTATAAGAAACAACTTAAGCCCAAGACAGTCAAATTAATGAAACAGTACAAGGCTAATTTGTTGTTGATCCTTGGTTGGGTCACGTTGTTTCCTTTTTAATGATAATATGCATGTGACAAAAGTAGGTTTACATGATCTGCTCAAGTGGATTTTTTTCTGACCAGTACAGATATCAAGCTAGCCGATATGCAGGTCTTACCTATTGGTTTATCTGACCAGCCAGCACTCTTACTACAGATAGAGGAATTTAGGAGGCCCCAGACTGTGAGGGGATGCCTTTTTAATAAATTATATCTTGAAACCTTAGGAGGAGGAAAAAAGCCAGCAATCTGGAATTAGAAACTTTGGTCATGGAAAAGTATGAAAAAGCTATGAGAGTAGACTCAAAAGAGAATAGAAGTGACCTCACCTAGGCTAAAAACCTAATTTGTGATCATTATTAAACTGAAAGTTGTTTAAATAATTCTACAAGATGCTATATGAAGAAAGGGACAATGCAGGTAGGTTTTGTGGCAAGCAGGCAGGGAAGAATAAGCTAGCAGTATTATTAACATTTTATTATGCTCTGAAATTTGAGTGCAGCTTTGTGCCCCATAAGGAATTAACATGCCATTTTACTCCATTACAAATATATTTATGAACTGGCCCAAAAATAGAACCAGACCAGTTTTGTGATTTCTTTTTTTTTTTAGACAGTACATATCAAAATTAAATCAGGATGAAAGAGATCAGCTGTTGCAGCCCTACACAATACTATGATTAGAGGAATTTGTAACTAGTTTGTCTCTGGAGATGGTTTCCCAGTGGATTTTTTCAATTTGTTTCCACTTGTAAGGCATTTACTCAAACTGTTTTATTTGATACTGACAGACAGTAGGATACCTCAATCTTTTCATACTGGGGTGATTGCTAACTTTTTAAAAAGGGGGGAAAATCCACAAGATGTAAATACATACCAACCTATTTCATTATTAAATTCAGACTATAACATTCTTTCAAAATTATTAGCAAATAGTTTGAATAAGATTATTCATAAATTAATCTATGAGGATCAAAACGGCTTCATTTCGGAAAGGCATCTTTACATTAATACCAGTTGTCTGATTGAGTCTCCGGGCTTTTTAATGTTAGTTACATACCTGTCATGATATTTATGTTAGATGCGAAAAAAAGCCATTGATCTGGTAACCTGGGACACACTTTTTTATATCCCGTAGGAATTCAATTTCCCTGAACAATAACGGGTAACCTTCAGAAGCTTTATAAGGGAGCTAAAGCAAGACCAATAATGAATTCTCTAGAGGCAGGACATTTTAGTGCCAAAAGAGGTGCCTTCTTTTCCCAGGTCTGTTTGCCTTCTTCATAAAACCCTTAGTAATTGCAATACAGGCAATGCAATTCAGGCTGACGGTATTATCTCGCCGCTGCCTTGCAATTGACACAGAAACTTATACACAGACAACATAATGCGTTCCTTGGAACCAAATAGAATATGTTAGGAAATTATTTTTTAGATCTTTGCACTTTATCAAATGCTTGGAGGAATAATATTTCGTAGCTGTACCTCTGATCTATTGTCACCTGAACTTCATAGCTGTAACAATTACATTCCAAAGATATATTTAGGTATTAAGCTGTCAAATAATATATCTGTTCTTTATGATTTAAATTTTAAACCTCCATTAGTCCACATACAAGCACTTTTTTATAAAGACAGAATCTCTTAGGGGCATAATATCAAGGTCCGGTGATAAATATCACAAAGCGGGCTTAGCGCTTGCATATTTATCGCCGGCTATCTCGGGAAATGATCGCCCAGTTAGCGCGATATCAACAACGTGAATCGCCGAGGCTATAAAAATTCCAGAGATAGTGGGGATATCCTAGATGATAGGGCCTGTGGTCTTAGCCACACAATCCACCCCCCATGTTTGGTATGCCTTAGTCAGGAATTTAACAGATGTTAAATTCCTGCGATAAGGCATACTTAACGTTATTTTAAATATCGCTAACCCTCCTTGTCAATATGACGAAGCTGGGTTAGCGATATTTTCCCAAGGGAGTCTTGTCAGGCACGCCTCCTTTGCATCTCATTAGCAATGCGATGGGAGGCGTGCTGACAAGGGGCGCTATTGCCAGTAAACTGTTGCTAACAGCTGTTAGCGACAGCTTGCTGATAGGGCGATAAAAATATTGCCGCTTTGGCGGCAAAAAGTGCTGCTAAAGCGGCGATATTGCCATTGATGATATGCCCCTTACCTCTTACATTGCTTGAAAGAGTAGCATTGATAAAGATGACAGTTCTAGGAATAGTTAATTTTTTCTTTGCTCCGGTACGATGTGTGTCATATGCCTCGTTTTCTAAGAAGCTAGAGGTTATGATCTTCTCCTTTTTATGTAATAATTCATGCCTTAGACCAGCAATTATTTTGTCCATTTTACTCAATATTCTGCAGATTTAAACCAAAGCAATACTGAAGGTGTCATTGTGACTTTGAGCTAGTTGAGACTGAGGGCTCGATCCCGATACCGGACACCGTTGTGGTCTCATGACAGACCGACCTCCAGTCGGCGGTCCTAACCCCGCAATCACAATGCAACCTCAATTTTCAATGGGAGCTTGTGCAGCAGACGTAAACCAGCCATAGCACAAGCTCCCACTGAGAAATGGGAGATTCTGTTAATCCGTGCACCACGCGGCAGGCACCTCAAGGTGCCTGCCACACAGTGCAGGGATTAACAGGGGGGCACCATAGGTGCCCCTTTGCCCCCCCAAACTCGCTTTCCGACAGGCTTTCAATGTCGGAAAACTCAGAATGGAAAGCCTGTTGGAAGCCGAGCATCGTAACCCCAAAGGCGGAAATGATGTCCGTTGGGATTACATCCAGGTCCCCGCCTGGGCGACCGGCTTCTTGATTGTAATGCGGCAGTTGGAACTGTAACTGCGATGAGGCTCGGAAAACCTCATCTTAATCAGGCCCTATGGTGAGAGGGAACTACATGAGGGGTCCCTTGTAAGCTATAAGATTTCAGAAGAAAGTTAGATACAAAATTTTAAAATATAGAAGAAAGTGCACATTTTTTAACCTTTTGTAATATTGTACATCAGTACAACTCACCTAGAAGAAATTGAACTTAAGCATCATTATTATCGTGAATTTGTATTGGGAAAATGATTGAATGTTCTAATGACTTTTTTCACTATCATTAATTTTCTTTCACTATGTACCCCCAAGCAAAAATATAAATAAAGAGCAGCCTATGCAGTTTGTTCCATTTCTGAAATTTCTGAAGCATTGTACATGTCTGACATAATTTCAGCACAAGTAGCAGAACTGATTGCCCGAACAGGAGCGTGTTGTATAGCTGAGCGTGATGATTTATACAGACATCCAATATGGAATTGGGGTGGTTCATGACTTTGGGCAATTATAGTCACAAAGGGGCTTTATGGCATCCTGTGGTACCCTGTTGCATATTGGAGCATCAATTATAAATCTGTTAGAAGCCACAAAGCAACCTAGAGAGTTATTAATTATAAAGTGCATTGCTCATACGTCTGGTGATGATATGCTCAACCTGGGCAATCATCACTATGCTGATAAAGTCCCAAAATACTGTGCTCTTGATACTATAACTATTAAATAAAATCAACAAAAAACAAGGACAAGAATTAGAACAGTGTGATACTGATGCGGAAATTGATAGTGCAGATAATGCGAATTGTTGTTTGTTAAATCCAGTATAGACAACATTAAGTGAACTTAGTGAGCTATAAGAGGAGTTACTAGAGGATGAAAAAAAAGTAAAGTGGGAAACAACAGTTTGTAATAGGGATTATAATGATCTTTGAGTAACTCCAGATTTCCGGTATGTTCTTCCAGATTCAGTGCTGCAGGGCATGAGCAGGTTCCTGCACTGACAGACTCATGTAGGGAGAGACAGTATAATATGGATCTCTAAAGAAAATGCTGGCACAACACAACACAATTCTGTGAAGAGCATAGAGGAGCCAAATAGGTGTCCTGTTCATGCGAATCTATGACGAAAGTGTGACTACAAGGTCCGCTCATCTCTAATGTTCTATGGGTCCTTCACAAAATCAATAACAGTTAAATAAATCAGGAAGATTCTCTGTGTTATTTGTGTGTATGACATGATGCAACGAATGTGTGGGAATGAAGAGAAATTCCGCATGAGATATTCAACACTATAGGATAAAACTACCACAAAACAGAATAAGTCGAAGGATCTTTTGAATAATACGGTCCTGAAGAAAGCCACCTAACCACTAGGGCAAGAATTATATGGCTGAAACATGTAGACCTAGTGATGTCGGAGGACATTGCATAATTCATTACATCTCCCTTCTTATTTTAACCTTGCCAGAGAATTCCCAGAATAAATAGTGATACTGCTCAGGATAACTTTAGGGAAGTTAAATACAGATCCCTCCACAACAAACACACTGAGAGCTCCCTTGACCATCAAGGTTGAGCCCACCCAGATACATGTAGGGGTGACACTTGATGACATAGCATGCCACTGAAAACCCTAGTTGGTGAGAGTTCTTTTTTAAAAAAAGAAAAGGATTTTTCTGGTTATAGGCAGTGGAAGATAATACAAGAGGGCTACAGTGAGAGCTCTTTCCTTGGATATAGTTCTAGAGTTGGAAAGTGAAGTATACTCACAATTAAACTTCTGACTTTCCCTTTGATCAATGCGATCTAAAACACCAGTGAAGAAACATTAGTCGAGAATATACATTCGGTAGATGAGTGGCCCGTATCTGCGAGAACCAGTAAAAGATTGCACTGGAAGACTCAAAAACCAGAATCTGTCAGAGAAGAACTAAAGACAATCGTAGTTGTTTCTGGGAATGATGAATATGAATAGATTATAGCTAAACGACCGACAAGAGAAAGAATGCCAAATAGAAAGCATTCACCACCTGAGCAGACCTATCTAGCATCAGTGTCTGCAGTTAAAAACTCAGATGTGAAAGTTATTGATTTAAAATTGGTGGCAGTTCATCTTTGAAGATGAACTAGAAGAAAAAGAAGAATCACTGAGTACTTTTTCAATCCTGATGGAATTTGAGTTTATTAAGTGCCTTATTACGAGTTTGTCGGTCCCAGGACTGCCGTACTGGCGTTTGAGGTCCGACCACTGCGAGCTAGGTGTTCCGACCGCCGTATTACGAGTTGTGCAGATTAGCTTTGCGAAAACCGCTGCCGAACCACTGACACTGCCAGCCAACTTTGACCTAGGTAGCCACCGTAATGGGGGTATAAGGCTGTGGGAGGCTCAAACCACCGGTGAAACCGCTGGCTCAATTACGTATTGCTTTACAGCCGGTGTGACCTTGATGGTCTAACCACCACTTCTGAGACAGCGGAAAGAGAGGGATAAAAGGCCAAAATTCACCTCTACTCATCATCTACCGCCAAGGAGCACATTGCACATGTCCTGCCGCTGCTCTACATGCTCGACCATGTTCAAAACCCACTCCGTCGCGGACATAATCGATGATGAGTCATACAACAACCTGTTGCCGTACGCTCTTCTGCAAAACGATGCCCTGCCATGGACAAGGCAAGGGAGTAGGGTTGTCCCTAAGTAATTTACACGTACAGAGGGTCCCCGTCTGGCACTGTTTCAAAATAATAGTCAAAAGTGCATCTCTAGGATGCCCTCCTAGGCCACAACACTGGTACTGCACAGGCGCACTGTACACAAATGGGCATGTGCTTGCAAATTATATACACTCATAGTGATGTGTGCATTATTTTGTATTCCACAACAGCACCTCCCCACCAATATCACATCTATTAATGTCTGTCACACTTCTTTTGCCCCTTCTCACTTGTCTGCCATGTCACTACTGATCTTCAGTAGTCAGGCAGCTTGCCATTTCTCAAGTGTTCGGAAAGTGACATTGAAAAGCTATCCCTACTACCATGATGACCTGTCACTGCAGTTCCTACCAAGGTGCTATAGTGATTGTGACACATTCACATTGCACACATCCCAGGTCCTGGTTTAATGTCTAAGAAACATCTGTATGGGTGTGTCATTGAAGTGAAACACACATCAGCTACAACTCTGTATTGGACTCTCACACATCCTCAACCTGAAAATGCTATGGCAGTCAATGGGATTACATAGAATCAGTGTGAGAACCATTCTAATGGCACAATGGAAGCACTCTCTGCAGGTTAGCTTTGCCTCTATCTCTATCAGGGGAACCCTGAAAGGCTGGGACCCTGGGGCGCAGTACATTTTGCATACGCATGACAAACTCTATGTGTACTGGACATATGACTGAAGTATATCAGGGACAACCAATAGCATAACCAAGTGCCATACATGTGTAGGCAGTAGGTAAGTACAAAGTATGAAAGCAAACACAGCACTAACAGCATCTGGCACACATCTAGATGAACTAGCTATAAGGAACACACTGCAAAATGGACACAAATCCATGCAGAAATCCACAAAGGTATGACAAGTTGACATACTCCATGTGTAGATACACAAATATCTAACTTCAGCACATCAAACACATATCCAACCTACATCATAGGGAGAAGTGCAAGCTTAATTACGTTGACAGTGGCCAGGCCAAGCTTAAATACTTAGGGGCAGATTTACAATGAAAGTGACTCAGTGCGTGACGCAAGCCATTTGGCTGCGCCGCACTGAGTCACTTTCAAAGCACAGGGATGCAACATATTTACAACAATATGTCTCATCTCTGTGCTTCCCCCTGCGCTGGCGCACAAACTGCTGCCATGCGCTGGTGCAGGCATCCTTGCACCATGGTGCAAGGATGCCTGCGTCGTGGGGAGATTGTTTTTGTTCAGGAAAGGTTCCCTTCCTGCACAAAACCAATCGGAAATTTCGTTTTTCAACTTCTATGTGTGCTGCATTAGCACACATAGAAGTTGAAAAAATGCATCTTTTCAATGATTGTTTATGTGCATGAAGGGAACCCTTCCTGAATAAAAACAATCATTAGAGGTGATTTCCTATTTCTATGTGTGCTGCAGAATGTTTTTTCAAGCTCTAAACCCTTTCCAGACAGTTGCTTGTTTTAGGTTGTTAATTCATTTCTGTATTTTCATAAGTATTACGTTTATTTCCTATACTTTGTTGTTTTTGCCCTGTTTCATTGAGCCTAGCCACTCCATGGCTGACTGGAATTGTGGCTGTACCATCTCCTGTCTTGGCTGGAATCGAATGACATCCCTTTTCATTTCTTTCGACATTAAGATTAAGATGGAAGCTACAGTGCATCCTTGAAGTGAACATCCCCAGAGGATGTGCCAAGAGTGCACCAAGATTGAGCTCAGCAAGTCCGTTTGAGTCTGCCCACGTAATTATTAGGCACAAGGTGTTGCCCGCACCCACTGCTCTTCTACCTCCATGGAGTAGTGGCCTTTCCGCTGCCAACTATTACCTCACGTTCTGAACAGCATCCAGCTCACTGGTATTAAAAATCTAAGACATGGGGGTCTATTAGGATGGCGGGTGGATGGCTGCCGCCGGTCCGGCTGTGCATCCGCCAGACCAGCAGCGGCCATCTGCCCGCCAACGAAACCCGGAAAACCGCCGGTCCGATTAGCATCGTGGTCGTGACCGCCACGTTGTGATTTTCCGCCCGCCACTTTTTTACCGGTTGCAGTCCGCCTGCTTGCCTGGCAGGCGGAGCTGGACCGCTACAATTGTTGCGGATCAGGGCCAAGCACCACCGGCACGATTATGATGCCGGCGGTAGCCAGCCTTTCCGCTGCGGTGGAACCGCCATGGAAAGGCATGCAGAGACATGTTCCAGGGGCCCCTTTGCGGGCCCCCAATGTGTTGGGGGGGTGTGGGTGCACAGGGGTACCCTCCTACATGTCCCTGTACCAGGTGGCAGGCGCTGTGCAGTGCCTGCCATTCAGTGCAGGGATATGCAGGACATGCTCTTTTTGACATCGCAGCGGTGCTGCTGGCAGCAGTGACCGCCGCAATGTTAATCGCCAGAATCCGACTGCTGCGGTCGGATTTCAACTGTGGAGCATCCCAATTGGACCGGCGGTTATGCCGCGGTCCTTGCGGGCGGTCTTTTCCCACTACCATGGCGGTCGGGGAGATTTTCCGACCGCCATCCTAATAGACTCCATGTTTCTCACTCTTCTGCTTGTCAGCCTGGTGCCAGCAAGACTCATGAAGTCAGGCAACCAACACTAGGCAGAAAGGTTCCACCAATACTAACCTCTTCGTGGCTAATGCTCAAATGATTGCTCGTCACGTTTTGGAAGTGCATGGCTATATCACCAACCATAAATGTACGCATCTGTCCATATCCCAAGCTTTCTTAGGGTTCTTTTCCCTACTGTGCACATGGTAGGAGATTTCCAACTTTGACAGGAGTGCCTAACTTTTGGAGTATCTAATATGCTATGCAGAATTGGACACATTCTTGCTGTGAACTGTTAATTATTGCATTGTTGGTATATTATTCTCTCTCTTTACTGATTAAACTTTCTTTAAAAAAAAATCCATATTTAGCTTCCTTGGCTCAAAGATTCTTCCGATCCCACCCATTAAGATGGTGGTTTCCAGGTCAAGTGCACTGTCCTTTTTGTCCCTTAATAAGATTTCCCATCTGCCTTTATACAGGGCTAATGGAACATTCTCTCCCTCAGATAAGCTAGGCATGCCGGGGTCTTAAGGTTAGGTCAACCACATCAATTTCTTTCATATTCATTCTCACCATCACAGCGTGAGCTACTCAAGGTTGTCCCCTCATCCTTTCTTGAATGTAACAGCTTCAACTCTTCCTCTGCAAGAGATGCCTTATAAGGAGCTGCACTTGGCTTGTTCCTCAGCCCTTCTTCTGCAATATTGTTTGTCTTCGACCAGTACTCACTAGGCGCTGCAGGTGCCTGCATTGGACTTCACAGGCATGCTAGTAACCAATGGCCTTCTGGCTGAAATCTTCTGTAATAACTCTCTGTAATCCCAACACTTTAGGCCAGATTTCCAAACATTTTCTACTGAGTTTGCATCACAAAAGTGGAACCAGAGAAATCTTTATGATCTTGGAGAGATGTCTTCATAGGAAATCTGAGCTTTTTAAAAATGTATGTGTGGTGTTACATCTTCTAATTCAGTACTTCCCAAACGTTTTAGAGCAGCAACCCAGTTTTTAGAATGACAAACTTTTGCGATCCACCTAGCTTTAATGGACATGAGGGGGGTAATTTGCATCACAAAAGTGATACAAACCCACCAAAAATGCAAAATTGTTTTTGTTTTTAAATTAACTTACCAATAAAAAACTTGTTTTGCACTGGAAAATGTCCTTGAAGTAACGCAAAGCAGGGCTTTTCATTCCTCTGCATCAAGGGGGCTGTCCATGGAAAGTACATGGTTGTTCCCTTGCAACCACTCAAGCATTTTGACACAAAACCATATCTACTAACAATAGTTGACAGAGTTTAGCAGCACAAAACAGTGCCTTGACGTAGGTGTTAAATGTGAAATGCTTTTATTTCTACTAATTTTCCAACTTTGCATGTGTGCTGCACTGCATAGCTCACTCCTAAGTGGGAAATGTTCTAAAGTTAGTTAGACAACTATTGAGTATTGAGTATTCTCACATGTCAAATATCACCTGACAAACACTAATGCAATACAGTTGTATTAAATATATAAGAATGCAATCATAAACAATGCAAGTTGTACTTTGAAAAATAAAAGTATTACGTGCTTAAATAAAATATAGTGTCGGATTAGACACTTTGTGAACAGTGCGCAGTTACAGACAGGTTCTCTTCCTGTCACTAACCTACTAAAGTTAGTCTTAGCATAGTATTTTGCACTCCCAGTACAAAACGTATGCTAGACATAACGCATGCAACTTTGTACTATGGTGCAGCAGTGTGTGTGTGTGGCACTAGGCAACCTGATTTGTGTGTCAGTTTTGTGGGAAAGAGCAGGATAGCGGCATATTTTAGTAGATATGGTACCTTTCTGCACTCTTTGTCTCTTGCAATGCAGCACAGCAACTTTGGTTGATACGCTGCATTGTGTGACAACTTTGTAAATCTGTTTTTTTGTGTTGTTACCCATCTGCTTTCTCCATGCCTGGAACAAGTACTATAGTCAAGGCGAGCTGCTAAAATCCCATCCTAGCTGCAATCCTAACTGAAGGCTGAAGTCCAGCATGGCCACTAGCAGACCAACACTTCCTATTTCTCTGATCTATCTCAATCCAGCATTCATGACCCTGGTGTGCACAGGGGCATAATTCTTTAGAAAGGTTGAGCACACCACTAAGTGCTCTGCCTCTAAGCATGCACATGATCACTTATCTTGGGGCCCAGTGGGGACAGGAAAAAGGTCACAGCCTGCTGGATTCACACCCGAACCAAGGCTTCAGTTTACATGTGCAGTCCCTGTATTTTGGTAGTGTGTTAGCCGTACAGCTATTTCATCTTCAGTAGAGCAGTGCAGCTGTACGATAGCTTTCCATGGGCTGTCCAGGGTTGGTTTGGGGGGTGGGAGTTGTATGGGCTATGACAGTTCCTTACTAATTACTTAGGGCTGGTTAAGAGTTCAGTGGTCTTACCTCTGCCACCGCGGTCCCAAGAAGACTGCCGCAGCAGCAGACTCCCGCCCACTGTATTACGATGTTCGCACTGGCCCCGGTGTGGTGTTTCTGATGGCGATGTATATTTTTTCATATATGTCTAGGCAGGTGAGTATATTTTGACTGCAGTGTAAACATATGCATGACAAGTGAAAAAATATCTATTACCAGTACTTTCCCATTGCTGGAGTCAGGACCATATGTGCCCAGTCCAGTCAATGGGTAAATACTGCAAAATGGACTTATCGGGATTTTAGTGGCAAAAGTGTTGTTTTCTTTGGTTTCAAGATGCTGCTGTGAAGGGGGACCTGAAGAAAGGGATCCACTTGGGAGACTGAAGGAAAGGAAAGGAAATGGGAGAGTATGTACCCCAAATCCTTTGATTTTGCCTGCTCAAAGGAAGCGGTCTTTCCGTCACGGTCCACTCATCAAAAGACCAACTTGAAATTCAGATGGAGGTGAAACTTCTCTGTACCACCATATGGCAGCTGCTTTCTCCCGACCGACCGCCGTCAAAGCTGTCTGCGAATGGCTGTTGGTGTTGGCAGTGCGGTATTTCGAACCTCAAACTTACAACATTGCAATATGGTGGGGGAACCACCTAGTCTGTGGTGGTGAATCCAATGCGATGCTGGAGGTGGGACCAACAAACTCATAATCAGGCCCTTAGCCTGTCTTGGCCTGGCAATGTCAGTCAGATGCATTCTGCAGCACACATAGAAAAAGCTAAAAACTAGGAGAATTGAAAACATTTCTCCTCGTTGCGCCTCCCTAACGCCACCCGTGGGGTATCTTCAGGGCCGGACTGGGAACCAAAACCGGCCCTGGTAAAGTGCTCGGCCGGCCCCCCGGGGCTTGGGGGTGCCGCCGAGTTCTTTGCCAGGGACGGTTTTCTGCCGATTTTGTTACAGGGCCGATTTTGCAGTTATGCTGCAAAAACGGCCCTGTAACAAAAACGGCCCCCTGGGGCCCAAAACCGGCCCCCACCCGTGCGGCGCACCGGGGGATTGCCCGGTGCCCGGTGCCTGCTACGGCCAGTCCCGGCCCTGGGTGTCTTTAGATTCTGACACATTCCGGGGTTTACGATTTCTTGTAAATCTGGGAATGCTTCAGATTCCATGGGTGTTGCATGGGAACACCCACAGCAACACCCATGGAACACCCCTTACATGCAGCTTTCTGCGTGAAAGGGGCACATATTTACAAGGCCATGAAAGCCACGTAAAGTGGCTTTACGTGGCCTTGTAAATATGTCGCCGCATATTGTGCCACCGCAGCATCATTTCATTACAAAACTGCCACGAGGGGCCTCATAAATGAGGCCCTCAATGTGCAACAAAGGTGTGTTCATACTTCAGGCACATACATCTGGGCTACTAAAAGTCCCCCTCTCGACCTCTTTCCTAAGCCTGGTCTGATGATGTTAGGTATGTTAGGCTTCTGCTAGCCTGCTCTCCTTGGCCTGCATTGCTCTGAGAAGGAATTTGACTAGAGTGGACAACATCGTCCAGACTGTCCCATAGAGGCCCTAACCTGGCTGGCCTTACTTTCCCAAATAACTGAAAACTAATACCCGTAACCATATCCATTATCACCATCTAGTGGCCACCTATCCCTTTTAGTTGGGTACACCACATTGCTTGTTGGGAAATCTCAGCCTCACCCCCTAATATTATTGATTAAGCTGTGCTCCTGGGCTAGGGCTATCAAAAGCAGAGGAAATTAAATTTATTTTCACCTACAGCCTACAGTAATATAAAACAGAAATTCTTTCAACTGGTTACAATACAACATTGGGCAAAAAGATATATTTTTCTCCCACATTGTGCCTCTGAATTCAAGTGCTCGATTACCATTCTATTGTTGTGCTAGCATAAAACATTCTTTGCTAAAGGAACTGAGAGCCCAGCTTGACAGGTTGACCTGCTCTCTCCAGTGCCATTCTGCTCCATGCCAGCCACATGGTTATTGATCATCTGAGAACCATCCCCTTTTTAATCTAAAATATGAAATAACTCACTTAAAATTGTGAAATAATTGAGTTTAACACTGTTTCTTAGCAAATAACATTGACACTGTCAGATGAAGTTCAACCAAATCAACAGGATTGGTTTGCCATTTCACGTACATATAGATTCAGGAAACATTGGTTTACTGTTTTTAATTGTGATGATTAAATAAGACTTTTGTGCATGTTCCTTTAACTTGTTGAAATTTAACAGATTTTGACCTAGTATGTGCCATACATGTTCATCTTGTTTTCTATAGAAAATAAAAATCCACTGTTAATACTTTGACAGATCTTAATGGCTGTCCTTATCTCTGGTGATTTTGCTACCACTCTTACAATATATCTCTTAATATTAGGGGCATCTCATTTTTTGCTATCACGGTGCCACGGCTAGGCATTGCCCAGACCTAGCGTCAAACAGATTCTCCTGGTTTTAAGGCTTGGTGGCAGGAGTTTATATGGTTGTGTGGGCTGGAGTCCATTATTATTAAGACCAATTGTCACACAGTGCATGAGTTATGGTTTAGCCAGGGCTTCAAGTGGGCCGGGTCTCACTGGTGCTGAGCACCAGCAGTTGTTTAAAGGAGACCTCGAAACGGGTCTCTATTGGGCTCTGTTTTGTGCCCTGGCACAGGCAGTCCGTTTTCTTCTGGACTGCAGTGACAGCAGGCACATCGATGTGCGCGTGCCCACACTGCTCACTTCTCACTAGTGGAGAAGTTATGGCATGAGATCCTGCCAGGTGAGCGTTGTAGGGCGAAGGGAAATCCTTTCACGAGAACCATTTTCTCTCTTGATTTCCCTTCTCTGTTTGAAACTCAGCAGCAGCAACATTGTCGTGGGGTCACCAGGACTTTAAGTGGAAGCTTTCTTATATACAAGCCATAGTTGCTGATTATTTATCTTATGCAACTAACAACCATTGACAAAGCCAATAGTCCTGACTTCTTGTAGGTGTGATGTTACTTGTATCATACATCTGGATGCAATGACAGAAACAGCAAAATACAAGTCGGGCGGCACACTATGCTAGGCACAGATTTTTAGTTTACGTGTTTTTAAGCCACGTCCTTAATTACATTGGCCACGCCCCTTTGAGAGACCCCCCCCTAGTTTTTTCATCCCACTTAAAGCCCTGGTTATAGATTAGGGGGATAATGACTTCTCTTTCACCCGAATGCCTCCATGAGGTTTTATAGGCGTTCTAGATCTCTGATTTGTGAATATGTTTTGAAGAGCTCAATCTTATATCTATATTCACTTGATGATAAAAGTATGGTTTTTTTCAGATGGGTGTTTTATGGATAACTATATATGCAGTTTAATGTCGATGTATAGTGATTTGGAAGGTTGTGATACTTCCCAAATAAAAATATATTTTTTTTAAAGTCCACTGGTGTATTGGTGAAAATTGATAATGTTCTTATATCAACATCATTCTAATTGAGTTCAGGGTTTCAAGATTTTCACTTGTATATGCAGACTTTTTAGATTGTTGCATAGAGTTTTCTTCAGTCCTTTACATACAATGTTAGTATGAACACCGAATCACACATTAAAAGGCTGTACGCATCTGCCAGTCTACTACAAACCTAAGAAATACACAACAGAAACTAACCCTTTCAAAACTGTAAAAAACTTCCAGTGATGGCTATTTTAGAGGGGAGGGCTGTGAAAATTAAAATATTCTGTAGCCTTGGTAACCCAGGTACTTACTATCCCCGGTACAGAAGAAACCTTCCTGATAACTTTAACATGGGTAGAAGGGTGGGGGATCCCACTCTCAGAAGTAAACAGTGCAAGAAATGAAGGAGGAAAGGTCTCTCCACAAATATTGTTTGAGGCCACAATGCAGGAAGTAGGTGACTCTAAAGCACCCTCTGTCATCAGGGTTCAGTTTTAAATGGGTTCTCCTCCTTCCTTTATAACAGATCTCAGCACGTACTAATCAATCACATTCTTTCCTACCAGTCCTCAGTTACACTAGGCATCCCCCAAGGTTCCACTCTCTCCCTAACACTGTTTAACCTGTTGTTGGAGCCCTTGACTGAAATCTTCAAACTCTTGCACATCTCCTATTCCATCTATGCAGATGATACTCAACTCTCCATGAAAATGACCTCATCCGATGACATCAACACCCTTGATAACACCTTGATAAAAACGCAACATTCGCTGACTCGTAACCACCTCAAACGCAGTGCCCCTAAAACAGAATTCCTACTGATCTCACCACCTAGTATCGTCCCCAATATCAAAGACTGACTCCCTTATCTTACTGCCTTGAACTGTACTCCATACATCATTGACTTGCTAAATCCCTAGGAATAATTTTGAACAATACCCTCACTATGCAAAAGCACATTAGCACTGCCACCTGAGGAGCTGACCACCAACTACATGCATTAAGGAAACTAAAACCTTTCCTTCCAGAAGCAGATCTCAAGACAGTTGGTCAAGCACTTGTGATATCCAAATTAGACTATGGTAGTGCTACCCTTGTGGGCATCCCAAAAAGCTAAATCGCTCTTGTGATGGCTACCTTAAACATGGCAGCAAGGCTCATCACCGGCTCAAAAAAAAGGGATCATATCTCCCCCCACATCCAATCTCTGAAACGGTTATACTGTGAGGCCAGGATCCATCTCAAAATTGACTGTATGACCCATAAACTATTGCATCACAACACCCCTTCTTACCTGTCTCAGATATTGACCCTGTCTGGTGGAAACAAAACTCCCAGAAGCACAAGCTCCTTAATGCTTAAGCCACAAAAATTCTACAAAAAGAAAGCCTACAATCGATCCCTTTCTGGAATGGCCCCAAACATCTGGAGCTCTCTTCCTCTGGAGACTAGGTGCAACCCATCCCCCTCCATCTTAAGAAAAGAAGTAAAACCTCTATTAGCCAAAAGACTTCTCTCACATTGAGATAGTGTCTCCCTCTCCTCAAGAGCTACACTTACCTGTCTGTGTGTGGCTCCATTTATCACGCCCGTCCACATCTCCAAGATTTGCACTGGAAGTTCATTTCCCAACTATCTACACATCGCCCGACACCTATTAGACCTTCCCATGCCATCCTTTCTGATGATTATGTGTGCCTGTTCTGTTCTTACCATTATTCTGACTTTATTATTTGCTCTATAACTTTTGCTGCTTGACCTACACCATATGTATATAGAAAATTGTCTGTATCATAATTTCCTTTTCGTTATGACTGTAAAGCAACCTGTCACCCAAAAGAGTCTTGTTTGCACTATATAAAACTCTTTAAAATAAAAACAAAAATGTTGGATTGGCCTATAGGGCTGACAGGACCGGATTCTTGCCTACCATATAATCTCAAAGAATCCTCTCAGGTCGCCAGGATCTTTTTTATCAACTAAATAGTGTAGAGGGGAGGAAATTCAAATTTCAATACATAATCAACAGAATCAAAATTTCCCAATTCAAAGGACCACTGTCTCCGAATATAAAATTTTAAGATTTTATTACAACCAAGAATAACTGCACATACAAACACCTCAAAACAAGGTGAAGAAAATAAATGGGCACTGATACAAAGGAAATTCTACGTAGGAGTCTCATTCAACTCAGAAAAAGAAGGATAATCAATTCTAGAAGCATCAATAAACCAATAGTTAGTCCAATCTCTACATCTGAAATCATTAGCCTAAAAAGAAAAAAACAGTTAGACTATCCCTACTCTATCTCTAAGGTGACAACCCTACTTAGCATTTCCCTTCCCAGGCAAGAGAATAAAAAGGTGTCAGAAGTAAAGACTTCCTTAAAAGTACATTCACTTAGTCAGAGCTCGTTCTAAGATGCTCCTTCTAGCTTCCCATCTAAACCTCAACTGCCCAACCCACGGGGTACTGTCCCTAATACAAAATCCCAAAAACGTAGAACACGCCCTTCGGCACACCTCTTCAGACAGGTCTTCTTCCAGTACTTTTCTAGTGAAATTTGTACTTTATCCAACGACGGTTAGCTTGACCTTGGGACCCAGGCACCTTCTCCGCTGAAAGTATCATCCGCAAATTCTAATGTACTCCCCTGTTGTCTTCTAGTACCATCCTAACTCCTAAAACAAAGACCTGGGGGCAGATCTATGTTGCAGTTGTGACGCAGCGGCGGCGTAAACCCTGCGCCACGTTGCGCCCTATTTACATCGTGACGCATCTATGGAGATGCGTCACGGTGTAAAGCCCTGCGCCACATGAAACCTGCATCAGGTTTCATGCGGGCGTTTCCACGCAGGGGGGGCGTTCCGTCGCAGGAACGCCCCTGAAAAGTGACTCAGTGAAATCTATAAGATTTCACTGAGTCACTTTCCCAACGCTGATGCGTCAAAACCCTGCGCCTGCTTGAAGCAGGCGTAAGGCTTGACGCACCATATTAGGTATGGGGTAGGTTGGAACAGCCCTGAAGTTGTTTCGCGCTTGGGACACAACTTCAGCACTGCGCCAACCTTACGCCGGCAGATACGTCACGCATCTGCTTGTCCTTGCGCCACGATGCACCGCATTGTAAATGCGGCACATCTGCGGTGGCGCAAGGGCAAACTTGCGTGACGCATCTTCCCTGGCGCATCCATGCTGATTTGCAGGGATGCGCCAGGGAACATAAATCTGCCCCCTAGTCTCTCTAATGAGCTAAATGTCCTTGCACCTGCAACAGAAACATGGGAACGAAAAACTTTTCTCTTCTCTAAGATTTTCCATTCTCCCGAAACCCAAAGCCTTTACCAAGTGAAATCATTTTCAGCCTACAACGTTTAGCTAACATAAGAAATAAACAGGCCTTTCTCTTTAAACGTATATGCAATCAGGTCTTTACACTGTTAAACACTCCTAAATCACACTTTAAGCATTAGTTTCATCACTCTTGTATACGTGAATAAGCAAACTGCACGTGCAACTTTAACATGGCACACGTTAAAACTAACACATTGCATTACGTGAAAATCAAACATTATGCGTTTACTAAAATACATTTGCAATAATCTACGACATTCCTCTTCATGAAAAGCATGATTACATTTCTAATCACACCTAAACTACGTTGATTAATATGTGGGTGCGGACTAACAGTGAATATGATGCACCCCTACAAATTTCAGAATAACGTGACGCTCTATCAGTTCAATCAGGCAGTGCCCGAAGGGCAGGTCCAACAGGTCAGTGTGTGGGCCGTTTTTATTGTGGTTTGTGAGCCTGGTTTGTAGTCTGGTGGGCCGTTTTTTACTATTGATTTCCCTGATATGAAAACAAACATTGCCTTCAGAAAGCTCAAACCCATGCAGTCTTCCATACCTTGCAAACACTCACACAGCATGCGTTAGCTGCCACAATTTGCAAACATATGCCACTTTTGTATCTATCTAATTCACTGACAGGTTTATTTTGGTGCATGGGCCTATTTTCTGTCCCAGGCCCACTCTGTCAGTCATACCAGCAACAGTAAAAACAGGCAGGAGAAAAACAAACCTGTCAGCAGCTTCAAGGGCGGAGTTAGAGGCAGCCATTGGCTGCTTGCCGGAAAGGTTATCGTCTTCACGAGTACTGAAGGGTAAAGGCCTTTGACTTTAAATTGTTTGTCAGTTGACAAAAGCTCTGGCCCCAGGTATTAGAGCAATGCTATCCACAACACCTGTCTTCCCTGGCAGCAACTCTACGCTGGTGTCACTTTATATCGTCTCAAATGTTCTTTATAGTCCAATCTTCTCCAGTTACCCTTGGTCCTTGCCTGTCGCTGTAGACTGTTATCTGACATTCTTGGTTTGCAGACTCCGGCAACCTGCAGGCACTGGATCATTGTTTATTTATCAATGTATTTATTTATTTACTCATTGATTTCTTAGGTGCCATATGCCGCTAAGCACGTCGTTTCAGAGCACCCAGAGGTAAGAAGAAAACAAGCACTGACTAATGCAATAAGGCTATCTTTTATATAACTCACGATCACATGCACAGACAAACAACATTACCGGCACACATGTACACACAGAAAGCAACAATAAATGTACAAATGTGCACACAGCCAACATGCATACAGGAAAAAAGCACACACAAACAACACTATAAGCACAAAGAAAAAACCATTTGGGTACG
Organism: Triturus cristatus; assembly: GCF_964204655.1. Classification (NCBI taxonomy): domain Eukaryota; kingdom Metazoa; phylum Chordata; class Amphibia; order Caudata; family Salamandridae; genus Triturus; species Triturus cristatus. The sequence goes on from NC_140580.1 coordinate 32,395,873, forward strand.
AAGAAGCAACACATTTGTTACATCATCTGTTTTTGCCCCTGAGATGTTATTCACTAATAAAAATGAAACGGAATTTGCCTGGGAGGAAATTCTTGAATGTCAGGAGGACACTTCACTATGTAAACTAGAAGTACAATGCAGCACACATGGAAAAAGCAAAAACGAGGAGAAATTAAACATTTCTCTTTGTTGCACCAGGTTAAGACCAGGCTTTCCCTAGTCTTAAATTTGTTGCTGCCCCATATTTACGCCATCCTTCTAAATATGGGGCAGCATTAAAATCAATAGGTGTTGCGGTGGAACACCCACCACAAGACCGATTGCTCTCACCTTTCACACTACGTACAGTGTGAAAGGGTGCCTTAATTATGAGGCAGCGTTAAGCCACGTTAAGTGGCAAAACGCTGCCTTGTAAATAAGGTGAAGTGCCTATGGCCACCACAACGTTGTGAAAATTGATGTTTTGGGGCTTGTAAATATGGCCCTGTGTGTCCTAAGATAAGCGTACAGCTCGCATGGAGGGGTGAGGACAGACTGGTAATGTTGAGGCGTGATGTTCCACTCTTGCTTTGTCACACCAACAATCTACTAAGCGTCTGACTCACCCTTGCATGTGCAGGGTGCCAGTCTGGATAAGGGCTGAACCATAACATAACTAGGGCTCACCCTCCTTGGGAAACGCTTGGGAACGTGAAAGAGGCATGCAGCACAGTGTTAAAACACTGCTCAAAACTTTGTGTCTCATTCATGAAATGTATTTGTTGAGCAGAAAGCAGTATCCTTGTCTTTAAGAGTGCATGCCTACTGCTTCTCTACTAGTTCAACTTCTTGTCATGTTGGCATTCTTTTACTGCTTCAACATCATTTCTGCCTTGTGGGGATGTTGATATGTTTATTAATGGGCCTTCTATGGTTAGCCCCTTGTTTTCCATGTGCACACACTGCCCTTCTGTTCATGCTGGTGCTGACTAGCTGCCTTAATGCTTTATAGCTTGTATTACAATAATGTATTTCTGTGTTAATCTCTCATATACCTTTGCCCATCACATGGCCATGCAGTGTGTCCCAAAACATGATAGCAGCTCCTCGATGGTCATCACGCTTCACATGAAAACACTTTCAACATAGGCTTTAAACTCACAACAACACCCCTTCAGCCACACTGCCTACATGATGTAGCCTACTGTCCCTGTGGGTCAGTGCTCACGTGCCCCACGTAGGGCTAGTAAGTGCTATACAAATTCTACAATACAGCACGTACATAAACATACATAAATACAACATACATATGAGCCCACATGCCTGCACTGAAATTACCAATCCATGAACACAATCACATGCACTCACTACACATATATCTGTACCCAAGAACAGGTGCCGATTACGATCCTGGAAAAAAATTCCCCGTACGACTCGTATCCGGTCTTTTTACCGTACGAATCGTACAAGTGCCGTACAAACTGCCAACTACGATTCGCGTGGGAAAAAGTCCATACGAATCGCATTGGGAATAATTACCCACACGTCCTCGGGTCGGAAAATGTGTCCGACACGTCCCCGGACGATTTACCGTACAAATGTGAAAAGTGAAGTCCGACCGCGCAAGTACGATCCATCCCGCGCGTCTGATGTTACAACCGGATGGAAAAAACAGCGTCCGCACGGAACTCCTATAGCAACCATGGAGACATGTGCCCGCATACGCGCCCAACACCCCCCCCAGCCGCCGTATGTACGCGCCCAACCACCCCCCCAGCCCTCGTATGTACGAGTCGAACCCCCACCCGTGTATGTACACCCCCGTACGTACGAGTCGAACCCCCACCCGTGTATGTACACCCGTGTACGTACGAGTCGAACCCCCACCCGTGTATGTACACCCCCGTACGTATGGCCCGTACCCCCCACCCGTGTATGTATGGAGCGTACCTCCACCCCAACAGTGTATGTACGGACCGTACCCTCACCCGCTTATGTATGGAGCGTACCCCCACCCCAACAGTGTATGTACGGACTGTACCCTCACCCGTGTATGTATGGAGCGTACCCCCACCCCAAAAGTGTATGTACGGCCCGTACCCACACCCGCGTATGTATGGAGCGTACCCCCACCCCAACAGTGTATGTACGGACCGTACCCTCACCCGCGTATGTATGGAGCGTACCCCCACCCCAACAGTGTATGTATGGACCGTACCCTCACCCGCGTATGTATGGAGCGTACCCCCACCCCAACAGTGTATGTACGGACCGTACCCTCACCCGCGTATGTATGGAGCGTACCCCCACCCCAACAGTGTATGTACGGACCGTACCCTCACCCGCGTATGTATGGAGCGTACCCCCACCCCAACCGTGTATGTACGGCCCATACCCACACCTGCGTATGTATGGAGCGTACCCCACCCCAACAATGTATGTACGGCCCGTACCCTCACCCGCGTATGTATGGAGCGTACCCCCACCCCAACAGTGTATGTACGGACCGTACCCTCACCTGCGTATGTATGGAGCGTACCCCCACCCCAACAGTGTATGTACGGACCGTACCCACACCCGCGTATGTATGGAGCGTACCCCTACCCCAACAGTGTATGTACGGACCGTACCCTCACCCGCGTATGTATGGAGCGTACCCCCACCCCAACAGTGTATGTACGGACCATACCCTCACCCGCGTGTGTATGGAGCGTACCCCCACCCCAACCGTGTATGTACGGCCCGTACCCACACCTGCGTATGTATGGAGCGTACCCCCACCCCAACAGTGTATGTACGGACCGTACCCACACCCGCGTATGTATGGAGCGTACCCCCACCCCAACAGTGTATGTACGGACCGTACCCTCACCCGCGTATGTATGGAGCGTACCCCCACCCCAACAGTGTATGTACGGACCGTACCCTCACCCGCGTGTGTATGGAGCGTACCCCCACCCCAACCGTGTATGTACGGCCCGTACCCACACCCGCGTATGTATGGAGCGTACCCCACCCCAACAGTGTATGTACGGCCCGTACCCTCACCCGCGTATGTATGGAGCGTACCCCCACCCCAACAGTCTAAGTACGGAGCGCACCCCAGGCCCAAACACCAGCACCCTCACCCAACATCGCGCATGTACGAGTCGTACCAAGCCAGAGACAAGGACAGCACTGTACAACAAAATGGCCGATGTACACACCGTACAGACGCTAAAAACACACGTACACAACCAGGACAAAGCAAAACAACACAAGAAGACTCCATTCGAATCACACAAAGCCACAAAACATGTCCAACAAGCACAAATACAACACATTCACTGACCTGCAACTGCCAAACTCCCAAACAGAGGCCCAAAACACAACCACTCCTTATAACACACCCACCCAAACTTCAAACACAGCCACACCCACCAATGGACCAATAAAAAGGCCCAACACACACAAAGCATGATCCTTTGCAACAGACCCACTGCTGCCAGACCACACAGAGAAACAACTGCACCATACTACAACCTCCGCTACACCTTACACCTGCACACCTTCACACAACCACCTTCACACAACCACCTTCACACAACCACCCCCTCATCACATTCACACACCTGCACAACCACACCCACACACCCACAACCATCCACACCCACACCCCTCACCATGCCCACTAACAAGAATCCAAAGTTCACTAGCCAAGAGTTGGAGGTCCTTGTCGATGAAATCCTCAGAGTCGAGCCACACCTCTTTGGAACATTGGTCAGACAGACCAGCATTTCCGAAAAAAACAGCCATGTGGCAGACGATTGTCGATGCTGTGAATGCTGTTGCGTCCACCAGAAGGACCAGGCATGAATGCCAAGCCAGGTGGTACGATCTGCGGAGGACGGTCCGCCGCAAAATGACCGACGACCACAACCAGGCCAACATCACTGGAGGAGGGCCGCCCCGCAGATGCGTACAATACCATCCCTGGGAGGAGAAGGTGATGGCCATACTGCCGGTGGTGGCAGTGGACGGAGTAGAAGGACTCCGAGAGCCTGGTGAGTACACAAACAACTCACCTCACATGGGGGGAACGTCATCCACAACCAAACTCACAATCATGCACGCAACCACCCCAAGCTATAGCATGACTCAACCACACTCCATAAACACGCACATGCCACTAGCGCCACCATGCCCCATGCACCCAGCTGGACAATGCCAAGTCACAGGCCACAGAAAACACCAACACAAGACACGGTAACCCTGATGGCGGGAGTGTGGGCCTCAAAAATCACATAGTGCAACTCAGAAGCAGACAACAATGCCCTCTGCCCATATGGCCTAGGTCACAGCCAGACAAACAGTGTGTCCCCACACAGGAAAGACTTGCCTGCAAATGGCGGACACCTTGCATGAAGACATGGGGGTGAAGGCACCTTTTTGCACATGACAGCAGCCAATGAACAGCCAACACTGTGAAAGAGTGGCAGCACACACCACCACAGCAGCAGCGCAGACACAGACACTACACCCAATGGGTGCCTGGAGATCAGAAACAAACTCACATGAACAAGCCAAGGGCCATTCAAAGATCTGCAAAAAGTGTGTGCCTAGGAAGCTGGCCTGAGGTGACAGAGGGTGACACACAGAGGGAGGGAGAGGGGGAGAGAGAGGGAGGGAGACACAGGGAGACGGACAGAGGGAGGAGGCTGACACAGGGAGGGAGGGAGAGGGGGACAGAGAGGGAGTGAGAAAGGGATACACAGGGAGACCAATTCAGCCTTGGGTGGTGTGGGAATGTCTGCTCGTCAGCAGGTGGACTGCGTTTATGTAGACAAGGGTGGCCAGTGCCTGAATCCCCCTCTCTTCTCCATGGCAAAACACTGGGCCATGTTTCAACCTGTGCACGAGCACAACGACAGCTACCTGCATTATATAAGTGTGTGGAACAACTCCATGTGCCCACGTACAGTCCAACATGGAAGGCGCCAATGCATGGCTCGCCACACCTGCTCACTCCACTGCTGACTGCAGTCACAATTGACGCAGCAAGTAAGACTGTGTCACACATAGGTAAAGTCTCAAAAGCTGTGGCCAAGGGACATACCCATGCACAAGTGCACTGTGAGTGGAATGCAAGACATATCCAAATACCCAGAGGAAATTTGCCAACTTTGAAACTAATGAAACATGGATGTTGCATGGAACAAAAATAACATTGTCTCTCACACACACAGGTTAACGTCGTGGATCACCCCCCCAACACTGGGGGGGGAAGACTCACAGGACCCGGCTCTGCGGGATGACGATCCCACCGGCAGCGACGACTCTCACCACTCTGTGGACGACCCCGACCAACCTGGCCCCTCTGGTGTCAGGTACAACTGGGCCAACCACCACCCCCACTCCTGCCACATCCCAGGAGACACCCAGGATCCCTGCCCCACCACCACAACGCAGCCAGGCTGACCAGGAGGAACACGGTGTACCGGGCACCCAGGAGGAGGCAGGCGACAGCGCAAATGCCACCCCTCAGGGGTCCGGGAGACCCGATGTGCCGACAAGGGCAGGCCAGGTGCAAGTGGGCAGGGGTGGTGGGAGTGGAGGACGGCGGAGGCGCGAGCCTGACCAGTTGGCTGCGGAACCGTTATATTCCCATGTAAGAAACATCCTGGACACATACCGGCAGGACACCACGGGCATGAGCCAGGTTGTGTCCACCCTCAACGAGATGAAGGGGACCCTCGAGGAGATCAAGACCCAGCAGGCCCAGCAACATGCGGAGCAACATGCCTGTCAACTGCGACACCAAGGGCGGATGGAGGACAGACAGGCTGAGCTTGTGACGGTGCTCACGGGAATTAACCGTTCACTCCGTCGGATAGCCGACAACATGGGCAACCCTCCCTGTGCCACCAGGCGAAGAACATCACCACCCACAGGGGTCAACTGCGACACCAAGGGCGGATGGAGGACTGACAGGCTGAGCTTGTGACGGTGCTCACGGGAATTAACCGTTCACTCCGTCGGATAGCCGACAACATGGGCAACCCTCCCTGTGCCACCAGGCGAAGAACATCACCACCCACAGGGAGGGATCAGGAGGAGGAGGATAAATCCGATGGAGCATCCCAAACATTGTCACGGCCTGCTTCTGAGGGTTCCCGCAGGAGGGCGGGTCGTCCACGGAAAAGACCGTGAGGGTCGGCGCAACAGCACCATCTCCCAGGACACCTGGCCTGGCACCTGGCCCACTGGACCAACAGCAGCACATCAGCAAATGACATTCTCTGCCACATGGACTTGCTGGTCACTGTCTGACCAATGTTGACAAAGAATGTGGCATGGACTCTGATGATTTCCAATGGCAAGGACACCAACTCCCCCAGTGAACTTTGGATTCCACACACCCGGAAAGCCCCTCTTGTCATACACCCCCCCCAACACGTACCCCAACACAAATAAAAACTTACACGATAAAGAGATGATGCCTACATTTTGCATTATTACCTTACATGTGTCTTGTAAAGTCTAACCATGCCTGAGTTCTCATATGACTTCAACCATCCATACCCTGGGGCCTGAGTCTGGCACAGGACACACATGGGTCACAATGTATTAGGCAAGACACACATGGAGCACCATACACACCCGTGATGGGCCCAACCAGCTGAGGGGGTGGCCGCACAACCGTGCCGACAGACATATTGAGTACAGCAACAGTCATGCGCAGAGGTCAGGGATCATGTGGAGTGTCCTGGGGGGCACCCAGGTAAGTGTAGACAGGTGGCAGAACCATGTCCTGCAAGCTTGAGTCAGGTGGATGCAGAGAATGGTGGCCTGGCCAACGTTGGATGCATGGGGATGGCACATGTCACAATACCCACACAGTCATGGACATCATGCACAATGCAGAGTCTAATCCCACACAAACAGCTTGCATCTTGCTACTCTACACATAGACACATAGCCACTATCACTGAAAACCATGCCAGACATGCCGTATGCACCGTGGCAACACACCAGCATTGACTGAGAAGAGGCACCTTGGAGGCATAGGGACACCTTTATTAGTCATGTATTCCGGGATGCAGAGGCAACTCGGAGTACACATACACAGGTCATGTGGATTAACATGTGGGTCCAACACTGGCACCCCCGATCTGCACCACAAATGCGTGATATCCATGGAACTGGCACACAAGTGTCGGGTAACAGCTAAACACCCCCTGCTGCTCATGGAGAGGCTGCCATACACCATTGATCCTCTGATGTGGAAGTCCCACACCATGTCAAGCCAATGCAAACCGTATGTGTCCGAGGGCAGTGTTACACACATTGATGCCATCATCACAATCCACTATCCCATTACAGATGACTGTCAACAAGTCTGACCATCTATTCAGGTGTATCCAGCTACATGTAATGTGTCCCATGGTGATGCGACATGTCTGCAGAAGAACCATATATCGACAGGGGCAGTGTGCACACATCGTAAACAACTGCCTCACCCAATACACCCCTGATGCATCCCTTACCCTAAGGAGACTTCCAAACTTGTCCGTGCGTGTAACGCTGAGTCAGCACACGATGACGTGTCCATGAGGAATAGCAGTGCCACAACAATGCAACCAGCAGACGGCATGCGCAAGTACCTGGGGATGAGAGACACACAAGAAGTCAGCCACAAGAAGCACAGCCACTTGCATGTGCATGTACTCGACACATGTAAGGATGACAACATGCTAGGTCACAATTATGACTGTGGAAATACACTCATCACTGGCACCATCACTCGAGTGACACATCCACACACACCTCTGACTCACGTGGCATACATGCAGATGGACACACACATCGCAACACATGCCACACGGGGACCAATGCGTGCACACTCAGACACTGGTACTCACCACTAAGCAAAGAAGTCGCGTATGAGCCGACTCCGGATGTCCTCTTGTGGAACCACATCCTCCACATCACTAGCCCCATTGCCAAGCCCTTCGTCCTCCACGGGTGGATGGTCCTGATCATCTTGATCCAGGATGAGTGGCACAGCTTTGTCAACTGCCATGTTGTGCAGCATGCAGCAGACCATGAAGATTTTGCAGACCTTCAACAGGGCATATGGGAGGGCGCCGCCGGTCTTGTGGAGGCACCTGAATCGGCTCTTCAGGAGGCCAAATGTCCTCTCTATCACTCGCCTTGTCCGGCCATGGGCGGTGTTGTAGCGGAGCTGGGCCGGCGTGCTGGGGTTGCGGAGAGGTGTGATCAGCCATGGCATGTTGGGATAGCCAGCGTCCCCTACATGGAAACCACATGGACATAAGTAGGACAGGAGAAGCGGTCGGGCTGGAAGTCTACGCAAAATACAGGACAGACAGAGTGTACCAACCAACAACACATGCTCGTTCGTTGCGCAGCTGCGTCATCATTTCAGGCACCCTGCTACGCCTCATGATGTAGGCATCGTGTGCTGATCCTGGAAAACAAGCACAGACATGTGAAATCACCATGTTGGACAGACACACCACAAGGGCATTGATGGAGTGGTAGTGCTTGCGATTCCTGTACGCTACCTCCTGTGCCTGTGGTGGTACCAAAGCCACATGTGTCCCATCTATGGACCCAATGACATGGGGCATCCCTCCCAGGGCATAGAATCCACGCTTGACAACAGTCAACTGTTCAGGAGTTGGGAAATGGATGAACTCATCCAGGTGAAGCAACATGGCCTCTAAAAAATCATGCAGCACACGGCTGAACATGCTCTGGGACATGCCACCAACATGAGCTATGGTATTTTGAAAGGTACCCGTGGCAAGAAAATGTAGGGCTACCATTACCTTCAGCTTGGGTGTCAGTGCCGTAGGATACCTGTGCAGCGGTTGCAGGTGTGGTGCCAGCCTTGCCGTCAACTACTCAATCAACGGTTGGGGGAAGCGGTAGCACCGTATACAGTCATTCTCCCGCATGTCAGCCAAGTCCGGAATTGGTCGGGGAAGAGGCGGCGCTCTGCAGTAATTTGGAAGTGACAAGGAAGAGTGAGTGAACTACAACAAGAATTTATATGTACTGAGCACATGTTAATCTGTCAATACACATATGCTACATAGGGAGTCAGGTATGTGCTACATGCCCTGGACACGTATGGCTGCCAGGTGACACTCCTACCAAGACCCAGCTACACACGGAGATTGTGAACCTCCACATCCCATGGCATGGGACTAGCTGTGTCCCAGTGTAAGTGAACAGCCAGACGCAATACAGGAGTGACATACATCAACATATCAGCAGAAGTAGGATGTTGATTGCAGAGACAGGTAGCGGAACACTAGATCCACAGGTCACATGACATTACACTAGGACAGCCCACACACCTTGCCATGAAGGTGTACATGTCATGACTGACCACACATACATTGAGAGGATGCAGACAGGTCCTTGTTACGCTACTCCGTGTCCCATGCATACATACACACCTTACATCCGATACCACATGTGGCCGTGTGTGCGTAACAGTGTGCCATGTCCATCTACACACAGACACATGTTGGTTGCAGCAACAGCAGATGCTTATGAGGGAACACCAACATCAAGCTAATGTGAACACACCACACATACATGACATAGTGACATCGTGCACCGTGGGTAGTCACATGTCTGGTGTGGTAACCCCTGTAGCGGGCATCAGGGGACACTTGCGTGTGTTGTTGACTGTGCGATGCCAGTGAAGCTCATCTCAAGTGTGCTGTACGACATGCACACATGTCAAAGGAGTGAAGGGCAGGTCTGGCACATATAGCACCGTCACACATAACATCTGTACACATCTCATCATACATCTATTGCCTTCACAACTCAGGAGTAATGTGCCACCTCACAGCCTTTCACACCTGTGCCCCACACATGTAGTACTGGCCAGACAATGCCTTGATGTCCATCCATGGACAAGTATGTCAGCTCTATTCCTTTCTGTGTGCTGCCTGTCACCACTGTTATGTGTGTAAGGCACCGTACATTCGCTCTGAGGGCGTGTGTATGTTCCCTATCACTATGGGAGTGCTGCCGTAGGCCTACCCATAGTGATAGTGAGCGTACACGCGTGTGTACGGGCCGTATCACTATGGGTACGCATACGCGAGCAAACCCATAGTGATAGTGAGCGTACACGCGTGTGTACGGTCCGAATCACTATGGGTACGCATACGCGAGCAAACCCATAGTGATAGTGAGCGTACACGCGTGTGTACGGTCCGTATCACTATGGGTACGCATACGCGAGCAAACCCATAGTGATAGTGAGCGTACACGCGTGTGTACGGGCCGTATCACTATGGGTACGCATACGCGAGCAAACCCATAGTGATACGGACCGTACACACGCCTGTACGCTCACTATCACTATGGGTGTGCTCGCATATGCGTACCCATAGTGATACGGACCGTACACACGCCTGTACGCTCACTATCACTATGGGTAGGCCTACGGCAGCACTCCCATAGTGATACGGACCGTACACACGCGTGTACGGGCCGTTGCCATGCATTTGGGGTGCCCTAGGGCCCCGGGACGCACCGTACCTGTGTGTGAATCTCCAAATTACATAGGGGACACATGAGGGACAAGTATAAAGCCCTACATGCATGCTGGTTGTCATGGAGACCAAGTTCAAAGTTTGAATTTTTTTCATCAGGTGCCCAGCAAAAGTCGGTTTGAATGAATCTACTTTGTTGCAATGTGGTTGTGGAGTTTACATCCTGCTCAAGAAAAAAAAAGCAAAGCCACTGACTGTGCTAGGTTTAAATGGATTGGAGGAAACATAGGATGCAAATGTGAGTGACCAATCACTCTGTACTCCTGTGCATGAAACAGGCCAGCAAGGCAGATATAAGGCAGCCAGGTCCCATGAGAGAGCACTTGCCTGCACATCTTTTGATTCTACAAGACTGCTGCTGCTCGTGATTCCCTGGCACCATGTCAAGGTCTGTGGAGAGGGCCCAGCCATTCACCCTGGAGGAGAATCTGGCATTGCTGGATGTGATCCTCCCACAGTACCCCATGCTGTATGGGCGACCAGGGTTTCAGGTGAGTGCAGAGTCCACTAGCACAGACTGTGTCCCTTTTTTGTGACTGGGACTTCTGGCATTGTGTCCAGGTGTGACACACATGCATTGTACTGTGGAGTGGGTCCCAGGGGGGGAATGCCTGATGTCTCCCAGCCAGAGCATGCTGTGGTGCATGTCTGCCGTCCTCATTTGCATTGTGTTTACTGTGACAATCACTGCATGGTGCATGCCACATTCTGCCTGTCTAAGCCTCCTGGGAATGTTGCTTCTACAGTCCTCATGTGATTATGTGGTCAGCCCAGTGTGACAGGTGACTGTACCCACAGATGTGTGTTAGTTCAGTGTACCTGTGCTGAGAGTGTCCACATGATGTGTTCGTACCCTGGACATCGGTGTGTGTAAGTCCCCTGTCATGTGGGTGGGTGCATATGTGGAGTGTAGCGCCCAAGCTGCATGAGGGATGGATATACCCTGGCCATCTGATGCGAGCAGGGAGCAGTGCTGTGTGTCTGACGTGCAGAGCCAGCCCCACACCTGTGAGCCCCCCCAGTCTAGTGGCACATGTGCAGAGTGAGGTTTGTAGCTGCATTTGACAATGGTAGGTGAATGTCCTGTGCCTGTGTGTGTCTGTGTACTCTGCTGAGGTAGCGTCAGTGGCCTGTGGCATGTGACTGCTTTGAGGTGCTGCACATAATCATGGTGTACCTTCTGATGCACAGTGTGAGTCTGGATCATTTATTGTGTCGTACCCCTCATGCCACCTGTGTACTTTCAATGGCACGTGGTGCATTTGCCATTACACAGAGAAAAATGTCCCTATGACAAAGGTGCAATGCTTTGGCTGCATACTATGCCTTGTTGAAACAAGCTAAATTGTACTAATGTGTGTCTCTGTGACATGTGGCAGGTGTATTGATGTAGTCTCACTTTTTCAACCCCACAGGTAGGCGCCGCTGCCAAGGAGCAGATCTGGAGGGACGCCATCAGTGCCGTGAGGAGGACGGATGGTCGCAAGCGGCGCCTGGCCCAGGTGAGAAAACGCTGGCAGGATATCCGGTGCTGGACGCGGAGGATCGCACGGGTCCTGCTGGGGGACTCACCTGTGGGCCCTAAGAACCATGGGCGTCGCCTCCTGACCCACATCCACAAGCGTGTGCTGGCGGTGGTCTTTCCAGACATGGACAGGCGCTTACGGGAGAAGCAGCAGCAGGAAGGGGGTAGGTACATGTGTGTTTGTTGTGTGTCACCAGCATTTGCAAGTGCGCAGTTGCATGGATACACTGCCAGTGTTTAATTTTGCAGTGCAGGTCCTGTCACACACAGTATAGCGGTGCTGTCCTTCCTCCCTTCCCCTCCTTGCCATGTGTTCCCTGGTCTGTGTGTAGTCACTCTTGCACAAGGTCATCTGGGCTGGCAGTTAATCCACGTGACCAATGCTTGTAGCATCATGTGTGGGGGTGGTGTGTAACAGGTTTTGGCACCTTGCCTGTGCCCTGTCCAGTACAGTACTTGTGGGGTCCATGTCAATTGGCACTGATGCTGAGTCCAGACATAGGAGTATGTTTCTGAAGTGTAATGCCTTACAGCAAGCATGTCCTATGTTGTGGCCTGTGACATGATGTGCATGAGTGTGCGATACGCAGAGTGCAGGGATGGTGGCCTGTGTTGCAGTCATTACCATTCAGGACCATGGAATATTCTGGCCACTACTGTCCCCTGGGGCATACTTTGCTAGGTATCATGTGTGTCATCACAATATCTGGACACTCTCAGTGTCTACAGCATAGGATGTGCTCTGTGCCATTGTCCCCTGGCACCATGTATATTTACGTAACGTGTTCTACAAGTGTCCACTGTACAGCCTGACCTAATTTTCCTCGTTCATACTCACGGTGGCCAGTGCCTGTGTGTCTTGTTACAATTACTGATGATGGCCATTTATAAATGAGATCGTTGTACAGGCACACATGGGGTATTTTGGGTGCAATATGGGTTTCTGGCAGCCCATGTGTATTTCTCCCAGACTAAGAGATGCAAGTGCTTCCTGTGTCTCATCACATTGTCTCATGTAGGGGGTGGTTGGTGCGGGCAAGGCCTACATGTCGACCCCTGAAATCTCATTGCTCGGTCTGGCCAGTGTGTGCTGTTTGTCTGGACATACACTCAAGGTGCAGTGTCCCATTCATGTTGGGCATGTCTTTAAGTATTACCTTTGCAGCATGTGCCTCAAGTTCATGGAGATGGTCCCTGCTCATCCCTAGTTAGGGCAACGCTGTGTGGTGCAGATGCAGTGCTGGATTGTCCCCAGAGCCTGGCTCCTCTGTCCAATTCCATATCATGTCATTTGCAAATGTGTCATGCTCTCCATAGTTTCTCAGTGGCATGGTGGGTGAACCAACTGTGTGTTGCAGGGCCTATATATGTACCTTGTATTGTAGATGTTACTCATCTTTCATTTCAGGCTATGCACTGTAACCTATGTTGATTTGACTCATGTGACATATGTATACAGGTGTCTGATTAATTCCTGTTCATTCACCTTGCCCACAGCATCATCGGGGGACACGGATGGAGACACCGGCACGGACCGTGCGGAGGGACCGGGCACCAGTGCCAGCAGTGACACCTTAGCTGGCACATCGAGTGTAACTGAGGCTGAGGGGAGTGAGCCGGAGGACCTGTCCACTGCCACCACAGATTATGAAGCTGACGGGTCCGAGGCTGACCACTCCGAGGGGGCGGAGGATGCTCCAACAGCTGACAGCAGCACAACATCTCACCCCGCCCCCTCCATTGCCATCACCGGCCTCCCACTTGCTCGTGTCCCTTCCTGGCGTGCTAGGTCACCACGTGTCTCCTTCCTGCCAGGCACCGCACCCCCTGCCCCTGTATCCACTGCTGCCGCCAATGCCGAGTCTGTGGACATCTTGCAGCAGTTGCAGGTTGGTCAGGCTGCGATGCTTAATGTCCTCCATGGCCACGGCCAAGTGCTCACCAACATGGAGGCATACTTGGAGGGCATTTCAGCATCGCAGGCTGACCAACGCAACTTGCTGCGGTCTATTGACTCGACACTGTCTGCAGCAGTGGGTCTCCTGCAGCACTTCGTCCCACCCCCTACCCATGCCCCATCCACACTTCCCACTCCCATGCCTGTCCCACGTACACCCAGACGTCAGCATGCACACACCCCACCAGACACAGGCACCACACCAGCAGGGAAGGCAAAGCGCACACCTCCTGGCACGCACACACAGGGTGAAGTAGGCACACCCACTGGGTCGGGGGGGAAACGGAAGACACGCAGCCAGAGTGGGAGTCCACATTCCTCACGACCACCACCCTCCAAATCCACTCCCCTCAGCTCTCCTGGCCAAGAGTCGGACACAGGGTCAGTCCTGCCCAGTCTGTCCATCAGCCCCAGTGTGGCACCACCCCGCAAGCGGTGGAGGCAGGACACCGGCAGGGGAGTTGAGTCCCCCCCCTGTCCACACCCACCCCCAGTAGCGTTGCGACCCATCCCTGTGACCCCCTCCTCCTTGGGGCCTGTGGCTCCTTCGGGTGCAGGGGAGACGCTGAGCGACCTGGCAGTAGTGTGCAGCGCCGTGCTCGAATCCACCTTTGGTGCTGCCCCACCCCCTGTGTTGGAGTCGTCCGTCCCTGCACCCACAACACATCCCCTTGCCCCTCCTGTCCCTGCAGTGCCTGGTCCTTCCCCCCAACATGATGCCCCCCCCCCCCCTGTGGAAGACAAAGGAGTCTGACTGTGCAGGCAAGCTAGGGGACACACGTACCACTGTGTCCCCCATCCGGATTGGAGTCATGGACTGCCCTATGGGCCTTGTATATATTTACATTTATGTTGCTTTTTACTTACATCATGCTGAATAAAGCAATTTGTTTTTTCCTTTGAACACTACTGTTTATCTGGTGTTGCTGTTGGTGGACCAGCTCCATGATTTTGGGTGGTGATAATGTGTTGGGTGTGTGGGAAATGTAGTCTTGTGCTGGTCATAGGGTGGACCCTGGTATCTGTGTGCCATCACAAGCTGTTGGCTAAATTACTTTGTTCATGTAAGCAGTTACTGCATGGTGACATCGTCCCAAGGTGTGTTCCTTCCTGTGTGACCTGACATCTTCCCTGCAGGGTGTTTCCACTATGTGGTGCTGAGCTGTGTCTACATCAGCTGGGGGTGTGACGGACTCCTTCAACTTTGCACATGCATGCTGTGCGATGTCTCCACCTGCATCATTTGTGGCATCCTTGGTGGTCACTGTACTTGTGTGTGTAGACTGTTGAGAAGACTTCATGTGGACAAGTTCTCTTTTAGGCGCTATGCATGTGTGTACTCCCAGCCTCGCACACATGTGGTACATGTACTGCAGGGTCTTTGTGCACCTGACTGACATTTGTGGGCATTGTATCTGTGGGTACTCCACCCTTTGCGTTCCATGGGCACTGCTGGGAGGACTCTGCACACACCCCTCCTGTGTCTGGGCACTGCTGGGAGGACTCTGCACCCACCCCTCCTGTGTCTGGGCACTGCTGGGGGGACTCTGCACCCACCCCTCCTGTGTCTGGGCACTGCTGGTAGTGATAGGCACCCACCCCTCCTGTGTCTGGGCACTGCTGGGAGGACTCTGCACACACCCCTCCTGTGTCTGGGCACTGCTGGGAGGACTCTGCACCCCCCCTCCTGTGTCTGGGCACTGCTGGGGGGACTCTACACCCACCCCTCCTGTGTCTGGGCACTGCTGGGAGGACTCTGCACACACCCCTCCTGTGTCTGGGCACTGCTGGGAGGACTCTGCACACACCCCTCCTGTGTCTGGGCACTGCTGGGAGGACTCTGCACCCACCCCTCCTGCGTGTGGCCATGTGCGCTCCATACATACACTGTTGGGGTGGGGGTACGCTCCATACATACGCGGGTGTGGGTACGGTCTGTACATACACGGGTGGGGGTACGGTCCGTACATACACTGTTGGGGTGGGGGTACGCTCCATACATACGCGGGTGTGGGTATGGTCCATTCATACACGGGTGAGGGTACGGTCCATTCATACACGGGTGGGGGTACGGTCCGTACATACACTGTTGGGGTGTGGGTACGCTCCATACATACGCGGGTGTGGGTACGGTCCATTCATACACGTGTGTGGGTACGATCCATTCATACACGGGTGGGGGTACGGTCCGTACATACACTGTTGGGGTGGGAGTATGGTCCGTACATACACTGTTGGGGTGGGGGTACGCTCCATACATACGCGGGTGTGGGTACGGTCCATTCATACACAGGTGGGGGTACGGTCCGTACATACACTGTTGGGGTGGGGGTACGCTCCATACATACGCGGGTGGGGGTACGGTCCGTACATACACGGGTGGGGGTACGGTCCGTACATACACTGTTGGGGTGGGGGTACGGTCCGTACATACACTGTTGGGGTGGGGGTACGCTCCATACATACGCGGGTGAGGGTACGGGCCGTACATACACTGTTGGGGTGGGGGTACGCTCCATACATACGCGGGTGGGGGTACGGTCCGTACATACACGGGTGGGGGTACGGTCTGTACATACGCTGTTGGGGTGGGGGTATGGTCCGTACATACACTGTTGGGGTGGGGGTACGCTCCATACATACGCGGGTGTGGGTACGGTCCATTCATACACGGGTGGGGGTACGGTCCATTCATACACGGGTGGGGGTACGGTCTGTACATACACTGTTGGGGTGGGGGTACGCTCCATACATACACGGGTGTGGGTACGGTCCATTCATACACGGGTGTGGGTACGGTCCATTCATACACGGGTGGGCGTACGGTCCGTACATACACTGTTGGGGTGGGGGTACGCTCCATACATACGCGGGTGGGGGTACGGTCCGTACGTACCCGTGCCCACGCTGTGGAGTGCTTGTGCGGCCCATACCCAGGCCTTTGGCACATGGGTACGGGCCGTACCGCCATTGTTGGGGTGACGTGGGTGTGGGCGTGGTACGACTCTTACCCACGCTCTTAAGGCGTGGGTACGGTACGTACCTGTATTGTTGTGTTGCCGGTTCGCGTCGTCGCCCACTTCCGTTGTGGCGGACGCTGGCGTTGCTGGACACGCCCCCACCCCCTCGAAGTGACCAGGGCCTGGAGGTCAGGTATGTCCAGGGCATGTGTGCTGTGTGACTTGGGTGGGGGTTTTGTGTCCTGCCCCCCCCCCCCCTTTGCCCCTGGGTGTTGTTCTGACCTTCTGCGGCATCTGCGTCGGTACCTGTAGAGGAGGTCGACTGCTATGAGGGCCGGGATGACACGTAGGTTCGGGTCCATGTCTGTCCGTCGCGTACAGGTGCTCCTTGTGCGCGTCGTCCTGATTTCCCGGCAGTTTTTGGCTGCCGGAAAATATTCTCCGCGCGGGATGACGTCGGTGCGAATCGTACTTCCTGGTTCGTGGAACGCAGGCTGCATGCGTCCCGACGTCACGTCGGCGCTTTTCCTGATGTCATTTGTGTGTATATTTTCCTCGGTTGGTGTTTTGTACGTTTCGTACGGAAATAGTGTTTCCGTGCGAATCGTACTTTCATGTTTGTAAAGTTTTGCAACCGGGTACGAGTCGGACGGAGAATACGCTCCGACCGAAGTTTCGTACCCGGTTTCTCCAGGATCGTAATCGGCACCCAAATGCCTGGTACTGAAAGTAATAACAAAGAAAGATAAACAGAAGCACACTAAAACAGAAAAGCTTTTATTTAAAAAATTATAAATGGGAAATGCCTCTTATATCTATAGCAAAACCAATTATCTGCTGGGTAATTTAATGATTTCATGTATTCTGCTAAAAAGGGGGATGTCCTACATAGCTGGAGGAGGGAGAAGGATGATGTTCTGCATAACAGACTATCCTGCATTGTTTGGTGGGTGGGGTCCTCATAATTGCAGTGAGGTAATCTCCATTGCTGGAGGGATGTTTCTCACTACTCTACATTGCCAAATGTGGGATTGCATTATACAAATGTGCTTAAAATTTAATGTGCATAATTCTCCATTCCATTTCGAACCGTTGCTTTGCTTTTTTAACACTTTTTTTCTTGGCTCTTTAAATACACACAATATTTATTATTTTACTACATTTGGTACCTTAATCCTAACCTTCAAATACATGTATTTATTTAAAAGTTATTTAATTTATTAACTTAAACCTAATCTTTGAATATTGTATTACAATTTGAATTGATGTAACTCAACAGCCTGACCATAACCTATTAAATATTTATTAATTTGTAATGTATGTAATTAATTTAATATATTAACTGAACCTCAGTGTAATCTTTCAAATTACTTTATTACTTTTAAGGTTGCAGCCTACCAGACAGAGCAGCTGTCTGATTTGCTAACAACATCTTGGGGACATTCAGAAAGCTGACCTTGGAATGCATTCTGCCTGTTGCTTACCATTAGCTTTGTTGTTTGTAACCAGCATTTTCTGCTTTCTATTTGCTGGCTTTATTTGCTCTAGCCTGTCCAGCTTGAATTCGTCACCACCATTGCCCAAACCTTATTCACAATATCCTTCTAAGTACTCCCTATCTGTAAACAGGCCTTTAAATCTTGTTCTTATCTTGTCACATTTGCTGTTGATTCAAAGACAAAGGTCAAATGTCAGACGGCATCGTCTTAGCTCCACTCAAAGCGACTCCCCTCTATGCACCTTCACTCTATGCCACATGCCACTACTGTCTATGCCACTCTACTCTGCAACCCTGCACTCTATGCCTCTGCACTGTATGCCAATGCACTTAGAGTGCAGTGGCAGAGTAGAGTGGCGCAGAGTAGAGTGGCAGAGAATTCATTGGCAGAGAGTGCAATTTTGTAGAGTGTTATAGAGTGCAGTGGTATATGCCACTGCGTACTATGTTACTCTACTTTAACCACTACACTCCACCCAATGTACTCTTCAACGCTTTACTCAAAACCAATGCACTCTTCACCACTACATGCTAGGCCACTCTACACTGTTGCACTATATGTCACTGCACTCTATGCCACTCTACTCTACTCTGCACCACTGTATTGTATGACACTGCTCTCTACAGCACTGCAGTCCACACCAATGCACTCTACACCACTCTACACCACTGCACTCTAAGACACTCCACTCTGCAAGACAACCCTCTCCGCTACTGAAATCTACACTACTCTGCTCCAGTGCATTTTATGTCACTGCACTCTATTCTGCACCAATGCCCTGTGTGCCACTGCACTCTACGCCACTCTAATCTACTCGGCACCACTGCACCCCATGCCACTGAAAAATAAAGGTAGCTTGTAGACAGAAGACAAACTAGTTTAGCCGAAATGCGTAGACGTTTGTCTGTCTACATGCTACCTTTATTTTCAAAACATTTGCTGAACCACGGGAATGCCGTCTCTGGAAGCAGTCTTCTTGAGCCGTTTGAATATTCATGCGTCCTGGTGCACCTGCGGCAGTCAGGAAGCACAGTGCCTAAGTCCCTCAGTGTGTGTGTGTGTGTATATATATATATATATATATATATATATATATATATATATAGAGAGAGAGAGAGAGATATAGATATAGATATAAAATTAAAAATTTGAATAATAAATCTCCGGGTGGGTTAAATGTTCCTGGAATACACTTTGTATTTTACATTTATTAATACATTTGATTAATTACATATATTTTAATTTCTCAAAATGTATATACATGATCCCTCACCCTGGCTTTTTGTGGATTGGTCACCACGATGCAGTGACCACAATGTGGTGGTCAGATGATGTAGTGGTGCCGATGTAGTGGGAGTGCACCTGCTGGAGAGATGTGTATAATTCACCCATACATTCCTGCGCCCGTGCATGCCCTGCTCTTGCTCACCTTTTCTCTTCTGATTGGATTTCCATACCCCATTTGCTGATTATATTCATCGCCATATCAAGGCACCATTAGATAAACGTACAAAAAATAGGATAATGGTAGAAAGCCCAAAACCATTCTTCTCTAACAAATTGCTGGGACTCCAGTCACACATATTGTTTCTAGCTAAGTCTAGGAAAGACCTCAGGAAAGAGGTTGTCGTGGATGTCCAGTCATGACAAAGTTTAGCCTCCCCTCTTCAAGCAGTCTTTCCAGAGCCCCTTTTCTACAGATCCCTTCAATTTATCAAGATTTGACACCTGAAAAAAGGTCTCTCGTATTCTCATTCAATTCCCCTAGACTTAGAAAGCAGAACTGAGATGGCATAGTGACTTGATAATTTAAAAACCCAGAATGGCAAGTTTCTTTTTGGTACTATTGCAGATTTGGTCATTGAGTCACATACTAGTACTAATGGCTGGGGTGCAAGATGTGGTGAACTCTCGACTGGAGGAACATGGTCGGAGTAGGAGTCCATATTGTACAATATTGGTTTAAAACTTCTTGCATACTCCTTGGCTCCTTGGTAATCAACAATTATTTCAAAGGCAAAACTTAGTGGTACACACGTACTATGATTTGTTACATCAATCATCTAGGCGGAACCAAATCTCATCCTATTGCTTTTCTCACAAAGAAGTTCTGGGAGTTTTGTCTTTGAAATTACATATCAATAACTGAGGAATAACTTAGAGTCCACAACTGGATTACAGACTGGCATGCAAGACACTACATAGATTATAGTGACTGGCATCCCCACACCTCTGTCACAACACTCAGCTACCTCTCTGGAAGGCTGTTTCAAAGGCAGTGGCATCAGTTGCATTACATCAGGACTGGTTTCAAGGAGATTCCCCATTTACAGTGATCTCTAGGTGTCCTGCTCCTCTCTGTCCCCAACCAGCAAACCTGGTTCGGATAACTCTTTTTTGAAAATCTCAAAATTGGTTGCATTTCATCTGGAACTCTCTGTAAAGATTTTGATTCTAACGCCCTCCTTTTCATCTTTCCATCTCTACAGTTCAATCCAGAGGGTCTACCTCAATCAATCAATCAAGATTTATAAAGGGTGGCAAATCACCCGTGAGGGTCTCAAGGCACTGGGGCTGCTAGCTGCTTGGTGGTGATCTATTCATTTCATAGATAATTAGGATCAATGAATTACATAGTTTGTTTTCCAGAGTCTCTTGGAAATATGAAATGAAGACCCTCAGCCACACTTTCAAGAGAGCGGTATATCTTGGTTCTCAACTTATTTGATTAAGTGGAATGAATCATCATTGGGTCTAAGCATCTGAGTGTCCCGTTCTCCAGGTGTTCATTATCCTCCGCCAGGAGGAAGACTGTCTGGTATACAACAGTTGTGAGTGGGAAAAGTGCAGAAATAGTTGGAAAAAATTAAAAATATCATCTCTCCTGTGTAGATTGTCTTTATTTTCACAGGGAAAGGATAAGGTTAAAATGGATGGGCAGTGCTTGTTTGGGTAAATATAGGTCCAATGCAACCGGTGAACGGTCGCTTGACATAGCCTATTTTGCCCCTATAAGTAGGTTAGCTTTCTTCAGGACCAAAGGAGTCAGCATCTCATGTATTGACCTGCAGGGGGAACAAGCTTTACAACGCAACTTTTACAACGCACTACCATTACAACGAAACTGTTACAACGCAAGTGGATTTACAACGCATGCCATTACAACGCAAGTCTTTACATCGACTTGCGCTAGATGGCGTGCTAACATTACAAATAGTGTAGTTTACTATCCCAACACCTTCCCTACTGTTAAGTGAACTGGAGTTGGAATAGTAAATTACACTTTTCTAATGTTAGCACGCCATCTAGCGCAAGTCAATGTAAAGATTTGCATTGTAATGACATGCGTTGTAAATCCACTTGCGTTGTAACAGTTTCGTTTGCTATAATCTATTGTTGTTGTTGTACATCTTCCTCATTGCTGTGCTGCATTCTGGATAAATACTGTTTAAAAACTGGATATTATGTATTTAAAATATTGAGTTGCAGATGCTTTTCATATAAGGACCTCGGGTGAGCGATCACAGGGAGGTGTATTTTCCCTATTACAGTGGTCAGAGTATCATAGGGAGGTGTATTTTCCCTATTACAAGTTCAGTGAGTCTTTGGGAGGTGTTTTCCCCTATAGGGAGGTGTTTTTTCCCTATTACTAAGTTTTGGAGTCATTGGGAGGTGCGTTTCCCTATTACAATGTTCTGTATGTCTTAGGGAGGGGTATTCCTCTGTGGGGAGGTGTGTTTACCCTATTATTGTTAATTTGCTGGTGGTGAGTACCCATCTAATTAGTTTCCCTAGGGAGGGGGATGGGGGTCATTGTATTTTCTTGCGAGTATTTTCTAATTTGGGTGCTTTATGTATTTTCAATTGCTTGTTGTATCTCTTTATGAAGTCTTTCAAGATGTGTATTTTTGTTTATGCAAGCGAAGTTATTTTGTGCTATCTTGATTCAATGCATATCTTTTGCTTGTTTTTCTAAGGAAGGGAGATGTGCTATAATCTATTGTTGTTGTTGTACATCTTCCTCATTGCTGTCCTGTTCCTTGCTGCTCAGCCATGAGTGATGTCACTTGGAATGTTGAGTGTGGGAGACTGGAGGAGTTGGCAGTTGGTGGAGATGGGCTGAGCAGCAGGGAGGCTGCTCCTGGTGGGGCTTTACAGGGGCTTTACTGGGGCCTAGCTGAGGCCTTACATGAGAACTACATGGACTTTATGACTAACCAATAAACCTATAACTTGTTCTACGTAACCTGTCTACGAGACATCTTTAATTATTACATCGTTGTAACAGCATGAGTTGTAACAGCACGCGTTGTAACGTCATACATCCACATGCAGTATATGTGACAAGAAAAGGTAAGTGAAATCGCTCACCCTAATAAGTCAACAGGTTATATTTTGTGCGCGTTGTTGACGTGTGGTTATAGGCCACATTTTGTTCTATAGCTGTGGGGCATAAAAAGTAGGGAACAGTAAAGGGACATATGAGAAAAGAGTTAGTAACTCTCTTTTTTAGCACTTGATTATTTACACACAACTAATTCATAAAGGCTTATCAGGTTTTGACAAAACAACTCCATTCAATATATAGGAAAAGAGGGTCATCCCTTACTCAATGTGATTGTTAGTCATAATACAGCTGGAAGTGGTGGGTATCTATAGCTAAAGTGTGCTCACAGGGTTAGAATGTGCAGAACGTGTGCTGAAAAACCAACACATAGCATGTTACTAAGAGACGAAGGTTTTTTGATGTCTACTGCTGACTGTACACTAGCGTGCCTTTGTGGGGTAATAGTACAACGTGAAAACCTCAGGAGGAGAGAATGGTTATAAATAGTTTTACCTGGGATCTATGCGGGGCGTCTCAGTTCCAAAAAGCTGTTAGTGTGGCTTGTAATGCTACCATGTATTATTCATGCGGCAGGTTCTGCAGCTGTCTTTCATGCCCCGGAACAGGAAGAAGATTTAGTGGGTGGAACTCTGTTACTAGTGATCCCGAAGGCGATCCGATTGGACAGATTTTTTTATGCCCATGTTGCTTGGCAACAGTCCTCCTGAAGTCAGCGCACGGGACGGACGAGCTCTTAATGTCAGCTCATGTGGGAAAATGAACAGTCATGGATGTATTCTCGGACTGTGAAAAATATGGGTATTCTAGGCAATGGCTTAAAAATCCAGCCGGGGGGGGGGGGGGGAAACTTTCTCAGAACGTTGCCTTATGGTTACGTAGTTTTCAAATAACTAAATCAATAGATGGTGATGAGGAACTATATCCCTCTGAATCGTAAGGAATGGATTTCGATCTTATTCTATATTCAGGGTACCGATTTTTGAAGAATGCTTTAATGTGCTTTGTCACATGAAGTGCTAATTTTGGTGGTCAATTCAACAGGTAATGTTCGTTGTTATGTGCCCTTGGTAATATTTTGGCATGTATTCATTTTTGGAATAATGGGGGATAGCATTGTTTAATCGCCAGTCAAAAGTACTCAAGCGGTACACCCACCACTGTTTTTTTTCAAACAGCATGCGTTCCACATTCCCTTGAACAGTATCTAAAGTCTCTAGAATGACCCATCGTAGTCATCTGTTGAGTGTTGTTCAGTTATGTAATGATTGCTCCTCTTGGTGGCTCATGCCCATTATAAATATATTGTAAATTGACTTTTGTTTCGTTATTAACATTTTTGTAAAATGCAGTTACTTTTTTATTTATTTACCTATTTGTATGTTTTGTTGAGATGTTTTGGAATGATTTTGTTTTTTACCTTGTTTTAATGTGGAGCAGGTGCTGCATTTTCTGTTGAAAAAGAAAAAATATATTAATTAAATATGTTATTTTGTTGCAAGTTTGTTAAGGTTTAGGGAGTCAGGTTTATGTTTGGTCATTAGTTGGGAGGGTTTTTAAATTAATATATATGAATACTTACTTTATTATATTTTCTTGGTGCTTTGTTAAACCTGATATCTTCGGGCATTTTCCTAGTTTGAAAGTTGGTTTTCATTTCCTTTAGGTAGTTTATGTAAGAAGATACTCGTGATAGAGTGTGTTCCAATTTATTTGTTAAATTATATTTTTTAGTTTAATAACAGTTAATTTTAAGTATAAATATATGTATTATTTACTTGAAATTGTAGTTATTGAGCTGATTTATTTCTGTATTAATTGTTTCTTGAGAGAATCTAGTAGAGTTTCCTCCTCCTGCAGCGTTTATTTTTTGGGGAGTGTTGAGTTGTTTTATTTGGTGTGCTCTTTATATTGTTGGCTTAATTGTTTGTTTGGTTTCATCAGTTAAAGTTGCTTATATTGTTATTTTATTGGTTGGTTACTAAAGTTTGAATTTTTTTATTAGTTGAGTCCTTCTTTGGTACTTGCAAA
The DNA here is from genome assembly GCF_964204655.1 of Triturus cristatus. NCBI lineage: Eukaryota > Metazoa > Chordata > Amphibia > Caudata > Salamandridae > Triturus > Triturus cristatus. Next base: position 32,420,755 of record NC_140580.1, read on the forward strand.
ATTATGTTTTATTTTTGTAGTATAATATATAGGGCCTCATTTATGAGAAGTGGCGCATCGCTGCATGAAAGCAGCGATGCGACACTTCTCGTGTGTCCTCCTTGTGACACCATTGATGCATCATATTTACAGTATGATGCATCATGTCGCAAGGAATGACAGATACATCAGTATTACTGACATATCTGTTGGCACAAAAGTTGTGCATTGCTGGAGTTCTGTCGGAAGCGTGACGCAACTCCAGTAATGTTCCTTTCACATGGGGCAAGCCGCATGTAAAAGGGTCTGCATCACCCTTACGCCTGCCATGAGGCAGGCGTAAGGATTTGACGCATTGGCATTCTAAAAGTGGCGCAGTAAAATATCATAGATTTCACTGCGCCACTCCTACAACGCTTTCTTGCGGGAGAACGCCCACCCGGCATACATTATTCCTGACGCAGGTATAATGTAGCACAGGGGTTTACAAAGTGACGTATCTGCCTTGATGCGTCACTTCGTAAGAACTGGGCACAATGGCGCATTATTTACGCTGCTGCTGTATCACTAAAAGTGACGCAACTGTGACGCAAAAGTGTTGCATGCCTTCATAAATAAGGCCCATAGTTTGTTTTATATATATATAAATTTTATTGTGTATATATTAATTTGTGTTAAAAACTGTATTTATATGTTTATAATTAATAATAATTGTTTTGGTATTTTTAAATATATGTGCTTTAAGTTTACAATTTTGTGGGGTGTTTGCTTTATTTTTTGTTAATGTAATATATATTTCTTATTTTAGTTGTTTATTTGAAGTCATTGTTTTAAGTTAAATTTGTCTCTTTGAGTTCATTGGTAAGGATTTTTTAGCTATGTCCTCGATAATATTGTGATCGATATTCTGTTAATCAATATTTTATATGTTATATGTTTACTTACAGATGACGATCTTAGTGTTTCCGATATCTTTGTTATCGATATGTGTAAACATCGATTTTATTGTAAATGATATTTGTGTGTTCGATATTAGTGATTTTATTAGTTAAATATAGGGAGGCGATATTATTGTGATTGTTAATAAAATTGTTATATATGTGTCTATTGATATATATAGGATCAATATTATGCCAGAGATCCTGGTAGGTGATTTCAATGGGCTACACAACCTGATTTTGAGGGAGCACACGCTCAATACTTGATTTACAGAGGTGCGCCTGCACCTGGTAGATAGCAGGTTGACTGACCCCAAGAAAGTTGCTGAAGAGGCAGAGGTCTGGGCCAGCACCGGAGTGCCCAAGAAGGTATCTGGGGGGACTTTTAAAAGGACGGTCAGGGTTCCCACCAGAAGAAGGAGGGGGGAGACAAAAAGAATGAGTTCACTCAAGGCCCCCGAAATAGTTCTCAAGGGAAAGTGCTCCAATCCCAATCTGGCCACCGTAAGAAAGGCTTCTCTGACATGAATCATAACAAGTCTTCCCCAAGTGCTATGAATGTTTAGTATGGTCTTTACAAGGGTGATCCCAAGTGCCCAAAGAGGGCACAGCCTACCACTGGAGGAAACCCCTCGGGGTTGGCTAGTGTAGTGCTTGAGAAGGAGATGGCCCCATTTTTTTCAAGGGGGAGTCAGCGAGGTTATCCTGTTGTCCATTGATCACGAGGAGGTGGTGCCCAAAGCTCACATGTCTTCCAATACTGCAAAGTATAGGCAGTGGGTTACCATCAATGAGTAGAGGGTGGAGGTTCTGAAGGACACAGGAACCAGTATGACTATGGTAAGGTGCCATCTTGTTTGCTCAGAGCAAGCTATTCCTAATGCATTCTACAGGTTGTAGTAGGAACCAACTGACAGAGCTACTACTCTGTGGCTCTAATTCCCTTTGAGTGGGGGGGTCTTAGGTCTCCTGAAAGTTGCTGTGAACCCTACCATGCCTGTAGATAGATTATTTGCTAGGAAATGATCTTAAGAACACTGCCTGGAAGGAAGTGGAGCTCAGGTCACTCCTGGAAATGTTGGGTTGTCTGAGTGGGTTTGTGTTAACACCAGGTCCATGGCCACTCAGGAAGGGAGCCAAGGAGGTCTGGAGCCTGGAAAAACGGCCCAAACAGCTGCAGAGAGAAGGGGCGGCAAGGGTCATGGGAAACAGCCCCTGAATGGCAGACAGAGGAGGTGGGTGGGCCCCGGAATAGGCCGGCCCAGAGCCTAATGGAGAGGATATTGTCTCCCTTGGTGACCTGCCTGAGCTTACTGGATGGCAAGCAGAAAGGGGACTCACCAGGAAGGAGTTCTGTAAAGCACAGAGGGAGTGCCCAACCCTGGAGAGCATGCAGAAACAGGCTGAAGGCCAGGCAACTGGTGATGCCTCTGTATCTAGTGGGAGAATTACTTCCTGTATAGTGAGCCTAAGGCATCTGCGCATGTGTCAACATGGACACTGATAGTTCCCCAATGCTATAGGGCCTTCCTACTGGGGCTGGCTCGTGGGATACCCCTGGCAGGACAGCTGGGGCAGGACAAGACCTTTCGCAGGATTGTCCCCACTTTTACTGGCCCAGAATGAAGATTTCCTCAGAAACAGTCTGCAGGACTTGCTTAACTTGCCAGGTCAGTGGGAAGAAGGGAAAAAGCTGAAAGCTCCCCTAAACCCCTTGCCTGTTGTTGGAACCCCCTTTAAAAAAGTGGGCATCACCATTGTAGGGTCTTGGTGTCAGTGGACCATGCCACTAGGTACCCAGAGGCCATACCTTTGAGGACTACAACTGCACCTGCAGTGGCTAGGGCCCTGATGTTTTTTTACCAGAGTAAGTTTCCCCAAAAAAGTGGTGTCTGACAGGGGCACCAACGGTATGTCTGCATACATGCAGTCAATATAGAAGGAGTGTTGAGTTACTTACAAGTTCTCCACACCCTTTATACACAAACAAATGGGCTTGATGAGATTCAACAAGACCCTGAAGGGCATGATTATGGGCCTACCTGAGCTCATTAGGTAAAAGTGGGACGTCCTCTTACGATACATGTTCTCTGCCTACAGGCAGGTACCACAGAAGGGGGTTGAATTCAGCAGCTTGGAGCTTCTGTATGGACACCCTTTTAGGGGACCTCTCAGTCTGGTTAAGGAGGGGTGGGAGCAATCTCCAAAGAAGGCTCCCCAGGATGTGGTTAGCTACATGCTAGCCCCCCAGAACCAGATGGTCAAGTTCTGAAAGAAGGCTTATGAGGAGTTGGAGGCTAGCCAGGAGGTGATAAAGCAGTGATATGACCAGAAACCTACTCCTGTGAAATTCCAGCCTTTGTAGAAAGTGTAGATGATGGAGCCAGTGAAGGCCAGGGTCCTCCAAGACTGTTGGACTGGCTGCTATGAGATACTTGACAGGAAGGGTAATTGGTGGACCTTAAGATCCCCAGACACCACTTAAGGGTCCTCCATATCAACCGTTACAAGCCACACTTTGAGAGGTCTGAGATCGCCATGCTGTTGATAACAGATGATGAGGATGAAGAGGAGAGAGATCCTCTCCCTGACCTCCTACCATCAAAAGATAAAGATGGGTCAGTGGAGGGTGCCAACCCCTCCCCTACCCTGAACCCAGAACAGCAGATTGACTGTTGCCAATTGTTGAGGCCCATAGGAATGAATGGGAATTGCATGCCCAATAGGTACTTGCAAATTGTGCATGCAATGTTAAGGGTGCAAGGGGGCCAAAAGGGCACCCCTGAAATATGCATGTATGCACATGTGGCGCTCATCGCCACATGGCACCCAGACAAATGCAAAAAAGTGCATTTTCTAGGTATTTGCAAATTACCACCAACTTTAAGTTGGTGGTAATTTGCGTTTCCTTAAAGCCAGATCGCAATCTTTTTTTGCTCCCAGCATTGCATTTAAGGATTCGCAAATTGCGGTTCCCTAAATGCATTCGCAAAATAGGTAATCGCAAAAATTGCGATTCCCTATTTTGCAAATGCCTTTTGAGATGATGCATCCCAATATCGCAAAAGGGCCAAATCTGCGAATTGGCCCATTTGTGAACTGTATAACACTTGATACATCTGGCCCCATGTTCACTTAAATTGAAAACTGGCCTCCATCCTTTTTCTGTCCACCACAAAAAGAATACTCACAAACCCTTTCTGCATCTCTGGTACCTATACAACTGCCCTCGTCTCTAACATTTCTTTTATTTCCTGTTCCACAATAATTTATATCTGACTTTGAAAAATTATTTCTCTTGGTTGTTTTTCTTGAAACGGTTCAGAATTAAACTCTACTAAACATCCTTTTACTATTTCCAGTACCCTGGGATCTCCTGTTTTTTCTTCCCATTCCTTCTGATAATACCTTAACCACCCTCCAGAGTTTCTGTGGATAAAACCAATTATTTTCCTCATACTCACCTTGTCCTGTTTGAGTCCCTGTTTGGAAACCTGTGATTCCTTAACCTGTTCTGTTCCTTCCTCCTCCACCTCTTTGAGGATAGAAACTTCCTGAATATGTTGATCCTCTATAAACACATCTTACTTGACTATTTCCTGCTCCATGATAGTATGGGCCTCTGATATATGGACAGCCGAAAACCGGACCCCTACTTCCGGCCCTGCCATGTAAACTTCCATCTCCAAAAATCTTCCTAATGGATAAATGAGCCTTGTCGAGAGCCGTGAATGTTTGAACATGTTAACCTAAAGATTTAGTTAGACCCTCTCCAAACAATAGTCCTTTGGACTCTTCACTTGCTTTTTCGCAAAATCTCCCAATTTTGGATTAGCATTGAAGAGCACTGCTTTATGCCTTTTGGCAATTAAACCTGCATTTGAATTACCAATAAATCAGATAGCCCTCTGGCTCCATCCTTGCGGTAAATTAATATCCAGCTCAGTCTCATTCATGTCAAAGATCATATCAACAGGATTTCAAATGTCCAGCAGTCTGTCCTCACACTGCTTCAATGATATTTTTTAACCCCTTTCTAGGGTCATGACCCAACTTAAACAAATATGTTATAAGATCAGGGTCTAGATTTGGAGTCATGGTTTCCTTAGCATCTATCACTGGAAGTGAACATACTGCACTCATAAGATTTCTTTCATTTCTTTCTAATGGACGGCTTATCCAAAACTTAATGTAATTTTCAACATGTTCCAATGGCCACCACTCTGAACTTTTTGGGTGCATTATTTGTGTAGGATTAAATGTAGCCTGACCCAAAGGATCCTTTATTTCTCTCTCATGCTATTTTTATTTAAAGTCTCTAACTCTGAAAATTCATCTGGATCTTCATTGTAACCAAGATCCAAAACATACTCATCTAGTTCCTCATTCTCACCCTGATCAGACCTGGTGGGCTGTGCACCCCTTTCTTTCACAGTGTTAACCTGCCTCTCTTTTGTGCCGCTTTTGACACCAGACAGCGATGAAGTTCGAAGTTCTTGCTTTCTTACTCAATATACCAGTGCTAACATTCATGGAATTCCTGTGTTTTTGTTTCTTAAAACATTTTCCCCTGTCCTCTATTTTGAGAATCATCTTCCTCAGATAGAGTACAGAACTCCTCTTCCTCAACATTTTCTATCCTTCTTTTACCTTCTTTAACTAACCTCTCAACTCTTTCCTATATCATAATTCCTATTTCCTTTTCCATTAATCTCTTAATGATTTCCTCTTGTACCTCCTTGGAGGTTATTTCCCCATTTTCGCAAATTTTGCTAAATTACCCTGTTTCACTTACTAAATCACTTTCATTCACGTCTAAACATGAGTAAAGCTTGTCAAAATGCAGTTAATCGCATCCGAACGGCAACGGTCAGCTGTTAACTGTCAGCCAATGCCCATGAGAGGACCGTTACTCGGCAACCCTTGTTTATGGCAGCGCTTCACCAGCTGTAATAAGAACAAGGTCTACCACCTTCAAAAATCATGCATATCCTAGGGCACTCTATTTCCTTTAAAAAACATTCCGAGTGCAGTGGGCTCGGTTTAGATGAGAACTTCTACAGTCTTCGGAGAAACAAGCAGATCGCTCCAGAATTCAAATAACTCTGCTTGCGACCCTTTTGAAACAGTAGGTCCGCAAAACCTCCCCATTTTGTTCATTATCCTTTTTTTTTTTTAAATAACATTTAGTTAAAAGTTAAAAACTTTCTAAAATGCCTCAAAAAATAGAACTCTTACCAAATCATACTTAATGCCTATTACCCAAAAATTGGGCAAGAACACTCAAACCACTCATAAAGCCTAAATCTTACCTAAACAAACTTATCAAACACACTTACTCCTCAATATGGAAAAGTTAATTCACAATCACAAAAATCTCTCACAGATGAAGCAAATATAAAAGTATGCTCATCTGCTCAGAAGTAGCAAACAAAAGAGGATGAGTCTGGAATGTTAAAGACTTGTGTTTATGGTGGATGTTCTAATGTTTGTGACTTTATACTGTTCTATTAGAAGCTTTTAAAGTGCAGCTCAAAAGTGGTGAATAAAAGGTTATGCATAATGCTAGGCTCCTGTCATGACATAAAATCCAAAATTGTTTAGGTGGTCCATCTCCCTACAGGGAATGGACTTTACGGTGGAACACAGACCTGAGTCAGACCACGCCAATGCTGATGGTCTCTCCAGGTTCTTCCCCCCTGGTGATGAGAACTCAGAGGAGATTGAGTATCTTTCCCCACTTTCAGCTAGGGGACACATGTTAGAACCATTGGCCTTAGGGAGGTCTTCCCTAATATTTTGCCTGCTTACCCCCAATATTTAATAGATTTTTTCTTTTGTTAGTTTAGAACTCTGTGCACTTTACCACTGCTAACCAGTGCTAAAGTGCTTGTGCTCACTCCACAAGACATGGTTTGATTGGCATATAACAAATTGGCATACTTAACTTACTAATAAGTCCCTTGCAGAGTGGTATACAATATACCTAGGGCCTGTAAATTAAATACCACCAGTGGGCCTGTGGCACGTATTGTACAACCTACCTAAGTAGGTCTCTTAAGATTGTCCCAGGCCTACCATTGCAGCCTAAAGGCAGTGTCACACTGCCATGTCGACTTAGCATTTTAAAACTCTTGATAAGCCTTAAACTCCCCTTTTATCACATATAAGTCTGCCTAAGGTAGGCCCTAGGATTTCCATAGGGCAAATAGCTATAGAATTAAAATGTTGAATGTGTACTTTTAAGTTTTCCATGTCCTGGTAGTGAAAAGCTCCCAAATTCATTTTCACTACTTTGAGGGCTTCCCCTTCTATAGGATAACATTGGGGATTCCTTATTACATTTAATAAGCCGTAATTTCTAATTGAGGGGCGGTAGATATGTCATGTTTGGTACCTATGGAAATGTAATGATAAACCCTCTTTAATTGTATTGTCGGATTTTTCATTACAGTTTTGGAAATGCCATTTTTATAAAGTTGACATTTTCCCACCCTTAGCCCTTTGTGCCTACTGCCTGTCTTGGGTCACATGATTGGGTGTAGCTGGCAGTTAGACTTTGTGAATTTTTCACAGGCAGTCACACAACAGAGGAATTAGGTCTGCCTGAATGAGCCATCTGCTGGCAGAATGAGGGCGGAGATGAGCACAGCCCCTCTTACACCTGAATAACCTGTACTCTGCCTTCACACAAAGGGCATAATGACCCTGTATTGTCACTGCAGCTAGCTCGGAGTCAGGACAGGGGAGTCTGGAAATTCCAAGCGCTTCAAAGAACCTTTCCAGATACTTTTCCCACCTTCCAGAAAAAAGTGCACTGGGGTATAAAAGTTGGACCTTTAGACCCACTCTTCAGAGGATTAAGTGCTGCTGTGACCTGCTGTGCACTCTGCCAGACAGCTTCTGTACCTCAGAGGCCAGCCCTGCTGTTGAGTCCTAAATCTACACCTGCACCCAGGACTGCCAAAAGTGACAATAATTGCTAGCTTGCTGGTCGCCTGTTTAGAGCAACGGAGACATAACAGGCTCCCACTATCTTGAACCCGCACCTGAACCCAGCTTTAGTGACTCCTGAACACCCAATAGGTATCCCACCAGTCTTGGACCCTTGGCTGTGTTGCTAAATGTGCCCAAATGACCAATTTCCAAAACTGAGAACTTAGACTAACTTTGACCAAAAAGTGCTCTGAGAACCAGGAGGAGACCGGGGACAACCTGCTCACTATCCGCCTGGCGGATTGATTTTGCAGTTTCTCCCACTATGTTTTTTTCCGCAGCAGCAAACCAGTTTCAGTGGTCCTTTGTCAAAGAGGTATCCGACCTTATAGAACTGTCTTCTGCTACAGCTCTCTGCTTCATTTCAACTGAGTTTTTCGACTTTCATTTTGGCGACTAAGTCCGAACTTAGGAATCTTCACTGCGGCTTTTACCCATGGCTATCCTATGATAACGCTCCCTCTTCAGACACCTCCTGCAGCCTTGCCCTGCTGAACTTTACCCTCTAAGACATTTTTCTTCAGAAATTTTTTTAAGTCTGAAGGCCCAATTCACTTCTTGTACCCAAACTACGCTCCATTGCTGTCGGCCTCAGCGTTCGACTTTGACCCGGTCTCGTGCGACTAGTTGTTGGCGCTTTGATCATTTAGTTGCTAGATTTCACTTAAAACTTTAAACATTCATAACTCCAGTTCTACTGATTGGATTTTTGTTATTTGGTGTCAAATAATTTATAAAAAACTTTTTTTCTTAATTGGTTTAAGATTTTTCTTGTGCTGTTTTTGCATGTTATTGCTGTTTGTGTGCTGCTAATACTTTACACATTGCCTCTAAGTTAAGGCCTAACTGCTTTTCATGCCAAGCTACCCTGGATTAAGCACATGTTAAGTTTGTGACTTTCTGTGGTGCACCCAGCAAGGGATTGTGGCTGTTGCTTGACAAGGTCCTAACACCTGCTGTTGGAAAGTGCCCCTTATTGACATTGTCACACAACTGGTATTTGATATGATTTTGACTGGAAGTGCACTAGGTTCCTTCTAACCAGGTTACCAGTGTCATATCTCTTTACCAAAACTGTGCAATTGCACCCCAGTTGGCAATACCTTTAGTCCCTAGTAACGGGTAACCATGGTACCTAGGGCAAGGAGGCTAAAGAGGGTCTCTTAGGGCTGCAGCATATATCATGCCATCCTAAGAGACCCTTCACCAAGCACCCACAAAGTGCCACTGCAGGCTGGGTGTATTGCTGAAGACAATAGTGAAAACACAACATGGCACACCTCCCTGTGTGCCATGCCTGCAGACACTGTATGCAGTATGGGTAAGTCACCCCTACACCAGGCCTTTCAGTCCTAAGGCAGGGTACACTATATTACATGTATGGGCATAACTGCATGAGCAGATATACCCCTGTGCTGGTCAGTTCAACTGCTGCCAGTACAAGTGATCAAAGAAGCCTTTTTTGGAACATGTGCTGGACACTGGTGAAAACTAGTTCCCCAGCTATATGATGGCTTCACTGAAAACAGACAGTTTGTTATCAAATATCTCATATTAATAAGCTCACACTGATCCCAGTGTTGGATTCATTAATACAAGCAGCCAGAGGGCACCTAAGAGTTTCCCCCTGAAAACCTACCAATCACTGCTGTGACAGCTGACTGGTCTCAGCCAGCCCGCCACCAGATATGGGTTTTAAGGCTGTTTACACCCCTTCCCACAGCATGACATGCAAATTAGCATTGCAAGGCAGGGAGCTTCAAAGAGCCTATCGCCTTTGGTATGCGAATCTGGCTTCCCTCACAGGAGAGGATGCCGTCATACTTTGTTCAGAACCCTTTGGCACCGGGACAGGTGGGAAAGCTAGTAGTCAGAGAGGTGTGCCCACCCTCAAGCTAGTATCAATCCTAAGGTGGACTACCTGAAGTGGATATGACTTTTCAGAGTCTGCCATCTTTGTGATGGCAAACTTAGGAATTCTGGGACAGGGTTATGCCCACTTCCCAGAAGAAGGCGACCTTTGACCCTGTCACCAGGCAGGTCGCTCCCCCCATCCGCCACGCAGCCCCCTGTGGGTTAAACCTCCATTGCCGCTTCTGCCGCCTGACTGCTCGCTCCCTTTTTTATTCTGTACCCCTGCGCTTGGCTTTCTGTGCCACTTTGTTTTTTCATTCTGTGCCTCTGTGTTTTGCTTTTTGTACCCCTGTGCTCTGTTGTCCCTCTCCCGCCGTCTTTTCCTGCCGTTTTTTCCCCGGGTTTTCCCCCGCCGCTGAGCCCCTGCGGCCCCGCCCCCTTCACTCCCATTGGCCGCCCCGCTCCCACCTCCCAGCTGCTCCTCCCTCCCTCTGCCCTTATATGGAGGCCACGAAGCGGCTGCGCAGCGGGCGCGCCGCTGGCGCGCCAAAGGCGCGCCTAAGGCAAGCCCGTCTGCGCCCGTCCGCGCCTGGACCGCACCCAGTGCCAGAACCCCTGGACCCCGCACCCCCCGCAACGCCAGACTGCACTACAACGCAAGCACCCTCCACGCACTCAACACCAGACGAGACCACCCCTGCTACCGGGCCACCACGAAACGCACCCAGGGGCCTTTCACCTGCCGGAACTGCAGATTCACCAGCATCCAACCCTCCACACCACCAGCCAGAGAACCCAACCACCTCCGCTGCATCCTCCTCAACAGCCGCTCCGCTCGCAAGCACGCCATAGAACTCTGGGGCCTCCTAGACTCCACCGCCCCCGACGTCGCCTTCCTGACGGAGACCTGGCTGAACGCCACCTCAGCACTAGACATCGCCATAGCCATCCCACAGGGCTACAAGATCTCCCGCAGAGACCGCACCAACGGAGTGGGAGGAGGAATCGCCATCATCCATAAAGACTCCATCAAAATCTCAACGAACACCGATGACACCCTCACCACCGCCGAGCACATGCACTTCCAGATCCACACTGACCCCAACACAACCCTCAGAGGAACTCTCATCTACAGACCTCCCGGAACCCGCCCACAGTTCAGTGACACCATCGCCGACCTCATCAGCACCCACGCCCTCGCTTCCACGGACTACATCCTCCTCGGGGACCTGAACTTCCACCTTCGAGAACAACAACGACGCCAACTCCACCGCTCTGATCGACAACCTCGCCAACCTCGGACTCAAACAGCTCGTAACGACACCTACTCACGCCGCTGGACACACGCTCGACCCCATCTTCTCCGCAAGCCCCCACGTCTCCTTCAACCACACCACCGAACCACACTGGACCGACCACAGATGCGTCCACTTCACCTTCAGAAAACCCACCACACACCACCGCACCCAACAGCTACCATGCCGCTGCTGGGGCAAGGCCACCGAGGACCAACTGACTACCGCCCTCGCCCTGAGACCACCTACCGACCCAGACACCGCCGCGACCAACCTCACACAGTGGATCAACGACTGCCCCAACACCCTCGTCCCTCTCAAGACCTCTACAACCAACCACACGAACAAGAAAGCCGCCTGGTTCACCGAGGACTTCCGGATCTCCAAGCACACCTGTCGGAAGCTGGAGAAGAAATGGCTCCACGACCGAACACCAGACAACCACACAGCCCTCAAGAGCGCCACCCGCAGACACCACCAACTCATCAGGACCGGCAAGAAGACCGCCTTCAAGGACCGCCTGGACAACAATGCACACAACACCAAAGAGCTCTTCAGCATCGTGAAAGAACTCTCCAACCCCAGCTCCAATACCAACGACATCCCGCCATCTCAAGACCTGTGCGACTCCCTGGCCACCTTCTTCCACCGCAAGACCACCGACATCCACAACAGCTTCAACTCCGACCCCCCAGCACCCACCACCGAGTCCACCACCCCTGCGACTACCACTCGCACCAGTCGCCTGACCGTCTGGTCCAGCGTCAGCAACGAAGACACCATCAAAACCATGAACTCCATCCACTCCGGATCCCCATCGGACCCCTGCCCTCACCACGTCTTCAACAAAGCCAGCGCAACCATCGCGCCCCACCTCCGGAAAACAATCAACTGTTCCTTCGAGACAGCAACCTTCCCAGAAAGCTAGAAGCACGCCGAGATCAACGCCCTTCTGAAGAAGCCCAAGGCGGACCCCAAGGACCTCAAGAACTTCCGGCTCATCTCCCTGCTCCCTTTCCCGGCAAAAGTGACCGAGAAGATTGTCAACAAACAGCTGACCCGCTACCTCGAAGTTAACAACATCCTGGACCCTTCCCAATCCGGTTTTCGCAGCAACCACAGCACCGAGACCGCCCTCATCGCCGCCACTGACGACATCCGGACCCTGATGGACAAAGGAGAAACAGCCGCCCTCATCCTCCTGGACCTATCAGCAGCCTTTGACACAGTCTGCCACCGCACCCTATCAGCACGCCTCCATGACGCCGGTATCCAAGAGAAGGCCCTGGCCTGGACCACATCCTTCCTCTCCGGCAGAACCCAGAGCATCCGCCTCCCACCCTTCCGCTCCAAAACCACCATGATCATCTGCGGCATCCCACAGGGATCCTCCCTCAGCCCGACGCTGTTCAATATCTACATGGCCCCCCTCGCCCACGTCACACGACAACACAACCTCAACATCATCTCCTACGCCGACGACACCCAGCTGATCATATCCCTCACCGAAGATCCCCACACCGCCAAAGCTAACCTCCACAGAGGAATGAAGGCCGTAGCCGACTGGATGAAGGACAGCAGACTGAAGCTGAACTCAGACAAGACAGAGGTCCTCATCCTCGGACCCACCCCATCAGCCTGGGACGACTCTTGGTGGCCCACGTCACTAGGCACAGCCCCGGAACCCACGGACCACGCACGCAACCTGGGGGTCATCCTCGACTCCACTCTCTCCATGACCAGGCAAGTCAACGCCGTCTCCGCGTCCTCCTTCAACACCGTATGCTCCGCAGGATCTTCAAATGGATCCCCCTCGACACGAGAAAAACCGTTACCCAGGCCCTCATCACCAACAGACTCGACTACGGGAACGCCCTCTACTCAGGAACTACAAACACGCTCCTGAGACGACTCCAACGCATCCAGAACGCCTCGGCCCGACTCATCCTCGACGTCCCCCGCCGCAGCCACATCACACTCCACTTGAGAGGCCTGCACTGGCTCCCCGTCAACAAAAGGATCACCTTCAAGCTCCTGATCCACGCACACAAAGCACTGCACAACACCGGACCAACCTACCTCAACAACTGACTTAGCTTCCACACCCCCACCCGAAGCCTTCGCTCAGCCAACCTCGCCCTCGCCACAGTCCCTCGCATCCGAAAAACCACCGGCAGCGGCAGATCCTTCTCCTACCTCGCCGCCAAGACCTGGAACACTCTCCCCACCATCCTACGACAGACTCAGGACCTGCTGGCCTTCAGAAGACTCCTCAAGACCTGGCTCTTCGACCAGTAGCACCCCCCCCCCCCTCCCAGCATCTTGAGACCCTCTCGGGTATGGTAGCGCGCTTTACAAATACAGTGATTGATATAGGCGGCGTAGTGACTCCAAGGGTAGGTAGCCTATTAGCTACTGCCTTACACTTCCCTAATGCCCCTAAATTTAGAATCTAGGGGGGCCCCTGACACATGAGAATCCGATCATGCTGACCTAAAAGAAGAAGACCGATGTGAAGAGTCGCAAGAAGCAAGAACAGAAGATCCAGCAACTGACGTGGGGCCAACACTGCCAGTCTGCCTGCTGACTTCGACAATTGCACCAAAATATGACTGCCTTGTTTCTAAAGCCTGGGAGAACTGCAAGCACTTCGCTCAAGTACTCCCGTGGAACAGTGGAGCTGCTGCCCCGCATCCTGACGCCGGAAAGCACCGCTGCACATTAGCCACTCTGCCTGAGCTCAAGTGGGCCAACGGTGCCAACATGGTCCTGGACCCTCCAGACTCAAAGCCCACCTTGGGTTTCCCTACTGTGGATTTCTCGCCGTCGCCTCCAGCCTCTGTTTGCAAACTCCCTCAACTGCTCCCGTTGACAAAAACCAGACGCCTAAGGACACCGCTGTACCCGTCTCCCCTGGCCCATGAAGAAGATGACAAAAGGAGTCCCTACATCCTCGAGGATCGCTAAACCTAAGCCCCCCCTGTTGGTTCAGCCCGGCTGGCTTTCCAATTGAAAATTGAGCCTCTTTTCACAAAGACCGATCACCATAGACTAACATTGGGGACCCGACGCTGTATTGCACCACTGCACCCAGCTGCCCTAGTGCTGTTGGAGGTGATCTGCTGGTGCTGCCTTCGAACTTGCCCCCTACTCACCTTATGTCCAGGAGATTGGTCTCTTAAGTCACTATACTCTGCCTGTATGCCATATTTCCTCCCATAGGATAGCATTACAGCTTCAGGAAAATGCACTGTTGACTTTTTAAAACCCAAGGAATTTTTATCTCAAAATGTACTTACCTGATCATATTGATTCCGGTGCTTAAATATAAATAAAGATATGTGTTATTTTTATATATTGTTGTTGATCTCCTTGATTGAGTTGTGGGCATCATTTATTGATTGTATGTGTATTTTGCGGATGTCTAACACTCCTCTCTGATAAGCCTATGGCTGCTCTACCACACTACTCCCTAGAAGAGCACCTTGGGATTGCTAGAGCAAGCCCCTATCCACTAGTAAAGGAATACATGGACTCTTTACATGATACATCTCTTTTTGGTATATCATAAAGCTAGCCAGCTTCCTACACCTACTCAAACTCTACTGAGTTTTGCTTCATGTTTAAAAGAATACAGATCTAGAACTGCTGCTCTCAAACACCCCTGCTCTTTGTCAACTGCTCATTTAATTCCGAAAAAAATACAAATGTGTTTCTTCACCTTCTTTAGCCAGATGGCGAAGGGACTCGTGAGTCAGCAGCAACTGATACAGCTTCTTTCAGAGCTCGTTCCTTCATGTGAGCCACGGCCTCGAAGGCTTTACTTTCTGGTGCAAGTTGGAAGACTTATTACGAGAAGTAGATTGGTCTATGTTTCACGTCTTTTATAGCAAGACGGTGGTCCATCTTTGCATGGTGGTAGGGGACATGATCCTAATGTGTTGGTCAGGAATGTCTTGATTTTATTAAAGGCATTGTAGAGGCTATAATACCTCCATGTTGCACTCTTGAAGATGTTTCCCTACCTAGGAATAATGTACTTTTCTTTTTAGTGCCACCTCCTTTATGATTTCTTGTGTTCTGGTGAGTCAGGGGAGAAGGAAGCTGCCTGCTTGTTGCAGTTCATGCTATTAGTACTTCTTCTGCAAAGCAATCTTCAATAATAGCTGTCTTACCTCAAGAAAAGAGAACTTATCGTCCGTAGAAGCCATGTTACAAAAACCTGGCATTGGTTGTTGGCTGTTCTTAGCTAATTGGTTGCTTTGGTAAGCTTCAGAATGTTCCCCATGTTTGTTGCCGTTCTTGGCTACTATTTAAATAAATGCAAGTTAAGAGGCACAGTATTCACCTCCATGTATTTAATAAAAACAAGAGTTTCCCGAGACTAACATTTGGAAAATCTCCTCTTCAAGTATTTCCATTTCAATTCAATCAACATATTACCTTTCCCCGTCTACCTGGTCACTGGCTGTCCATTCGAAGGCTGATCTCCCTCAATTCTTTCTTGCTAGCCTGTTCCACCAGCAACATTCATTGGCCCAGATATACAAATTTTCCATGCAAAACAGCACAACATCCAGATCTGCTACATTGCAAAGAGGGGAAAACACAAGACTGAGCCATATAGCCATATTTTCCTGCTGCTACTGTCATCCTGTCCTACTAGCTGATGTTCAGAGAAGGCTACCTTGCACAATACACAACCTCGCACCATGGTGCAGAGTTGTGCGCGCACATTCGTTTGTGCGTGTGTGTGCGCACGCGTGCTCTATCTACCATGAGATTTGTACTAGACGCATACCCTTCTGGTACAAATTCTTATGCATAGACAAACTGCGAAGTTTCTCACTCATTGGAAGTGTGCTGTGCATGGCAGTACACTTGCAAAGCGCAGCTTTTTTCTTAGAAATGAACCCATTTCACCGTTTTCACCTTCTTTGAGTAGGTGCTAGTTTTTAACTCAAAGCCTGATCTGACTTTTTCAGTAGATCAGGCTTTGAGTCAAAGCCAAGGGGTGTTTCCACTAATTTGCCCTAGTAACGGCTCTTCGACGCCCCATTGAAGCAAAGTTAAGCAAAGCAGCACAAAATTGTACTTGCACTGAGGAAAGGGCAGTTTCCAACACTGAGCACCATTTTAGGTTGAACATTTGAGAACTCTTGTATATACTTTAGTATATAGTTATATGTGTATGTACTTTGTGGGCTCTGGAGATCAGCCCTAGGACTTGTCTGCTTCCGCTTAGGGACTTTTTTCTGTTCAACTGCCTCTATTTAACTGTCTTAATAGAAAACGACCAGTAGAGGTCAGTAAAATACCAGAAATGCTTTCTGCTTGTTCAACTGCTTCTCTTTAACTGTCTTGCTAGGAAACCACCATTAGAGGTCAGTAAAATACCAGAATTGCTTTCTGCTGAAGGACTTTCTTTTTTTATTTTTCTGGCAACTGCCTTTATTAAACTTTCTTGATAGAAAACGACCAGCAGAGGTCAGTAAAATACCAGAATCACTTTAGCTTTCTCTAGATTCCAGTCCATAGAAATTGTCTTCCTTGAGCACCCATAGACAATGATATTTTTTTCAAATCTAGTATTTTCAATTATATGACCACCAAAGGCCCTGATTTTATATTAAAAACAGAGCTTTGGACTATACCATTTCCAGGTGAAAGGCAATATTTCTTTCCATGTGTTCCCATACCTGGCGTGTCACGCAGTTTGGTGCTTACTTTCCCTCATTGTTAAAGAACAGTAGATCTTTCAGCACCCGGGCTAATGTGCTGCATAGCTAAATACATATAAGGTCCCAAATAAGAGACCAATTGCATTGCGAATGCTTGTTCTAGATAGCAAGTGGCATGCTCCTCTTTTCATTGCTTTACATTTCTTTGCATCATTTTACACCAGTATGAAATCTTAGTAAATCCGGGACCATGTCTCTAGGAGCGCCATTTAATTTAGGCAGCAAGGGTAGTATCTATATAGCAACAAGTGTATGTTTGCAGATGAGGCTAAGCATGAACAAGTGGGATTTACAGTCACTATCTCTGAATGGACCGGATGTCGTAGCCTGTTGAAATCCGGAGATGAGAGGCTGACTGTACACCAGGGCTGAAGGTGTGGCCACTGAAAACTGAGTACCCAGGCAGCGTGGGACCTTGCATGGCCAGCAAGTGCTACCAAAGGACCTAGAAATGCTTTGCTTAACACATTTATGAAACCTTTGCTTCTCAAAAGATGCCGCGCCTGGCTAGCAGCAGTATGGCCAGCAACAGCAGAGAAGGACACACAGAGAAATCTATTTTCTTCCTTGGTGATAAATGTTTCAATTCCGTGTAGCTACACATATGTATAACTTACACAATTCAGTATTTGGTTATGTATCAGAGATGGACATGGTGGACACACCACCAGAGACAGAAGATGGACAACAGCCCCTCTCCCAGATCTGAAAGGTTGAAAAACAGATTTTTGTGCCCTGAGGCTGTCTCACCAAGTGTCACGCTGGCATACTCAACCTTGTGATAACATGGCACTCTTGATTGCATCTGACATGTAGCGCCACAGCAATCATTAAATGCAGAAATTGACGCAAACTGGGGGAATGGAGAAACACTGCTGATTACAGACATAAAATCTCTGCATAGGACTATGGAAAGCATTCTGCAGTCTTGGGCAAGGACCTCTAATACCCGACCAGACCAGCGCCAAGGACCCTGGTCCTCTGACCCCCCTCCAACCCCCTGCCGGGACCATCCCAGCACTCTCAACCCCAGATGCAACAACAACTGCCAGCTCACGACACCGTGCAACACCCAAGGCCTGATCTCCTGCCAACACTGCCGCTGCACCTTCACCCACCTCCGGACCCTTGCAGCAACCACCAGCCCACCAAACGCCAGCGCACACAAACCACTGAACTGAATCCTCCTCAACATACACTCCCTACACCGACACACCACAGAAATCTAGGACCTCCTCAACACAATCACGCCCGACGTCGCCTTCCTCACAGAGACCTGGAACAACGCCAGCTCCGGACACGACATCGCAACCACCATCCCTGACGGATACAAGATCCTGAGGAAAGACTGTCACACCCGCCCAGGAGGAGGCCATGCCATCATCCACAAAAGCTCTCTCCGCACGACAACCACTGACTCGAATAATGTTTCGCCTTCCATGGACCTCATCCACTTTCTAGACCAACCCCAGAACATCGCTTCATGGAACCCTTGTCTACAGACCGCCAGGGCCCCGCACCCCTTTCACCAACACCATCGCCGACCTCATCTCACCCCACACCCTCTCCTTCACAGACTACTTATTACTCGGAGACCTGAACTCCACCTGGACACCAGCGCCCTAATAAAAAACCTCACCAACATAGGACTGAAGCAACTTGTCTCCACCCCCACTCACACAGCAGGACACACACTCGACCCCATCTTCGCAGAAGTAAACAGCATCTCCTTCAGCCACACCACAGAACAGCTCTAGATGGACCACGACTGCATCCATTTCTCTTTTAGAAAACCCACTGCTCACAAGCACATGTGCTGCCCCCCACACAGAATCTGGAAAAAAATCTCTGAAGAAGACCTCACCTGCACCCCACCCCCTACTATGACAAACGCCAACACCGCGGCAAGCAACCTCCACCGATGGATTGCCAACAGTACCAACACACTTGCCCCCTTCCAGAAGACCACAAGACGCTTACTGGCATGGGTGCTTATGTGTGATGTTCCCATGGTCTCTGGCCTCAGTGGCCTGTGTGCTTATGCATGACATTTCCACAGTTTCTGGCCTCATTGGCCTGGCTGCTTATGTGTGGCATTTCCACAGTTAGTGGCCTCAGTCGCCTGGGTGCTCATGTGTCACATTCCCATGCTTACTGGCCTGGGTGTTTATGTGTGATGTTTCCATGCTTTCTGGCCTGGGCCTATACTTATGTGTAACGTTTCCATAGTTTTTGGCCTCAGTGGCCTGGGTGCTTATGTGTGACATTTCCACAGTTTCTGACCTCAGTGGCCTGGGTGCTCATGTGTGAGACATTTCCATGCTTACTGGCCTGGGTGCTTATGTTAGACGTTTCCATATTTTCTAGCCTGGGCCTGTGCTTATGTGTGACGTTTCCTTAGTTTCTGCTCTCTGATTCACTTCTCTTGTGTCTATTTTTTATGCGCCTTATAAGAAGGTCTATGGGTACATATGACTGGGTAACCAGGTGCTCTTTAAGGTCATCATCTACTATTTACTGTGCTTTGAAAATTAATACAATTAAATGTGTAATGAAAAACGTGCAGTAAAATTCACTGTTTTGGTCTTTCTTTTTCCAAACTTTTCTTGCAGGGAGAATTGCCCCAAACCCCTGTAGCAGTGGTCGGGCATGCTCACTGCACACCATACGGGGGCTGGTCTGACAACATTTGCAAAGGCTGCTTTCAGTTCCCAGTCCGGCCCTGCCTCCCTCCCAAGACCTGTGCAACAGACTCAGCTCCTTCTTTCACCTCAAGATCAAGACACTCTACGACAACTTTGACGACCAAGACCTCTGCACCACCCTAACCCCTGCCCCCAGTGACACCACCCAACAGACTCTACTTGCGTGGACCCCACTTATGACAGAAGACACCCTAGAGACCATGAAGAGCATCCACTCCAGAGCACCTTCAGACCCCTGCCCGTCAAACATATTCCACAGGGCCGCCACAGCCATTGCACCCAAGGTACCCCTGACAATCAACTGCTCCCTCGAGACTGCCCCTTTCCCTGATGACTGAAAGCATGCTGAAGTCAACCCCCTCCTGAAGAAACCCTCTGTAGACCCAACGGACCTCAAGAATTTCAGGCCCATGCTTCCTTTCGCAGCCAAGGTCATCCAGAAGACCATCAACACATAGCTAGCACACTTCATCAAAGCCAACATCCTAGACACCTCAAAATCTGGATTCTGCAACAACCACAGCACTGAGACCAACCTCCTCACCGCCACAGACGACATTTGCGCTCTCCTCGACCAAGGCCAAACAGCTGCCCTCATCCTCCTAGACTTTCAGCAGCCTTTGACACCGTTTCCCACCGCACACTAGCCACCAGACCACCAGACCTCATGACGCTGGCATCCAAGAAATGACCCTAGACTGGATAGGCTCATTTCTCACCGGCAGAACACAGAAAATAAGACTCCTCCCCTTCCTCTCAGAACCAACAGAGACCAGATGCAGAGTGCCCCAAGGATCCTCCCTCAGCCCCTCCCTCTTCAATGTATACATGGCCCTCCTCACAACCATCGCAACCTGTTAAAGAACATCTGCCTGAAACTCAACACAGAGAAAAGAGAATTCCTCATCCTCGGCTCCATCCCCTCAGCACGGGATGACACCTGTTGGCCCCCCACCCTCGGAAACCCACCCATCCGACAGATCATGCACGTAACCTCGGCATCATTCTGGACTCATCGTTCACAATGAATCCCTAGATCAACACCGCCTCCTCCGCATGCTTCGACACCTTCCGCATACTGCGTAAAACATTCAAATGGATACTCTTTGACTTCAGAAAAACGGTCACTCACGTCCTCATCACCAACAGACTGGACTACGGCAACGCCCTCTATGCCAGTATCAACAAGAAACTCTGCCGCAAACTCCAGACCGTCCAGAACGCCATAGCCAGACTAATCCTTCATATCCCAAGGCACAACCACATAACCCAACACCTCCGCGACCTCCACTGGTTCCCTGTCGAAAGGAGGATAACTTTCAAGCTGCTCATGCACGCATACAAGGCCCTCCACAATAACGGACCTCAATACCACAACAACTGCCTCTCCTTCCAAGCACCCAAGAGAAACCTACGATCAGCCGACCTCTCCCTAGCCACCGTCCCATGCTTCTACAGGAACAGAGTGGGTTGAAGGTCCTTCTCCTACCTTGCATCCAAGAAATGGAACATGCTCCCCCTCTGGCGAAGCCCAACACTGCACCAATTCAGGAAAGACTTCAAGACCTGGCCCTTCAAATGACCGCAATGGAGCTGCATCCGACCCCCCCCCCCGAGCCTTGAGAGCCTTACGGATGAGTAGTGCGTTTTTCAAAAAACTGATTGATTGATCAAGTACAGAGCTCCATTCTCAGTACAGGACTGTGAGAAGTTGGCCTGGTATATGATGCTCACTAGTTAAAGTGATCACCTTGTACCATGCCAAGCAACCCTTATGGTGTGGTTGTAAGTCAACCTTTTCGGACTAGCTGTCCTAGTGGTAGCGTAGGCTAAGCAGTCTTTGAGGCTAAACTCGTGAAGCGTGTTAAGCCAGCTGTTTTACCAAATGCAACCCCCTTTCATACCAATGAAAGGACACCACACAGATATATATTCAAAATATATATGTATTTATTTCTCAAAGTAACCCCTAGTCTCTTTATGAGCACAGGAGCACAAATCGTCAAACAAGATTACAGTAGGATACACAGAAGTTGCACTTTATATGGATAGGCCCTGGTGGCCGCTCAAACCATATACTAAAATAGTGGTATAAGTACCACGAACAGAAAAGGGAAAAGGCCTAGGGCCTCTAGAATCGCTGGGCCTACAAGGAGCTAACTTCAGTTAGTGACCAGGAGGTCCACGGGTGGCATGTGCAGAGCAAATAGTCACACGCGTGCTCCCATAGGTTTCAATGGGTGTGTAAAAAGTACAAAGTTACTGCAAAGAGGATCTTCCGGATGGACTAGGAATTCAAGATTTGGAACACAGGCACTAGAGATGTAATACTACACTTGGGCACAGGAGTGCCAGCTTTACCTCACCCACAGGAAGCGGGTGCATAGGCCTCGAAGTGCGTCGGGTTTCTTCTATCTGTTCCGTGGAGCCTGAAGACAAAGATGCTGCAGGCGGTCGGTCCGGGAGAGATGCGGTGGATCCAAGAGTGGATCGGAGATGTTGAAGACCTGTAAGCAGAGGGGACAGTGTTCACAGTCACTAGCCAGTGACCAGCGTGGCACCAGGTGGGTACCAGGCAATGTCGGGTGCAAACAGGAAGAAAGGTGTAGCTTGTCTCTGCAGCCACGTGGTCCCTGGAGGTCGACGACGTCCAGGAGTCGGTTCACGAGCTGTCCCACGCAGGCTCTCGCTGTCGGCGGTGTCGGCGACTTGATCGAAGCAAACAAGCCTTGGCAAAAGCAATTGTTGTAGGAGATGAAATAAGCTGATGGGTCTGACCAGCAAGGTCAGAAGGACTGCTCCTTTGGAGGGGAGCAAGGGCCAGTCTGGAGCAACCAGACCAGCGGTGTATTTCGTGAAGTTCGTTGCCAAGATGGCTACTAGCCAGCGGGCCAGCAACCGGTTAGGCGCGTCGAGTGGCAAAATGCAGAAGGGCCCCACGCAGATCGTGGAGATGCTGGAGGGCTCACCTTTGGTGCAGATGCTGCTCGAGGGTTGGGCTTCTCAGATCCCAAAGCACAACTTGGAGGGAGCCTCGGTTGTTGCACTTGCAGCTTGTCGTCGTCGTTTCCAAGATGGCTGGCTCCACGTGTCTCGGTGCCTCCACGGGTCTCCTCTTTTCAGGGACTGTGGATCAGGCGGTGAGAGGTCTGGAGGTCCAGGTCTTGTCAGTCTCTGGGCTCGGGCTCCGGCGGGAGGCGGCGGCAAAGCAGACGTTGATTCGCTGGATGGTGCTTGCGTTAGCAAGGTGGTCACTCCCTGACCACAGGGGAGATTTCCTTCAGTCTTCTGTGCAGCAGAATGTCGAAGTTCCCGTCTTCTTCTTAGTTTTAAGTTGATTCCAGGATGTCTGAAGTCTTAGGACACAGCTCCTACCTTTAAGCGGATTCTAGGGGCCGGACTACCTGCTAGGTCCCTCCCTATGGGTGGGACCAGGAAGGGGGGTGGTTACACCCCCAATCCTTTGTCCAGCTCGCCCCAGGCCCGGGACTGGTGTGCCCCAGGACTGGTTTGAACTGGCATATGCACCGAGGCTCCTTGTGAGCCACAGGCATGTCTGGTTTCTTTCAAGCCCTACCTGACCAATACACAAAATCCTGTCTGGGGTGGTGCATGCACCTCCCCTGGCAGGAAACCCTTTGTCCACACCTCCCAAGCTGGAAGGACTCCCAGCAGCAGGAGGGCAAACTTGTGTCTGTGGTGGCAGCATCCATTTTGTGGAGCTGAGGCTATGTCTGATTTTACCCGGGTTTCAGGTACTGTACATGTCGTGTCCCTCTAGGAGGGTGGAATGCTAACCCCATCGCCAGAATTGGCGAGGGGTTAGTATTCCAATTCGTATGACACCTTACTCGACATGTTTTGATAAAGCCAAACCAAAGATAGCATTTAACCGCGAGGTTCATAATGCACTTAAGAGTATATGGTATGACGATATCTGGAAACAGTAGAAGGAAGTTGTTCCGACCACTGCAGACAGGCTCAGCTCATGCCAGAGCACCATCTCACATGGAACCAAGCACTCTGCCTTCAGGATTGTTAAGGCCTGCCATAGGAGTGACTTATAGGTTAACATGTGTCCCATTTAAGGTTAGGTATAGGTATACTACACCTAAGTAAGAGGTGGTTACACCAACTTACCCCAGCTGAGTGATCAGCCAGTTGTGTCAAATTTGTTAGGCCAAGCCTGGGGTGGCATAATACATGCTTCAGCCCCTGGCAGGCCTCAGATACACCAATGCCCTGGGTACCTAGTGTACACTGGTACAGGGGCTCACAGGGTGATCCAACCAATTGGGTATGTACCTAGGGTACATGGAGTCCATTTTAAAGAGAGAACAGCTAGGCTGAGATCCTGAATGGCAGGATCTCAGGCCAACTAAGTCGAAAAACCAGCTAGACACTAGGCAAAAAATTGGGGGTAACCATAGTCAGATATCCACCTTCCTACAAGGACAATTAAAGGAACAGGTGCAAACTGACCAACCCCATTGAGGTACAGGTCACAGTTCAGGGTGCAAGAGGTAGACACGAAATAGAGCTGGACAGGGTCTATGGAGCTGAATGGAAATGTGTATGCCATTGTCATGTATGAAAAGGCAGGTCATGTGGTAAATATTACATGCAGAATAGAGGTTGGGAGGGGCGGTGGCTTCATGTCTAGGCCTAGATGGAGTATGCCGGGTGTGGAGGGAGCTTTTTTCTGTCCCGGTGCTACATAAAGATAGGGCCTGGGATTTAAACCCTCAGGGATGTACTTTAAAAACTCTAGGGTGGTTGCAGGCAGCGGGGTGGGATTAAGTAACCTGGCACAGAGTTTAATCATCAGAGGCCCAAAACGATGTGAGGGATTCCCCTGCAGTAAAAGAGATCAGGCACAGATTTGAGGCATCCCAGGATTATTTATTTCTATATTTAATTTTTGTGTTATTTTTGGTACTAAAATATCATCTTTGTACCAATTCAGTGTGCCTCAGATCCCGGAAGTGAACATGCAGTGGGTAGGGGGGAGGTGGGACAGCGAGAAGTTGTGTTTATCGTATATGCTGAGGAACAGTATCCCTCCTAGCAGTGGCTCTGGAGTAGCAGCAAGTGGTACATAAAAGCATATGAGGAATAACCAAGGAATCACAGCCAGCATTACCTATTCCCCTGGAAATTCCTCATTTCTTAAAGGGACCCTCAGGGCCCAACTTGTAAAGGCCCACATTTCCCCAACCCCTGGAGTTACCCGTATCAGTAACTTAAGGCAGGGAAAACCTAGGCCATTTTCTGACTCACTCACAATGAAGGCCTCAGAGAAGTTACTTAAAAGTGGATTGGTGACACGTCATGATGATGTGAGCTGTGAAAGGCAAACATGGCAGGACCGACAAGACCCAGATATCTCAAGGCAGTAGATGAGGTCCATTTGTTTTTCCTGCATGTGCACGGTTACTGTAACCAAGGTGGTGGGGGCAGGAGGGGCTGGCTTGCCCTGGCATGGTCCTCATAGGTTAACTGGGTGAGGTTGGTGGTCTTTTTTAAACCCAGTGAAGGAGGGAGGAATATGAGTTAGTAAGAGAAGGAGGCCCAGAGGACGATGTCGTTCAAATAATTTGAACACAAAGGGCGCGCTGGGACCGGGCCGAGCACAGGGACGATACCCCGCAGATTGCAGGGAGTGGAATCGTCTGTGACATGGTATTTCACCGATGGGCACAGGTGTGGAGAACGGTTTTGCAAACCAGGAAGCGCATCCTAGATGATGCCACTTTTGGCCGACAACCAACTCATTTGGTGTTAGCATAACGTGAAGGGGATGTTCTGGGCAGGTAAATACTGCCCGGTGCCATCGTTGACAGTGCGAGAGGCGTGCGGAGGGAGGGGGCGGGTGAGGAGAAGTATGAGATCAGAGGTGACTGGGAAGGGGAGAAGGGGCGCGCTGGGAGTAAAGATAGACAGAGGGGGTAAAGCTGATGATTCAATCTTCCGAAAACGTTCAGGAAGCCAGGCTAGGTGATTTTAGCTATGTATTTAGGTTGAGGCTTGTATCGGTCCCTATTGTCAACTTGCACACTCTACAGTGCTTCAAGATCCGGAAGAGAGAGGAGGAAAGGAGGACAACAAGCAGCAGGGGAGCAGAAGAGGAGCAGAGCAGATTAAAAGAGTTTTGAGTGCCCCCACATGGACAGCAGGATAAAAGCAAAGATGCACTTCATAGCGCCTCAGGAGTCCGCGTTGAACAGCAGTTGGGATTCATAGGAGCACTAGAACAAGCATTGAAAATGCAACAGGTCTCGCCTTTGATTAAGTTAAAGCCATTTGCTTTTCTAATGGTATTGTATAGCAAAGCAAATGGCTTTGACTTGATAAAAGGCGAGACCTAGTGCATTTTTAAGATGCTTCTTTAGAAACTAAAGTAAGAAAAAAAGCTTTGGTATAATCATCAAAACTATGTATTCTGAGCTGTGCTATAAATCAGAACTTCGGCACAATGAATGCACTGAAATATACCTAGCCTCATCCTGATAAAAATACTAGTTGTTTATTATTAGTTAATAAAAACTATAACTGGTTACATAAGAAAACTAACCTAAACAGAGTAATGTTAGAAACGATGCCTGCGCCTAGAAAGAGCACGAGAACATTTTACAATAAAAAATGACATCAATAGAATCCTTGCATGCTCAGAATCTTGCACGATAATAAGTAAAGGTCAGGTGGTCTTAGGGTTGTTCGCTCTACAAACCCTGAGTAAGGTCGCCCTATGTAGCTTTGTGATTGTACGTTTCGCCCTCGTGGTCGAGATGTCCTGCGCTGGTGCAAAGGAATCTAAGGAGCAAAACACGGTCTGTTTCAGGTGACTTGAAAATCATAACAAAACAAAAGGCTACCATCTTTGATGATTTCCCAAAGTAGGGTTTTGTAAGCATGCCTTCCTTCTTTCCTCCTAAAGCTCCCTAGGGCCACCGCTCATTCCATCAGCAAGAAACGGGAAACCTTATACAAATATTAAATTCCCCCACCCATTTGAGGTCAAAAGTTGTACAACTTCCTGTGTTCACCTTTCTCCCCTTAAAGTTTGCCTCTCAGTTCAGGCTTTAATGTCATCAGAACGTTTGTGGTTCTGTAGAAATGTAAAAAAGAAGGCCTGCGAAGAGATACAACAGCTCTAAAATATATATATATAAATAAAAAGCCTTGCGCTAGCAGACTTCTCAGACTTACTATTGCACATTGGAATAGAAATTAGGTTGACGCCTCCGGCGGAAGCACCAGCAGCTCTCAGCCTGGCCTTGAGTGAGTAGGGAGGTGGCAGCTCTTATTTCCCGTTCTCCCCTCCGCTTCCTCCATAAGCCGGCTAGCCCTCGCAGCAGGCCCGGTTCTAGAGGGTGGGCCGGGTGGGCCAGGCTTACCCAAACATCAGCCTGGCCCACCCAAACAGGAGCCTTGGCCCTCGCAGTGAGGGCTTGAAGGCAAGCGTTCAACACCATAAGGCTCAAAGTGCTTCAAACCCCCAACCACCCGTCATTGTGTGTGTCAGCCCCGTCGAGACAGCTTCCCCAGAGCACACAGACACTTTTAGAGATCTTTTAGACATTATCGCAGTCGCACCCGAGTACTTCACAGGTCTTTAAAAGACCATATACTTGTTAACGAGGCTTTGTTCATTTTTTTTCCCCTTCATCTCCACATGGCGAAAGGGACAAATCCTTTCATTGACAATGGTAACCTTTGCCTACTGTTCTGCTGCGTGGATATTTCTTTTTCTATGCAGCAGAGAAAATAAGTTTGTATATTCCTATTCACCTTTCCTGACCCTGCAGCTGCTTATCACACCAGGCCAGGCGGGCAACTAGAGCCAAATTTCGGGGGGGGGCTGAAAAAGATTTCGGGGGGGGGGCTGAAAAAGGTTTGGGGGGGGCTAAGTCTTTGAGCCATAGGCAGAGTGGCTGTAAGAAGGAGTGAAACCACAACAAAAGCCTCATTAACGAGTAAATGGTCTTTTAAAGACCCGTGAAGTACTCGGGTCCGGCTGCAATTACACGGACGCCAGCCCGCGAGGCTGTCTCAGCCGGGCTGACACAATTGAGGGGGGGGGGGTGAAGCCCGGTGAGCCCAATGGGTGTTGCGCGCCTGCACCAGGCTGTGACACAAAGTTTGACTAATGAGTAGGTAAGAGAATGTGTTACTATTTGTTTTTCTTTTTAAAATATGCATAGGCCCAGCAGGACACATACTTCGTGTGTGCTTCAAATAAACAGCTTTTATCATTATCATGGCTGATGCAGGGCAACAATAAGACAATAAAATATGCCCAGATAATGCTGGTGATTAATGATCCTGCTGGAGAGCAATAATCTGTCTGTTAGTAGTTTTTAAATACAGATTAACTGTATTTTATGTGGAAGCTCAGTGGGTCACTGCCTTTGTCACAGAGATCCTTGTGTTACTTGCAGTTCAGAAGTTACAATCCTAACATAGGACAGTGACCAATGAACTGTCATCAAAGCGCTGCATACAAACATGAATTTTATAGTTAGAACTTTGCTTTTTTTGTTTTGTGATATAGTTAGAACTTCCCCAGGCTTTCATTATTCTAATGTTGCAAAAATTAGTATGTTTGGGCAGATATACATTTTTATCAGTAAAGCTGACCCCATGGAATACTCTTTAAATCCTAAGGTTGTTTCCCTAGACCAAACCCTCTCAAAATATACTGTCCACCAGTATGGATGACATGTGATTCATACACCTTGTAATCCTCATTGGCTTATGTGACATTCCCTGTAGACTGATATACATACTTGTATGATTCATTGTCTCTGTATAATGTGTATGTGCTGTATAGTACTGACACACTACAATGATATGAGTAGCACTATACAACAAATGAAATGCATATGAGAGAGGGGCTACGTAAAGATGAGGGGCACTGTTGGAGGGTGACAGTGAGGGAGTCTGAGCACTGGCGTAAGGAAGCTCGAGGGGGCCTCCCTGCAAAGCACGTGGAGGGGCCCCCTTCTGGCTCAATTAGGAGCTCTGCAGCCAGAGTGCTGTGCTGAGGGGGCCCCCTTGACCTTGGGGGGCCCCCCGCACTGCAGGGGCTGCGGAGGCCTGTGTTACGCCCCTGAGTCTGAGGAGGAGGTCATGAGGGGGAGGGGCTACAGAGAGATGAGGGGCACTGGTGGAGGGTGGCAGTGAGGGAATCCGAGGAGGAATTCATGAGGGGGAGGGGCTATGGGTAGATATGGGGCACTTGTGTCGTATGACAGTGAGAGAATCCGAGGAGGAGGTCAATAGTGCAGCCATGGAGGGATGAGGGGCACTGTTGGAAGGTGGTAGTAAAGGTATTTACAGAGAAAGAGGTTATTGGTGCGGCGCCAAAAATGACTGTCGCATCAGCGCTGAAGCCGGCCCTGTCACGGCCTTTATGTTTTTGTTTATTTAATTAGCAGTCGGGTCATAAGGGCTACTGTGGAACATACTTTAAAGTGTGTGCTAATTATATTTACTGCTATATTCAATGTTTTAAGTTTGAAGGTGATTTTATTAATGTTTTTACCGGGAAAAATGAAAGTGGAGCCCGATGGTGCCTGATATGGGGCTGGGGCCCAAGGTCAGCTGTGAGATAAGGTGCACTGGAGAGGAGTAGTGGATAATCAAGCCTGTAATGGAGTGTGTTGCAGAGTCCGGGGTCAGGTGGAGGTAGTAATGTAGAGGGATTCTCCCTGAAGGCTCGCACAGAGGGAGCCCGAGAAGTGTCACTTGCCTAATACTACCACCTCAGAAACCTCTTCTACCCATCAAAGGAACATTACATGGAAAAAACACTTTGAGAGTGATAATATTTAGAAAGAGATTTGGAAAAGAGTGCGTTTTACTGGGCCTTGTAAGACTAAGAAGAGTTAAAGGAGGGCCCGGAACCAGGCCTGCCTAGACATCTCTGAAACAAATCGAGCCCGCAGTGGCCCCCCAAATGCACCTTTGGCCCACCCAAATAAAAATTCCTGGAGCCGGGCCTGCCTCGCAGCCTAAGCGGCGTTGGTTTGGGGACTGTTTTTAATAATCTGAAAAAAAGAGAAGTGCCTGGAAGCAGCTTTTATTGCAGCAAAGCGCTCGTTCTGTTGTCTCGCTGGCTTACGAGAACACCCCCAGCTGCAGCGGGGTTTCACCTGCTGGACCCGGTCCTGGTACGTATTTGGTTTTCATGACAAAATAATGCAGACAACTGTATCTGAGTTACCACGATGAACCATGACTCCATGTGGCAGGCACACAAACTAGTGCATTCTGGGAATTGTATTCCTACTTGAATTAAATTGAACAGATTTAACATGAAGACATCTGGTAACCTTTTTGAACGGGGACTCCATGTTCAGCCTCGTAACAGAGCGAGGCGATGACACCCCCTCGTGCGCCCCACTCCCAAGAGCTCCCCACTACTGGCACAAAACCAGCCCCCCGGCTCTACTCTAACTGGGGAAGGGATGTAGCCGATGTTTGTGATGGTGAGTATTGTTCCTGTAGAATCACTTTATTAAACTCAGATCCTGCTCTGAGAAGCCCCGCCCTCCCTTTTTGCGGACGTGTGATGGTCTTTGCTCTTTGTATGACCAATGAGATGAGGCCTACGTGTCAGGGACAGCTCAGCAGCCTGCAATAATGCGCGGATATATATATAAATAAAACGCGAGCGAGGCACACCGCTCAAAAACATAGTGCTTACCGACATGAAGGAGAGCCCCCCTCTACCGCCAGGAGCCGGCGCTGCTGACCCCATGGAGAGGCACCACTGAGATAACAACTATAAATCTGGGCGCTTGCCAAAAACATAGTGCTTAGCGACATGAAGGAGACAGTGTATAACACCGCAAGTAAAAGATTCATTCGGGGTGGGTGGGGCCAAAAGTGGACATGACGGTAACAAGGAGGGACTAAGAAGCCTCCTTTACAATCAGAAGACAGCGTTTCGCATGGAAGTGGCGCTACCCAATCAAAAAGATGGGCGGGGCTCCAAGTCCCCTTCCAAAAGCGTATTGATTACAAAAATCTCTCGTAGGGCGAGTGCAGCGCATGCGCGCTGCAAAAGCCAGGCGAGACCTAAAAATGTGTTTACTGGAAAAAAAACAGGTGAGGAGGAGAGGGTTACAATGAGATGAGCCCCAGAGCAGCGCTCCTAGCTAAAAGGGCAGCTGCTTCACAAAGGTGGCCTGAAGCACATAGATGGCATGAAGTATTTGGTGGTTGGTGTTTGCAGTAGGGAGGGTGGTGGGGGCTAGACCTCTGATATGTGGCTCTAGTTGCACCTCTGGCTGGAGGTGGAAGAGGAGGCCGTCTCTAGTGAGCAGCTGGCAGAGACTGATGAAGACCCCATGTGCGGAAATACTCGGGATTGCTCTCATTCACCATTTCTGATCATAGGCCCTTGAGAGGGATTGCTCACACCTAATGCTACTGCCACATTCCTACCTTTCTCTTTGATTCCTCGTTGGAGAAAAAGGTGAGAGGATCAACAGCAGCGTTAATTTGCGAGTAGTTTCTCCAAACGTCACAAGTCTAAGAGGCTTAAGGTATTTCCTTCCAGTGTGGAGACCTCCTTTCAGCCCCTCCCAAAAAGTAATGGACTCTCCCTCCCCACGGTCTTCCCAGCACAGATGGCGAAAAAGTCAAGCTCTCACTGTAGCGGCAGCAAGGTGTATCTGCTGCTGGTTTCTGGCATCCAAAGCTGGAATTGTGCCAAGGCAAACAAGGGGGAACAACCTTTACAACGCAACTTTTACAACGCACTACCTTTACAACGCATTTTTTACAACGCATAATCCATTACAACGCATGACATTACAACGCATACCATTACAACGCATTTTTAAAAACTACCTTTACAACGCATTCCATTACAACGCATACTACCATTACAACGCATACCATTACAACGCATAATATTACACTACACTATTCAACACTTACCCTACTGTTGCACCCCCTGGAGTTAGAATAGTAATTTTTACCCCTATACTATCCAACACTTACCCTACTGATGCACCCCCTGGAGTTAGAATAGTAATTTTTACCCCTATACTATCCAACACTTACTCTACTGATGCACCCCCTGGAGTTAGAATAGTAATTTTTACCCCTATACTATCCAACACTTACCCTACTGATGCACCCCCTGGAGTTAGAATAGTAATTTTTACCCCTATACTATCCAACACTTACCCTACTGATGCACCCCCTGGAGTTAGAATAGTAATTTTTACCCCTATACTATCCAACACTTACCCTACTGATGCACCCCCTGGAGTTAGAATAGTAATTTTTACCCCTATACTATCCAACACTTACCCTACTGATGCACCCCCTGGAGTTAGAATAGTAATTTTTACCCCTATACTATCCAACACTTACCCTACTGATGCACCCCCTGGAGTTAGAATAGTAATTTTTACCCCTATACTATCCAACACTTACCCTACTGATGCACCCCCTGGAGTTAGAATAGTAATTTTTACCCCTATACTATCCAACACTTACCCTACTGTTGCACCCCCTGGAGTTAGAATAGTAATTTTTACCCCTATACTATCCAACACTTACCCTACTGTTGCACCCCCTGGAGTTAGAATAGTAATTTTTACCCCTACACTATCCAACACTTACCCTACTGTTGCACCCCCTGGAGTTAGAATAGTAATTTTTACCCCTATACTATCCAACACTTACCCTACTGATGCACCCCCTGGAGTTAGAATAGTAATTTTTACCCCTATACTATCCAACACTTACCCTACTGTTGCACCCCCTGGAGTTAGATTAGTAATTTTTACCCCTATACTATCTAATACTTACCTTAAATGTAATTTAATATTATGCGTTGTAATGGTATGCGTTGTAAAGGTAGTATGCGTTGTAATGGTAATGCGTTGTAAAGGTATTTTTTAAAAATGCGTTGTAGTGTCATGCGTTGTAATGTCATGCGTTGTAATGGATTATGCGTTGTAAAAAATGCGTTGTAAGTGCATGCGTTGTAAAAGTGTGCGTTGTAACGTCATACATCCCAAACAAGCCATATCCGGCCATGCAGGACCCTGCCTCAGCAGCGAGGCCCTCTGAAAGTGCTTGGCAGCAGCTCCAGGCGAGGCCTCAGGCCAAGAGAACACCTTCTAACCGTGTGACCCTTCAGAGCGGACGTCAGTCACTGGTTGCACTCCCCAGCCCCTTACCCACTCGCCTGGCTGCGGCTAGGGAGTGAAACCATCTTGGTGCTCACAAGTCAGAGGAAGTGGCAAGCAGAGCACAGAGACTCCTTAGTGACTGCTACTCTACCCCCCCCCCCCCCAATTAATGTAATATTAACAAATCAGGAGCAGCAAACACCCAGGCCCCCAGTTTCACCGCGGCCTTCCACACACTGAGGCAGCTGGCCTGGCAGTGGTGCAATCATGCCCTGTTCGCTGCGTGGGGAGTGGGAGAGGGCTCTGGCTGGTGCCAGCTGCCTCGGTTTATTTCGCCTCTGTCCCTGTTGCCCTCTTGCATGGCCCCTGAGATTCTGAGACGGGAGAGGACCACATCATGCAGCAAAGTTTACTAAATTATGCGGCATAAAAGGCAAAGTATAGAGCCCACATGCAGCATATTCAATGAAAGTATTACTTCTGTCATTTTTACCAGTTTACTCCCTCTGGGTATAGGTCTCACTTCATTAGTACCAGTTTAACACTCAAATACCCCAATAAACAACTTAAAGAGGGCTTATCAACCTTTCCAAAGGGCGTTCAGCTGCAACACCTGTCACTACGTTTAAGTAACTTCTGAGCCATTTGAGCTAGAAACGTTTAGCTTGTTAAAATGTGCAATGTATGCAGCTATGCGAACTATGCGGCAAATGCTGCGGCTGCAGAATCGCACCTCAGCAGGGGGCTTGCAGAGAGTGAGTTTCCCAGCCTGGTGCCCTCCGCCCCACGCCCATCTGGTAACAGGCACCTGCCGCGTTTCCTTTTGACTTGTTTTCAGTTTCCGGTGCATGTTAGTATTTGTATGTGAGTAGCGGGGATCGGACACGAGGAGCATCGGGCACCTTACAGTTAAATACTGAATACATAGAACATGTTCTATCAGATCACACACAATGCTCAAATGTTGAACATAAATTAGGATCACAACGGCGACCTATCATAGCTAAACTACTCACAAGCAGGGAGGGCAGTGCCTGTCTTTGCCAGACCTCTAACTGGACTTAGTATTGTGTGTGTGTGCCCTCAGGTGTGGTGGGGTGCCCCAGATGATCCTCAAGCAGCATGTTAGTGAGTGCAGGGCACACTCATACCTTCAGCCTTCTGAGGCCAATGATATGCGAGTAAGTTAGGTAATGAGCTCATCTGTTTTTAGAACAGGTGGGTACTCCGTGGTGTAAGAACTATAGAGAAGTCAGGTTGTTCGGTAGGTGTGCTGTCGCGTGTGTGCATTTCATTCTCAGCGAGATATCGAATTGGCCCAAAATGGAGTGTTAAGAGCTGTGTAGTGAGTGCCTGGGGTTGGCAGAAAGTGCAGACCACGCCGCAGAGGCTACCGTCGAGAAGGGATACCGTAATCTCCTGATCAAGGGCTTGATCACACCTGAAAGGCAGGTCGGGGAGGCCATTTTAATCATCACTTCGAGGGCGATCTGACATTTGAGCCCAGGCCTGCTGGCAGCAGGGAGGGTGGCCTGGCCTTCTTCCAGCCGTCTGTCAGGCAGCTGTAGCCCGGGGGTGTGCAGAGCTGGGTCCGTCCCGCTTGGCTCCCCTCGCACCCAGGATGGCCCGTGCCCTTCTCTGCCCTTCAAGTTCTGCTCTAGACAACACGTTGTGCTCTGTTTCCAGTTTATTTCCTAATACGATTGCTTGTTTTGGCCAGGATACAGTGATCTTTTCTGGAGGGCTGGTTTAGTGTTTCATAATCTGCCTGTTGCTGTAGCTGCATCGACGTCATCGAATTAAACCAGCTTCCACGATTGGGAGGAAACGTTGAGAACAAGTGTTGTTTGTCTGTAGAAGTCGGCACACGGTCAAGAATACACACGGCTGATTTATCGATGCCCGCCGGGGTCAGCGGGGAAAATCCTGGGACAACTTCCCGTGCTCCGCCGGGGAGGGCGGAGATCTCTGCAAGTGAACTCAGATGCATTTGTAGCCTCATCAAAGACGCTTAAAGTGGTGCAAAACGGCCATTTCCAGCAACGGTTTCTGATTTAGTAAGATTGGCAGATTTTACTCCAGTCCATCACACCATGGGGCATATTTACAAATGAGTCATGCGCGGCGTTAGCCTTCTCGTGTTAACCGCTCCTGCACTTCTGAAACCAGGGCTGCACCCTATTTACAATACGGTGCACCCCTGAGCTGGTGCTCATTTCAGCTGGCTTGTGCCAATGCAGGCATCCTTGCACATTAGTGCACGGGCCTGCGTTGGGGGATGATTGTTTCTGTGCAAGAAGTTGTCTCTTCCTGCACATAAACAATCTTAAATGGCAAATTGTAACTTCCATGTCTAGTGCTTTGTGCAGCACACATAGAAGTTTCAACTTGTCATTTTTAAAATTATTGTTTAGGTACACATAAACAAGAATTCATGGCATTTTGCTGTTTCTATGAGTGCTTCACAATGCAGCCCACACATAAACAGCAAAAACGAGGATAAATAAAGCATTTCTCCTCGTTTTGCCATGTTAAGACCAGGTTTTCCCTAGTCTTAATTTTGACGCTGCCTTCTATTTACGCTGCTCTTGTAAATAGGGAGAAGCGTCAAAATCAATGGGTGTTGCGGTGGAACGCCCACCGCAACACCCATTGCCCACCCCTCTCACACGAAGTATTGCGTGAAAGGATGCCTTATTCACAAGGCAGCGTTAAGCCATGTTAAGTGGCTTGACGCTGCCTTGTAAATAAGGTGAAGCCCGTACCGCCATAGGAACGTCTTTAAAAGTGTAATTCCTGTGGCAATAGGGGCTTGTAAATATGCCCCCATTTTTTTGTATCAGTACATTTTGGTCCTCATTTATGAGGAAGTCACGAAGTGCAGCGCAGCAAGTCACCTTGCTGCTCTGCTCTGGGTGGCAGAGAAGGGGCAGGCATGCACTGTTTTTAAGTCAATATGACATATTTCTGTCTTTTCCCTTGTGCTGGAGCTCTTTTGGCAGCCTAGCACCAACGCAGACAGGTGCAAAGGTGCCTGTGTTGCAAGCAGGATTGTTTTTTTTTGTTTTTGTACTGAAACTGAAGGAGAACCTTCCTGCACAAAACCAATCCTGGGAGGCATTGTCCTCTTTCTATGTGCGCAGCATTCTGCAACGCACGTAGAAAGAGGAATAAACGAGGAGAAATAGAGATATTTCTGCTTGTTACACCTTCCTGAGAAGGTGCCCGTTTTTGACTCATCCCCAGATTTACAAGTTCTTGCAAATCTGGGGATACTTCAACATCCATGAGGGTTGCATGATAACACCCACACAACGCCCATGGAATGCCTACCCAGGGCAGAGTAACGCAACGCAGCGATCTGTGCTGCGCTGCGTTACTCCAGATTTTTTAAGCCACTGAGAGCCATGCAAAGTGCCTTTAAATGGCTTCAAAAATCTGACCTAGAGGTTTGCGTGACACACGTACCACGTTGTGTGGTGCAAACATGACATAACCATCTCATAAAGGAGGTCCTTTGTGCTTTCATATGTAACATGTAAATTGCTGCTAACTAACTTAAATGAGTGATAGGCATTTTAACAAAGACTGATTTGGGGATTTGTTTTGCAATTTATGTAAAACACAAGCTGATCAGGCCCCAAATGCATATTTCGCATTTGAGATCTGATTGTTTTTGTATTTTATCAATTTCATGCTAAGTAAACAGTAAAAAGAAAGGAAAATAGTTTCCATACATGTTTTGCTCTGCTTCACATTCCATCTGCTACATTCCATATCAGGCAAGAAAGAAAACAGATGAAAAGTGAATTTTCCTTTTTTTTGGCTTCCTGCACCAGTGCAAAGATTCTATGATATTGCCCCAGTAGGCAACAGGACAGAGCAGCCATATGTTGGGGAAACAACCAGTGAACAGCAGGTGCAAAAGAAGGGAGATACTTCAGAGAGAGGCTCAACAAAATGAGACAATCACAGAGAGGGAGAGTAAGGAGTCTGACACTAAGAGTGAAGAGAGAGCGTTGAGAGAGAGAAACACACACACACCCACAGAGAAAGAGAGAGGACTTCTGAGTGGCCTGCCTAGTATTTTTGCTTTTATGGGGCTGAATGTAATGGCAACTTTAGACTCTGGGCACAAGGATGCTGCTACACTGGTGTTCTGGGACCTGGACAAGTCAGAGTGGGTTTCTTGCTCATAGCGAATGGAAGGTTTTCATTTCAATAGGTTAGTTCCCAGGAGGAATGATTGAGCTTCACAAAGAGGCCCTGGACTGTTGCTGTCTTTGAGGACCCTCAGAATAGGTCCTTTTAGAATAACTTTACCCCTAGTCAGAGGAAGTGTTGCAAAAGTGGGAAAGGACCCAGTATGGAAACTTAATTCCACACAACCACAGCTGTAGTACTACTACTTCTTGGGGAGCAGTCGAGGTGTGATGCCACCAGAGTAATATCTCCACAATGGGGATTTATCTCCACATTGTTACGTTCCAAACATATAGAAGGATTACCACGACTCCTGGGTATGTACCACATTTGATAAGGTTAATTATTGCAATGAATGTATAACTTTTTCAATCTATTGAAACATGATTTTTCGTTTGCAGGTGTGTCGGGAGACCCATGGGGAACAGGAACTGCTGACAACACACTCCCCGTTAGATTACACCTCTGACGTCCTGATGCTCCGAGTACAGGCTGCAGGCGGTCCCTTTAACCCAACGTGGAGAGCCCGGGAGGAGGTGTCCGGTGGAGCGACGTCATCCTCTATCACCCTATCAGATGAGGTCGCCGACAAGAAAGCGGAAGAGGACGCACGTCGAGGGAGAGGTGAGGAAGAGCCAGTAGGAGAACGCGAGGAAATGGAGAACACGCTTGAGAACCAGACAAGACATTTTTATTTATTTTATTTATTTAATGCGTTTTTATATAGCGCAGACTTTACCCGAAGGTGTCAGAGCGCTTCACAATAGGAGCAGTAATGATACATAAGGAGAAAAATTACAAGTGAGCATGTTACAAAATCAAACTTTACGTTACATGAGGCAATAGTGACAATTGTGCAAGTATCAAGAGCAAACAGAATACAAGAGGTAGCAAACGATACGTTACAAAAGGAAAAAGTGACGTGTGCAGGTTAAAAGAGCATACAAAGTACACGTAGAGGTAAAAAAATTGCAATAAATGTCAGACACTCAAAACACTAAAACAAAAGTTACGTTACATGAGGCAGTGGTGGCCGTTGTGCATGTATCGAAAGCACACAAAATACAAGAGGTAGCAAACGATACTCTACATAAGGAAAAAGTGACGTGTGCATGTTACAAAAGCGTTCGAAATACAAGTAAAAGTATAATACTGCAATAAATGGCAGACACTCAAAACAAAAAAACGCACTGGGAAGGCACTTCTATAGGCATGGAGAACAGAATTTCCTATAATGGAAGGACTTCCTTCAGAAAATAGAGGGCGTGAATTAAATTTGGAAGTGTCTTTGAAGGAGGAGAGCTTTGAGGTCAGTTTTGAAGGCCTGGGAAGAGCTGGTGGTCCGGAGCTGAGGCGGAAGTGAGTTCCAGATTCTCACCGCGTTGCCTGAAAAGGATTGGGCCATAGATCTTTCCTTCTTGAAAGTGGGAGTGAAGTATTCTTCCAAAATAAATCCAGCACTCTTGTATACAGGTATAAGATGTTTATTCCATGAGAGAAGATCCCATCCATCAGCCAGCAGTCAATCCTGTAACTGAACATTTACAGAACTATTCTATGTACAACAATCCATGACATCAGGAGAATTCTAACATGACATAGTCTTTGCACATAGCACCTAGCAACATCACCCAGTGTGGAATACCACACATCTCCCTTTCTTAAAAGAAAAACATGTTTATAAGCATCAAATCAAACAATAACTTCAACAAAATCAGCAAGATAACTTGGTCTTTTAACCAACCTGGAAGATGTCCTAGGACAATTCAAATCCTTTTCCTCTTCACCCTTAGTATGATATGAAGGAGAAATACCCTTAGATGAATCCCACTCCTTGCCTTGTTTGAGCACACCACTACACACAACTACCCTATTCAAGTTCCAAATACGATGGTCCTGTGTTTGAATAGCATTATGGAATCTTTTGATTACCCTAATGGGTTTCATGAATTTAGACGAAGAACTTCCCAACAAACCAGGACGTTTAATCCTGACCCAATCACCTACATTTACTTCAGTTTTCTTTACAGCATGTTTATCATCAAAATATGCTTTTCTTAATGTTGCCTTTTCTTCCTCCACTCTTAGCATATGTTCCCCATCACACACATTCTCCTTTCCTTTTGATAATTCATACTTGTTAACCCAATACGGTTCAACACAAGTATTGGGCACCCTACCACGAAACAACAAAAAAGGAGTCTTCCCAGTTGTTGATGTGGAGTTAATCTGTACTTTTCAATTTTACTAATAACTTCTCTTTTCCTATCCATTCCCACGCTTTTAGCTAATGCAATGGTCTCTTTAATAACTTTATTAAATCTTTCCACCATTCCATTGGCCTCCGGATGACAAAGAGCAGCAGTCTTGTGAACAATCCCTCTAGAAGATAAAAATTGCTCCATTTCCCTAGAAATAAGTTGAACACCATTATCAGATAAAATTTACATTGGCAAGCCTTCCCTAGCAAATACACTCTTCAAACACTCAATCACATTACAAGTATTAATTGTTGATAAGAAGAAAACTTCCGGCCACCTTGAGTACATGTCAATGACCACCAATATGTATGTTTGTGCCTCTTTTCCTTGTAAAGGACCAACAATATCAAGAGCAATCTCTTGCCACGGACCATTTGGACGTTTTCTCAAAACCATAGGTTGCACATGAGTACACTTAGGTGCCAATCACGATCCGGTAAAAAAATTCCCGTGCGACTCGTATCCGGTCTTTTTACCGTACGAATCGTACAAGTGCCGTACGAACTGGCAATCACGATTCGCATGGGAAAAAGACCATACGAATCGCATTGGGAATAATTCCCCACACGTCCTCGGGTCGGAAAAAGTGTCCGACACGTCCTCGTACGATTTACCGTACAAACGTGAAAAGCGAAGTCCGACCGGGGAATCACGATCCGTCCCGGGCGTCCGAATGTACAACCGTACGGTTAAAAGACCGTCCGCACTGAACTCCTATAACAACCATGGAGACGTCCAAACAGGTGCCCAGTACGTGCCGTACCCCCCCCAGCCCCCGCATGTACGCGCCGTACCCCCCCCCAGCCCCCGCATGTACGTGCTGTACCCCCCCCTGCCCCCGCAGGTACGCACCGTACCCCCCCCCAGCCCCCGCATGTACGCACCGTACCCCCCCTGCCCCCGCATGTACGCACCGTACCCCCCCCAGCCCCCGCATGTACGCACCGTACCCCCCCCAGCCCCCGCATGTACGCACCGTACCCCCCCCTGCCCCCGCATGTATGCACCGTACCCCCCCGCCCCCGCATGTACGCACCGTACCCCCCCAGCCCCCGCATGTACGTGTCAAACCCCCCCGTGTATGTACACCCGAGTACGTGCGAGTCGAACCCCCCGTGTATGTACACCCGAGTACGTGTCGAACCCCCCCGTGTATGTACACCCGAGTATGTGTCGAACCCCCCGTGTATGTACACCCGAGTATGTGTCGATCCCCCGTGTATGTACACCCGAGTACGTGTCGAACCCCCCGTGTATGTACACCCGAGTACGTGTCGAACCCCCCCGTGTATGTACACCCGAGTACGTGTCGAACCCCCCCGTGTATGTAGACCCGAGTATGTGTCGAACCCCCCCGTGTATGTACACCCGAGTACGTGTCGAACCCCCCGTGTATGTACACCCGAGTACGTGTCGAACCCCCCTGTGTATGTACACCCGAGTACGTTCGAGTCGTACCCCCACCCGTGTATGTACGCTGGGGGTACGCACCGTACATACATGGGTGGGGGTACGACTCGAACGTACTCGGGTGTACATACACGGGGGGGTTCGACACGTACTCGGGTGTACATACACGGGGGTGTTCGACACGTACTCGGGTGTACATACACGGGTGGGGGTACGACTCGAACGTACTCGGGTGTACATACACAGGGGGTTCGACACGTACTCGGGTGTACATACACGGGGGGGTTCGACACGTACTCGGGTGTACATACACGGGGGGTTCGACACTTACTCGGATGTACAGACACGGGTGGGGGTACGACTCGAACGTACTCGGGTGTACATACACGGGGGGTTCGACACGTACTCGTGTGTACATACACGGGGGGGTTCGACACGTACTCGGGTGTACATACACGGGGGGTTCGACATGTACTCGGGTGTACATTCACGGGGGGTTCGACACGTACTCGGGTGTACATACACGGGGGGGTTCGACACGTACTCGGGTGTACATACACGGGTGGGGGTACGACTCGAACGTACTCGGGTGTACATACACGGGGGGGTTCGACATGTACTCGGGTGTACATACACGGGGGGGTTCGACACGTACTCGGGTGTACATACACGGGGGGTTCGACACGTACATGCGGGGGCTGGGGGGGGTACGGTGCGTACATGCGGGGGCAGGGGGGGGTACAGCGCGTACATGCGGGGGCTGGGGGGGAGGTACTGCACTTACCGGGCCACCTACTCTGGTCGTTTCGCGCCGTACTTCGCATTTGCGGCACTTTTTGGGTGCCGTGAAAATATTTCCGTCCGGACTGCGGTCGGTTCGAATCGTAATTCTTGGGTCGTGAAACGCTGCCTAGAAGCGTCCCGACGTCACGTCGCAGCATTCCCGATCACATTCGTATGCATACTTTCGTCGGTCGGTGTTTTTTACGATTCGTACGGAAATGGTGTTTCCGTGCGAATCGTAATTCCATGTTTGTAATGTTTTACAACCGGGTACGAGTCGGACGGAGAATACGCTCCGACCGACGGTTCGTATCCGGTTTTTACCGGATCGTAATCGGCACCTTAGTCTTATCACTAATAGCACAAGAAACACAGTCTCTTATAATTCGCTCAACCATTCTGTCCATTCCAGGCCACCAATATGACATGCAAAGTCTTTCTTTACTCTTAGACAAACCTGAGTGAGCCACATGCACTAAATTAATTAATTCCGTTCTGAGACTGATGGGAGGAATCAATCTTGTCCCTCGAAACAACAAGCTATTGTCCACTGACAATTCGTTTCGTACAGCCCAAAAAGATCTTGTACTTTCTGATCCATCTTTACTAGAGCTCCACCCTTTTTTTGACAAGGATTTCACTTCACCCAGTGTCGCTTCATTCTCTAATTCCTTCAACCATCTTTCTTCTGAAATCATGTCATGATCTACTAAACAAACTATTTCATCATCCTCATCATCACCTGAACTGTCTTCCTGAACACAACTACTTGGAACTAAGCGCGAAAGAACATCCGCAACTCCATTTTCAATCCCAGGAATATATTTTATCTCAAAACTATATTCCTGCAAACCAATTACCCACTTAGTTATTCTTCCAGAAACAAGATCTAATCCCTTCTTGCTAAATATTTCAATCAATTGTTTATGATCTGTATGAACCTCAAAATCCAAACCCCACAAGAATTTCTTAAGTTTCTTTATTGCCCAAAACACTGCTAAGGCTTCCCTTTCTACAACCGAATATCGTGTTTCAGGATCTCTGAGACTTCTCGGCAAAAACATGATGGTTCGCATGCCATTAGTTCCACACTGCTTCAAAACAGCTCCAAGCCCTTTCTCACTCGCATCAGTCACTAAGATGGATTTACTCGCAGGGTTGAAACTTTTTAACGAAGGTGCTTGACTAAGCTTTTTCTTAATTGCCACAAATTCATCTTCACACAGATCAGACCATAAGAATTCTTCACCTTTACGCAATAGCTGTCTCATGTTCACTGTTGCTACTGCAAAACCCATTACAAACTTGGCGTAATATTCAATCATACCTAAGAATTGCATCAATTCAGTTTTGTCAGTAGGAGAACACACCTTCATAATGGTCTCAATCAAATCAGGTTTAGGTTTCACACCTTCCCCAGAAATGTTATGTCCTAGGTAATTGATAGTGTCAGATCTAAACTTGCACTTCTCCACCTTAACTGTAAGATTATGATTACACAAATTCCTCAGAACAGATCTTAATCTCATTGTCATGTTCCCTGTCATCTTTTGCAAACACCAAAATGTGATCCTGGTACACACATACCCCCGGAAGATCTTTTAATACCCTTTCCATCACCCGTTGGAATACTGAAGAGGCAGACACCAAACCAAAAGGCATTCTCCTAAACCTAAAGGTGCCAAAGGGCGTGATAAAAGATGTGTAGTCCCGGGATGACTCTTCTAGCTCA
Organism: Triturus cristatus; assembly: GCF_964204655.1. NCBI lineage: Eukaryota > Metazoa > Chordata > Amphibia > Caudata > Salamandridae > Triturus > Triturus cristatus. The sequence continues at coordinate 32,463,812 of NC_140580.1, forward strand.
ATTTGATGATATGCCGAAGTAAGATCTATTGTGCTAAAAACTTTTGCCCCATCAAGTAGCGTCAACAATTCAGTAATGTTCGGCAATGGGTACCTATCCACTACCACACACTTATTGAGTTGCCTCAAGTCGATGCATTGACGCAAATTCCCATTAGGTTTGTGTGCTGCAACGACTGGAGCCAACCATTCAGATCCCTCAATTTCCTCTATAATCCCACAACTGCTTAATTTTTGTATTTCCTTTTTCATGTCTTCCCTAACAGATAGTGGGACACTTCTCACTTTACAACACACGGGAACCGCATCACCTTTTAGTTGAATCTTGTGTTGGTACCCCTTTAAACAGCCTAAAGTTTCCTTAAATACATTAGGAAACTCCGTCTTTAAATTGTGCACATACTTATCATCCACATTTTTATCCACAGATTGAATTCTGTCCCTTAACTGTATGGAAGGATTAGCATTGGGATCTAGAAATACCCCCAGATCGCCCTGATGAATCCAGCTAATAATGCTGTCCCCACGCTTCGATACATAAATCTTTCCAGATATCAATCTGTCTTTGTATTCTATTAAACTAGAAAAATACCCATGTAGCTCTAGGTTCCCCTCCATATGCTAAAGGAATGATGTCAGGTTTCATTAACGTAATCTTTCCCTTAAGCTTGGAGTTATAAAATTCATTCGAGATGATGGTAATCTTTGCACCAGAATCAACCAGGACCCTAGTTCGTTCTCCTTCTACCAAGATTTCATCATAAGGACAGGATTTGTTACTAAATTTGTTCTCAACCTGTACCACAATCTGCCCACAAACAAGATTTTCCGAATTAGGTTCGCCCAACTCCCTTTGGTATATTTCAATTTCCTTCACCTTGGGTTTAAGTTTTGTTTTACATAATGCCATGAAATGCCCCTTTAACTTGCATTTGGAACATGTTTGATTGAGGGCTGGACATCTTTTATCATTAGCAAGATGTCCTGCTTTACCACATCTGTAACATTTTCTTTCTGACCACATTTTTTCAGCATTACTTTTTTCCGCTATGTTGCGACTTTCTGATTTAACTTTAACTATCTCAACATTAGCCCCCTTTTCCGAATCCTTCTTTATGACCGCAACACATTTTAAAGAGTGCTCAATACGTTTGGCAACAGTTAACACTTCTTCGAGAGTTGGTTCATCTCTTAACCACAATTCTTCCCTAATTTTTTCAATAGTACAGCCAAACATGAACTGATCCCTAATGCGTTCATCAGTTAAACTCTCAAATTTGCACGAAGAAGCAAGTTTCCTTAATTGAGTTAAATAATCCTCAATTGTTTCATCAGCAGATTGCATCCTCTTTGCGAACTGGTATCTTTCAAGAATAGTGCTGACTTTGGGAAGGTAATGCATGTCAAGTTTCTTAATACAAATCTCATAGTCGTTTAGCCTGCTAGCTTCCGAAGCTGAAAGCTCTGGCAAATGATCAAACACATCCTGACCTTCAGATCCCAAACAGTGAAGTAACAACAATGACTTCCTTTCAGCACTTAACGAGGGTCCGCACACTCTGGCATACCTCTCAAAAACAACCTTCCATTTATTCCATTTAATAGGAGGCGAACCAGGACACGATAAAAAAAATGGAGCTGCTGTAACATTCTGCATGTTTACAAATATTCACACTAACTAATGTAAGCTATCAGTATGTATGAAACAAAATTTACAATCTAGGAAGATAAATTATTTACGTAGACATGTCATCTTTTGAACATATCTGTTAATTATAAATTGTGTATCTTCCAGATTTTATAATAAATGCCGTTTTAAAAGTAAATTTAATTGTAAACATGCCAAAATGTGAACAGGACACGACAATTTTCCTTATTTTTTCAAAAATGACTTATATGCATCTCTGTTAACATTCAATGACTAAGGATTAAATATTCCAATATACTGTTATAACAGTAACCTTTTCAAAATGACTGTCGGTTTTATTCTAGACAATATGACAAATTTATTCTAATATCCTCCAACTATATTAGAGAAAAAAGAAAAAAAAAACCAGAAAAATAAAAAAAATGTACTGCCATATCTTCATGTCTCCCTTGTGATGAACACGTTATTTAACTCCCTTGTCTCCATCTACTTGTTTCATTGCCAATAGCACGTTTTTTCCAGTGTGCGTGTTGTTTCTTGTTCGTGCTTGTTGAGCGCTACCAGTTGCTAAGAGACGGCACACAAAATGGCCACCACGCACGCTTAAATCAGCGTGATGCGTGATGAGGAGATCCGGTGAGGAAAGGCGCCGACAACAACGTCAAACGAGCAGAGCGTCGATCGCACAAAGCTGTTCGAGAAGGATGAGGAGATTCCAGGTAGGCTGATGGCACACTCTAACTCCTTGGCAACCAATGTTTATTTTTGAAGTTTGTAGATGCACAATGCCTCGAGGGGAAAGATAACGTTGTAGCGATGTTTTCAACGCACACAGCGACTTTTCAAACGTATACAGCGGGGAAGAACCGAAGCGACATCAAGTGTTCTCCTGCAACCCCGCTCAAGTCACCAATAAATTGGGGAGAAATGCAACAAGCACGTAAACATCCGCCAAAGTCAGGAAATGCAGGCACGACTTACACGTCTTACTTGCTAACGCGGTAAGGCTTGCAGCATATGACGATGGGCTGATCACGTACGCACCACTCACAGTAACTTCCAAGAACCAAAGTTTCCAGGTTCTATAAACTCCGTAAAAACGAATTAAGTTCAGATGTCAAAGCGAGTAACACGCTAGTAATACAGTGTAAATTGTACAAAAATATAAATCTGCCTAGTCGCATATGCTCCTTTCACGGTGATTTTCAAAGTTCACGAGTCTTATGAACAACACCAAAGCATAATACAACGCAGAGATGAATCTGGTTCTGGTTCCTTCTCCTCTTGAATGAAAAGGATAGTTCCACAATAAATCCAGATTCCTTTGTTGAGATCTTCTCTTGTTGATTCCTGAGCCGACTACGCCAGTGAAGTATTCTTCCAAAATAAATCCAGCACTCTTGTATACAGGTATAAGATGTTTATTCCATGAGAGAAGATCCCATGCATCAGCCAGCAGTCAATCCTGTAACTGAACATTTACAGAACTATTCTATGTACAACAATCCATGACATCAGGAGAATTCTAACATGACATAGTCTTTGCACATAGCATCTAGCAACATCACCCAGTGTGGAATACCACAGGGAGGTTCAAGCAATACATTTTCTGCATTACGTGATGGTCTGGAGCCTCCAGAGAGTTTCAGTTTATCCGCCAGGTAGCGAGGGGAGGAGGAGTGCAAGGCTTTGTGGGTGATACAGGCAGTCTTGTAGATAGATCTTGCCTCTATGGGAAGTCACCGGAGGGAGGATAAAATGGGTGTGATGTGGTCGCTTCTTTTGGCCCTATATATGAAGCGAGCTACTGAATGGAGAACGGACTTCAGGGGGGACAGGTGGGATTTGGGGATGCCAGTAAGAAGAGAAGAGAATTGCAGTAGTCCAATCTGGAGAGAACCAGCGATTGGACCAGGGTTTTAAGTTCGTGCTCCGGGAAGAAGCGACGAATCCCCCAAAGAAGGCGCAGTTGGTATCGAGCAGACTTTGCAATGGAATCGATGTGGGAGAGTAGATTGAGTTTTTTGTCGAGTATGACACCAAGGGATTTTGCGCTCTCAACAATGATGGGTTTATTGTTCAGTAGATTAATCTGATCCATCCATGAATGCACTGGGGGAGGAGAAAGTGAGGAGGAGAGGAGGAGGAATTCAGTTTTGGAGGGATTTAGGATCAGTTGATGAGTTAAAATCCAGTTTTGAATGGAGTCGAGAGTAGAGCTTAGGAAGGAGAGATCGTGAGTGGAGGCCACCTTAAGGTAGATTTGAGTGTCGTCCGCATATAGATGATAGTGGATCCCGTATTTGCTCAGGAGATTTCCCAACGGTTCTAAATAGAGATTGAACAGTGTGGGTGCAAGTATAGAGCCTTGAGGAACACCTTGACCGATCGCTAAAGGAGATGAAAGACTGTTCGCTATTTTGATCATTTGGGATCTATCAGAGAGGAAGGAAGCAAACCATTTGAGCACAGTGCCCTCCATGCCCATTCTCTGTTGAAGAGTGTTAAGGAGAGTGTTGTGATTGACAGTGTCAAAGGCTGCAGAAAGGTCAAGAAGAATTAGAAGACAAGACTCCTCTAATCAAGTATCTGCAGCGCGTCATCAATCACTAGCAGCAGGGCTGTTTCAGTGCTGCAGTTTTGAATGAAGCCGGACTGGAAATTGTCCAGAAGATCATTGTCCTTGATATGGCGAGAGAGTTGTTTCGCTATACATTTTTCTGTGATTTTCGCAAGAAAGGGTAGGTTAGTGATGGGACGGTAGTTGTTGGGGTCGTTCGCATCAGCAGTGGGTTTTTTAAGCAGAGGGGTGACCTGCCCAGTTTTGAAGGAAACAGGAAGGGAGCCTTGACTGAGGGAGAGGTTGACCAGAGTGGTCCAATAGGAAAGAGAATGGGTATAGAAGTCAATGGCAATGGCACTAGGGATGGGGTCAAGAGAATGGTTAGAGGGCTTGTATCGAGGATGCATTTAAGGAGGGCATCATCAGAGATGGGGTCAAAGTTTTGCCAAATGGTTAAGGATTTGCGCTCCTCTGTAGGGGTAGGATGAATGACCTGATCTACAAGTGATTTCACCTTTTCGTCAAAGAATATAGCGAATTCCGCTGCTTTCTTTGTGGAATCCTCCAATTTGGAGGTTGGGGGAGAGCTGTTTGGGTTCTTGATGAGGTCGAATAGTTTTTTGGGTCTATTTTTGGCTGAGTCAAGGAGGGATTTGAAGTGCGACGCTTTACCAAGGAAGATGTGCTTGTGGTACTTGGATCTTGCTGAACAAAGCGTGGCCAAATTTTCGGTGGAGGGCGCTTGTCTCCATTGTTTCTCAAGGACTCTTAGGTACTTCCTTTCTTCATAGAGGGATTTGTTGAACCAAGGTGCTGAGGGAGTGGGCCTTTTCTTTTTGCTTTGGAGAGGAGCGACATTATTGATTTCGACTGCAAGGACTGTGAGGCATTGGGAGGTGAGTTTGTTAACATCTAGGTCCGGGTCTAGCCTTGGAAGTGATAGCAAAGCAGAGTCACAGAGGGTACTGAGGTCAATATTTTTAGTGTCACGGAACCAGGAAGTAGCCCTCTTAGGTTGGCCAAGAGTTATAGAGCGTGATAAGTGAAGAGAGAATGGGATGAGGAGGTGGTCAGACCAATCTACATGAATAGGGGTAGCGATGGTCAGCAAGCCTGCTTTAGAAATAACAAGGTCCAGGGTTGAGCCCTCAGAGTGTGTTGTTTCAGTGCAGTGTTGGATAAGATCATTTGCAGAGAGGAAGGTGGCCAGCAAATTCGCATAGGTGTCTTGAGGCGAGCCCCAGTGGACATTGAAGTCACCCACGAAGATCTGATTGTCACTTTGCGAGTATTGGTCGCTGATGCAGTCCGTGAGTTCCTCCATAAACGAAGGGCTGCTACCAGGCGGGTGGTAGATAACATGGAATCTGAGAGGTGAGCGGTGGTGCAATTGAAGCTCAAGAGATAGGCATTCAAAAGTGTGGAAGGAGCTGTTAGGAAGAACCTTAAGTTGAAGGGAGTTTTTAAAGATGACTGGAACACCTCCCCCAACTTTGTCAGTTCTGTAATTTCTAAGTATAGAATAGCCTGTGGGTACAAGGAGATCAAACATAGAGTGAGAGGTATCGTTGAACCAGGTCTCTGTGAGGAAGAGCATGTCAATATTGTGCAAGTTGATGGTATCGGAGATTTCAAGTTTGTGTTTTATTGCAGATCTGCAGTTGTGGAGCATACAGCACAGCTCTGTCGCGACTGTTTTGGTGACGGGGGCACTTGGGCTATGAGGGGTGATGGGGATATTGTTCTTATATTAGGGTGCTCGGGAGGGTTTAGGTGGACGAGTGGTTCTGATAGAGGAGATGGTCGGAATAGTGTAGATAACAGGGTTAGTGGGAAGTGAAAGTGGAAGAAGTGTGGCGTTCGAGTGCTTGTGTGAATTTGCAGACGACAGGCTATGCTTAGCTATTATGGGGTGTGGGGGCGAGGTGCATCTCGTGGGAGGGAGAGTGTTTTCCAAAGGAATTGAGGTGTATGGAAAAGTCGAGATCTTGGAGCTTAAAACTAAAATGGTAGCTTCAAGTTGGGAGATGGAGGTGATTAGAGAGCCTAGCTGATTTTCCAGAGAGAGTAAGGTAGAGCACGGCATGTTGGGTGGCTCGATGGAAACAGGAGGGGGTGCACTTGGCGGTGGAAGGCAGGGAGAGGTGGGGGAACGGGAGGGGAGTAGGGGTATAGGGTTCAGAGGTGGGGAAGGGTTTTGGATGAGGGCAGGAGTTGGTGCACCAGGGGTGAGAGGAGAGTTGTCGTTGTTGGCGTTGCAAGAAGGATAGGAATTAAGTACAATATTAGGGGACGATAGGAGAGGAGTGGGGCGGTGGGGCGGAAGGAGAGGGGAGGAGTGTGAGGAGTCATAGGGATGAAGGAGGTTTGGGAGGAAGAGGGGGGGGGTTGGAGAGGTCCTGGTAGCTAGGTGAGGTGGCTGTGAGGGAGCGGGTATCAGGCAGTGAGGGGGGGATTGGAGGTAGGGAAGTTGAAGAAAGAAAGTGGTTCTGCTCGGTCCGAGGGAGGGAAAGGGTTACCGGGGGAAAGGGGGTAGCACAGCATTGCTGGAGGAGAGTGGGGAAGGAGAGAGATGGAATGTATTTGTGGGGAAATCGGGGTACATAGTGAGGGGAGGAGTGGGAGGAAAAGCAGAGAGGAGGAGGGAATAAGGGGAGTGTAAGGAAAATTAACTAGGGGAGAGGGCTGGAGGAGAGGTGGTCTAAGAAGGGGGGCGGTCGGTAGGGATAGGGGAGAGGAGAAGAGAATGGAGTGCCGGGACGGTGCCGAATGGACGAGGAGCGTGTTAGCTAGAGGTAAGGCTGAAGTGAAGAGGGGGGGCATACTGTGAGGGGGGAAGAAAGGGAGGGGAGGACAGAGGGGAGAGAAGAGGGTCGACCTGTGCCTCCCAAGGGTGCAGCCTATTGGAGAGTGAGGGGGTCAGGGGAGGAGAAAGGGAGTAGTTGGTGGAGCTAGATGAAGAGTCAAGGGATAGCCCGGTCTCAGGGGAGGGGAGTAGGGAAGGGAAGAGGTGGTCAAAGAGAGAGAGACAGGTGTCTTTGGCTTGGATCATGACAGTACCGTTGTTATAGAGTGAGATAGTGAGGGAGCCGTCAAAACCCGCAGAGGGGGACATTTTTTGCTGTTTCCCATGAGGGATAGAGGAGGAGGAGGTGACGTTAAGGGAGTTGTAAAAGCTGGTAGACCAAGAGGGTATGTCGTGCGTGAAAAAAATGAGATTATTTTTGAGCTTCCCATAACGACCATTGTAAAACTGATCAACAAAAAGGGAATCAGGGAAACATTCAATGGTGTTATGCTTGAAACGTTTTGCTGCAGCTTTAGTCAGGTTAGAAGGGTAAATGATTTTGTAGCAATTAATTCCAGACTTAATTTGAGTGGTGGCCATGTTGGGAAATTGTGGAGGAGGAGGGTGGTGGGGAAATGAGAAGGGTGTTGCTAGGAAAGCAGTGGTGAGGAGAAGTATGAAAACAAGAAGGGGGCACATAATCCAGACGTTGGGTGAAGGGAACTGAGCTATTGTGGAGTCAGGAAGGTGAGGCGATTAGGAACAGGTTGTTACTTCAGAACAGGGCTGATACAACAAGATAGGACAGAAGATGGAGTGGTGTAAGAGGAAAATGACTGTACTTAACATCATCCTGTGACATAAACCACATTATGCACAGCATCACAATAGGCCCCAAACGCATTGTGCGCCCAAAATCTCAGCAGTCTAATATTAGACACTTACCTCCTATGTATCTCCAACATTAGGGGCATAAAGCACAGGGTGGAGCATAATCTCACTAGCATAAACCAAAGTATGCAAGACAACCTCAAAATCATACAAACACATTTAGAGGTAGTCAGAACCGGGTCTGAAAATCAAACTACAAGAAATACATTTCCTAGCACCACAATTACACATTGGGGCCTGGCGCCCTACAAACTCCCGGTCCCCCTGGTCAACTGGCCATCTCAAAGGCGCTCAAATGTCCTGTGTCCAGAATGTCAGGGCTGCTGCAAAAGCAGCGTAGGACCAGGGTGCGTACTTGCGCAAATCTAAACGTTGCAGCTGGCACTAAGTGCTGCACAGCTGTGAAGAAATGTGGCAAGGAGTGCATCTCACTCCTAACTCAGGCCAAACTACTGCTCAAGTTTTTGAGGCTGCTGCTAGGTGTTCATTCAGACTCTGGCGGTATTTCCTATCGGTCATTCTAGCCTGTGAAAAAGTAACGTTTTAAAATAGCTGCTCCTGCTCATTAAAAATTTTAATTATTTGCCTGTTTTGCACACTTTGACAGATGCTACATTTGCACATTGTTTTTTAAATATATTAAGCTGTATGTACTCACTTAAACTATTGCCTCGCCCTGCTTAGCTGCCCCTGACCCCGTTCCGTCACGGCTGGTGCCGATTGAGCGGAGGGTCGCTGGGGCTGGTACTCATTTCCGGTTGCCACCGGAACTTGCAGGTTAGCGCTCCAGCCTCGCACGCCCCCCTCGCTATTTAGTTCCGACTAAGGGTGCGGACGCGCGCAGCACTGCTCAAGTTTTTGAGGCCGCTGCTAGGTGTTCATTCAGACTCTGGCGGTATTTCCTATCGGTCATTCTAGCCTGTGAAAAAGTAACGTTTTAAAATAGCTGCTCCTGCTCATTAAAAATTTTAATTATTTGCCTGTTTTGCACACTTTGACAGATGCTACATTTGCACATTGTTTTTTAAATATATTAAGCTGTATGTACTCACTTAAACTATTGCCTCGCCCTGCTTAGCTGCCCCTGACCCCGTTCCGTCACGGCTGGTGCCGATTGAGCGGAGGGTCGCTGGGGCTGGTACTCATTTCCGGTTGCCACCAGAACTTGCAGGTTAGCGCTCCAGCCTCGCACGCCCCCCTCGCTATTTAGTTCCGACTAAGGGCGCGGACGCGCGCAGCGGCGCGCCGGCGGCGTGCGGAAGGTGCGCCAAAGGCAAGCCCGTCTGCGCCCGTTCGCGCCTGACCGCAGCCAGGAGCCAGGTACTGTGGTATTTTTAGCTGGTATTCCGCACTTGCGCTCTTAATATTTCTGTTCTATCTTCCTATCTTCATTATTTTGAGCGCACTATCAGAAATATGGGTTTCATTCAATACACGATCCAAGAGATCAAAGACTTATATCCCTACGCAGGCAGTTTTACTGGCACATGGGAAACCGATCCGTCTAAGGTCCAGGACATATGGCGTTCCTCTGCACCTTTTGGTTGCAGGACCCCAAAATGTCCTCCTTATTGCGGTAAACAAAACACGCCCCTTAGGGCGATCTACTTAAATGCTCGCTCTATTCCCAAACACTCAACTGAGGTATGGGATATATTAGACTCGAATAACCCTGACATATGTTTCATTACTGAAACCTGGCTTCATGCAGATGCTGGTCCAGATATATATGTCGCCTTTCCCTCGCAATATGAAATCATCCGAGTCGACAGGAAAGGAAAAAGAGGGGGTGGTATATTAATAGCTCACAAAGACACATTAGCAATTACTATCTTGGATAATATCATGAATGCCCAGATGGAAATATGCGCAGTTAAGATTACCGGCCTCTCAAATGGTATTTGGAGAGCGGCTTTGGTCTATCGACCTCCCGGTGTTAAAGGCAATTTTTCCAATCAAATACTAGAATTCATTGCACCACACGTATTAGCCTCGGATAACTTTCTCCTGATTGGCGATTTTAATCACCATGCAGAGGCGTTATTAAATCCTGATACGGACAAACTAATTACAAATATGAGTTCGCTAGGTCTCGCACAGTTGGTTGATGGTTCTACTCACCAAGCGGGGCACACACTAGACCTTCTGTTCACAATATACCTGACATTGTTATGGAACCTCCAGAAGCACTGATATGGACCGACCACTACCTACTGAAATTTATTATTTCTACGGCTTCAACGGGGAAAAATAATCTGGTAAATTAAATCGTTCTACGCAGATCCTGGCGTAAGATTACCCCCCATCTTTTCCAAGAACATTTTGGTTCGGACCATAAAGTTTTAGAAATCAGCACTAATCAAAGGGCGTTAAATTTGAATGAAGATATTTTGGCTACTCTTGATAAAATTGCTCCTTTCAAAAAGGCCAATCCTAAGGCCAAAATCGCCCCTTTGTTTACTGATCAATTAAAAATTACTAAAAACTTGTGTAGAAGGGCCGAAAGATTATGGCGAAAAAATAGAAGCCCTGCAAATGAGGAAAGTTATAAAAAACTGCACCATCTGTATATGAATGAAATAAAACAGGGAAAAAAGTCTTATCTGTTGAACCGAATAACTAGGGCAGAGAACTCTTCTAGAGAACTCTTTCACATTTTAAAAGATTTCACAACCTCTACAAGTCTACCTACTATACCCGTGTCCCAAGATTGGGCCGATTCATTGTCAAATTTTTTTGATGAAAAAATTATGACTATTCAAAAGACTTTTCCCCCTATACCCAACGATAGTCACCTAATAGAACGACCCTGTTTTTTATCAAATCCTTCGGGTCTTCTAGTCAAATTTATCGAATGTGATAAAAAAACTGTTACTTCAGCTATGCAGAAAATAAAGTCCGGCTCCCCGGCTGATACTATTCCTGCTAAATATTTTTCCAAAATAGCACCCACTGTCCTTGACAGTCTAATTGCACTTTTTAACCAATCTTTGGCTGACGCGGTGTTCCCTTCTGTTTGGAAGGTAGCTAGTGTCAGACCAATCTTAAAGAAACCAACAGCGGACCCTGAGGTACTTTTAAATTATCGCCCCATTTCACTGCTCCCATATTTCAGAAAAATACTGGAATCCATCATAAATCAGCAACTGGTGAGACATCTAGAGAGGTATGAACTTCTGGACCCCTCTCAATCCGGTTTTCGAGCAGCACATAGCACAGAAACGGCATTGGTCGAGGTCACCGATAACATCAGACTGGCCCTTGACAAACACCAATCGGCTGTGCTTGTCCTGCTCGATATTTCCGCGGCTTTCGACACCATCTCCCATAAGATTCTTGAGCAAAGACTATGGGAGGTTGGTGTCAGGGGAAATGCTCTGAGGTGGTTCATTAGCTACCTATCTGAGCGCACCACTGCTGTTCAGTTGGGAAACTTTGTTTCCTGTGCAAGGCCAGTGAAAATGGGAGTTCCTCAGGGCTCCATTTTAAGCCCGACTCTCTTCAACCTTTATATGACCCCTTTAGCTGAAGTAATTAGATCACACGGGTTTGATGTCATATCCTATGTGGATGACACGCAGATTCTGGTCACTTTTGGTCCTGACCCAAGTGATACTAAAAAGCATTTTAAGGACTGTCTTATCTGTGTTGACAAATGGATGCGATCAAACCATCTTCAGCTAAATGGGGCCAAATCAGAGTTTGTGCTCTTTGGAAAAGCCAACAACCATTGGTCACAGGACTGGTGGCCTTCTGAGCTCGGAATCTGTCCTGTTCCAAAGAATACAGTTCGAAACCTGGGCTTTCAGATGGATGATTGCCTATCTATGCGCAATCATGTTAAGCATATTATAGGGACTTGCTTCGGCGTTATGCGCAGTCTCAGAAAGGTTTTTAGATGGCTCCCCATGGAGGCGCGTAGACCCCTGACTCAAGGACTGATCACAAACAGAATAGATTATGGCAATGCCCTGCTGATATCCATAAATGAAGACCTCACTGACAGACTTCAGGTTCTACAAAACACTGCCGCAAGACTGGTCTTGGACCGTCCTTACAGATCATCTTCGGCGGCCTGCCTGAATACTCTCTATTGGCTCCCGATAAAAAAACGAATCCACTTCAAAGTTTTATGTCTTACACATAAGTCTATTTATGGAACTGGTCCAAAATACTGGCGAAAAAAGTTGCAATGGTATCATCCGGCTAGAAGGCTGCGTTCCAGTGATGCGGCACTACTAACTCCGCTAAGAATCAACACCGCCAGACAAGGAGGTCGTTAATTTTCCTTTCTTGCACCGTCTCTTTGGAATAAACTACCTTTCCATCTACGTACCATAAAAGAACATGGTAGTTTTCGTAAACAGCTGAAAACCTGGCTATATGTTAATTAGCCGGTCTTTGCCCTCTTGAGCAGTCTGCAGCGCCATGAGACTCTTGCCGAGTGATATGTTGCGCTATATAAATTTTCTTTTGATTTGATTTGATTTGATTTGAACTACCCCCTGAGTGTCTAGAGGAGGACAACTTTCGTATGTTCACCCGTTGGGAGAGGATTTATCTGCCCTTATTGTCCCTTCAGGGCCCCAGACTTGCGCCTCATTCCGCCTTCCACTCTAGTGGGGGGTTTTGCGTGTCTCCCAGGGCCTCTCAGCAACACGGATAAGTCCTGGGCTCCCCATGTTCTTCCCTCTTCGACATGCCACAAGCCAGCGCTCTCCGTGGGCTCCCGTGCTCCCCACCGTTGGGGCCCTCGGCCGGTTCCGATCCCCCGCAGCTAATGAGAGATCCCCGGGTCCAGGCTCTGAGGGCAGTGAGCAAAGTATCCTGTCAGGGGGAGCGAGTGCTGGACAATCGCCACTCCCGATCTGCGGTCTGTAACATTACCGCAGACCGCCTGGAGCTCCCGGCGCCACCATCTTGGGGTCAGGCTGCCTCTGCAGGGCGCGCGTTATGCCTCACCTCACCTGTGCACAGTCCTCAGCCGTCATGCGGGCAGACTCAATGTCACAGCCTTGCAGTGCACAGCGTGACGTCAACGGGTGAAAGCACTGCTCAGATCTGGGGGTCGCAGCCCCGACAGGGTCAGTGCGGCGATCTTACCTTCGAGATGGAAGCACACGATGAAGATCAAACAGGTACCGCAATGGAGGCCGCCATCTTAATTTCCCCAGCGTCCTCCTTTATTTTACAAGTCTTCTCACAGCCCTGCCCGTCCTACTCGGCAATTCCCACAACCCAATCCGCACTTACAGCATGCAGGGCTGCGATCATAGATGGTTGGATTCGTCGATGCAGCTACATTCCAGGCAAGGTTTCTTTTCGTGTCTCTTTGATTTGCAAAAACAGCAATAGACGGCGATTTTTTTTGTTGCTTGTTTTTTTTGTTTTTAAACAAAATCAGTTCTGGTGACGCTACGTACGAATAATGATGATATTCTGAGCGTTAAAACATAACTCCTGCTTACACTTCGTCTACTCCGAGGATCTCCCCACCATCCTCGTCGTGCACCCTGGGTTATGAGAGCTCTGGTGTCGTCCTGTCCATACTGGGGAAGCCGGAGGTTGTTCATTATCCCTTGCAAGTGAATTCCACAACAGCTAGTCGGCCATGTTGGGGTCAGGCACCGGCCTCCTCAGGTCCATCGGAATGAGGGCCCCAGAGTGATGCCCCGCCTGCCTCCTGAATAACAGGGCATCTGGTAGCTGAAAGCCAGAAAGCCACACCAAAGGTCCTGGAGGACAATGAAAAGCCAGGAGGCCAACTGAACTTCGCGTCGCTCCACCACTCTCCTGGAGAAGCGTGGCTGGAGCAGGTATGTCTCCGCATATGGGGATTCTTCAAACACTGGGAGGGAAAGGAGAACTCTTAGAGAGTGGACACTGCTTTCCTGACGGGGCTTCACATGGTGACGGTGTTCGGTGATCTTCCCCACAAACGCCTTCCTTGATAATAGAAGTGTCTTGTTCTAGCTACTCCTTCCTAGAACTGGAGACTCCAGAACGCCCCCTTTGAACCGGACTACCTTTCTCTTTTGTGTTGGTTAAAATAAAAGAGACACTGGAGAAACCCAAAAATGACTGATCCTCTTTTTCAGGGCATAATATCATTAGAGAGCTACCTCCCCCTGGGCCAACGCCAGATTTGGTGGAGAATGCGGGCAACTTCTGTCTGACACACGATGGAAAACGTGGTAAACCAAATAAAGGAAGGACAAAGCAAGTTAGAATGGGCAGTGGAAAAAAATGCAAACCAAGCTGAAATGTACCGGGCTGTGTTTACCTCTGCAATATAGACGCAAGCAGAGAACTTAACTTAACTAGCCGAGGGACACTCACAGCTGTTGTTGGCTTTAGGTCAAGGGAGGGGACCTGCATTGGTAGGAACGGTAATCCCCTGCAGAAGTACGCCCCGGGGGCCGATACTGTTTTCTTAATTTTGAGAGGGCTTCAAGGCCCAGCGCTTGGCCTGCAGACCGTTTGCCTTTTTACCTGGCCCCTTTGCTCACGGGTGAAGCACAGGCAGCATACCAAATAGCTAACAGGGACGGTACTGCTGCCTATGGACACGTCAAGCAGTTTATTATGGATCGCTTGGGGGTCGATGATGAGTCTCATCGCCTTAAGTTCAGGCAAGAACGGGGCGCGCCCGGAGACAACCCAAAGATTTTATTCTATAAATTAAAAGACGCAGCTAATTGGTGGCTCAAACCCCTGGCGTCCGCTGGTAAAGAAATTATGGACAAAATATACTTGGAACAGTACCTTGAGGCATTCCCTTATAGGACACAGAGGTGGCTTCGCCAACATGCCGGTTTAACCCTCGAGCACGCCATAGAGATGGCCCCGTCATATGCTAGGGTGCAGAACCGCAACATGGTGAAAGAACCCGAAAGAACCCAAAAAGCACCTCAACCGATGAAACCAGAAAGAAGGCCAAACAAACCCCCTTTTGAGCCCCTGAGGTCGCGAACTGTGAAACCTGATGCTTTTCCTTCTTCTGGCCCACAATGCTTTGACTGCGGAGAATGGGGGCACATTGCTAAATTCTGCAGAAGAAAAAAGAGAAACATGAAGAAGAGCCGATGGATGTTAGTTATGTGCCCCAGATCCATTCTTTACGCTCAGGAAATGGGACCGGTATTATGTAAGTTTGAGTATGGACAACAAAAAAATAACAGCCCTCCTAGACTAAGGTTTTAGGCACTCTGTAGTAAGTAAGGAGCTTGTTCCCCAATCCCAACTGATTCCAGGGAGGTCTGTTAGTATTAGGTGCGTGCATGTCGACATAAAGGACTATCCTATAGCCAAGGTAAAAATCCAAACTGAGCAAGGCATAGCAACCGTGGCCGAGGTAGGGGTCCTGCCGTCCCTTCCTGAACAACTCATGGTGGGCATAGACAATCCTTGTTTTTATAGTCTACTAATAGGAAACCTGAGCAGTCACTCCAGCAAAGAAAACCCCCACAATACTCTCCTAGCCTCTGAGCCTTGGGCCATAGCTACCCACTTCAGAGCAGCACAAATAAATGACAGCACCCTCAGTAATGCATGGCAGAGTGCCAGAGAGACGCAAAACTCTCTACGAAAAACATATCCCTGTTTCGTAGAACGGAATGGTCTTCTATACCGTATAGCCAAGGAAGGAGAGGAACCCCAGCTGTTGGTTCCAATAGGACTTAGGGACCAGATCCTCTTCTTTGCCCATGCCCATCTCCTTGCAGGTCATTCGGGGACGGAGAAAACAACTCAGTCCATATTACCGATTTTTCTTTGGCCAAGTTTCCACGCACAGATAAAGAAGTATTGCCAAGAGTGCGCCATTTGCCAAAAAAAGAATCCATATACCCCTCCGAAGGTGCCCCTAAGACCCCTACCCATCATTGGCAAGCCTTTTGACCAAGTAGGAATGGACCTTATAGGTCCTCTCTCCATGTCATCCAGGGGATACCAATATGTCCTCATCCGAGTGGATTACTCCACCAGATATCCTGAAGCGCTTCTCCTACGAGCCGCAACAACCACCTCCATCTCACAACATTTAACAGAGGTGTTCTCTTGGATGGGATTCCCCCGCGAGATCCTCAAGGATCAGGGGACCCCATTCGTTTCTAGACTGATGAAACAGGTCTGTAAACAACTGAACATCGGTCACATAAAAACATCTGTGTACCACCCTCAGACTGACGGCCTTGTAGAACGTTATAATGGCAACCTCAAGCTCACCCTCAAGAAGCTGCTAACAGTAGATGGAAAGAACTGGGACAAGCTTCTCCCTTTGTCCTGTTTGTAATAAGAAGCCAGGTACAAAGTAGTCTGGGTGTTCCTCCCTTCGAGCTCCTCTTTGGGCGGAAGCTCCATACACTCTTGGAGATCACCAAGGAAAGCTGGGAAAAGGAAGGAGCCAACGAAGCCCAGTCTTTGTTAGACTACGCTAACCAGGTGAAGGTCCGTCTCTATAAGCTGAGAGCCCTGGCCCATAAGTCCCTAGAAAAGGCCCAAGTCAAACAGAAATATTTTGATGACAAGGGCAAGAGTTGGAGAGAGTTGTGCATAGGTGATTGGGCTTTGGTCTTACTTCCCTCCTCCACTCACAAGTTGAAAAAGGAGTGACTAGGACCTTATCAAGTCCTAAGAAAAATAGTCAAAACTACTTATATTTTGAGTCTTTCCCCATCCAAAACCCAGATGTACCATTTAAATCTCTTGAAAAAGTGGCTAGGCCCTCCTCCAGAAAAACCCACACTGTCTCCACTGTGAACACTCTATCACACACAGTTGATGCTGCTGTCATTAGTACCGATCTGACAGAGAGCGAGAACAAGAATATACAAAGCCTCCTTCATTTCTTTGAGGATATATTCTCTGACCAACCCGGAAGGAAGCATTTAGCCATGCATTCCATCCCAACCCAAGAGGGAGTTACCATCAAACAAAGACCCTACAGGGTCCCTGAAGCCCAACGGGCTGCCCTCCAGAGAGAAGTTACTCAAATGCTGGAGTCAGGCGTTATAGTGCCATCACGGAGTAACTGGTGTTCTCCTATTGTTCTGGTACCGAAACCGGAGGGCAGTATCCGGTTCTGTATTGATTTTAGAGCAGTGAACAGGATATCAACACAAGATGGTTATCCCTTGCCAAGGGTCAATGAGTTAATAGAGCGCCTAGGTGAGGCATGTTACATCTCCACGATTGACCTCACCAAGGGCTACTGGCAAATACCACTAAACCCAGACGACCAGAAAAAACGGACTTCTCCACCCCTGATGACCGGTATCATTTTACAATTCTACGTTTTGGGCTGCATGGTGCGTCCGCCAGTTTCCAAAGATTAATGGACACACTTCTCTGACATCTGAACTACTCTGAACTACTCTTCTGCCTATCTAGACTACATCGTAGTGTACAGTAAAACTTGGGCTGAACACCTGGCTCATCTCAAGGCTATCTTTTCTGAGCTCAGAGCCGCTCATCTGCACATCAATGCCAAAAAGTCCAGGTTTGTCTTTCAGAAGGTAAAATACTTAGGCTATGTGCTTGGGAAAGGTATGATCGACCCACAAACTGAAAAAGTAAAAGCAATGCAAGGCACCCCTTTTTCAACAACCAAACGTGAGCTGAGAGCCTTTCTGGGTTTGGTGGGATATTATAGGTGCTTCTTACCACAGTTTTCTGATATCGCTGCTTCCCTCACAGACTTGTTAAAAAAATCTGCCTCCCCTTCACAGCTTCAGTCTCCCTCTGCCCTGGAAAACTTGGTCTTTCAGAAACTAAAAACTGCTTTGACCACCTCTCCTGTGATGCTTACACCTGATTTCCGGAATCCCTTTATCCTCCAAATCGACACCTCTGGGGGGGTATAGGAGCGGTTCTGTCCGAGTTGGACACCGATGGGTTAGAACGGCCGGTCTTCTATATTCGCAGGAAGCTCTTTCCCAGGGAACGGGTGTATCCCACGATAGAAAAAGGAGTGCCCTGACGTTCAATATGGTATTGAGAAGCTACGATACTACCTAGAAGGTAGATCCTTTTTTTATATACTGATCATGCCCCTCTGACCTGCCCCCAAAGGAATAATGGGTGCTCCGGTGGTTCTTGGCCCTGCAACCTTTTCAGTTTGAAATCTATCATCGTAAGTGTACGGAACAGGGGAACGCTGAATATTTGTCCCGTTATCCTCTTCCCCCAATTGGGGAAATCGTAGGGGAGAGGTGTGTCGGGAGACCCGTAAGGAACAGGAACTGCTGACAACACGCTCCCCGTTAGATTACAACTCTGACGTCCTGATGCTCCGTGTACGGGCTGCAGGCGGTCCCTTTAACCCAACGTGGAGAACCCGGGAGGAGGAGTCCGGTGGAGCGACGTCATCCTCTATCACCCTATCAGATGAGGATGCCGAAAAGAAAGCGGAAGAGGACGCACGTCGAGAGAGAGGCAAGGAAGAGCCAGTAGGAGAATGCAATGAAATGGAGACCACTGCTGAGGGCCGGACAAGACGTTGGGTAGCTGAAAGCCAGGAAGCCACACCGATGGTCCTGGAGGACAAAGAAAAGCCAGGAGGCCAATGGAACTTCGTGTCACCCTGCCACTCTCCAGGTGGAGCGTGGCTGGAGCAGGTACGTCTCCGCATACAGGGATTCTCCAAACACTGGGAGGGAAAGGGGAACTCTTAGAGGGCGGACATCGCTTTCCGAACCGGGCTGCACATGGCGACGGTGTTCGGTGATCTTCCCCCACAGACCCCTTCCCTGATAATAGAAGTGTCTTGTTCTTTCCACTGACTCGTGGTTTGTTTTAGTTTTGTTGTTGCTCCCTCTCGGACTCCCGGACCATCAATGGAGATCCGTATGTTCCAGCTACTACTTCCTAAATCCGGAGACTCCAGGAACGCCCCCTTTGAACCGGACTACCTTTCTCTTTTGTGTTGGTTAAAATAACTAGAGACACCGGAGAAACCCAAAGTGTACGATCCTCTTTTTCAGGGCATAATATCATTAGAGAGCTCCCTCCCCCTGGGCCCACCACTAGGTGCTTCTGATAATCTCCCGTCGTCCGGCTGCTGACCCCTTTATAAGAATTGTTTTGGAAAAAACTCTTGATTGGTAGTGATGGTTTGAACAGCCGCACATCCAAATCCTATAGTAAACAGTATACACTCTTAAGTCAAATTATGGTGCCTCTCAGGGTAGACGAACATCCCACTACCAGAGATGTGAAATAAGCAGAAATTCTCCTAGGAGAGAATCTGTTCTAACATGTTTTGGCATATAGCTATACCCCGGCACTCCAAAGTTTTTGTGATGGTGAAAAGTATATATCACAGATTTGTCATAGACAGTTCAACAATTCTTTAGTGAAAACAATCTGATGATATTGGGTGCTATTCTGTTGTCAGAAATTGAGACCACAGTATGTAATGTCCTTATTTCAAAAGGAAGAACATCATACGGAGATTCTTTTTTACAAAATTTAATCTCATATGTGACATGAGAATTTCATGTGGTACACTTAACATTACAAGGTATAAATAAACAAGTCAAGTCCATACAAAACATTTCAGAATTGGATGAATATTCTATATTCTCTATTCTTATTTCAGAAAGATCATACTCCGATGTGAAAGTCCAAATGATGAAGTTGGTTTCTTTCTCCCAAAGACAGCCGACACGTGTTTCGTTACTACAAGTAACTTTATCAAGGCTGTAAGCAAAATTTGGAGAAGATAGAAGGTCAAGAGAACAAAAGATTTATTTGATATCACAATTTGCTTTCATATCAGCAAAAAAAGATCCTCATTCATTGTAGAATTAGTTCATTATTATCTTTCTGCAAGGACAGAAAATGGATGCATGATGTTCTTAATTTATCACCTTACCCAAAACACAAATACTAAGTGGTTTTCGTGAATTGGTTTAATAAAGTTAAAACATAAACAGAAAAGAGAGAACAGAAAGCCCAAAGAAATCCTTGAAGTATTCCAAGAGTCGGATGCTATTTAAGAAGTGCACAGACCACAAATTCAGCAGCCCGAAGAGACACCGTGATTGAGTAGAACGAATGGCAGTATGCGAAAAAGATTTCCACGTGCACCAGATAAGTGCTAGGGAAGAAGAAAAGATACCTTAAATATCGTTTGCGTTAGTGTTGAAGTACACCGAGGGCACAGTGTTGCCCGAGGAATCAGTGAATGGTCCGTTACTATTGAACCAATCCTAAAAGTAAAGAATGAAAGTAGAAATAATTATTATGGACATGTGCATGTTTATGTTCTCTATGAGTTCTTGAAGTTTACTTATTGGTACAATGTACCTCTAATACATAGCCAATTCTGACCTTAGTTGGATTTGATCCTATCCTGTGTGCTGATGTTAACGAACACCATAAACACCGGTTGGTCTTTAAACGACTGAGTGTGATCCGTTTAATGCTGGATCAGTCCTGAAATTGTTTCGAAAAGTGCACATTTAGAATGTATGTCCGTGATGGTCATTGTGACAGAGCATTCTAAGTTCCATCATACATGATTATCCTAATAGTTGATAGCTACTGACCTTATTTGTAATCCGGAAGATAAAAAGTTTAGCGTGATCTAGTGTTCTTTTTTACTTAGACAAAGACATGTTTAAAATGAGCAAAAATGTATTGGAAAAACATTCCATTTAGCTAATGCTATAGCACAGTCTGTTCCCCGTATATAAAATTGTTTTGGGATCGAAACGTGAACAAGATACTAGTGGACCATTTTTTGTTTGATTTGGAACATGATACTCTGAATCAGAGTGTTATTTAACAACTATTGTATCCGTATCAGTCACAAGTTGTGTATTTATGGTTTTGTATAGCAGGTGCACACTTAAAACTCATCTATTTCACTTTCACTGTGCCGTTGTACTTTTGGGAGCACCACATTACCAAAAATATATATGAAAAAAAAAACTTTAACTTCATTTGTTTTTAAAATAAATTAATACACTTGATTTGATTCTTGTTGAAACTAATCTCTTGATGGCTATATGATTGCCAAGGAAGATGAGACTCACACTTTCCTCTTAGGAACCATTGATTTACCTATGCACCTCCCAAAGATACAGCTAATAAAACCACTGAGAATTTTCCTATATGTCAGCAGAAACTTTCTTGCAAGACATTTGTGTTTCAAAGGCTGAGGCTGAGGCTGGGCCACGGGCTCATGGGATCCATAAAGGGCCATCAACACAAACTGCAACCTTAATAGAGACAATCTTAACACAGGAACCACAACCAAGGACCTTTCCATATTGTTAGCTAAGCTTGACTCCTCATCCTGACTCCGATTCTTTACGCCTTCTAATGTCGCTGTTGATAGAGATCCTGACAGAAATCAAATCCATAAAACAAAATCAGGCCGAAATAGCAAATTAAATTAAAGACCGTCTATCCAAGATAGAGGGCCAAACATCACACTTAGACATAATAGAAGAAGTGGAGCACAGATTGTCCAGCATTGATGGTAAGATGTTTAACACTGGAGAACAAACAGCTTGATTCAAGAAAGAGATTGCAACCCTGAGCAACAAACAGGAACATTTGGGGAATCACTCCAGACGTTCGAACATGAGAATTATTGATGTCCCTGAGAAGAAGGAGGACAATATTGGACCAATCCCATTTGTTGAGACCTTAATTAGATCCTACATGCTGCCAGAGCATTCTCAAGGTCTGGCAATAATGCGAGCGCAAGGGTCTCTGTGTATCAACCACATTATGCTAACTAGACATGCAAAATTCCAGTCAATATCCCGGATTGCAGAATTAAGGAGTTGGTGTTGGCAAAAGGTATTCAATAAAGGACATTTTCTGCACATAATAGTTATTCATTTAGGATGTATTCTTATATTGCAGTCAAAATTGCATGCAAGCCGGCATCTAGGGTTTAGATACATGACCTCAAATTTCCAGGTTCTGGGAGCACAGGCTTCCATAGTTCAGACATCCAAGATAAAAATATCAGATGAGGCCCGTTCCCGGGTATTTTTTTACTTCACAGAGGTCCAAACTTTGCTGAGAGATCTTAAGGTGAGTGGGTGTCCAGGATAAACCTCTCCCTCAGCTAAAAAACGGTATAGAAGGGTATAATTCAATGCGATATCATAACCAGATCCGAGTATACACCCACATGCACTTATGCGAGCCCCATATATAGATTAGGTTGTAAAGTTTATAATGCTGAAGGCGTGCGAGCAGTATTCATTTAATCTACTGTTGTTTATAATATGCATATGAATAACCATATGTTTAGGTGTATGCCAACTTTTCCCCCCCAAAATGTGTTTATTCAGTTTTTCAAAGAAGAATACAAAATACAACATAGCAGCGTTTACACATATTTGACAGATACAATAGAACCCAGAGGTGTATGGGGGCAGCAGATCTCAATCAGGAGAGGGTTCCAACATAAATCATCGTAGTCTGAGATAAGGGAAGTGAAACCACAAACTTACCCTCTCATTCATACATTATAATTCCTGGTCAAGTGGTCCGTGCAGAGAATAAAGGGGCCACAATCATTTCCAAGTCTACCCCCCACAATTTAGCAAGGGGAGAACATACAACCGTCAATCAACCCAATCCCTGTGTCCTATCAGGTGACCCGTGTGAGCCTGATTCTCCCTCATGTGTATGCCACCTTCACTGTCACTTAAATCTGTTGATGTAATAGACCTCTGAGTTTGTTGGGGAAAGGGACGAGAATGGAACGGAAATATAAATAGAAGAGGATCATGACTTCTTGGAAACAGCTAGGATATCAAAGACTTGCAGTTTTTTATAAGTTTTGAGACTACCCAAGCTAGAGAATGGCTTAAGAAACAAGGCAGAAACTATACCATTCACAGGTACCTGGACACCTGTCTCTCACCATGGTAGCAGGAGGCAATGGGTGCTGGATCAGTGTTAAGGGTGGTTGTTTGGGTGGGGCACTTTCTATAATATACCCAGGTTGGGTGGGAGGACACATGGTGTAACAAAGAAAAAAAAACAATAAGGTAAAATGGTATAGAGCAGTCAGTATGGACTATGTAGCTTGATCGGATAGGGAGGCACTAGGTACTTCATTATGTTAAGCACTTTATACAGATTTTTATTGTTTACACACTTTAATTTACAGTAATACACTTTATCATAGATAGCTTTCGACTAGATTATAGAGGAGGTGTTGTCTACTTAGCAAATTAGGTAAAAGACAAGAAAGGTTATGCATAGTACTATCACAAAGGGATGTACCTGAACCGAGGCAATTAAAGGGTTCTCAAAGCAAGCGATCTAATTATTGATCAAAGATGACTGATGAATTGAAGCTTCATTCTTTTTATATTCATGAACTAAATAATAACAAAATAGCTCAGGCAATTGAAGACTGGATCCTGACTCGTCATCCTATAGTGATTTCTTTTCCAGAGACACATATCCCAGTGGTACTTTTGAGATGTTTTAATATTGGACAGGTTTTAAGTACTTTTCCTCCTCACGGGCGGTCAATGAGTTGTTGCTATCTTTATTGGCAAAACTCCAACACCACAAATCCATAACTGGCATATTATTATTATTATTATATTTGGGTTTGTAAAGCGCACAGATACCCGAGGGTTTCCCGGCGCTAACAGAGGAAAAAGAAGCAGGGAGACAAGATGGAAGTGGACATTAAGCAGAGAAAAGCCAGGTTTTTAGGCCCTTCCTGAATTTCAGGTAGCAAGTTTCAAAGCGCAGAGAAATGGGGAGTGTGTTCCAGAGTGATGGCGCCAGATAGGAAAAGGAACGACCACCAACTCTGGTGCGTTTGAAACGTGGCACGGAGAAGGTGCCAAGAGAAGAAGATCTGAGGGTACGCACAGGACAGTATGGTTGAACCAGAGTGGAAAGGTAGGGGGGGGAGTTGCCTGTTTTAATCCTGTGCATGTAACAGAGAGCTTTGAACTTTGCTCTAGATTCGATGCGCAGCCAGTGAAGGCTGCGCAGGGAAACAGCAGCAGAGGCAGTTCTGGGCAAATTGCAAAGCAGGCGAGCTGCCATGTTTTGCACCACCTGCAATTTGCGTGTTACTTCCTTGTTAACCCCAAGGAGGAGCACGTTACCGTAGTCTAACCTGGAGGTTACTAAAGCCTGGACCACAGTTCTTAGGGTATCTGGCGGCAGCATCCATGCTATTTTTCTCAGCCATCGCATGATATTAGTACAGATGGCTGAGACTTTCACAGCATGCTGCTTCATGGACAATTGGTTGTCAAATGTAACTCCCAGGTTACGAGCCTTGGTGGATGGAACCGGCAGGGGACCCATTTGCAGAGGCCAATGCTTAGGGCCCCAGAGAGAGGTGTCAGGACCGAATAGAAGAAGTTCGGTTTTATCGCCGTTTAATTTTAGTTTATTGGTCAGCATCCAGTTGGCAATATTAATAAGCCCAGATCGAAGAGATGAAGTAGAGGCGTGTTTATTAGAAGAAAGAGAGAAAATAATTTGGGTGTCGTCCGCATATGAAAATATGGAGAGACCAGATTGTTCTGCCAGAGAGGCGAGAGGACTGACATAAATATTGAAAAAGAGAGGGCTCAGGATAGAGCCCTGGGGTACACCGTGAGGGGACGGGAGAACAGAGGAAACAGAAGTAGGGGAAAAAACCTGGAAAGTGCGTGCGGACAGAAAACTGGCAATCCAGGCTAAAGCCATGCCATGGATACCAGCGGCCTTTATGAAGAGGGGTATTGGTGTGGTCAGCTTTTATGCCCCCGTAGGAGATAATCCACAACCACTGTTCTCGCTTTCCCAATCCCTTGTTGAAACACGGGGGGAGATTATTATAGTCAATGATTTTAATTTATTACAAATTCCTGCTATAGACACCACAACCCTTTATAAGAAACAAGTGAAACCAAAGACACTAAGGGCCCGGGGACAATGTATGAAAGATGCAATCATTGCAGGTCCTTGGAGAGTGAGCTTCGCTAATATAAGATACTATACATGTTTCTTAGCACAGTTCAGATCTGCTATTCACATAGACTTTTTATAATGACAGAAGCAATTAAATACGATCCTATGACAAAATTGCCAAATGATTTTTCCAACCATTTAGCTCTTGATTTGCTAATGAATCGGTTTTATTAGAACGTTGATGCCCAGCAGGTGGCAGTTTAATAAAAAAAACATCTAGAAACACAGAGCTGGGTGGATGAGACAAAGACTGAAATAAAAAAATTAAAAAAAACAAGAAATCAGAGCTCTTCTTCTTAAGAAATGGTCTTAGATGCCTTGAAGTAATCTTTTCGGGCACAACTAATCTCCAAATATATCTTAATCAAAAGATTCAAAGGTCATCAGAGCTACTCTTTGAAACCAAACTCAGAGGAGCTTATGACCACACAGCTTTGGCCACGGCCAAACTTCTGCATACTGCACCAGTGGAGGGCTGTGAACCCCCCCCCACCCAGACGCAAGAGTCCTGGCTGAAAGCTATGATTCAAGCGGCCTCACATGGGAGGATCATATATAATCCATAGGACCAATCAGAGATTTTCCTAGAGGTATGGACACCTTTTCTGCGCACAGAGGCGCTGAATGTGGATGGGGAGATATCTGCAACGACCTCTGGTGATTGAAACCATAGTGTGCCACAGCTGCTCTAGAAGCCACCATATGCACATCACTGACTTCTACCCTCTCAAACACGCTCTCTCCTCGCTCTTCTCTTCCTCTTCCCCTCTCCGCTTGCGACATTTATCGTCTTCAATAATTTCCCTCATTTGGCTTTCCATTTCCCCCTCAGCACTATCACCGTTCTCATTGTTCTCATTGTTATCACTGCCACCATCCCTATTATTTTTACACCACTGTTATGTTCATTGTCATAGTCACTATAGTCATTATCGGGCACTATTTCCTTTCCCTCCCCTTTCCACCTCCCCCATACCTCCCGCCCTCTGACACACCCACACCCGCGCTTACACTCACACCTGCACAAACATTGCCGTGCTACCACATGACCAAAGGGCTAGACCGACGAACTGTCAAACCCCAAAGGCCTTGTATTTTGTTCTGGCTCCTTCGCCGGACCCTGCTGCCGCGTCCCCCTCTACCCCGCACCCTCCCTGCACTGACCTTTGGTTCGACCCTCAAGAAGAAATGAGGTAACAACCAGGTGCCATATATTAGTTGACAAACACCTTGGGGGTCGGGGGGAGGGCGGAGGTAGGGCGGTATGTCCCATTCGACCCGGCAAGGCAAGAGGCACGAAGGCGGACCGATGCAGGACTGCACATACCCCCCCCCCCCCCCACCCTTGTTCCCCCTCTCTATTCCCCCATTCTTTGTTCTCATCCCTATTTAAAGATTGCAGTGGAGGGTTGTTCTATGTAGGATTGCTATATCAGAAACTTGTGGAGACACATCACACGTTCGTATGGCATGTATATATGTTACCCAGAACGATGTATGTACAATCCTACTTTCTTCTTCTTTATATTAAATTGTTTAAACACGCAATAAAGAAATACAACACAACAAGATTAGCTTGTGACTCAGTGCTATCACATCAAGGAACACAGAGCAGCCTTTGAGAATGCTAAAATTGTGTTTCAGGAATTCTATTATTCTAGACACTATGCAAAAAACGCATGGTATTTACAGAAAGTATACAAAGAGAATAACTATGCAGGTGAATTCATCATTGGCATATTCGTAAGAATATAGCCAAAGATACGAAGAGTACTTGCTCAGGGATCTGATTCTCCTCACCCGATAAAGTAAATAGTTTATTTTTTAGAACATTTGAGTCCATTTATAGCCACACAAGTAAACTCAAATGCACTGCATACATTTCTCGAAGACCTGCAGAATTCTATTCTTCTGCATGAAGACATAACATCGATTTCAAAACCCTTCACAAACCAGAAACTACTCGATGTCACAGTCTTATGAAAAGGGAAGGCATGTAGTCCCAACGGCTATACCATTGAGTTTTTAAAAATATTTGCTAATGAGCCGAGCACTCATCTTTTATTATTGTTTAATTTTATTTTTACAAGGGTGCAGCCCTCTCCCTCTTTTAATTAGGGGGTGGTTGTGGTGTTTTTATAGAAGAGTAAAAATCTGATTCATACTATCCTATTACCCTTTTGTATTCTGATTATAACATTTTCAAGAATTTGATGGCAAATAGGTTCAATAGTGTCATCCCCACACTTGTGAACAAAGACAAAAATAGTTTCACTCCTGATCGCGAATTACATATCAACACTAATTATGTATTGGAAGCACTAGATGTCTTCAACAAAAAAAGATCCCTGCGTTGATTTTTTTTACTCAATTCTGAAAAAGCCTTCTATTTGGTGACTTAAGAAATGCTTATTTACATCTTGCTGAAACTTTGTTTCCTTGCCAAATTATAGGGAAACCGTTTCATCTTCACGAGGGCACAACTGCTAAGTTGGTCATCAATTCATTGGATGTAGGTAGTTTTAACATATGTAGAATGACTAAGCAGGGATGTCCTTCTCTAATGTTTTATTTGTCCTGTTTAGAGAGCCTTTAGCTATCACAATCCAAGAAGATTCAGAAATATGCCCTCCTCTCCCACAAATGGCACAAACTAAGTTATACACAAATTACATGCTATCTTTTAAAGCCAGATAAAGTATGACAGGAAAGGGTATTCAAAATGTTAACGCTATTTCAGACTTTAAAGGGATATAAGATCAGCAAATTAAAAACTGCATTACTACGGTGCAATAGTACCTTAGATGATCTTCTGCTGACCTTCAAAGCTGTATTAATCAACATTTAAAAGGCTACCTGGGCATCAAGTGAAAAACATTTCTGTTATGTTATAGAAACTTATATAGCGCACGTATACCCATGGGTGTCTTGGTCCTTTCAGGAACATGAGCCTATTATGCCGAGGTATAGCTAATTTCTAAACAGCCAAGTCTTAAGTTCCTTTCTAAAGGCAAAAAGGGTCGGCATAGTCCTGAGATGTAATGGAAGGGAGTTCCACAGTCTGGCTGTGCTGCTAATGAAACTCCTTCCCCCCCGCTCGCTTTTCTGACTCTTATGGTGGTAATCAATCTCGCCTTAGCCGATCGAAGGCCTCTACTTGGAGTGTACCAGCTAAAAGCCTTCCATAGAAATGCTGGTCCTTCTCTGTGCAAGGCCTTATGAGCCACACAGAGCGCCTTAAATTTAATTGGGACCGGGATA
Organism: Triturus cristatus; assembly: GCF_964204655.1. Classification (NCBI taxonomy): domain Eukaryota; kingdom Metazoa; phylum Chordata; class Amphibia; order Caudata; family Salamandridae; genus Triturus; species Triturus cristatus. The sequence continues at coordinate 32,491,927 of NC_140580.1, forward strand.
TTTGGGAATATCCAGGATCAATCTGGCGGCTGCAGTTTGCACCACTTGGAGCTTTCCCAGTAATTTAACCTGGAGGTTCATGTATAAACCGTTACAATATTCGAGCTTTGACATGATTAGCGAGGAGACAACAGGCTTTAATCACAGGAGTGGGAACATTTTTGTAATATAAATTACAAACCACTATAAAAAAAAGATCAAGGTTATGTTGTAATACTGGAAACCACTTCCATTTACAAAACTTACGAGTGTCGCTGTAATAAAAATCACAATATTGCCAATGCTCAATTTTTATTTTTATGCTGTATCTTGCGTTCTATACACCACTGTCTTTAAAACATTTGAATCAATGATCTCCACTTTTTGTGGCAAGACTTCAGCCTGAGATTGGCAATAGGCACCTTATACCCTCCTATCATGCCTAACCTAGCCTTACCAAACTTTAAAATGTATAACTATGCCTAATTTGCACAATTCGCAACAAGATTTTAAAAAGCACCCAAATCCTACCCTATTATGATAATGATTTAATGGGAATCATAGTAAACAACAGCAATATTAAATATAGGTTGTGCTTGCTTAACAAAATCTCCCAAAAAGGTACGATATAAGGTGTTAGATTGTTTCTCAGCAAGACAAGCCCAATTGTTTTTTAATTTCAAGAGACCACAAGTCATTGTCTCAAACCATCTTGCAGATCTATTTTCCCAAAACAACAGCTGCGGAGCACTGCACGACTTGTGACACGGTAGCCCGTGATGTCCTTGTCATGCGCAACAACCCTAAAGGGAATTCAATGCTAGGAGCAGCGGAAATGACATCACTAGGTTGACACCTTGTCCCACCTTTAGCATCTCAACAGATTATTCTGTGCTGCACATGTATTAGGCAAATGGCAAGCAGTGGAAACTACAAGTGGCGAACAGAGCTCCCAGGGCAGAGTTCACTTTCTTTTCCTCCAGTTACCCTCATGGCCCATCAGACAACAGGTAACAAGGGAAGTGCAAAGGGTACAATAGGACAAGCATGGGGTAGCTATCCCTGGTCACCACTCACTGGCATCAATGTTCGAATTTGAGTTTTTCTGAATGCCATGACGCTTCTCCCACGTGCAGCTTCATCTCTTAAAGCCCTGTAAGGCCGGGTACAGTACAAGCACTGCCCTACATGTCCCAGTATGATCTTTAGTAATTATATTGAAATCTCTCACAAAAAGGCACTAACTGCACAAAGGGAATATTTATAGAGGACTGAGACTCATCATACTGAAACGAAGAGAAATAACTGGATGAACCAGTCACCCCAGACATGTCCAGCTCATTTGCTCCTTCGAGAGTCTGTTTCTTTGAAACTGTGAAACCTATTTCAGCCACACCATATTTGGATATGTTTATGACAACTAAATCAGTGGCGTAGCCTGGGTGCCTGGGGCTCTAATGCAAGAAAGGAACAAGCATTGACAAAGCAAATAGGTCTCGCCTTTTGGGCGTTGTCAATGGTTTTTAGCGATGCTGTACAGAAACCCTGATCCTGTGCAGCTTTTCTAAAGAGGACCCGATGTTCCACAACATGGATAAAGAGGAATATGGGTAAAGAGGACCCGATGTTGTGCAGCATAGACAAGCAGGAATATATAATTTAAAAAATCCTATGACACATCTGTAGCACCATTTTGTAGACGCACGCACGTCCTTTTTTAGTTCTCGACAACACAGTGCATTCAGTGTACTGCAAGACGTATTGTTTCCAATTCAGTGGGCTTACGAACTGCCCACAGCATACCACTAGTTGTTTTTGTTTTCACTCCTATTTGCAATCTTTCAATTACTTAGCTCCCGTAGGCGTCCCTTCCTTTCTTGTGTTAGCTCCTTCCTGGAGCATGAACCACGTGCATGTGTTCTTCCTTGTCTTTGTTCTTCCTCGTCTTTTTGCAACACACTATTGTTTATATATAAGTGTTTCAATATTACTCCTGGACATGCAATGTGCTTTCCTACCTTTACCACTGGCTTATGGCTTCTTATTTATGTTGCGGTCACCCTATCTGTCATCTCTATTGATGCTTTAGTTACTTACTCACACAACTGTACTACTATTCTACTCTATGCCACTCCACTCTACGCCACTACACTTTACTCTACACCACTCTACTCTATATCACTATGATCTACTCTATGCCACTCCTCTCTGCGCCACTGTATCTCATTCCACTTTACAACACTCTATGCAACTCTTCTCTACTCTACTCTATCCCACTCCACCTTACTGTGCACCACTGTACGCCACTCCACTCTATTCTATGCCATTCCACTCTATGCCACTCCATGCTACTGTACAACGCTCTGCACCACTCCTCTCCACACAATGCCCCTCTATGCCACTCTACTCTATACCACTCCACTTTACTATATGCCACTCCACTCTATGCCACTCTATTCCACCCCACTTTACTCAACGAAACTCTATTCCACTCCACCCCTCTCTCTATGCCCCTCTACTCTATGACACTCTACTCTACGTTACTCCGTCTTACCATACTCTATGCCACTCTACTGTATGCCTCTCCACAACACACAATGCCAATCTACAGCACTCTATGCCAATTCATTCTACTCCATGCCACTCTGCAACACTCTACTCTTAGCAACTCTATGCCACTACACTTTACTCCATCCCACTGCTGCTCCACTCTACTTATGCCACTACACTCAATGTCACTCTACGGCACTATACTCTACACCACTCCTCTCTATTCTACCCCACTCTACACCACTCTACTCCACGCCCCTCTATGCCACCCCAAATGAAGACACTCTACTCTACGCCACTCTAATCTCTGCGTCACTCCATACCATGCTACTTCACCTCACTCTATGCCACTACACTCTGCACCACTCTGTTCCATGCCACTACACACTATGCCACTCTGCTCTACTCCACTCTATTATATGCCACCTTACTCTATGCCACCCCACTCTTCATTACTCTACTCTAGGTCATTCCGGTCAACTCCACTCAATGCCACTCTACACCACTCGACTCTACGTCACTCCGGTCCACTCTACTCAATGCCACTCTACTCTACGGCACTTCACTCTGCACCACTAAACTCTACACCACACCACTCCACTGTACACCACTCTATTCTACACCACTCCACTCTTCTCTGAAACATTCTACTACACTATATGCTGTCTCCTCTATGCCACAGTACGTTATTCTGCTCTATGCCACTTCACTCTATACCAATCTAATATATGCCGCTCTATTGCATCCAGGTCTATGCCACTTTACTCAACTCCATGTCACTCACTTCACACAATGCTACTCTACGCCACTCCACTACACACCACTACACTTTATGCCACCCTACTCTGTCACTCCACACTATGCCACTAGACCTTTTGCCACTCTCTGCTATGCCACTCTAAGCTACGCCACTGTACACCACTCCATTCCACTCTATGCCACTCCATGCCACTCTACTCTACTCCACACAATGCCACTCTACAGCACTCTACGCCACTCCACTCTATGCCACGCCACTCCACTCTATGCCATGCCACTCCACCCAATGCTACGCCACTCCACGCTAAGCCACTCCACGCTACGCCACTCCACGCTACGCCACTCCACGCTACACGACTCCACGCTACTCAACTCTACGCTACTCCACTCTACGCTACTCCAGCATCCACTGGATCACCTTCAGGTACACTGACGAAAGAAGCTTGGAAGAACATCTCATTGTGCATGCTCTGAGTGGCTGAGAGACATCAGTGTGCAGCATTGCGCATGCTCATATTTATAAGAGCACAGCACACCATGTGGCCCTGGCTTCCTGCTGCCAAGAAACAAGCCTTGCCCCTGATGTGTGGCATCTGCTGTCTGTCAGAAGACAGTGATGACTGAGTACTGCCTCAGGAGCAAACAGGCAGAGGGTAGACTTTGATGGTCAGTAAACAAACGTAAAGTTACTTAGCACTGAGTCTTAGAAATAAATAAAAAATGAATTCGATTTGGAGGGGTTTTGGAACATTTTATGATAAAAATGCAGTATTACAGGTAACGTGTACACATGTGCTAGCAAATGTTGTCATTATTGGTAATTGCAGCAGAAGAAGAACCAATCATTCTTCTGAATCTCCAGGAAACAGGCCAAGATTTTGGAGGACAAGAGGATGCTCTTCAGATGAAGATGCAGATAGAGAGGAAAAGCGACTTCCTGTTCTATAAACCCAACAACTTTATGAGTCATCAAGAGCAAGTTTTGGAGGCTGATCCTGTTGAAATAAATGGAAGATGGGGAATGACTTCATGGTGGGTGGTCATAATCAAGCATTTTTGAGAATGACGACAGATTTAAAGAGGATGATATCTTCTAAATTAGAGTGAATTCAGAAGTGTGTTAGAGGTAAGAAAATTGTAGTTCAATAGGCAAAGGAATGGTGAATATAATTAAAGAGTGCTGACTGGAGTCCCTATGTAGAAAATCAGATGCTGGTATGGCTTAGTGGCATATAAATGGCCCCGCGGAGTGGGGGCCCCCCTTCAACACTCTGCACGGGCCCCTGGCCAGAGAGCTCCTGACTGGGTCTGGAGAATATGGCCCCCCCCTCCATGTACTTTGCAGGGGGGCCCCCTCATGTTTCGTTACGCCACTGCCACCACGCAGAAAGAGGTGAGGCACCCATGGGGGGGTGCTGATCCCGGTCGTAGAGGCGGCCGGGCTAGGCACCGGCGCTGCTTGCGGCCGAAGGGCCCGCCTCCTAGCTGGTGTAGTTGGTGGCAGCACCACAAGTTACTACCCCTTCGACCCATGGATTGAACGCAGAGTGCAGTGCATCCCGAAAGACGACCAGGGAGCTTCGGCCCAGATAGACCCCCTGTATAGCCAGCCATAGTACAAAGCAGCAGTGCTTGCAGCTGTGATCCCTCCTGGGCTACGGAACGGAGCCATAATTCTCGCATGAAGGATCGGGTGGGCAGCGTCGCAGGGCACGGGGTCCACAGCCTTGAGCTCTTAAGACCCTCCGGCGTTTGGGCCAAGTGGTGGTGCTTGAGGCCCTGGCTCTTTCTGGGTGGTGGCACGGAGTCACGGCGGTGTGCCCTGGTCTCCAGAGCTGGGGAGCTGCCGGACCCCGGGAGCGGCCAGAGCCATACATTTGGGCCTTGAAGACCCCGACGCATAACATGTCCAAAGACAAGGCACCTGGGCCCGGCCCTAAACAAAGCACCATGGACAGATTCACGGTGACAGCAGTACAACCTGCCGAAAACTCTGATAGCATGGCAGGCCTGCCTGACAACACTGCTCTCCTAGCCACTATTACCCAATCCAGGCAGGCACTTCAGACCCAGATTGGAGCAGTGGGTACAGAAGTAACGCTGCTGCGCCAAGATCTTCGCAATGCCTTGAATCGCATAACGGAGGTTGAGACAAGGATTTCGGGGGTGGAAGATGCCGTATCCACGCTCCAACATAAAGTCGCCTCCCTGGAGCAACTAACGAAGGGCCTGGCCTTGCGGGCTGAAGATGCAGAAGGGTGGGTGAGGCGAAACAACCTCTGCTTAGTGGGCTTCCCCAAGAACTGTGAGGGGGACGATGTTGGAAAGTTTCTCACATGATGGCTCAACTCCTGGATCCCAGAACACGCACTCTCTTTGTGTTTTGTGGTCGAGTGCAGACACAAGGCCATGCAGCAGTGGCCTCCACCTGGGGCTAGACCACATTCCATGATTGCATGAATCCTTCATTTCCATGACCGGAATGTCATCTTGCAGTAGGAGAGGCTTAAGTTGGACCTATATTATGACTCCCATCTTATTATGATCTTCCCAGATTACACAAAAATGGTTCAGCAGCAACGTCAGTCCTTTACCACCGCGAAGGCCCAGCTTCGTGACCTCAAAGTTCCATATTTATGCTTTTATACCCACCCTGCCTGCGGGCAGTATTTAATTCTCTCACCATCTTCTTCGACACTCCGAAAGAAGTCTTCACATGGACTGATGAACAACGGACCCTGAAACCACACACTCCACAGCAAAGAAACACTAACTCTTCGAAAGGAGAATCCAGCCGTTCACAGTCAAAACCTGCCAATAAACGAAGACACCTCTCCAGATCTATGTGGTATTCCAAAAACAACAATAATAACCCGGAGAAAATGTAGCCCCAAAAGAAATACATAAACACTATGAGGAATACACCCTAGGAGGTACCTAAGTGCCTCCAGATTGAGGAGAGGTGCACTGAAAGGACAGAGTTTGTCCTTATTTAGAAGACCCCTCACTCACCAACCTAGTTGGTGACATGCTTCATCATCGGGGCCCCACCCGGATAGCCGAATGCCATCCGGGTGTGCTGCGACACCTGTTTACAGTGGAGCTGGTTTTTTTCTTGTGGTGTGTGCCAGTGAAAAGGTGGTTTAAAAATTGGCCAGGTTTAACTCTTTACGAGTAAAGAATCTTTTAATCTAGAGCAACTGGACAATGTTAAAAAAATCAGGAGATACCGTCTGGGATTAGACTGACCCAAGGTATCTTAATAAGTGAAGTGCAGTGAAAAAAAGGGGGTGGTGGTCTACATGTTTCAACCGAGTGGAAAAATCTCCAGGTTTTCGTCAGGACCGGTTTTGATAACCAGGGCGGTCTACACACGCTAAGGTGTACCCTACCCTTGGTTAACTTAGAAACCCCTCCTGTACTTACAGTGGGGAAACATCCTTCCTTGAAATCCTAGAATGAAAAGTGCTAGCGACGCTAGATACGCGTGCCTCATGGGTGCCGGGGTCAGGGAGCTTGTTCCTAACATGACTGCGTGTGGAACAGACTCTGTGTTGTGCCTAGACTGTGACCCGCATCGGCTTCCCCAAAAGAAATGACACTTGCAGTCCTATAGACTGATCTCCCCGGGAGGGTAGCCCTGATTCCCTCAGTACAAATATGATTGCATTCAGGACACGTATGGGCAAATCGCCATGGAATGCTCCAGACCTCCACAGAACTTGGGTCACTATGGGGACTTTGGGGATCCATTGGGGAGACCGTACTCCGCCACCTCGTTGGTCTCAGGGTGAGGTGCTTCCGGCGATAGATACTTCCATTGTTTTGAAGTATTGGGGTGAAATGGGGCTGTTACACACTTTTTTTGTTTGTAGGTTTAGGACACAGGTTTGCTGCGCATCTTTAAGGTCAATGAAATTGCACTACCTTGTAATTCCTGTTCTCGTGTTTTGATCCCCTCTAGTCTGATGGTGGCAAATCCCATAGTTCACTCCTCTGGACAGTTATATGTTGTGAGCTGGAACACAAGGGGCATGCTGGACAAGATTAAGCGAGACACAGTGCTCCGTCAAGCCAAGCATATTGGTGCAGATGTCCTCCTATTGCCAGAGACACATATGCTAGGCACACAAACTCCCTGTCTGGCCTGATAAGGGTATGTACACACATTCCACACAGGTTTCTTGCGGGGCTCATGGGGTGTAGCTATCCTGATGCACCGTAGGGTCGCATTTACACTGGCACAAAAGTGGGTGGACCTCCACGGTATATACATATTTGTGCATGGGATTATCACTGGGCAACATATGGTGTTCGGCAGCATCTACGCCCATCCGCCTCTTGGTCAGAGCTTTCTAGACCACTTGGTGGGGATCTGGGTCACCTTGCCCGCTGGGCTTGCAGTGGTTAGGCATAGGCAGGTGGCGCCCTGGTAACATTACCACGAGATCCCCTGAGTCCAAGTTATAGACCATGGCTGATATGATGGGGTGGGTGTACACCTGGAGGGTACATAACCCCACAGACGCCGGCTACACATTTTACTCCCAGACACACTCCTCGTATTCTAGAATTGACTACATATCCCCACGCTTTTCTGCATAGGGTACCGATGGCTACAACCCTTCCCAGCGATCTCTCGGATCATTCTCCTGTGACAGTTCAACTCCTGATAGGTCGGAGTTGACCTCCTTTCAGATGGCGGCTCTCCGTGCGGCACCTGCAAAGTCCAGGATATCGCACACATATCCACAAAGCGGTCTTAGAGTACATGTCACACAACGAGGAAACAGCTTCTTCCGCCTGTATCGCTTTGGAGGAAATGAATGCGGGGTGTGGACATTTGCTTCTGTGCGACAGAGCACAAGTGGCAGAGACAGTCGCTCATTCAGCTTGAGGCTCAACTCATGACCTCGGAGCATAGGGCCCGAGGCGAGGATGAGGCTGTGGTGCTTCAGCAATTGTGCCTGACACAGCAGCAATACCACAGTGAGCTGATGGATGAGGCGCAGGGAGCATCAATGGGGTGACAAGTCTGGGAGACTACTCTATAGGTTATGCCAACAGGCGCAGGTGTGAGTTCTCCTTCCACGAATTCGTGATTCCGACGGCATACTGATGACAGACCCGGCGGCACTTGCCAATAGCTTCACGGCATATTATCAGTCTTTATATGCACCCCGCGACGTTCTTGAGGCCTCTGCAAACAAACAGTTCTTCAATGAAATTCCTCCAAAGGCCCTCTCTGAGGACGCCCGGCAGTTTCTTAATGCCCTCCTGACATTGGAGGAACAGACCGCTGCCCCTGCTGACCTGCGCACTGGGAAGGCACCTGGCCCTAATGGTTTCTACAGCAAATTTTACAAAGCCTACATGGCCCAGGTAGGCCCTTATTATTTAGCTGCGGTGCCAGAGGCAGCCCAGACTGCGTGCATGCCCTCAGATTGGAGGCACGCAAAAATTGTTGTGTTCCAGAAACTGGGTCGAACCCCGGTGCTCCACTTTCCTATCAGCCAATCTCCCTCCTAAACGTGGAGGCGAAGCTCCTTGCCAAAGTGCTCGCGACTGGACTTGCGGCTCATCTTCCTGACCTAATCCACCCGGACCAGGTGGGTTTCATGCCTCGGCGGGCCACACGTCTTTACATATGTTGTGTCCATAATGCGCTTGCTGCAGTGAATCGTCTTTGTCACCCATTGCCCTATTTCTAGCTGATAATGACAGAGCGTTTGACTCAGTCAGCTGCACCTATTTATTCATTCTAATGGAACACCTGAAATTTGGTCCCCAATTCATATCGTACATACGCATGTTATATGAGGGACTGACTGCATTAGTGTGTGTAGCAGGCAGCATGTCTTCAGCATTCCCAATTGGCCGGAGCACCAGACAGGGTTGTCCGCTGTCCCCATTACTGTTTGCCCTGGCGATTGAACCGTTGGAGACCTGGGTTCCCCTGGATGCTCAGATTTGGGCTATTGTGTGGTCTGCCAAAATTTCAGACCGAATAGCCCTGTACGTGGACGACGTACTTTTCCTCATGACAGACCCTCACAGGACAGGCCCCAGAATCCTCCAAATCATGCGTGTTTTTGGTGACGTCAGTTCTTTGCATGAATGTGAATAAGTCCACACTGTGGCCTCTGTGTGGGTCTCCCGGCGACTATAGATGGGCTGCAGATCTCTCCCGGACTTAAGATGGTATGAAATATCTAGGGGTCTTCATTACGAACAGACAAGAGGTCTCCAGGGCATGCAATATAGATAAGGTTCTCGCCAAGGTCAAAACTGAGCTGAGGTCATGGGCAGGTCTCCCCCTTTCCCTATGCGGTAATTCGGCTAATTATAAGATAATATCTCTCCCACAGCTCCTATATCAGCTACAGAACCATCCCTACCCCATTCTGCAGACATGGTTTCAGCAGATTAATTCCATGCTGAGTGGGTTTCTGTGGGGAGCGGGGTGGTCAGACTGGCGCTTTGCACCTGCTTTCTCTCCACCTATCGTTGGGGCTTTGCGGCTGTCATCATACAGTCGTACTATGTGGCCTCTCACCTACAAGTACTAAACGACTGGTGGTATAGCTCATGATATGAACCTGCATACGCCATGGAGAGATGGTTGTTAGGAGACCCTTCGCTATACAAATATCTCTACGGATGTCCGAACATCCAGGCTCTTCCTCCGGCCACTAAAGTAATGCTGACAACATGGCGATAGTCCCTATGCCGTATAGGTTGGCAGAATCGTCTCACAAATGAAGCCCCACTATGGTGCAACCTTCCACACTTGCAACACCTACAGGGCTTCCAAGGGTGGGACCGGATTGGGATCTCCTCTCTGGGCGACGTCCTTTAGGGACTTATTCTTAAATCCTTTTCAGAATTACAAAGAGAATTTTCCATGCTACGCACCCAATCTTACAAATGCTTACAATTTCGTCATGCCCTAGCGCCTTATCTTAGAAACCTTACGTCCTCCCTGAGTTTTGCCCATTGGAAGACCATAAAATCTCCAAAATATACCAGAGACTAGTCACACATAGTGCCCCTACATTAGAGACTCTGAGAGAGACCTAGCAAGTTGGCATAGGTCTCATTGACACCGACAATTGGAGAGAGGCCCTGGAGTCCCCCAGGGGGCTGCAGTCTCCTCGTGGTTGCGGTTGATCCAGCTAAAATACCTACACAGAACATTTTACACACGTCTGAGACTGTGGAAGGCACATCTCATAATTTCCCCGGCGGGCCTACGCTGTGGCGCAGAAGAAGCCACATTCCTTCACACGGTTTGGACGTGTCCAATCTTAGACAGGTTCTGAAAGGAGGTATTCAGGTGCCTGACTGAGGTGCTTGGGTGGTCCCTGCATAGTATATCACGGCTCGTGTTACTGCACATCTCTGAAGACATCAGGGGTAATAGGTACAAAGTCACATGTTGTTTCTGGGTTTGACCTTGGCTAAACGAGACATAGCACGCTGTTGGAAAGCAGAATCCACGCCCTTGCCGGGAGTTTGGAAGAGAGGATTGTACTTCTGCATGGGGCAGGAGGAGCCTGTGTTTGGGGCTAGGGAGTGCCCCTAGAAACATACACGCACATGGCAGCGCTGGGCAGACTATAAAGGTATTGTCTTGGCCCCACTGACACCACAGCCTGCATTGTCAGATTTAGAGGTACGGCCCCACGGCTAAAATACACATTTTGCTTACTGTCAACAAAAAGATGACAGGGACTGATCACCAGGGTAGCGACACAGGGACATGGTCATCTCTCCGTGAGATTGCTTTTGTTTCTTTTCCTTCCATCGCAGTATGTTTATTGTTATGTTATAAAATGCTATGTAGTATACTTATGCCTATGCTGTATCCTAACATGTATATGTATGTATGATATTGGCAAAAACCAATAAAATCTGTTCTTAAAAAAAACTGGTTTGCTGGTGGGTTACCACATACACACAGGAAGGTGCGATTGGGACCTTTGAGTAATGAAGGGGATGTTTGTCCTGCTCTAGGTGAATACACATCTTTTCAACATCCCGAGAATCTACCACTCACTGATGTAGTAGGGATCTTAAACAATAATAGTCTCCTTTTACAGGAAAGTCATACAACTTGTGTTATGTATTGTCAACTCTAGAACAACTCTAACAGTTCCAGTAGCTCAGGGACATTACTGTACAACCAATCAACTCACAGACGATAAACCCTATCATGGGAAAGATGCCCCTGAAGCCTGACAAAGTTACCTTCTGGATTGCTTGCACAACCAATCAGTTGGAAGCAGTTTACCCTCACAAGACTCCCCAAGACAAGTATAGAACACCGACTATGTGTCTTACCCTTGAGTTGGTGCTACCCGAAGTGGAGTGCAACCCCTGGGAAAGTATATTCACATGCGTTTACACTAACACAAATGGAATGCCTTCATTGGCAGTTCTCCCTGAAGTATTAAAACAATCACAAAATGAGCACGGGGCTGCACTGGCTCTGAACTTAGGCATGAAGTTAATGGGAACCTTCTCTACAGTTTCCTCGATCATCTTAAGCAATACTAAGGAAGAAACGTTGATTCTGCCCATTTACCAGCTGTTCTGATTCAGGACCATAAACGGGAACTACCAAGAATAATTTCTGAAGTCTACACCTCTGTGGCCTGTGATACACTGGCTACATGAGTCCTTCAACCGCATAAAAAATCTAAAAGTGATATTGAGGGTTCTGTTCAGGAAAAGCCTGTATCGGAAGGTAAGAAGAAGCAGAGGGAAAAAAACAGACCAAATCTCCAGAATCTCAGGAGTTAAGTAGGGGTGGCGATAATTTAAGGGAGCTTGAAAAAACTGCTCTTACCATTCTTTTCAGGACTCTGATGTGATGGTAAACAGGCAGAGAGAGGAGGTCAGACCGAGTACTGAAGAATTGAAGAATATAGCAAAAAAAAGTGAAACAGGATGAGAAATTGAAATCAACGTCAAGAGAGAGGAGAAAGTTGCAGACTGTGAAACTCAATTAAACATGTAAATCCTACTGATATTGTTTACAATGTGGATATACAGACTGAAGGGCATATACCGCGCACCATTACAGCAGTCCTCTGACCACACTTGGCTGATGTATCTGATATAATTTTAGCAGAAGATGATTGGCCTTTAGTTGGTATTAGGGAAGCACCCCTGAGGAAGTAATACTAGTAGCTTTTTCTTCTTTAGTACCCAAGGATATGAGGGAAATTTACACCAGTGAAAGGGCTGTTAAAAAGGCTCCCGCCATATACAGTAATCAAGCAGGGTGGAATAAACACTCTATTCCACACATCATTTCCTTGCGTAGTGAGTCCCAAGCATTTCTCAATACTCTTTGAAGCCAGAAGCAAATGGCGATATAAAAGCAATACTAAATCATTCTCAATATCAAGGTATTACATCTCTTTGTCTTTCTCCTATGAATACTTCTCTTTTTCCTGTCTCCAAACCAGACAGATCCTAGAGGATAGTTTTAGATTATAGAAATCTAAACAGATACACACATGCCTGTGTAGTACAAAATGCTCACAGCTAATGCCAAACCTAGTATGGAAAACGTACACAACAATCCTGGATATCTCCAATGGGTTTTTCAGTCAGAATATAGCAACTATCTAACCGCCTTTAGCTTAGAGGGAGTGCATTTCTTATTCAGACGACTGCATATGGAGTATAAGAATAGCCCTGGTCTATTCACAGCACGCCTAATGGAGATCTGAAAACCAAATCCTGAAGCGCAATCACACAATCATGACATCTATCTTACCAATGACAATTTAGGCATAAACCTAACTAGGGTGGAACAGATGGTGACAATACTAATATCACCCGATTATAAGATTAATTTTAAAAAGTCTAAAATTGCATATCTGAAGGTGACATTTCTGGATATGAGTTAACCTGTGAGCAGCCGCGGTGCGTCCATTGGGGCGTAGGGGCGTAGCCCCACCAGCCCTGCTGACTAAGTTTGAGACGCAAGCAACCAATGAAGCAATTGAGATAATAATTCTAATCTCTGCTCATGTACGCTGACGCACGCTGTCAGGTTGACTTGAGTAGCGGCCCGGGACATGCCCGAGGCAATCGGCCGATGAAGGGGGTGGGGCCGGGGGCAAGCACTCCATTTGAGTGACACACACTGACAGGCCAGCGGCGCGTATGCGCATGCTCGAGTTTGGGTTGGTCATTTTTATGACCAGCCCGAACATGCGCACTGTCAGCCAGCCAGCCACTAGTAGGAGAGCGAGGGACGGGGACCCAAGAGGCTGAGGGTTGCTTCATGCAGCAGCCCCCGGTCTCTCCTATGGGCGAGCCCTATTTGTGCTCTAGCCAATCCAGGCGCTGCTAATGCAGCGTCTCTGGATTGGCTGAGACACCGCCAAACAAAGCATTGGATGCCACGCAAGGTATGGCCAATCACTGTGGCTTATGCGAACAGTGATTGGCCATCGTCATTAGTGAGGTGCGCACTGTCTGCAGTCGGCAGTCCGTCTTCACCGCTCCACACACACCTCGTGGCGGTGTAGTACTGTGTGTGTATAGGCTGCCAGCGGCTGCTTCTTCCTCCTACGTGACGAGGCGGGACCGGACCACCAACGGTAATTTTTTATTTTTTATTTTAAATTAATACCCCTGCCAGTCGACCCCCCCCCCCCCCCACCCATGAGTCATGCCGTGATTCCAGATTGTGGTGCTCTACGTTTATTTTTTCCTAATCAACATGAACCGGTAATTTTAAATGACCATAAAGGAAATGATTTGTGAGCTGCTCCTCAGCTATAAAAAAGCGGTACTCCAGTCACAGTGTTCACCCTGCACAAAATAATGTACATTGCAAAACCTGGCCAGCATTCAGAGACTAGTCCCAAAGAGCACCGACCACCTGTCGGTGCCATACTGCAGCCTTCACACCGGCTCATTTTACCTCGTTGTCTACAGCATGCCATAAATCGTCATTAGTTGCAAGCAGGAGTATAAAAAGGTAAATATAAAAATCTAAAAAAAATGGGACACGCAAAAGGGACATCTGTGGGGCTGAAACCGCGCGTTTCATAATTTAATAAACATCATGCTTCCTGAGAATAATTGTGAACACAAATAACCATTGACAGCTACACATCATCGGATTTTGTCTGTTAAATGCTTACATACATACATAACAGTGCATAAAGAACAGAAAACTCGTCTCCGCGCAATGAAAACATTAGAGGGCGAGGGAAATAAATATTTTTTAATTTGTAAAACGCACCCTATGGCATCGCTCCCGCCAGCATCAGCGCGCTCATACTCCCCATTCCTGCACTCGCTTTCATCCTGCAGGGCCCCAAGGGCTGCCTCGAACCCGAGCCAAGCAGCCCTCTCTGCAACCATACCACAGCCTCCTCCTCTCCCCAGGGGAGGAGTAAGGGGACCCGATAAAACTTATTTCCATGGTCTTCTAGAATATGTTCATTTCTAGCGAGTGCCTGCAGCAGGTGTTGCTAATCATTACTCTCTTGGTAAAACAAACCGCTTTTAGTCGAGAAAAGCACTATGAGGCGCATTCTGCTTGCATCTGTGATGCTCAAAGCAAGGCCAGCCATTGGTCAGAAAACCAAAAGGGGCTATCCAGTGGGGCACCTTTATCTGTGCCCTTGTACTCAGGCACTTCTCAGTGCGCATCCCTATAAACGACCCATATACACCTGCTTGGCTCTATGATTACTTACTGGAATGTGTGTAGAGAGTAAAGCCCAGACCTAATGAACAAGGCTGTCGGGGAATTACAAGTGTGGGGAGAAATGGTGATTGGACCACTCTCTCCAAGCGATTGGTGTGCTGTGGTGCACAAACAGCATATTTATGTTATTAATTTTCAAAATATGTTTTTGTATGAATACAAGTTCTGGCAGAGGTGGGTTGGGGCAGGGTTACCTGCAAAAATTGGCGAAGATCCACAAGCAGGACAATTTGGGGTATTTATAAATACTTTGCTGGTAGTTTCTCACCCTGACAATCCTGGAAGGCTGGGCCACTTCACAAACAAACACACATTCAGACAAGAAAAGCTGCAGTGGGGCCTCTAGAGGAACAATAGGCGGACTGGGCATGTGTCCTTTCTTTGGGCCCAGGGCCTCTTTGGCTATGGTAGGTGTTCACTGGCGATGCGTCCGCCTCTGTCGGAATCTGAAAGCTCGGCCCTCAAGCGTGAGGAAGCCAGAAGGCTCCAGAAACAACAACCGCTGTCCATAAAGTGGGGTGAGCAGACCATCAAGTGCCCTTGATAATGTTTCTCTTGATCAAGCCCCTTTGCGAATAAATTATGGCTCTTTTCACTTGTCGACTCACGGCGCTATTTCTAGCGCCTGGAAGCATGCAACAGTTAAACCTCTGGATAAGCACTTTAGAAGTAGTGCCTTAGACGACCTGCACAGATTATTGGACAACAGAGGTGCCGGGACGTGGTCCATTCGGATCTATCAGTGGCCTTCGACCCCTAAAAGAATCCAGACCGTCAGTCATGGTGACAGAGCTTTCTGTCGTGCCCCGAGGGGGGCAGTGGGATTCATGTCCCTGACCTTCGACCTGGCACCCACCAGTGAGAACCTCTCACATGTGGCTCTGCTGCTTCCACCCACCACACTGCCCCCCCTCCGGACGGCCCTCACCCCAACAACTTCTACACAAGTCATCACCAGCAGCCACCCCCAGTCTCTACCGCCCTCTCCTCCCCCTTATTCCACCTCATCTTATTTCCCTGCACCCCTTGTGCACCAACACAACCCCCACTTCATCATCCACTCCTATCTAGAACCCTCACGCCCTCCTCACCACCTCCCACCCCACCGCTCTTCACCCCCAGCCCACTACCAACCACCCTGTACTCTCTCCCCGGGACCAAGCCTCACCCCGCCCCCATCTGCGGCACAAGGCAGGCCCAAGCCCTCCTGAAATGATGCTTTCAAGCCCGGGGTTTCACTTGGAGAGTCCACTCGTCTAGACTCTAGAGTCTAATATTCAGTATGTTGTAAGACTGTTTTTCTTCCCCCGCCTTTCCTTGTTTTGTTTCCCTGTTTTCCCCTTGCGTGCCATTCGTTACTCTAGAGTCTAATAGAGTCGGAAGGCCGTAGGGGAAGACTGTGGACTTTTCTTCAAGTTCCTGACGCTCCTACGGAACGAGCCTGGCAACCATTACACTGCTGTGCAACTTCTTCTACTCTTAGAGCTGAGATTTCCATGAGTCTTATAGTCTGAATTCAGCACCTGAGCATAATAGGACAGAATGTATGAAGCTCTGTGGTAATACTGAATAAGCAGCTACCTATGTTATGCCATCTATTAATGTAATAACTGCACTTTCACAATTGCTTTATTAACCTTCCTGCTTTCTCAAATTTGCTTGAAAATGCACGATTTTTCTTCTTTTTTTTCAAAATTTTCTTGGGGGGTTAACCCCCCCAAACCCCCCTTTTGGGGTTCGGGGTCGCTCGCTGCGCTCGCTCGCTACGGTGCTGTATGCTAATTTGTTTGCGCCTCACCACTTTAAAATCTCACCCACCGCCCCTGCCTGTGAGAGCAAGGGTCCGGCACCTGATTTGCATCAATAATGTGATCTCTGCAGTCTCCTGACACACTGAGGAAGTAGCAATCCCTGTTGGAATTAATTAACTTTGGACAAGCTTACTTGCCACACAATGCTGAGTGAGTGGAGCCCTTGCATGACCTGATTCTCCCATGTTTTCTGCAAAACAATGGATGAACAAACACACTGATATATTTCATGCGCTATAAGCAGACCTGCTGGTGACAAAATATTTACGAACTAGGGATAGCAAAACAAACATAGTATTATTAGTCATACAAAGCCATTTGGGTTACACATTTGTAATCTACAATGAGGGATAGAAAATTCCCATTGTCGACAAGTTACGCTTGTATTTTCCAGCTGAAGCATCTTTTGCTTCCTTTGTGAAAATTCTTGCAGCTGTGCAGACAGCTATTTTGCAATAGTGCCCGTTAGCACAGGAAAAACACATCATTGTGTTTTCTCCAGTGCCTGCACTAGAGGCAGCAACTAAACCAAGCATACTTAATATGCTTGAACTCCACACATGAGATGGGTGCAGAGGACCTTTTCATTAAGTGCAGTGAATGTGAAGTTTCGGTTGACCCGAATCTTCAGACACACGCTTTCCTCCAATATGAACAGGATTTTACTCAAATGTAAAAGCCTTACCCATTGAGTCATATCAGAGCATGTTCTACATGGTCGGCTCTGCTCATCCTGCAGTAGGAACCAAATATGAGTACTCCACAGCCTGCAGAGCAGTGCAGTGTGTAGTGAAAGATGGTGAATTCTACCCACAGTGCACTCACACTAAAATCTGAGATGGCACAACTTGAGAAAATTCACGCCTTGTTACTTGCACTGCAGAAGGCTGACCCATCAGTTCCCACATTCATAGTGTCCAGTTCATCCGTCTGCATAAAGGGTTGCAATGTACATTGGAAACATTGGCTCTTAAATGGAATATAAGATTCAAAAGGTAAACATATTAAGAACAGCTCTAAGGAAAGCAAGCTGTCCTACAATTTATTTTATTTTAATTTTATTTATTTTGAAGGTTTTATATAGAGCAGACAAGACCCTTGCGGGTATCAGAGCACTTTACAAGCAGATATAGCAAATAAAACTCAGATTATAGACAGAAACGAAAGATA
The DNA here is from genome assembly GCF_964204655.1 of Triturus cristatus. Taxonomy (NCBI): domain Eukaryota; kingdom Metazoa; phylum Chordata; class Amphibia; order Caudata; family Salamandridae; genus Triturus; species Triturus cristatus. The sequence goes on from NC_140580.1 coordinate 32,509,939, forward strand.
GTTATGATACGAACACATCATACAAAGAATGACAGCATGTAAACATAGTTCATGTGAACTTAGACAGGAGAATAGCTTTCACTTCTTTTTTTAACAATAGAATGGAGGGATTCTGTCTGGTTTCAGGGGGTAATGCGTTCCAAATCCTAGTGGCAATCCCTGAGAAGGCCCGATTGTATGTTTTCTTCTTAGAAAATCGTTGTGGTTTTAGTAGAAGGTTATTGGTGCTTCTGGAGTATCTATTGCCACAAGATAGTATCAGTTTATGTGCCAGGTAGCTCGGAACATTGTGGTAGATAGCCTTGTGTGTCATGCATGCGATTTTCAGTTGAACTCTAGCTTCAAAAGGTAACCAATTGAGGGCTCTTAAGTCTGGGGAGATATGTCAGTTTCTTTTGGAGCCAGTGATGAGTCTGGCAGCTGAGTTGATCTTGGTAGCTCACAAAGGATAGCACTCCCATGTTCTATTCTGGGGAGTACTAGAGTTTGAACAGCAAGTTTGAGGTCATTTACGGGGAGGAAGGGTTTGAGTTTTCTTAGGCTATTCATTTGATAAGTTGCTCTTTTTTCTCGCTGCTGATGTGTTTCTGCATGTTAAGGTTTTTGTCGAGGGTAACTCCCAATGATTTAGCAGAGTCAATGATAAGAGGTTGGCAGTTGAGTGCTGTGAGGTGTTTCAGCCAGACACTGATGATGGTCGAATTATTGGGGGGAGCGATGAGGAGGAATTCTGTTTTGAGGACGTTTAGTTTCAGCTGGTTTTCAGCTAACCAGGTCTGGGTTTTTTGAAGCGTTCCGTTGAGCGATTTGATGTCTTCTGGTGAGTAGATTTTTAGGTAGATTTGTGTATCCTCCACTTACATGTGATCTTGAACATTAGAGGAGCGGAAGATGCCGGTAAGTGGTTCCATGAAAAAATTTAAGAGAGTAGGAGAGAGAGAAGATCCTTGTGGAACTCCTAAAGTGACTAGGACGGGATTAGATAAGGTTTGCTTAGTCTTGAATCTTTGTGATCTATTATGCAGGAATGAGGTGAACCATTTTAGGACTGACCCCGATAGCCCCATTCTATGCATCAGGAGGTTTATTAGGTTGTCATGCTTGATGGTATCGAAAGCTGAGGATAGGTAGAGCAAGATTAACAGACAGGCTTCATTTTTATCCAGAATGTTTAGAGCGTCATCAATTATGTGGGTCATGGCTGTTTCAGTGCTGTGCCCAGTTCGAAAGTCGGATTGGTATTGATCTAGCAGGTTGAAATGATCGATGTGACTGCTGAGCTGTGTGTGAATTCATTTTTCTAGTACTTTGGCCAAAGTGGGAATGTTCGATATTGGGCGATAGTTATTTAGGTCCGCAGGATCGGACGTTGGCTTTTTTAGGATGGGGGATACCTGCCCAGATTTAAGGTTATCTGGGATGATTCCTTGCTGGAGAGAGGTATTTATAATCTTAGTCCACGTAATCAGTAACAGAAGGATGCTGTCTTTTAAATGGCTAGCGGGGAGGGGGTCAGTGAAATGGTTGGATGGGTTCAGAGAAGTGAACATTTTTGCTATCGCATCTTCACTGTATAAAGTGAAGGAGGCCCAAAAACCATTGTTTTTGAGGTTAACCTTAGAGGCGCATATGAGTAGGATTCCTGGGGGAGGGGAAGGGGTATCCATGTGAACGCCAGAATGGGTTGTTAAGTCGTTGAGTAGATCCGCTTTTATGTTTTCTGTCTTCAGCATGAAGAAGGAGGCAAATTCTTCGCAATTGGGTAGGGAGTCTAAGTTGGATTGGGGGGGTGAGGTATGTCCTTCGATTGTGATTTGATTAGTTCAAATAATTTTTGTGGCCGGTTTTTGGCTTGGTCCAGTTGGTTACTGTAAAAGATTGCCTTTGATTGTCTAATCTTTCTGTAGTAGGAGTTTCTCGTTCTTCTTAACAACTTGAGGTGACCTGAGGAAGGAGTTGACCTCCATCTTCGTTCGATTAATCTCAGGGATCTTCTGTCCTCGTTAAGTCTACCATCGTACCATGGTTTGGAGTCTTTTGGAGACGTTCTTTTCCATTGTGGTGGAGCAACTTTGTCTAGGACCTTGTTTATGGAACAGAAGTAGTGATCGGTCAGATCTTGTACATCCGTTAGACCTTCGGGGGGGCAGCAAGATGTTGGGACAGGAATTTGTGATTAGGTCTGCATCTACATTTTTTAGAGTTCTCTTCCAGATTTTGGGTCTCTGGGGTCGAGTAGCGAAAGGTTTTATTGCTTCATTGCTGAGAAAAGTGATGATGTGATGGTCAGACCAATCACAGGGAAGGATCGTTACCAGCTAGGTGGCTTCAGCTTTGGAGATGATTAAGTCTAGAATTGATCCTTTATCATGTGTGGGGGTGCTACAAATCTGGGTGAGGTCGAGGTCTGAGAGGAAAGATTTGAGACAATTGACTTACAAGATAAGCTTCCATTGGGCCATGTGATTTACATTTTGGGCCACCAAATGATGGGATTCACACCAAAGAGAACTGTACGGCAGACTTAGCTGCAAAGTCTATGTGCAGCAGACTTAGCTACATAGTCTGCAATACAGACTGGTAAGGTAGCAGTCTTATGCAGATGTTTATTGAAGATCACAACAGACATACTAACAGCAATTCAGGCAACTACGAAGTGTCATAGGCCTCCCGAAGGCTTTCCTCTCAAATATCCCTACACCCTTAATTCAAATAACACTCCTCAGGCTAGTATTCCCAAAGTGAGAGATACGATTTTTCCTAATAAGCTGTCCAGATTAGATTTAATATGGGAACCCCATTAAGAGGTTGGTGTTTATGCTCGGATTAATGCAACTGTAGCAATGCTACAGTAACGCTACTGGTGGCCCTGTTCATATAAACAAACTGGGTGTTATGTTAGACATTGCAATATTTGTCAACAGATCAACCCTTCTACTGTTAGAGGACCCCTTTAGACTCCCCTCACAGTCTCCAAGATTCAGTTTAGGGTTATATATTCATACCATATCCAGCCATTAATTTCTGTTAACCAATATTGGGACAGATTGGTGGCGATTAATCATGTTCTCGATTCCTATGAGTGTGGCCTCAGAGAAATGCAGGTGCTCCAGCAGTCTTAAAGGACTTTCAGTGTCTGGTAGTTATGGCAGCAGTTCACTCATTTCATTCATAAAATAGTCTTGCGTCCGGCTCCAAGGCTTACAGGGGTGCTATGTCTGCTCTGGGAGTTTGTCTGCACTTCAGCAATCTTTATCGAACAGAAGTAACAAATTAGTTGATCGTGCTAACAGCATGATAGGGTGCTGAGTTCAGGTCTTAGTTGGTACCATCATCTGTATGGAGTTCCGAGAGCATTGAATAACTTGCCTAGACTAGTATTAGAAGAGTGAACTTCATATGAAGTACTCTTCAAGTACCTATGTGTGTGCCTGGCCTACATAATTCTGAGAAGGTGGCAGGCAAAAAAGAGTTTGACCTAGACCAAAGTTTGAGTGTCTTATAGAGTATCCAAGAGGTCAGACAAGCTGTTAAATGGAAATCATCAATAAGAAGCAAGCCTTTGAACTGTCCTGCAGATGACCCATTCCAGTTCTTGGGGTATAATCTGAATAAACTGTAATCCTGAGTCCTTTGTCTGGTTCAAAGAAAAACCGGCAGGTGTCCATTGACCACATCAAGAAACATAATATGTCCGATTCTGTACAGCAAACCTTCACGGACATCAAGAAGGATTCAGATCTGAACCTTTCAGCCTCTTCTGGCTCTGAGATATCCCAAAAGAGAGAAGTTACCTCGATAGCTTGAGTACCCAGCTGAGGAAATTTGAGTGATCTGTGTCTCCAACTTTACACCGAGCCATGGATTATATGGATGGATCTATTTATTCCATCACTACAGTTGCAAATGTTCCAAGCTACACCATGGTTTATTATGAACCACCTCATTAGTCAACATCAGTCAAGATGATGTCTTTTCGAGAAACAACGATACATGAAAATAAATCTGAATTCTACACAGAAGACTTTTCATCATGCTCCACAGTCACTCTATGCCATCAATGTATTCTTGCTTATCATTGTTTTCATGACAGGCACTTGATATTGTCCTGGTCCTATATTTGCATTGCTATAGGAGTGTTTATTTTCATCATGTGGCTGACAACACTGAGCATACTTCTACTGCTACTGAATGGATATTAAATTCCTGAAAGAACTATTCCACAACCCATGATTTGAGAACTTCAGCCGCATCTCTCATCCCACAGAGCTTGATGAGAGTTCTATGCCACAAACATCACAGTCTATTCTGTGCCTGGGGGCATAGTTTGGGAAAAAGTTCCTTATCAGACTGTGGGACCGACTGAGACATTACAAAGACCTAGAGTTTTAAAAATTTCAATGACTGATGTAATTATCCTTGGTTCTGTTTCAGGGGATTGAGATGCTGAAACTGTAAAACATTTATTTCAAAAGACAATGGTCCCTAGACAAGGAGAAAGTGTGGGAAAACAATGAATATAGACCCAAACAGTACTATATTTTAACCGCTATCCAGCCGGACAGTGGTATTTTAATATGCAGTATGTGAGATAAACATATAAATAAATAGCACAAACATTTTTGACAGTGGGACACAAGCCTGCATCCAAGCTCACATAACATAAAAGAAAGGCTCAGGCAGAGTAAGGTTATTTGTATAAGACAATTTTGGTATGACAAACAGATTACAGTAGAACCACCATTACACATAGTTTGTCTTAGATAGCAAAGTGTAAAAGGTGGACAACAAGTCGACGGCGTTTCAGTCCTTGCAGAAAATATAGGATCATCATCAGGACATTATCAATGTGATGCCTGTAAACATTTGCCTGTGATGACTAATTTCAGGGTGCGGTGACTGATCTGGTGCCTGGGCCGGGTGCGTGGGAGAAGATTGGAGGGAACAACACGTTAAGGCTGGGTCGCGATGGACCTAATTGGGGAGCTGTACCTTCCAGAGTGTCCTGGCAGACGTCAATTGCAGAGAAGTTGTGGGTAAGTAAGTAAATAAGTTGGCGGTCTCAAAATCAGGAAAGTGTATTTGTTTGGTAGATGAATATTCATCAGGTAGGGATTTGCAAGCCGCGAGGGCGGTCTCGGAGGTCCGGGAGCTAGTTCACGACAATTCGAGAGTCTGCCGCTTGCACACCATGGGCTTCCAGTCGGTCTCCGGCAAGAAGTGTAAAACATGTCATGTCTGATTTACAGGTATATACCACTTTATAGTATAAAGATCCTTATTTGAATGCATTAAACTACAAAGGACTTGATGTTTCCATCATTATTCACACTATTACATACATAGAACTAGTTATCCTAGAGAGATATACAATTACACCCAATGGGAACATTGTGAAGCTTCTCCCTTTAATAGTCATCCAAATTTGCCAACTTCCAGACTGAAGACAGGTCACACCCCTCAGCATTCAATTTTTCACAACACCCACAACTCCTGAAAAATGTAATCACTGCTAATAACCTTACCTATTCAGAGGTATTTCATCAGAACTAAGCCATACTGGGATATGAGCACTGGAAAGGGAATATAGATGAGAAAAGTATTTGGGAACCAAATATTGACCTTTCAAGGTAAAGAAGCCATATTTAGGGCATGTATCCTACCCTTAAGAAAATCTTTCTCTGACTAAAACTATCTAGCAGACCTCTCTGGGATTTGGAACAGTGAAAGATCTGAAAAGACTCTCAATACCAAAGAGAAATTCTAGACTTTTCACCAATTGGCAATCACCAATGAACATTTCCGACTACAACATAAATTACGTGATTTAAAATAGAACCCACAATTTCTCTCAGTTCTCTTCTGAATGTTTAGCCCTATGGCCCTATTACTTCAAGACATGCATGCGCCATTTCCTTTTCAACATCCCTGTTCCGAAAGCCAATCGCCATGGTGACGATATAACAGTCCTACACCTGTAGATAATGTGGGTATGGTGTGCTAATGTTGGTTATCACATTCCAGTGTTCCGACTGTGAAGGAGCATTAATCTCTAATTAATGAAAACATGGATTTTCTGAATTTCTTGTGGGACCACACCTCACTAGAAGTTAACAATTTATAGCAACAGGGATATATGCCATCACTAATGAATGGAGAAAATACTTGGAAAAAGAAGCTGCAGCAAGAATTCAGCAGATGGATAAAGAAAATCTGCAGGCAGTGTTTAGAGTTATCCACAAAGGCATGCACACACTTTACAAAAAAGTGTACTCTGTAAACATCATGTCTTCAGCCTTAGATCTCATTAAAAGAGATTGAGGACATTTACAGCATGGTCAGACTCAGTTAAGAGCAGTATTGAAATTAAATTGGGCTATACAAACCTTTCAATCAGGTTGTGTGCACTGGCAACATCTAAATAAAACAGCTATTTTTGAGCCTTACAATGTGACGCCGATACAGAAAACAATGTCTAAACAAGAATTCACATACACATTATTATGTATCTAGCACATGGGAGAAACACCATTTTAGTTAGTGAAAATCCATGGGTTACATGACTGATACAGAAATTATTTCCCTGCCTATTACAGCTTTTCATTTTCATGATTGTCAAAATTACACATCATTAGGCTGGTATGAACAAATGTACAATTCACAATTATTTCATTTGTGGAAATTTCCCTTTTTGTATGTGTGTTTAGATCAAGATAAAGATGACCCTGTATTTATGAGTGTTTCCAGCAGCAAAAATCCTCTAGGTCATTCACTACTGTGTGATTCAATTTAGGTGCATGGAATATGTAATGCTTTGATGCCTAGATTTAGTTGTAGCCTATCGGTGACTCCCACTCCATCCATCCCCTCTCACCATAAACTGTTAAATAATGGTTCTTCTTTAATGTTAACCAACATCAGTTGCTGAGGGTTTTGAACCCGACTAACCTTATGTGATTACTGTTTCTTATGCAAGACAGTGTTGTGGAAGAACCTTGTACACACCACTTTAACTTGTAATCAAAGGTATCCCTTGGCCTACTATTGCTATGATAGATATGTGTTTTGCCTAACCTAGCAAATTAGTAACAGTATTGCTACAAAAGGAAGTCCCTTTGACTTCTGTGGCAGAACTCTTTAACTTACATACAATCAGAACTGCTTTTGAGAGTCAAAGGTTGTCACAGACACAGTACCCAACTCATTTTGCTGATATCATCCATACAATCTTCAGCGCATCCATAACAACTGGTATGATGCACTTTTTAAGAACATCAGATCTGGTTTGGTGACTGGATTTAAAGCTGTGTTTTGACTGATACCATATTTTTTTCTCTCTTTACTCTCCAGTCTTTTGATAGGATTTCTTACTATTGTTCGATTCATCAGCTGTGGTATTGCCATCTTCCTCCTGATTCAGCAAGGAAATGATCAACATGGAGTACACACCCCTTTGTAAAGTCCTGTTAGGAACACAGAAAGTACGGACACCACATCAACTATGTCTTGAGTTGGGGTTGTGTGGGACTACAATAACCTGTCCTTTTACATTCAATTGTTGGTGGACCGAACTAAGTTCAGGCATCCATGGGTGTGAAAGCAAACTTTGTAGAAGCTAAGACAGAGTCTTAGTTTACCCAACAGACTTTAATGTTGTTTTGTGTTGCTTAAATACTTTACTTGCATTTTTCTGACCACCATCATGTTGCTTTGTGCCATATCAACCTGGGTAATCCAGGTTCTTTAATTGAAACTGTATTAATCTAACATGACACTGCATTGCTATATTTGTAGGAGTACACACATTTCTCTTCTCCACCTAATATTTAACTACCTAACAAGAGCTATTACTTGATATTGCTCTGCTGTTAACGTTACAGTGCTTAGAGCTATATGGCTTGAACACTGGTATTCACATGCTGGTGCAAGCACTGGTGTCTAAAGTGTACTATTGGCTTATGTTAATCTGTCAGTGTTGGAAGTTCTCTTAAACCAAGGCCAAAATTGCCCAATATCATTGAATTTGGTTAGGTTTAGCTCTGCATCATTAGATGTAAGTGATATGTGTACTGTGATCTGTTAGATGTTAAGCCATTTTTAGGTCTCGCCTTGCTATCGCGTAAGCGATCGCAAAGCGAGACTATAGAGAGCGGGGTTGAAAAGTGCTCCCAAAAAGCGGATTGCCTTGCTAGCACGCGCACAATCACGCGCATCGTGCCGCCATGCAATCCGCCTTTTGGGAGCACTTCAAAGGGTCCGCTCCCCCGCCCCCAAGCGCGCGTGCGCCACGCTCCGCCGGGCTTGTTAAAAGTAGGGGCACGCCGTGCCCTTCCGATCCCGCCCACTTCTACCACTGTGTCAGTGTAACAGTGTCCGGGTCAGCGGCGGCAGTGGTTGTGATTTTCAGGAGACTCGGGTTCATGAGGCATGCTTGACTTCTGCGGTCCCGTAGAAACCCAGCTCTGAGTCTGCAGAAACAGGGAACCAGACGAGTGCCAGACCCGAAATGCTGCAGGAGAGCTTCCGTCGAAGCTTATGGCGGCCGGACGCGGCTCCCAAACAACCGCTGCACAGGACAGCTGAACGCGGCTCGACAGCGGCCGCACCACCAAGCAGACAAACAACACTAACATCCCAGCAATCTCTGTGCCGACAACGTTAGCACCTCGAAACTGAACCGAGGCATAACTAATCACTGTTACGCCCGATTTACTATGAATGTATCGCTGTCGACGGTTCCTGTGCTTTAAAGGGCAGTGACGCGAACCTGAACTCAAACGTTCTAATGCGTAGTGTTACACCGCCATCTTTAGAAGGTAGGACATAGATGTCACGGAATAAGCGAATAACTCGAGTGCTTCTTTCGCCTTTCCAGTTAACCTGCAAGGAACGCCTTGTTTTTTTAACTTAAAGCGGGAGGCGCGCGTGCGGCCAATGCTTGTTTTTTGTTGTTGTTGTTAACACCAGCCTTCCCAGGCTCTTCCTCCTCCTCCCCCCCACTCCTAATGTTCAGCTGCCTCCTTCCAGGCTCAACCTCAAGCTGCGCAGGAAGATTAATCCTTTTAGGCGGCTACTTTTTCTGCACCAACTCGGACTGTGCTTTAGTAGAAGTTGAACCTTTTCAGGGCAGCGTTACACAGCAGGGTTAATGCGAGTGCCTTAGCGGATCTAGCGCCTGGTGCTTCTTTTAAACACGGAGTTACATGTTTCTAAAGTAACTGAAGTGTTTTGTCTTTTTTTTTAACTTAAAGCGGGAGGCGCGCGTGCGGCCAATGCTTGTTTTTTGTTGTTGTTGTTAACACCAGCCTTCCCAGGCTCTTCCTCCTCCTCCCCCCCACTCCTAAGGTTCAGCTGCCTCCTTCCGGGCTCAACCTCAAGCTGCGCAGGAAGATTAATCCTTTTAGGCGGCTACTTTTTCTGCACCAACTCGGACTGTGCTTTAGTAGAAGTTGAACCTTTTCAGGGCAGCGTTACACAGCAGGGTTAATGCGAGTGCCTTAGCGGATCTAGCGCCTGGTGCTTCTTTTAAACACTGAGTTACATGTTTCTAAAGTAACTGAAGTGTTTTGTCTTTTTTTTTTTTACTTAAAGCGGGAGGCGCGCGTGTGGCCAATGCTTGTTTTTTTTGTTGTTGTTAACACCAGCCTTGTCAGGTTCTTCCTCCTCCTCCCCCACACTCCTAAGGTTCAGCTGCCTCCTTCCGGGCTCAACCTCAAGCTGCGCAGGAAGATTAATCCTTTTAGGCGGCTACTTTTTCTGCACCAACTCGGACTGTGCTTTAGTAGAAGTTGAACCTTTTCAGGGCAGCGTTACACAGCAGGGTTAATGCGAGTGCCTTAGCGGATCTAGCGCCTGGTGCTTCTTTTAAACACGGAGTTACATGTTTCTAAAGTAACTGAAGTGTTTTTGTGTAAAGAATGGATGCAGAGATTATATACTGCGTGCTCCCGCCCCATGAGAAAGGAAACACGGGGGCTGGGTGACAGTAGGGTGAGGGGTGTCTTTCAGTTCTGGAGTGCACTATCGCACACAATTGGGTCCGAAGACTCGACTTGCGCAGGAGCACACCACAACAATAGCTTTGCATACAGCACGTCATGCGGCACGTTGTGGTTTCTAGGCGTTGTAAATGACAGTTGTATGTCTTCAAACCCTTCAGTGTTCCGCTTCCCTTACAAAAATGTAAGTTTCACGGAGATAATAATGACACAGAAGAAACCGCATTATGCAGAGCACTAACACAAATAAAATAATATATTTTATAACGCAAGGAAGTGAAACCCTGGGGGGGTGAGAGGATGGGGCTTAACGGACAAGGCGGCCGACCTTGAATCTGAGAAACCAGGTTCGAGTTTGGCAAAAGGCTCACAAATCCTGTGATTCTGGCCAAATCACGAAACCTCCCTATGCTTAGTAATGAATGTGTCCCTCTGTTATGCAACTGGTGCTCGTGTAAAGTGCTCTGATACCTTCGGTTTGAGTTCGCGCTATATAAATCTTCCGTAACGTTTCTCATACCCCGGGGGGGGGGGTGGTGTGTTTTTTTGTTGTTTTTAACACCAGCCTTCCCAGGCTCTTCCTCCTCCTCCCCCCCACTCCTAAGGTTCAGCTGCCTCCTTCTGGGCTCAAACTCAAGCTGCGCAGGAAGATTAACCCTTTCAGGCGGCTACTTTTTCTGCACCAACTCGGACTGTGCTTTAGTAGTAGCCGCACCTTTTCAGGGCAGTGTTACACAGCAGGGTTAATGGGAGTGCCTTAGCAGATCTAGCGCCTGGTGCTTCTTTTAAACACGGAGCTACATGTTTCTAAAGTGACTGAAGTGTTTTCATGTAAAGAATGGATGTAGAGATTATATACTGCGTGCTCCCGCCCCATGAGAAAGGAAACACACGGGGCTGGGTAACAGTGGGGTGAGGGGTGTCTTTCAGCTCTGGAGTGCACTATCGCACACAATATTGGGTCCCGAGACTCGACTTGCGCAGGAGCACACCACAACAATAGCTTTGCATACAGCACATCATGCGGCACGTTGTGGTTTCTAGGCGTTGTAAATGACAGTTGTATATCTTCAAACCCTTCAGTCTTCTGCTTCCCTTACAAACAAGCATTGAAAATGCAATAGTTCTCGCCTTTGATTAAGTTAAAGCCATTTGCTTTGCTAATGGTATTGTATAGCAAAGCAAATGGCTTTAACTTAATGAAAGCCGAAACCTATTGTTTTGTTTTAAAATCCCTCTGATCTGGCTATCCCGGGTTTGATCTGAGCCACCACGACAGCTTGCAGTAGAAGAGGCTCCCTGCACTGCATTGAGGTGTTAACACGCAGCACACTCCAGACAAAGGCCTACAAGCAGATCTTATCAAGGCCCTTTCACATTCAGGGACGCAGGGCAATTGGTTCAGAATTTACAAGCTCTAAACAAATGTCCGCTTCCTTTCATCTTGGGAGGGCGGGGTGACGCAGGGGGCAGAGGGAAGCGACGAATAGTGAAGTATGTGACTTTTACAACTTCCTCTGAGCAGGCAGCCTTCCAGCGAATTTACCCGGGAGCACTGTCCATGCGGACGAGCAGAGAAGTGGACACAAACATTACTGTATTCTGCACTGTTGAACAGTTAGACAGTAACACGTGCCTGATCTGCATATAAATGCTTACTGCTGTTCTGATCAAAGCCGAACCCAAGGCAGCGAATAAGGGATTACAATGCCGCACTGAGCTACAGTCTTATTTAAATAGGGTTAACTTTACAGTACAAGCATTTGCAAAGCAATAGGTCTCGCATTTATAGGAGTTTGAGCTATTGGCATTGTAAATGACAACGCTTTTTATTTAAGTTTGGTTATTTAAAACATAAATAAAAGGCACTGTCATTTATAATGCCAATAGCTCAAACTCGTATAACTGCGAGACCTATTGCATTGCAAATGCTTGTTTGGGATAAAGCATTCTGCATGTGCTGTTGCAGCAGCAGAGCTTAGCCAGCTATACAAATTACATGCTGTGGTGTCCATATGATGAAGCCAGGGGGTATCCTTAATGTGTTGTGTTAGTGTTCTGCAAGCACGAATACATTGTGATATAGATTTTCTGTTTTGGTAGTAATGCCTAGCCAAATATGGGGCCTTGCTGTTGTGTTCATTATTGCTCCAGGGGTTGTCCAATTTGTAAATTTGGCAGAGGGCCATTATAAAATATACCTTGTTTGATGTGTAGATTCTGGGAAATCTCATAGACCATAATCAGTATGGTGAGGTCAATGTATTTGGTTAGGCACATGTGTGTAACCCTGGATGTGTGTAAGATGTTCTATCCACCATGATCTGCTGGGTGTCGAGCCATCCAGGATGAGAAATGAATACAAACAGGTGAGGCAATACTTATTATACAGAGACATAGACCAAATAGAGGCCAATTAATTAGCGGTATAAACAATAATAAATGTTTAATAAGTAAAGGCAGATTACCTGATGTTTCACATGAGCAAAGGACAGATGATGGTGTCATGATAGTTTTGTCCAGGACCTCTGACCTGTTCAATGTTGCTCCTCATTATCTTTAATTTACTTCCTCATTGTATAATGTTCAGTGGTACTGGGTGATGGCAGGGACATGTACAGAGCAAGTACTGAGCAGATCAAAAACACAAGCCCCTGGTAGATCTTGATCAGTAACTCCACAAGTCACATCCACAACATGCCTTACAAAGGCGATCTTGTAATGTTGGAACTTGTTTTGATTTAACTGATATACGGGATGTCCTCTTTCTAACTCAGCTGCTTAAGATAAGGTCTGTTCAAGGTTTTAGTTTGTGTCTCTGTTGTTCTCATCCCCACATCCAACTCGTACATAGCAGGACCTGGCATTACCTTCCGGTCACACTCAAGAATGTGAAAAGTGTGGAACTGTCCTTAGTTGGCTCACATGCCATCAAGAAAGGGGTACTTATGTCCAAGCTCAGAAAATAGTATACTATTGCAGACCATCACATCATGTCAGAGGATTCTATTGTCTAATATTATCACATTCAACCATATAGTCAGTCATATCTTCATTATGTAGCAAATATAAACTAGGATTATGCAAAATTAGGTCACTGAAATAAATACAAAATACGGCTCATTCTTTTGTGAGCCATTAATGTAAAGGTTTCCACATACACAGATGTGTTAGACCTGACGGTGCTTCTAAATGCAATCATAAACAGCATTTAGTGTAATGTAGGACATGATGGAGTCTAAAAATAAAATGTTGCATAAACATATAAACAAAATGCAGAAGTAATATGCTAGTTTACATGCAAAAGGAATGAAAAACTCCGAAATAATTGACACATTTCCTTTATGTTCTAGCCTACTATGTCTGGCCTCCTCAAGTAATGTAATGTGAAGACATATGTATTGGATTCATTAAGTTATTAATAAAATAAAATTACAATGTTTTGCTGTTTCACAAGCATGCCCAGTGGAACACAGTCTAAGCATGTATAATTTAGACATTGTAAATGCTGACAAAAATCCTACAAAATCCATGCCATCCCTTTCCACAAATACTGTGTGAATTTAGAATAAACTGGAGCACTTTTTCACCAAACTTTACACCTGGCTCATGTATATATGTAGTAAATGAGGCTCTTTAACATGGTTTCCCCCAATGTTTGCCCTGCCCGTTTTGCTGGATTTGGAACTCTGTGCACTTTATCCCTGCTAAATAGGAATAAAGTGGGAGTGCGATTACCTTAACCCTATTTGGCATATTCAACTTTCGTATTAGGCCATAGTATAAGGTGCAGAAATGCACCCATGGCATGGAAACTTAAATCTCACTTTTGGACTGCATCGGTGATTGTGCCTACAGTGATAGAGAAAACATGGCTTCAGGCCTACCCTTTGTAGCCTGAAAATAGCAGGCTAAAACCTGCTATATAGACCTGTCTAAATAACCTTTTTTGACAAGTCAGAAACCCTACTTTGAAATATTAATGTCCACGAGTTAGTGTGTCTGACATTTAAAAGTGTAACATGTGGGAAATTAAAATAGGTATGTTCCTTCAATGACAAAGTACAGATCACCAACTATATCTATAACCTTTGACAGGAAGAGGCTACAAAAGTAATTCAAGGACTATTTTTCATATTTATTAAAAGTTCAATTCATTAATGAAGTTAGATTTTTAGGAAATATTTAGGAAAACTTACTTTTAGAATGCTATCTTTCCTTGCTTGAAGCTCCTGGAGTCTAATTTGAATTAGCTTTAATGAGGTATGAGAACTGCTCTTAGACCAAGAACAATGGCCTGGATGTAGGGAGGTGTTTTTCTTCCTCTTGCAGGAAGACCAGTTTCTGTGGACCCATGAACTTTATTAACTTGTAAATGGCCACCCTTTCACAAGTAGCTGTAATGTGAGACCTGGAGAAGGCAGCTCTTTGTCCCCACAACCTGGCTGGCACCAAATCCAGTGAATAAGGGCTACCACCTTAACTGGTTTGGAGTGGGCACTGGGGAGGGGACTGCTCATTTCCCTGACCCCACCTCTGGGTAGTCACAAGAGCGCTGCTCAACTTTCTTCATCTTGGATTTTAGGAGTAAGGTGCTCTGTGAGATTGTTTGCAGTAGAACAAACAAGAACTGCTGAAAAAGTGGGGATGGTTGCCCCTGGGATCGTTCAGCCATTGGTTTGGTAGTGTCCAGGGTTCACTTCCACCCATTAGCTTGTGCCAACCATAAATGTGTCAACCAAAGGGAACTCTCCTCTGAACACTTTCTCGACTTGTGGAAGATCAGAAGAGGACTGAATCTACTGTCTGTGATCTGAGAGAAGCTCTAAAGGACTAAGCCGGCTTCCTCTTATACCCAGGACAAAGAAGTGGACTCAAAGGGTCCGTTAGTTGTTCTCTTGTATGGCTACAGGGACAGAACAAGCTGCAAAAGGGCTTTTTTTCTCAAGTGGCCAGTTGACCAGTACCAACTGGGCCTGGACTGGACCTTACTGGACGCCTCTGTGAAAAGTTAGTTCTAGCCCTAAGGTTCTGGAGCATTAGTGGTCACTCACTGCAAAGGTATATTATTTTCATGCACCTTCCTCGGATGCAGCTTCAGGTTTGCCCCACTGGAGTATTTTAATTCCATAAAAAGATTAAGGGCCAGATTTATAATCTGGTGGATGGCCCATTTCTCCACCAGGACGACAAAGTACATTAGTCAATCACCTTGACAGAGGTACCACCCGCCAGATTTAGATATGACTGCCAAGCAAGCAATATTTTAAAGTATTGCCAGGAAACACCTTCAAGGCAGTTCTTGCCAATACTTCGGAGCACCATCAACTGACAGAACCTCTCACCAAAAAGAAAATCCTGAAGTGGGAATTTCTTTTTGAAGATAAGAAAGAAAATACTCCCCTCTCCATGAGAGTCATATCCCATGGCAAGAGGAGCATTTAGCACTTTTCACTGTCCCTTACCACCAGGGTCTTCCTGGCTGCGACAGGCAGTGAAAATTGACCTCTAATTCCGCCCATCTAAATTAGGTGGGCAGATGTCTGACTCTGACAGCCCTTACTCCACAGGGCCTTGGAGGAGTTTAATCAAGGCAGAGACAGAGTAGTCTCCGCTGTGATTAAACCATAATGTTGGTAAGCAGGATCCCTGCATGAGAGAGTTCCTGTACTCACAGCTGCCCCTTCTGTCCCGCCGGACGGTGCCTCGCCCAGTGGTCATCCCGACTGGAGTCCTGAACGGCGAAACCCTTGGATCTGACGGTTAGGTCTGTAGAGTCGGCAGTGGAGAATACATTTGTTTGACCTGCATATATCAGGTGAGTTTGTTTTGGTTCTTTGTGGATATGGTACCATTTTGATTTGTATTTGGGACAGTCTGAGGGCAGATTTTGGGTGAAAAGTATTTGCAAATACTTTCCCAGGCATAAGTAGTGAACCAGTTTTCTTTTGAGAATGCCTGGAATAATTAAACTAATTTCTTTGTGCTGTCGTTGTTGTTCTGCTGATGCTCGACTGGAGGAAAGTCAGCCAGCGCCTCCAGAAGGCACTCCAAATTTTGATATGTATGTGAAGCATGGCCTTGGCCCTATTATGTTTAGTATGCTATGGCACAAATATACAAGGGACAATGCCGAGTTGCAGTGGCCATTGACGGGCACTTTTGATGATCAAAAGAATTTTTTTATTATAGTAAAAAATATTTGCAAAAGCGAAGTAGGCAGTCTATGTTTGATTCTCTTCGAACGTGGCAAAAGGAAGCTAAACAGAGGCAAATGAAAGCAGAGAAAGAGGCCCGCAAGGGGAGAATGCAGACGTTGACTCTGAATGCCGTAGCATATGACAGGAAAGGCAGGAGAAGGGTGTTGAATGTGAAAATAGAAGGTTTCGATTACAGATAGATACATCTTATGTGGTCCAAGAAGAAAATGGTACTTTTGTGGAAGAATTGTTAGATACTCGATGTCGCACCTCCATATGCCCCGCAGAGGATATATCCCGGTATTCCCTCACATTCCCAACCACCCGCTCCTTCTGTCTCTGCTGTTTCAGCTTTTGCTACTGTTGATCAGACTGCTTTGGCCACGGCTGCTCCTGTCTTTTCTTTGTCCTTGCCGTCTGTGGCAACTATGACTGTTAGTACTCCTGCCACACCTTGTTTCAGCATCCCTTTTGCCCGCTCTTACACCTACGACGTAGCCAGCAGCGACGTTAGTGCCTGTTACTTCTGTTGCTACTCCCACTCTGTTTTTTCATCCCCTGATATTATTGAGTAGTGGGACACCAGTACGTGGATTTGAGGATAGAGATTGGAAGAAATTTAGGGAACGTATGGGTCTGTACGATCTGATGTGGGAGATGAAGAGAAAAGGGTAGTAGCTAATCAGGGTGCCCAGTGGGCTCGAAATCCCATTTACGGTGTGGAAGACGTGTGGAACGTGATGAAAGATTATAAGCCTTTTGCCTTTTGTACAACAGCATGCCCTTAAGCATATGTCTGCTACTCTGATTGGTCTTTGGGAGCAGTGTTTCAAAGATACAGCACCACAGATTTTATATGACATTAAAGATCATGTATATGTCACTAATATGGAGCCTGATCAAGGTTTTGGCAGTATTACGACCTTGATTGCTTACCGGGGTAGGCTACTTGACAAGTGCCCCACCCCAATATCTCAGTTTCCGATGCGGAAGGTTCATCCTATATATCACCCCAAAATACCAGAGGTAACTGAGCACGGTATTGTCACTAGACCAGGTGTGGTGGCCCGTTTCCAAGAGCAATGGGTTTATACACCATGGAAAAGGAGTGAAGTTTTGTCTCTTAAGACTCAGCTACCTGATCCTAGGAAAAATCCTACTGCATATTATAAAAAATTGACTGAAGCTACCTCGTCAACAGTAATGACGCTTGCGGATATCGAAATGTACTTTGGTTTAGTGGTTCTGGTTGATATTTGGAGACAAGTGCACACACAGGATCATGTTGCGGAATTGGGTGGTACCTGGGAATAAATTAAAGTATGGGATCAGGAGAGGAAGCCCCATGAGAAGTCTAAGGCAGAGATACTTGCTTTGCAAGGCCGCATTATCACATATATGCATTCTCTTATTCCACGAGGAAAGGTTACTTTGGACAAGTTATCGGCTTGTCGTCAGAAGAAAGATGAGAGTGTGTCTGATCTTTTCACTCGGTTTGATGATGTGTTTCTGGATTATAGTGCGCAGGATTTGTCTATTGAGGGAGGTGTTCGGCTGTTTGTTAATAGATTTGTTTCTAATTTGCTTCCGAGAGCACTTGGTCCGCCTCTTCCCATTCTGTTATTTTGAATATGGTGCAGTATTATGGGCACAGGGAAAATGAGGATAAGGAGCGGACAGAGAAGAAGCATAAAGATTTGAAGATGAAGGTGTTGCAGCAGCCTTCTAGAGGGAATGGTATAGGACGTGGTGGATTGGCCCGACAGCTTCCACGCACCAGCAGGCAGCCTAATACCTTTAAGGCCGAATCAGTGTGCGTATTGTAAGGAGGAGGCACACTGGCATACCAAGTGTCCTGTGTTGTTGCAGAATGTGGTGGTCCCTTGAGGACGATGGTCTCGTGCGCGAGGTCGTGGAGCTGGTGGGGCTGACAGGGCGCAGAAAGCTGCAGCCTCAAAGGGCCGTTCTGAAATAATTATCTTGATGACCCTTGGGGCGGACAGTATTATCATGATGACTATGACACGGATGAGGTGACAGGAATGTCTTACAGCTAGTACAGCCAGTGACAGTGTGAGGGACCAGTTCCGATATCTGTAGATCAACGCAGTCCTTATATTACTGCAGACTTGCAAGGCTCAGCTAAGGAATCTTTGGTGGATACAGGTGCAACAAACAGTTCTATGTTTCGCTCTTTGGTCCCTGGGGTGGTTCTGTCTGGCCATAATAATGTTTCGGTAGGTTTTTCTGGTGTACCGGTTGTAAGCCCCATTTCAAAACCTCTTGCATTGACCATCAGTACTTTCACTGTGGATTCGTCATTTTTGCTGACATCTAATTGTGCTGAGAATTTGATGGGTTTGGATTTATTCAAAAAGTTGCATGCCACAATTTGTGTTCCCTAGCAGGTATCTATATGACAATGGGTCCGGATGTGGTGTGCGCTAAGCAGTGTCTGTCCAAAGATGCACCCCTTCCTGTTGAATTTAAAGATGTGCCACCCACTCTGTGGGCAACAGGCAACAGCGACATGGGATTGTTGCTGATATCGCCTGTTTCGATACGCGTTAAGGATGGTGCCATTTTATTTCGTATCCCTCAATATAAAATACCGCAGGCAGGAGAGCGAGCCTTATTGCAGATCGTACAGGATTTGATTGAGAAAGGTGTGGTTGAGGAGACGACTGCTAATATTTGCAATAGCCCTATTCTTCTGATTCTTAAAAGGGCGCCCCCAGGTTCCTCTGATGACCATGAAGATGTTTATCATTTTGTGATCGATTTGCACGAAGTTAATAAAATAGTGGTTCCCCAGTTTCCGGTGGGTCCTAACATCACCACTCTTTTCACAATGATTCCCTTTTCTGCTAAATTCTTTTCTGTCATTGATTTGAAAAATGCATTCTTCAGTATTCCTATTCATCCTGATAGCAGAAATCTGTTTGGGTTCACCCTAGCTGGTAGAAGTTTTAGGTTCTGTCACGCTCCTCAAGGCTATACAGAAATACTGAGTATCTATAGTCAGGCATTGAAAGGTCGGTTGGATTCTTTGTCGCTCCCCACATATAATGTATTGCTACAGTATGTTTATGACTTGCTCATCACTTCTGACACAGAACAAGGTTGTAGGGACAGTACAGTTAAGTTGTTGTTACACTTGGCATACCACAGACATAAAGTTTCTCTTTAAAAATTTCAGTATTGTCGACAGGAGGTCACCATTTTAGGTCACCTACTGTCGCAGGAGGGTAGGAGATTGACTCCTGAGCGCATCAGTACCATTATTAAAATGCCTATCCCACAGACTCATAAAGATGTGTGCGCATTCATAGGTATCACTTCTTACTGTGTCAGTGGACACCTAACTACTCCTTACTAACCAAACCCTTGCTAACACTAACCAAACCCTTGCTCATACTAACCACTAAAGATGTGCATGAGCCCCTGGATTGGACGCCTGAATGTCAGAAGTCTTTTGAGCAACTAAAGAGTGCGCTATGCTCGGCTCCAGTGCTCGGCACGCCTGACTACAGCAAGCCATTTGTATTACATGTCCATGAGACGGCTGGTTGTGCGCTTTCCGTTCTGTTCTAAAGCAACGGCCTTGTGCTTATTTTTCTGCTGTTCTTGACCCTGTCGCAAGAGCCCTCCCGAGTTGACTAAGAGCGGTCGCAGCCGTGGCTGTCTCGATAAGACAATCGGCTGGACTCGTACTTCATACTGACCTCACAGTTATGGTACCTCATGCTGTGGATACACTTTTGAATAAAACCAAGACACAGCAGCTCACCAGTGCACGTCTGACCGGTTATGAATTGACTCTATTTGCACAACACATCACGATCAAAAGACGTGCCACTCTGAACCCAGCCATGTTACTGCCCCTCCCTTCTGAAAATGAGAAACATGATTGTATCTTCTGGACGGAAGAAGAGACGAAAGGACGGGTAGACTTGACTGATGGACCCACAAGGGGAACTATATGTCGATGGCTCTTGTTTCAAATTACCAGATGGCACTACAACTGCTGCTTATGCTATCACCACATTGCGTACAGTCGTAGAGACATCACGAATCCCTTATCAGTCAGGCCAAGCAGCTGAGTTAGCCGCCCTTATTCGAGCTTGTGAATTGTGCGAGGGAATGGTTGTTAATATTTATAATGACAGTCAGTAGGCCTTTGGGGTCACCCACAATTTCGGACAACTCAGGGCTGAGAGAGGGTTCCTTACATTCCATGGTACAAAGATCCAACATGGTCATCTTATATTGAGGCTTTTGTCTGCTTTGATATTCCCTAAGAAGTTGGCAATAATGAAGTGTAGGGCCCATAGGAAAATTACTGATGATGTAGGTAGGGGGAATGCTTTTGCTGACCAGACAGCCAAAGAAACGGCACGGACTAAAATGAAGAAAATGTTTGTAGCAGGTCCCACTAGGTGGGTACCCGAAGTTACCATGTTTGAGGATACGCTTGAGAACATGAAGGAGATACAGAGTGAGGCTTCAATAGAAGAATTAGCAATATGGCAAGAAAGCACGGCACAGTTGAACGATGAGGGATGTTGGATTCACAAGTCAGGGAAACAGAGATGGATGTTGCCAGATGCATATGTTCTCCCTGTGGTCACGATGGCCCATGGCCATGCCCATATTAGCGCTAAAGGTATTTGCAAGTTGTTAGACCCGGTATGGCAGAATGACAACATCCAAAAAGCAGCTGCACATTTAGTGAAATACTATATGGTGTGTTTAATGTCCGATCCTGGAAAGGGTACCCCTACACCACCCGGTAATTTTGCACCACCTACTTTTCCCTTTGAGGTCCTTCAGAACGACTACATAGAGCTAGATAGGCTTAATAATTTGAAGTATGTGTTGGTGGTTGTCTGTGCATGTAGTAAATGGGTTGAGGCTTACCCCACTAAAGACTGTACAGCTGTTACGACTGCAAAGGTACTCCTGAAGGAGTTCTTTCCTCGTTTTGGCTTGCCTTGTTTGATTTGGAGTGATAACGGAAGTCATTTTAATGCCAAGGTCACTCAGCTAATTTGCGATGGATTACACATAAAACAGAAGTTTCATGCTGCAAACCACCGGCAGTCGGCAGGTGTGGTTGAGAAGTACAATGGTACTCTCAAACTGAAATTGGCAAAGATTCAGGAGATGACAGTATTACAGTGGCCAGATGCTTAACCATTAGCTCTTTTGTTGACAAGAATAATAGCACATTCTAGGACAGGATACGAGGTTGTGTTTGGACACCCGGCAAATGTCTGGGGCATCCCGCGTCCTTATAGGTTTTCAGATATTGAGTATCCATTGTTGATCGATTACCTTTACCAGTTAACTGAAAACGTGCGTTCTATTCACCAACAGATCCGTGAGTCTCTACCACCCACACCAGAGGGACCCGGACACAACATTTGACCTGGGGATTTCATACTCATCAGAAATTTCAAGCGGAAGAAGAGTTTGAAGCCGTGCTGGAAGGGACCAGAACAAGTTCTCCTGGCTACGATGTGAAGATCGCCGGCTGAAAGAACTGGGTGCAGGCCATCCACTGCCACAGGATACCTTTGCTCTTGCCCTATGACTAATGGGTGAGGGACGGTGTAGGGGACTCTGAGTGCGAGAAGGTACCTCAGTTCGTCCCCTTCAGTGACGCTAAACTGACCTGGACCCAAACGGATGCAGAAATTGATGAAGTGCAGCGGAGATGCGAGCTATTCAGGAACCCCTTTTCGCTGATCATTCTGTGCCTGGAGTCCCCAGGTTACAATTTGCGTCCTCGGCTGAGGAATAGTGCACAAAAGGAGAAGTCAGATTAGACAGGGATGGACTGTGCAAGTTAGGATGTACTTTGCTGTAGTACCAACGGAGCTAGTTTAGGGTGAAGTGAGATTTTTGCACTGTTTTTGACATTGGACAGGATAAATTGAACGTGCTCCCTTGGAGGGGGTACATCATCCTGATTGACGTGGGATACATCACAAGCTTAGGATTGAGCAAGCTCCACTGCTGGTGCTCAAGAGCGCCAACGTTTGTTGAACAATAGGAGCCTGTGCCAGTGAGGCTCTGATATCTGACGGACACTTACCTTTACTATCATTTTTGTTCCATTTCTCTCCTTGCTTAATTATGCATCACTTTGGTCGGCCTATTGATGAGGAGGAACAGCCTTTTGCACCACCGCGTTCAATGAGGGGTTGGTCGACAAAGAGCAACATTGTTTGCATATTAATTGTGGTGATTGCACTAGCAACAATACTTGGAATATCCTGGTTTTTAGAGGAGAAGTTTTCTCTACATTCCTTGGTTGGTACAACTCCTGCTTCCCCTGAGCACATTTTTGTTACTCTAGCTCCACACAAAGAAGCACATAGGCAGTCCTATACAGACAATGTATTTATACAAATGTTGCATCATGCTCATAATGTGTCCAATACTACTAATTGTTGAGTTTGTTGGTGGCTCCCTTTGGTCTCTCATGGGAGTGACAATCTGTTGTCCATGCCACTGTCATATATTGGTAGCTGTGAGGGTTGGTATGAACTGTTTCGGTTGGTGTACTTCCAATTTTACCTTTCTGCTTTGGATATAACATCCACTGATTCTTACACTGCAAATTAATATTTCCGCTTCTACCAAGGGTTTACCCCATAGGACCTGCAGGACAAGGGACTCTAGGCACATTGTCCTCAAAGTCATGTTTGAATACGTATCGTAAACTAGAGGACATGCCTGGTTTCCAATGGAAATGGCTGATTTTCAACTGTTTAACACATCTGAGTATTTTCAAACCTTCCAAGTTCGCAATATTACCAAAGACAAGCCAATATCTATGTCAGTGGTTAATATGACAGCTAGTATTTGTGGCCAGGGGACTGGGTAGATAAGGGTGGGGGACAGTAAATGTAATGTTACTTACAAGCTGAATGCGACTAATAGTCCGCCTTTGAACCTACCCCATAATTCTATTTTGTTTTTGGGTCACAAGCTCACGTCTGGCTCCCGAGGGGATGGTCAGGTACCTGTTATCTCTCCTTCCCTCTTCCCCCTGAATATGTTGCCCCATCTAATTATCATAAAAATCATCGGCTGCAACGTAGAAGTACCTTCCTGACCCGAGCCAAAAGGGTTGTTGACACAAAGGATATAGATCAGACAGACATCACTGCACAGCAATTTGGAGATGCTGTAAAGGGCCTACTACCTTATTGGGGCCGCATGGCTAATAGCCTTCAAATTCGTCAGCTAACAAGAGTTGTTGAAGGGGGTTATCAATACAACTGCTGGGATGATGACAAATATCACTGCTGAGCTCCAGGCTACAAAATTAGTCACTTTGCAGAACTGGTTAGTCCTAGAAGTTATACTTGCAGATAGCGGAGGGGGTCTGTCGCGTCATTAGCAGCAGCTGTTGTGTTTACATACCTGATAAAGCTCCCAAAGCTTATTCAGCTATACAAAAATTACATAGTCTCGTGTCTGATATACACCAGGAAACAGGTTCTTGGACAGTGTCGGGGTGGTTTTGGAACACACTCACATCTTGGATTTGGAAGATCCTCACTTTCTTGGCTGTGGTTGCTGGTATCTTCTTTACATGTTGCCTCTGCATACAATGTCTCCCAGCTTGTTGTTCCTATTGTGTCAATATCCTCACACCCAAAAAGAAAATATCAATTCATGATACTAATGCCGCAATTATGATACAAAAGGACATTGATGATTTGACGTAGATTGATGAAGGTATTTTTTAGACTACATCTTTCCTTGCAGCCTCTATTCCTGACACTGAATATATGGATTGTTCCAAATACTGATGTTCCTTTGTCCATGAAAATGTTATATCGTCTTTGATCATTTCCAGAAAATAGTTAGCTCATGCTAAAAGGAGGGTCTATTGTAATGAAAATGTTTTCTCTATCTTTGCTTGTGCATCATTCTATGTAAGTTAGCATTTGTGGCACCATTTTATGTTGGCTGCCATTTTGATCCATGATCAAACCTAATCCTTGCTTTTTCTAGAAACGGCCTGTGGTAAGTTTCCCTCCTTCAAGGTTGGGCCATGCTTTGCTAATGAATACACTGTTCTTATTAGTGCATACCTTTCCCACTAGATAGTTGCCTTCTCCCAATAGTTTAGCGGCGGGCACGGACAGAGCGACCTTGGGTAGGAGATATTTGTGCCCGGTCTCACAATCGAAACCTATCCTTCTGTACTTCTTTGTTTTGCTGCATTTGCCTGGAAAATTCCATTATTCATTGGTTCTGAATTCTACATAATGCATTTCCATGTTTGCTGATGTCAGTCCTCTCTGCAGCACCCCTAAGAGACAGGGCAGACGAGGCTCCGCTCGAGAATCCTATCGCGTGTCTGAATGAACATATATTGGTTTGTATTATCTATTGCCTGACGGACTCTTCATTTGGTATGGAAGGCTGAGAGGTGGTCGTGAGTGACCCAGGTGACCCTAAACAGGCCACTTCCTTCAGGACAAACCACCTTGGTATATCTGACCAGCACTCTACCATGGTGAAATCGCACCTACAACCCTGTATACTGCTTCCATAGACTTAGTGATTTTTGGTGCTATTTGTATTTAAAACGTAAAAAATTCATATTTCCAGTTGCCCATACTAGATGTGTTTTCAGCTTGGTGCCATTTTGGTGCACATGCATCAACATTCTGAAAAGCTATTCCTTAATAGCGAAAAATAAAGAATCGCTAATAAGGAATCGCATTCCGGAATGCATGAACAGATTCGGTATATCTTAGCGTTTCCTTAAAAATCGCTAATATTTACCGAAAACTCAATAGCGATTCCTTAAAATAAAGATTAGCAATTACCGAAATCGGTATTACCGAATTCGGTATTAGTGAGTTCGGAATTAGCGAATTCGCTAAAAACGGATCGCACAAGAAGTGGGCTGATGACATAACAGCCAGGAATCCAACCAGACTATCCCTCATTCACTGCCCTGAGGAGCTCACAGGAGGAGGCAGAGCATACAGGCTGAGGCAAGAGACTTCACCCTCTGAACCCATCCACCCTACCTTCATCCAGGATGGACAAGGATGCACCTGCCACTTCAGACACGCCCAGGAAGAGGAAGAGAAAGTTCTCTGACAGGGAACTTGAGCACTTGTTCGAGGGGGTGAGCAGCAAGCATGACAAGCTGTTTGGGAAGCTGTCACTCAAGGTGCCCGAAGCTGAGAAGAGGAAGATTTGGCTTCGCATCAGGGAGAGGGTGAATGCTGTAGGAGTGACGCACCGCAGCATCGACGACCTAAAGAAGAGGTGGTATGACCTCAGAAAGAGGGCAAAGGAACGCATTGCCGAAAGGGTCAAGGAGGCAGCTGGCACAGGAGGGGGGCCATCCACAGTACCTGCCAACACTGCCCTGGAGGAGCTCGTTGAGGGGATCATTGAGCCAGAGGCAGTCGTCGGAGTAACCCAGATGGACACCTCCGGCGCAGCTACCACAGAACAAGGTAAGATGCATGCCTGCGCCCATACGCTGCGTATTGTATACCCATCCCCATCCCCCCAGGTCAATCACAGTGTGCAGGGAGAAGTGCATAACACATATGCCCTCACATTAGTATTGCATCATGGGAGTCGTAGTCATGTCAGCCAAGTGTGCATGTATAGTCACCAATGCACAATAAATTAGATCAGCAGTACAGGGCCAACAGAGTGTCAAATCATGTAATTCATTGTAGGAAATAAATGCAGAATGACAAACAGATTTAATCACAAAATAAACTAACAATGCACTGTTTCACATACAGATGCATCTCCTGGGGATTCTGATGACAGTGAGCGCCTCATCATCTCCGAGACACCGGCAGATACCGATGGCGACACTCCGCAGGAAGGTCAATCCCCACCACCACCAGCGGCAATACCACCACCACCACCATCACCAGCGACAATACCACCACCACCACCACCAGCGACAATACCACCAAGACGCAGGGCACATGTCACCTCCCTGCAGGTGATGGATGCAGACCCGAGTCCAGCACCCACAAGTGGCCACAGTCAGACACGTGTCACACCGCCAGCCCCACCACCAGCACGTGACAGAGTCACACAGTGGCGCAGGTCCATGCGCAGTACTTCCGAGGGAGGCGACCAGCCAAGGAACATCTATGGTGGTGTCGAGGCCCAGATGCTGCGTGTTCAGCGCCTGCTGGGGAGACACATGGGGACAATGAACCTTAATATTTCAAAACTCGCAAAACACATGTGCACTCTAACAGACGCTGTGCGGCACATGACCACAGTTGTGGCAGAGGGCAATAGGGACATAAGTCAGAACCTCCAGGAGCTCACCCGTGCCATCCGAGCAGGACAACACAGCGAGCGCAGGAGGCAGAGGCAGAACTTACTCCGTACCACTGCATCGACCAGGGCCATCACAAAGCTCTGCAATAGCACTGCAGTTTTGTCCCGCCGCTCCGTGTCACTGCAAGTGGACCTCGGCCATTACTGTGGGGATGTGGCGAAGGCCTTAGGCCAGGTGACCACTGCAGTAGAACACTTGCAGTCAGGGACATTCAGTGACAGCAACTTGGGAGGGGAGGAGGGCAGTGAGGCCGCATCCAGTGTGAGCAGCGTGTCGGTGCTGGAGACCTGCACCAGGAGGCGCTGTTCGCGCTGCTCCACAGCCACAGAGACACAGCGTGGTGAGGTGGAGGAGACACGCGATAGGAGGCTGGGGGTTCGTGGGAAGCGCCACTAGACATTCAGTCCTGCATCCCTGACCATGGTGGGGTAACCATGGGCCACTTTAATTTTGCCTTAGCACTCCCGTGATGCCAACGGTCATATTTTTGATCACAATGTGTGGGGGAACTGTAATTAGCATGTTAATGTAACATTACTTACATAAGTGCTCATGTGAAGTAAACAGTAGCACTCCTAAATATATCGTCATGGCTCATTCTTACCTGGCTCTGAAATGATGTTGTGTGATGTATGTCCGCCTCCTTTGACCTTCAGCTGTGTTTGGAACGTGTGACTGTCGGTGTTGTGCGCGTGGTTGATCATCCAGATAGTTGTCATTTCTGTCCACCTCTATGGGTATCCCCCTTCTGGTTGCTATGTTGTGCAGCATGGCACATACTGCTACAATCCTGCAGCAGGTGTCTGGTTTATATTGCAAAGCACCACCAGTCTTATGTAAGATCCGGAAGCGACTCTTCAGGATCCCGAATGTCCTCTCAATCACATTTCTTGTGCTAATATGGGCCGCGTTGTAGCGTTGCTCCTGTGGTGTAGCTGGGTTGATGTAGGGGGTGAGGATATATTCCCGCAGGGCGTATGCACTGTCACCTACAGGGGGGAAGCAAAGGCTTAGCGGCAGTTATGATGATACATGTGTGATACAGATGTTATGAATAGGTAGGAGTACGTACCAAGCAGGAGTCCCTCTCCGAATTCTCCATTGAGCAGATGCCTGTGGATGCCACTGTGTCTGAATATATAGGAGTCGTGTGTGATCCCTGGAAATTGTGCCACTATGTCCGTGATGATGTGCTTGGCATCGCACACGACCTGCACGTTGATGGAGTGATAGGACTTCCTGTTACGGAAGATGTACTCATTGGCTGAGGGGGGACAGATGGGGACATGCGTGCATTCAATGCATCCTAGGACATGGGGGAATTGGGCCACCTGGTAGAATTCCTGTTTGGTGTGGTCCATCTGCTGTTGGGTTGTGGGGAAGCTGATGTGGGTATGTATCATTGTCAGCATGGCATCAATGAATTTACGGAAGAAGCGTGAAAATGCGCTTTGTGATACGCCTCCTGCTACCGCTATGACCCCCTAGAAACTTCCAGACGCCAGTAGGTGCAGGCTGCATAGGACCTGGACGTGCGTAGGAATGGCATTGGTCCAACGTGTCTGGTTCTGCAGTAGTGATTCCAGGTCAGCAATTAGGCGCATTATCATTGCACGATTGAGACGGTACTTGTCATATACTTCATCCTCATTTTGGCCCAGCAATGTAATGCGCACTCTGAATACCCTCTCCTGGATCCTCCTCCTGCGCTGTGCTGCTGCATTTATTCTCATCCTCCTTGCAAGCACGTAGAGGGCTGCCATTTTGTGAAAGGAAACAGGGTCTCCAGGCCCAATTTTGATGGCTTTCTGATTGATTACATCTGTGGTACACTTGTGCTTATTTGTTTTTTTTTTCTTTTTCTGCAACTTTACTTCCTGGTTCTGATTCCCCTTAATCTGCTTATGCTAAATACCGATTTTGGAGATTTTTGGTATTTGCGAGTTTTGATGCATTCTTTTGCGAGTCTTTATTTGCGAATCGCTAATGCCAGGTGCTATTTGTATTTTTGGTATTGCCGATTCTTTATTTTGCGATTCTTTATTTTCACTGGTTTTTTTTAGCGATTCTTTATTTTAACGGGGAATATTTTAGCGATTCTTTATTTTTTCGCTATTGGTGTTGATGCAATTGGAATTCGTTGTTTGACACTCGCTAACGGGAGATTTTAGCGATTCGGTATTTTTGCGAGGAAATTGATGCATGTGCCAATCAGTCTTTTAATTTGGTTTGGGATTTTTATTGTTTGAAATTTTGAATTTAACACTGTTTTGGTACTGCATAAACACTTTGCACATTGCCATATGTTAGGTCTGTCTGCTCTTTTCCATGGTTACCAGGGAATTTAGCTCAGGTAAAATTAGTGACTCTAGGGTTCACCCACACAAGTTAGTCTTATTATTCTTTGAGGTTGGCACTCACCCACCCAAATAATAATCCACTTTTTTATAATATGTAAATTAGGTGTTCTTAAAACTGTTTCAAGTGCATTTAAAAACTTTTGTATACACACATGAGGCTTACTATTTGAATCTCTCTGATGCTATTGACATGGCCTCCCCTTCAAGCGTGCCCATGGCTAGATGTTATTGATAGAGAGGTCACATCAAAGCATCCATGGCATGGAATCTGTCTAGAGCTGTGACCAGATCAATGTCCTTTTTTTACATTTTTCAGGTCAGGCATATTGCACCGATGTCATTACATTGAAAATGCATTGGTTATCGGGTGCATATCTTAGCCCACCAAGCACCAGTTTCAATAGAAGAAATATTGTTGGAAAAGGAAGAATCTCCCTTTTCCGATATCCCTCCCTAGAGGTTCTCTGTGTGATGATCACTGCAGGAGGGTGATCCCCCAACAGGGATCCACGCTCTAGCTTTTGAAAATGGAAATGCCCCTGTGGCTTTGTACTAGTGCTCCCCTTCCCCTGGCACAACAGTCTTTATGCTCCATAGAGCAGATAAGATGTGTTTACCCTCAATTTTCCCCTCGATGGACAGAAAGCCCACTAGACACCAGGGAGATAAAAGGCATGTTACAGAAGGGAGTGGGGCAGTTTCCCCAGGCATCGGGCCAAATTGCCACCCCAAAAGTGCAACCCAATCTTTCTACCCACCCTGGAGGCAGAGAGGGGTTTGCCTGAATTTGGCTTATCAGTGGGGGGGGGAGATACGGCTGCAGCAAGTCCACTGGATGCCAGGAATATATTTGAGGAAATAATGAGACGAGGTCTTGCACATCCTGACATCAGGCCTCAACCCACCCCTCAAGCCTTAACAGTCATTGTACTCCTCTGGAGACTAAAGCATCTGCTCCCCTTTAGCAAGCAACAGGATATTTTGATTCTTCTGGGCGTAACTTTTACACATGAGTCAAAAGATTGTGAGGAAATACCAATTCCATCCCACTTGCCATGCTGAATGGATGCATTATTTGGGCTTGGCTGCCACAGTGGGAAATCTACCAAGCCTAGACATTTTTGAAAACTAGACACCAAGGATTCTAAGGTGGCATGACTCGTGCGGATCTTCTTTAACCAGAAAACTGTGCAAACTTCAAACTTTGGCTAAAAATACACATTTTCCTCAACTTTCTGTGAGAGATAGTTCCAAAAGCTTCAGGGATCCACAAATTACTCCCACATAGTTTCCCCACACTTTACCCGATGTAAATGGAATCCCACTTTTGTGATTTTTAGCAAACGTTTGAAGTTTACAAGGATTTCTGTGCAAAAATAACTTTGTGGGGTCCACACAAATTACATTACCCTCCACTCTCCTGGCTGTTTAGCTTTAAGAAATGTTTGAGTTTGGTAGCTTTCCCTGGGTTGACGGCAAGCCAGGGCCAGGAATCCCCAGTTCTCCACATCACTAAAAAGGGTGATTTCTCTTTCAGATTTCTTGCTCACTCCATGTCGTGTTTTGGGGTGGTTTGTGTAGCGGTGCTAGGTCCAGTCACACAAGTGTTGCACAATTTTTATAGGGAGAAGCGTGGGAATGGTGATGGTAGGAATTTTATGGATTCCTGCAGGTTCCAGAACTTTCGCTTAAATTTAGGCAAAATTAGTGTTGTTAGCCAATATTTGAAATTTGGCCTTCTGGGTAACAATAGTCATGGTATCTGCATGAGTCACACTACACTGTTCTCCCCGGGTGCCTGGATTTCCAGAAATGTCTGGGTTGTGTAAGTTTCCCTTGGTGGTGACTGAGTTAGGGACCAAATTCCGAAGCTACTCACATTGTAAAAAAAAGTTGATTTTGCTGGGTGAAAAATGATATCGTCAGGTTGTGATTTGGGGAATTTTTTGTAATGCGTGCCAGGCCTAGCCATGCACCTTGTTTATCTGGAGACATTTGGGAGCACAGAATAGAACATTTTTTATTACCAGTTTGATTGCTGTTCAATTTGGCTTCCAAATATAAGCCACTGTCAAAGAAGACATTTTGCTAAATGCCCTATGAATCACAGGAGAGTATAGGTAACCACAAACTGAGTGGTGCATAAATAATCACCGTTCCTAAACTCGTTTTTTTTGCAGCAATTATTTTTATTGGTATAAAAAAAGTACTGAAAAATACCAGCACAAACAGTGACATGCAAGTCCAGCTTGAACCCATATTGAGAAACAAATGTTAATTGCGATACATGCACCAATAACAAACAATACTAATATGTAAGAAACTGAGAAAATGTAAGAGAGGGGTGAAAAATAAGCTTTAGAAGGAAGAAAGTAAAAAGAAGAAGGTCAGAGAAATTAGAAGGGAGGGAAGATGGAACTACAAAGCAGGTAAAAGAAGTCGGTCAGGCGAAGCCCGAGTATAGTAATGCAGCGGGGGGAAAAAGGGGGGGTGCAATGCTGATGATGAGGAAGAATCAAGAGTCAAGGGGAATTGGCGGGGACCATGTGAGAAGAAAAATATCTGCCTCGTCCAGTAAATTCTAAATTATCTTTTCATAGGATGTGGTCTTGTACATTTCAGCGAACTATTCCTCATGCAACAGCAATTGTGGAGAATGCCAATGTCGCAGAATGCAGATCTTGGCAGCTGTAAGGGGAGTGACAAGCAAGTGCAAGGCATGGCCAGTCAGCTCGGAATGGTCTGATAAGTCATGAGTAGAATTAGGGGGTCAGGAAGTGGCAAGGGCAAATCCATAGATTCCCAGAACCTGGACCCCACTGCTATCCAGAAGGGGTGAATGATGGTACAATCCAGAAAGATGTGAACAATATCACAGGGACCATGATTGCATCGCCAGCAGGCAGAGTGTGGGAGCGACCCTGCAACCTGAAGCCATCCGAGGTCCAGCGCCAGTCCTGAAGGATCTTAAAAAGCAAAATATATACACTCATCAGTGTCCTAATACATTAACTCAAGCCAGTTTTTATGCCCTGTTATTAATATAACTAACCCAGTTCAGGCCTGCCTATCTCCATTCTAATTCAGTAGTTCAGATCTTTCTTCTAATGAAGAATTGGGGGCAGGAATGACATCAGATCTAAGACCAGCTAAATCCTCCTCTTTTTCCGAGGAAATCTAGCGGATAAGGAGAGGAAAGAAAAGAAATGCCCCAAAAAGCAGGTGAGGGAAGCGGCAGCACCGAAAGTACAAGGATAGGAACTCGCAGCCAGGACAAACTCAAGAAATAGATAATTCTTCTTGTTAATTGGAAAGTGGGGTACGTGACTATGATTTAAAAGTGATTAATTGCAGTCGTGGTGGGAGACATGGATGGCCCTGACTGGTGAGAGGCATTGGCTTCACCAAGGGAGGGAGCAATCTCCTCTAGACTGCGCTTGGTGCAATTTAAAATACTACATAGGACCTACTACACATGGACAGTATTGCACTGGATGGGAAGGACCCCTGACCCATGTTGTTTGCACCTCTGTGGGGACGTAGGTACATATTATCACACCTTATGGGACTGCCCAAAACGTACACCCTACTGGGAGGCAGTGGTAAGAACTATCGCAGAAGTCACCGAGAAACATGTCCCGCTTGAGCCTAAATGCTGCCTCCTTAACGTCTGGGGTCCAACAGACCTTAATCACGCCGAACGCCAGTGGGCAATGACAGGCATGATAATAGCTAAGTGGAACATAGCGCAAAAGTGGGGAGTGGGGATCGTACTGACATTACTGAATTGGTGTAAAGATATGGATATGGTTATGGTTATGGTAGCGGAGAAGGTCACATTTATAAATAGGAAATGCCCCAAAAAATGGGGAAGGGTGTGGGAAAAGTGGAACATATATAGGGGAAACATCTGCACGCCCCCGGAAGAAGAAAGCGACTCGGACGAGGACCTGTAATGTTGTTGAAGTCATATGTGTACCAATGTAGAAATGTATATCAAGTGACTGTAAAGAAGTAACATTAAGATTGTAAAATTATACATGCAGATCATTGTTGTTTTAATAAAAAACTTAAAATAAAAGTGATTCATCTTACAGATCGTGTTTTGAACCAATATGAGCTATCAGTGTTACAGAGAGGCTTGTCTTTTTGTCCAAACAATTATTGTAATTTCACTGACATAGAAATTGACCTGTATAAATTTGCAAGGAGATTGAAATTAAAAAGTTTTTTTGCAACTATGGAAAAACCAGTTATTCCTTGTAAAAAAAGTGTAACCTCTAGCACACCTAATAAATGTACAAACTTTTGTCTCTATAACTGAGGGGGAGAATTTGGGGGTCAAAGATGTGGCGTCATTATTAGACATTGAGGTGGACTACGATTGCACGAGTGGCCTTAAACCTTCATCCAAATTCCCACCCCAAGGCCCTCAATATGCTGCTATTGATTTGTTTGTGAAAAAATCATTGGTGGATTTGCATAGATTAGAAGAGCAGGGCGTGCAGCATAGGAATGCCCAAAGGAGAAAGGAGAATTTGCCCATTGTGGAAAGGTCAGCTATCACTAGCTTTAGAAATTATGACAGTATAGTCATACGATCAGCCGACAAAGGTGGAAATATTGTCATCATGAATAGAGAGGATTACACCAACGAGATCAAAAGACAACTAGGAGCTATGAACTGCTACAGAAGATTAAGCAATAATCCATTAAAAGATGCAGGGAAATATATATCTGAAAGAATCCATTGCTGGAAAGAACAAGGCTTGTTGGATATACAAGAATACAAATATTTGAATGTGATCAATCCCACATTTCCTTTCATATATACTCTACCAAAAATTCAATTCACTCCAGAATCCACCAGGGAGGCCTATAGTTTCAGGTATTGGGAGTTTATCCCCTTACTTGAGCTGGCGTCTCAATCCTGCGCACCTCACTGATTCAGTCTTTAGGGCGGAATTAGAGCAAGACATAAAAGACTTTTTTGAGCGTAATATTGACTCAGTATCCAGCCTCACTACGGTCTGGGAGGCATTCAAAGTCACCGTAAGAGGTTGGTGCATGGCTAAAGGGGGAGGAGTCCTCAAGGTATTGCGCGGAGAGATACGCAAGCGGGAAGTCGAGCTGCGGCACTTAGAACGCGAGATGGCACAGAGCGCGCGGGGTCATGGAGTTGCGGCGCGGCTTAGAGAGAAACTGAATGAATACACTGAAGAACGCGGCGTCCCGCAGCTGGATCTCACGGACCAACTCCGAGTCCTCACTGACCACTACACCAAACTATACGCGTCCCACAGGACGACACCGATTGCATTGCATGAGTACCTTGACGACACTGCAGTTGCCTGGTTGGGCCCATCCCAGCAGAAGTTCCTTCATCATGAACTAGAACTTGACGAAATAAAGGACGCGATAATGTCCATGAAGTCGGGCAAAGCGCCGGGATCGGACGGGTTACCGATTGACTTTTACAAGGCCTTCATTTACACACTGGCCCGATACTGAAGCAAGTGTACTACACCGCCCTAGAAGAGGGTGCCTTGCCGGGTACGATGCGCGAAGCCCTCATCACATCCCTGTTGAAACCAGGTAAGCCGCCAGAGCACTGCGACTCGTACAGGCCCCTCTCTTTGTTGAATACGGATGTTAAAATATTGGCGAAGGTATTGGCTACGCGCCATAACCTCCTGATGGAACGTCTCGTCCTTCCGGATCAGGCCGGGTTTGTCCCGAACCGTGCGACTTCTCACAATCTGCGCACTCTGCAGGCGGTGATACAGGATATCGATCCCAGGTGTGAGGCTGCTGCGGTTTTTCTCGATGCCACTAAGGCGGTTGATTCCCTTGAGTGGGATTACTGGAACGGATGGGCATGCCCTTCAACTTCCTGGACTGGATTCGGCTGCTGTACAGCCAGCCTCAAGCTGCGGTCCTGCTCAATGGTGCCCGCTCTGCTCCTTTTGGTATCCATAGGGGTACCCGGCAGGGGTGTCCTCTCTCCCCAGTTCTATTCGCGATCGCTATAGAACCCTTGGCGGCAAAACTTCGGCAACATCACAGACACAGATCTCTTATCTATCCAGAGCGCCAGCTACTTTTTGCATTATATGCGGATGACATGACTCTTTATGTCCACAAACCGCAGGAAAACCTGAACCCTCTGCTGCGCGAGATAACTAAATTCGGAGCTATAGCAGGTGTACAAATAAACTGGGCAAAGTCAGCCTTGTTCCCCTTGACTGACAAGACTGTGCAGTTCCCTCTAGATTACCCCCTGGTGTGGGAGGCGGAAGAGATAAAATACCTGGGTGTTAGGGTGACCAGAAACCGGGAGACCCTTATTAGAGCTAATTACGGGACTGTTATGGACAAACTTACGGACAAAGTCACTCAGTGGATCCATCAACCGCTGTCCATGGCAGGCCGTATCTCCCTAATCAAGATGGTGGTCCTTCCCAAATTGCTATACCTTTTCACCAATATACCATATAGCCCGGGGGCATACTTCTTCCGAGTCCTCGACTCCCAGCTGTCACAACTTATCTGGGGTGGGAAACAGGCCAGAATTGGGCTGCGGACGCTTATGTTGCCTTATCACCAGGGTGGGTTTAATGTACCTAACTTTCGGCGATACTATGATTGTGCCCAGGGCCACTTCGCTGTCTACTGGTTCCACCCCCCTCCCTTTATGGCGCATCTGGCAGTGGAGGATGGGTTTATGAGGCCTGAGCAGCCTTCCGGATATCTATACACGGATGCCCGAATAGGAGATCGGGACCCCACCACGGTCGACTGCACTGTGAGGGCCTGGAAACGCATGGCGGACCATATGGAAGTAAAATTCCTATATTCTCCTCGTATGACCATGGCACATGACCCCAGATTGAGTGTTACTCGCGAGGAAATTGGGCGTCATCTGCTCACAAGGCTCGCGATTCACACGTGGGGCGATCTATATCACCAGGGGAGTTTTCGCACGGCGGCACACTTCTTTGGAGAAAGGGCCCCTTTGGTAATGGATACATTTCTTTACACTCGGCTTCGGCAAAATATCAAGACGATCACACCTAACTTCCCGGTGGAGCCGGATACCTGGGCGCCTTTACATGCTCTGCTTCAGGCAGCCACCCCGAAACATGTGGTCTCCATGTTATATAAACATGCGCAGGCGGCTCCGTCCCCCCCTCTCTTAGAGCGCGGACTGACTGGCACAGTGATCTGGGAGCTCCTATGTCGGACGACCAATGGGAGGAAAGTTGTTCTCATACTAATGCGGTGACAGGTAATGCCCGCCTTCGACTGGTTCATTTTAAATTTTTACATCGCCTCTACTTTACCCCTGCCAAATTGTACCGATTCGGACTCCGGGACAACGACCGGTGCCTGAGATGCAGAAGAGCGGGCGCGGACTTCATGCACCTGGCATGGAAGTGCCAGGCTGTGGCTGCTTATTGGGTGGCGGTGTTCGAGGCCCTTTCTGAAATGATCGGGGTAAGCACCGCACCCTGTCCTAAGATTGCCCTGCTGGGCCATTCAAACCCCGCGGTAAAGGCACATCGGAAATGTTTTGCGCTGGGACTTCTGTTGGCTAAGCGCCATGTGGCGTGCAGATGGGGGCGAGGGCGAGCGCCTAAATTCAAGATTTGGCTGGATACGATGTCAACCTGGCAGGAACACCTTCACAATTATGCTGATCTCTTGCCACACAAGTCACGTCCCAAGGACCTCTGGGGTCCCCTCACTACATATCTCCTACGGGCTCAGAACTCGGATGAAACCGAGAGGAACGGTAATAGGGATACAGATAGGGTTCGCTCGTCCACTACGCTATGTCCTGCACCTACCCCACTGGCAACTGCGTCTGATTGATTTCCTCACTTCCCTTACTCTTTTCCTTCCCACGCATAACATGCATGGCGTTCCTAGTACGTTCAGACCTGTTACACGCTTTCTGATGAACTGGCACACCACACACAGACTACACGGGCGGGTTGTGCGGCGGTTCTGCCGTTCCCCTGGATCTCGGGTAACGTAGCCCACACTCTACGAGGGCACACACTGCATGGCATGGCAGGAAGTAGCACCAGGTTACGTTCTTTGATTGGGTCATAACCATATCCTCCCTGGTCACTGGATGGGTCAGTAAGGTGCAGGGCGACATCACTCAGGGCTCTAGCTGCACTCCACAGTGCGATTCATTGCACCGCAGCTCTGCACTGTAAGGTCCTTTATGCCACATATTGAATATGGTGGACACACCCTGGGAGAGAACAGATATTATTGTATTTTTTTCGGTTGGTTACGAAAGATAAAAGAAACCTCAAATGTTTCATGTTCGAATATATCTTGTTGATATGACTGCTCACCAATGCATATTTCAGCAGCCTTCGCCACACTCCTCGCAGCCGGCCCTCATGGGTTGTAGGCGTCCCGCTGTGTTAATCGTTTGATACTTGCCAGCTAATGTTTCTTGATTATGACACTGCACTCTGACGCTGCCGGCCTGGTCACCCAGGATGTAGTCGAACAGCTGTGTACTATCTGTTGGTGACTAATAAAGTTTGGGGAAAAAAAAAAAAGTATTGGGAGTTTAACTGAACACATTTCAGAATTTGTGGATCTATTTTTAAAGCCATTAGTCATGAATTTACCCTCGTACATAAGGGACACCATGGATGTATTAAATAAAATCCAGGATGTAGTGTGGGATAATGACATGATCTACGTAACGTTAGACGTGGTAGGTCTGTACACCTGTATAGAAAATGATAAAGGAGAAATAGCCCTAAATCACTTTTTGGGGAATAGAAGTGCCAACCATTTGGATCACTCTATGATGATTGCGGAAATGAGTACTCTGATATATTGAAAAATAATTTCTTCCTATTCGAGGGAGAATGGTACCGTCAAATCAGGGGAAGAGCGATGGGTTCTAGGTTTGCTCCCTCTTACGCCAACTTATTTATGGGTTGGTTTGAGAGGGAGCATGCCTGGGGCAGGAAAGCAGCAAAATGCATTGACTCCATTTTATTTTGGGGGCGCTTTATTGATGATGTCCTGATGATATGGAGGGGTTCAGATACAGATCTAATGGATTATTTTCAATTTTTGAATGACCGTGATTGTAATGTTAAATTTACCATGTGTCATCATAAGGAAAGAATTGAGTTTCTAGATGTAGAACTGTTTATTTTGGGTGATAAAGTTCAAAGTAAACTGTTTCGTAAAAAACAGATACAAACTCGATTTTGAGAGCAGATAGTTCACATCCACCAGCGGTAATTAAAGGTATTCCGTATGGTGAAATGATTAGGATCCGACGAAATTGTAGTCCGGACACAGATCTTAGAGAAGCATTGGATCAATTACAAGCAAGACTTGAAGGAAGGGGGTACTCACAGGACTGTTTAGAAAAGGCCAGAAGAAGAGTACTGTCCGTGAAAAGGGAATCTATTCTAACACAGAAGCAAAATAAGTCCACTAGAGACAAAATTGCCTTTATTTCAACATATAGCATGCATCAAAATAGTATCTATAAAATCTTACATAAAAATTTGAGTTTATTAAAAGGTGTACCAGGGTTAATAGATTCTATTTCAGATAAACCAATGGTAACATTTAGGAAAAGTCCTACCATAGGCAATCTAATAACTAGAAATTACCTCGAATTTCCAAAACCTCAAGAGCGTAATTGGCTACCACCACCTCCCAAAGTTTTTTTTTACTTGTGGTGCTTGTAACGTATGTAACTCGGGCATGAACAAAACAAAGGAATTTAGTTATAACACTAAGAAAATATTCAAGATTAATGAATTCATTAATTGCAACAGTTCAGGGGTGGTGTATATCAGCCTATGCGATTTAAATAAGATATATATTGGGAGTACAAAAAGAATGATGAAATTGAGAATTCAAGAGCATAAGGGAGCGATTATGAATAAGGATGTAAAATCTCCCATTTTTCAACATATTAAGGATAATCATGCAGCGCACGCAAGACTAAAGTTTCATGGCATTCAAAAAATCATACCAAGAACTAGGGGTGGTGATTGCGAATTGTATCTATGTCAGCAAGAAGCAAGATGGATAAGTAGATGTAGAGCTGTAACCATGGGGCTGAATAGTGATAATGAGTTAAATTATTTCCTATGAAACAATGGAGTGTTCAAATAGATCATGAAAAAGTACAGAATTCATGCACAACTTGAATAGTTTGGATGTAGTGTGATAGGATTGCCTAAAAAATGATTTCCCTAATTATGATTATTTAGTTTAGATGCAGTCTGAGGAGATTGTTTAAAAACATGATTATCGAAAACATGATTTGCAGGTAGAATGATTGGATTGCCTTGAACATGATGGTACATAATAGGATGGGGTAGTCTTTCAGCAGCCCGAGTGGGTCATCCAAACATGATGGTTTAGAATAGGATTTTCCGATATTTATTACAAAGAATAAGGGATTGTAAAGTCAAGTGGGGAGGATGGTGCATATTGAAGTTACCTTGTACTTTTACATTGAGGATAAGGAGATCGAGCGGTATAGACAGTTAAGGAATATTTAAGTTATTCGACATTACTACAGTGGAAGGAATAGAGATAGCATAGTTTTGTTGTTGGTGAATTGGTGACAATAAGATGTTAGGGATCAATAATGTAATCGTAGGTTCAAGAATATGGGATCAGTAACTTGCAAGGATAAAAGAAGCTGTTTGTTATATTTAAGCGGTCGTCATCGAAGCAGGATGGCAAAATAGAAACACACCATGATCGGGTAATTAAAAGGATTATGAGTGAATACGAATCAGGTAGCGAGGTCCCTCGAGAATTCATTGAGAGGCCAGCTAGGCGCATACCCTATTTTCAAGGAATGGCACTGGTAATAGCGGCTTACTAATAGTGGGGTGTCGACATACATTAGTATGACACGGCGGAGATCAGAAATAAAATGGCCATTGTATTAATATATGCGTGAATTAGATTATTTTGTATTTCGTCATGAATTTCAGTATGAATGAGATATGGAAATCACCTGAGGGTGACAGAACGAGTTTCACAATGAGATTGGTTCGCGCCAATTGTCTTTAAGGCACAATGTTGGCAACATAACTATTAAAAAATTACAAGTAGAATAATAGGAGTAGAATTGGTCAAAATGCTGAGCGGACCAGAGTGATAACACACTCAGACGTAAGCGGATTGGTTTAAGTTTGACAGTCAATTAGGATTGGTTGAAATATGTCAAGTATTCATGAGGTAAGAGGCGAATGGAACCTAAGGTAACAGAATAGGCAAAGGGGGACGTACTAAAGTAGCGGACGAGAGAGGGAACAGGTGAACAAGTACACGGATTGGCGGGCAGAAAGGAAAAAGCTGGACTGAACGTCCGTTTGAAAATAGTGACTTCTGATTGGTCAATGGAAATAGCAGGCCAGAGAGGGAACTGAATATGGAAGGGAAGGCGGGTTTTGAACCGGGCCGATCTGATTGGGTAATGGACCAATTGGACATTGAACCTGATAGGTGGGTACATGATTTAAATACGGGTGAGTCAGTGAAGTTGGGTTACGGCGGGAGTTCTGAGACTGGCACCGAATGATGATGGACGCTTAGACTTCGATAACGGTGAGAATATACTGGACCAGAATTATTGAGCTAGTGCACAAAGTTTTTCAAACCTTGACCGCTGTAGGTACTGATTAAGGATCTTAAAAAGACTGAGCTGCATCTGTGCCATGTGGACTTCCCGTTCCAGGGCCTCCAAATGTTCCATCCAAACGTCCTCATCATATTCCACCTGCAGGCGAGCCTGCCAGGTCATCCTGAGGCTAGCCAATTGTGGATGGGAGAAGAGGTGGCAAATCAGGATATTGTAGAACCCAGGCATCACGCCTTTACAATGACGACCAAGTATTAAGGAAAGAGAGCACCAGGGAATAGTGGATGGTGTAGGGTTGGGGACCAAGTTTGCTTAGCAGGCAATGCGTAGCTGTTTATAGTGCCACCTTAAAGTATGCAAGAGGCCAAATTTGTCCTGCAGCATCTCAAAGGACTTAAGTTCACTGCCGGAGATCAGGTGTGTAAGAGTCAGAATCCTAGCTCTGTGCCATTGGCCCCAATCAAGCATGTCCTCTCCTCCTGTGGATACCAGTATATTGTTCCAGAGGGGAGCTTTGTCATGGAGATGCACGTCCACCAAAAAGAGCTTGTGAGCCCGCATTCAGGCAGTGTACATGGCTTTCAGCATGGGGCTGGGGTGCCCGGGGCTTGCGAGCCAGAAAGATGGAGGGCCTGCAGTCTCAACGAGGCCTAAAGTTCTAGTTCACACCAATGAGGCAGATATCCTTAGGTTTGTGGCCCAATTCAGTTGCCACTTTAAAATGTGTATAATTCCTGGTAATCAGTGCTTCCTGACACTTTGTAAGGGTCGCATCTTTCCGGTATGGCCGCTAGAAGAGACTGGCAATTTAACACATAATACATTCATGTTCCTGAAGGGGTCTAGTCAGTATGGAACAGCACACACTAAATACACTTTTAAAGAGTTGATGACCAGGAATTATACAAATTTTAAAGTGGCGACTAAATTGGGCCACAAACCTAAGGATATCTGCCTCATTGGTGTGAACTAGAACTTTAGCCCTGAAGAAGCACGCATGGGTGAAATGCGTTGGCTGCTGTGTATTTATTAAAAATAAAGGATTTTATCAAATCAAGGAGTTGAAGAACTGGTCTTGTCTATCATCACCATGTGCGGGATTTGAACCCGTTTAAAAAAAGATTCTGATAACAATGCCTCTCTCATTTTGTGGGATTTATTGTGCTATTTGAAACCTTGGTCGGTGGCAGGTTTCGGGAGGTGGGCATTGGTTCAGTGGTATCATATGAATCATTGTTGGAAATTATTACAATAAACACAAGTAGTTGGTGCAGCATCACACACCCTGCCACCGTGTTTGCATTTAGTAGCCTTAATGGCCTTGTCTATCTGACAGAGAATCAAGAGGGGTATTAATTAGGGGAGTATGCCCAACACCTGTGTTAATCGGGGTAGGGCAACTATTTTCACTGCTTTAGTCTGTCCTCAGAGTGAGAGACTCAGGTGGGGCCACTTTGCGAAGTCCAATTGCATTCACTCCATAAGTGAGTACAGGTTATCTGCCATCATCCATTCTAGACCCCTGTTAACTAAAATGCCAGGATACCAGAGGTGGGAATTCTTCACTGGAATGGGTAACCAGTGATGGCGGTGCATGCAGTGATTACTGACAGAAGCAAGGCCTCGCTCTTTCCCCAGTTCTGCTTGTAGCTGGATATTGATACAAAGGTGTAAATGATCTCCATCACAGCAGGAATGGAGGTGGGTAAGGCCGTTAAGGTGGCTAAGATGTCATCTGCATATGGATACATCCGAGGGACATCCGGGCATAGGAATATCTATGATCCAATCCGATTGGTGCAGGGATGCCGCCAAAGGTGGCATTGCAAGGAGAAATAGCAGGGGGGAGAGTGAGCAACCCAGATGAGGACCTCTGCGGACAGGGTAAGGGTCAGAAAGAAAGCCTCCACAAGTGACCTGCACCAAGGGTAAGTCATAGAGAGCCATCTCACTCTAGAGATCTAGTCATCACCAAGGTCAAATTTCCAAAGAGCTGCAAACAGGTAGTCCCATTCTATCCTGTCAACGGCCTTCTCAGATTACAAAGACAGCTCCTAGGCCTCATCAGGAAGGTCTGCTGCTATCCAGACAGCATGAGCTAACATGCGAAGCTGGTTGCGTGGTGAGCAGCCTCGGTCAAGCCCCACTTCTGAATGAAGAATAAGAGGGGATTACTCGCTTGAGGCGGACAGCTAGAATTCTGCCAATATTTTGACATCTCCATTAAATAGGGATATGGGGGGAAAACTGACACGAAGGAGAGGGTCCTTTCCTGGCTTGGGGAGGACAATAATCAGCACCCTTGTTATACAGCAAACCCAAGGAGCCTGAGCGATCAGCCTCAGCAGGGGCCTTCTGGAGAAGATTCACCACCTCAGATTGTGTCCCCTTGTAGAACGCTGCTGAGAAGCTGTCCTCACACAGCTCTTTTTGATAGGGAAGATCCAAGATGGCATTCTCTATCCTCTTTTTCATGATGGCGCGCTGGAGCAGCTGTCTGCCATACTCTGAGAGACACAGTAAGTGAATATTATCCAAGAAAGCGTTTGTCTATGCTCATTCCTGGACAATTTCCGGGGAGTAGAGGGCCCTGTTGTAAGATGCGAGCGTGTCTGCAATTTCCTGTGATTTCCTGCGACTTTATGAGTCATTCTCACCTCCCTCTGCCTCAGCTGTGCTGCCAGTAGCCCTCCCGCCTTCTCTCCCTGTTCATAGTGCCGGTACTTCAACCTCTGAATCGCATACTTGACTTTGGAGGTAAAGAGTATATTGAGATCTAAGTAAGGTTGCCTTTTCAAGGTTGCGCCTGGTAATAGCAGAAGGGTGATCTGTGTAAACATGCGTGAGGTGGGCTATATCCTATTCAACTAGCCCCTGATGGTCACCTTTGATGTCGCACACAATGTCAGGACAGAGTCAACTGAGCCGTCATTGTGCTCCTGTAGGTATGCACATGGGTTTTAAGCGAAATCTTTCCTACTGGGTGATTGTAGTGGGACAAGCTGAGATAACAGGGCTTTTGAATTGGCTGTGACAGACATGATCAGCCTGCGGAGCAATAGGGGAGTGGGCTAAACGTGCATCCTCTAGTATTAATGTCTTGCAGAGAACAGGAATCAAGAAGTGGGCCATCAGGAAAAGATCCAACTTTGATTGTGTGCAATGAACCAGGGACAAGTATGTGTATTCCCGGTCCATCAGATTGAAGAAACGCCATGCATCACAAAGGCCATGAGCATTCTCAAGATCTCCTAAGAGGGCCCTGTCTGCATTAATGGATATGTTAATTGGAGCGGTGTGGTCTAAGACCATATCCCGGTCCAGGTTCCAAATCCCGCCTGTCAGGATGTTGGTGGTATATATCTCCGTCAGTACATCGGTGAGTTGAAGAAGGAAAGCACAATTCAGGTCCGTAGGTGCATACACTGAACCCACACATAGTACCTTACTGTTAATCTTTAGTTTGGTGAAGACATAGCGACCCTGTGGATCAACCCAAGATTTAAGCACTACATGGGATAATGTTTTTCAAATCAAG
Organism: Triturus cristatus; assembly: GCF_964204655.1. Taxonomy (NCBI): domain Eukaryota; kingdom Metazoa; phylum Chordata; class Amphibia; order Caudata; family Salamandridae; genus Triturus; species Triturus cristatus. The sequence continues at coordinate 32,554,063 of NC_140580.1, forward strand.
ATGTCTATGCCACATTTCTGGGGTGCCAGTGAGTCATCTGCCGCTCGCAGAGGGCAGCAACTGTGTATTTCTTTGCCCACCCATTCCCGCCAGAGCTTCTCAGCTTCTGTAGCAGTAAGGTGTGTCTCTTGGAGGAGAGCTATATCTGTGCATTTGGAATTGAGATAGGAGAGCACTTTTCACGATAATGTAATGTGTAAGACTATTGACATTCCAGGAAAGAATGCACAAGGACATTTATGCAGACATTAAGATCACAGAACCAAGGGGGGAGTTCGAGGGTCATGAATGATGTAAGGCGGGCAGGGAGTTTAGTCAGGTCCTGCTGACAGTCTACAGGATGTTGAAAGGGCGGTCAACAACAGACAGGTGGGGGATAAGCAATAGAAAGAACCTAATACCCAAGAGAGAAGATGGAGGGGGGTAGAAAAAACAGTATGGGGGGAAGAACAATGCACAATGGTAGACGAACCAAAAAACTATCATGCAATCAAGTGCACTTCACTGCGTGTCCTATCAACTGTAGTGGACGGTGTACACCTGAGGAGCCATCACACCTGAAAGGCCCGAGGTCTAGCAGCCGAGTGGAAATTAGCGTGGTTGGGGGCCGGCCCTACAAAAAATACAGGACTTTGGCAATGGCAAAGATCAGAAGGTGTGTGAGCAATGACGTGAAAGAGAAAGGCTGCAAGCAGGTATTCTCCAATACCTACAAGTTGAGTGAAAGGGCAATTGATGAGAAACCAGGATACTCTGTGCCTCATCACTAGGTGAGACGATGCATTGAGGGGGGGAAATGCCGTCATAGGGTGTACGTTTAGGGGTATAAGGGGGGAAGGTATGTGTGCACAGTTTTTCCATGTCATAATTTAATCTGGGAAGAGTGCAGCCAAGTGGAGTATAACATAGCATGGTATTCTACCAGAGGGGAGGTGGAGTAGAAGTGCATGTTTCTTTTTGCCAAACCATCGATGGATGGGCTCAAATATCAAACATTTCATGATGAACTACAATGAACAAATTAATCATAGACAGCCATGGAGAAAGGTGACCTAATCAGTAATAAACATGCAGTCTACTATACTCAGTCTGCAGGCCAGGGGAGTTCTGCAGGGTGAATATTTACATCCAATATATCAGCCATGAAACTGCAGGCAGGCTCGGCTTAAGTGGGTAGTGGGATTTGTCGCAGCCTCTGTCTGCGTGTGTTCCGTCACCACTTTTAATATCTTCTCCTTGTCTCTTTGCATGCGATGATTTTTGTGCTGGTGCCAGAGTCCCCTCAAATGTGTTTCCGAGCCCCATGGGACAAGAGGGTCTCTCTCCGCTGCAGAGAGATCAGGAAAGCACTGGCAAGTGTCCATGGCCCCTTCACGAAGGCCTGCAGCTTTCCTGGATCAAAAAAGTGCTTGGATTTGCCAACCATGTTGATCCACATGCGTGCTGGCTCGAAGAGGCCACATTTAATGTTCCACTTGTAGAGGAGCGGCAGGAGGGAAAGGAAAGTCTATCTCTGATCACTTTTCTCTTTGGGAAAAAGCTGCTGTCACCTGGATCTTGTGAACATCGAAGTCATAGTGCCCATGAGCCCTTGCCGCTGTCAGGATCTGACATACCTGCTAGTACCGGAGGGAGCAAGCAATAATAGGTCTCGGACCAGATAAGGTAGAGGCCTGCCGAGGTCTTATTCTATGCATCTCAAGCTGAGGTGAAAAGGCAATCCCAAGGAGGGTTGGCAAGAAATCGCGAAGAATGTCTCTGACATCTGTGCCTTCTGCTTTCCTAGGGATCCAGAAGAAAAGTTTATTATCCCTGTGGCTTCTGTCCTCAAGGCCCACAATTTAGTTGCACAAAATGCAAAATTCCAGGTCTCTGTCTGGCAGGAGCTCGACCCTGGATTCAAGAGAGGACAAGCGGTGGTCGAGGGTGTCCACCTTGTCATGAAACCAGAGATCTCAGCACGGATTGTCTTCATTGCGGTGCTGAGTTCTGTAATTTTCACGTCCATCTTCTCCAGTCTTTGACCAAGTTACCTATTTGAGGTACATTGTGGTCTCTGAAGATCTTCGTGGAGGGGACAAAGGTTTAGTTTGTGAGACCACCTTTGTGATGAGCAGCTCCTTGGGCCAGCATGCAATTAATCCTTGGCAACAAATAATATCCAGATGCAGACAGTCTGATATCCCCTACTTTCCATCAGGGGACATCGGGGATGTTGATTTAGTGCAGGTCTCTTTGGCGAAGTCCATATGTGCCTCACAGGGTGCAGACCAGTGGAGGACCAGTGCTCATCAGCAGTACCTCGGACCCTCTGGGAAGGAGCAGATCATGTGTTGGTGAATACTACAAGCTAGCACTAGCCAAGAAGCAAAGAATCCATGTCCCCCTCTGGGGAGGTATGCAGCGTTATGAATGAGAGGAAGGCTGCATCCAGCTGCGAGCACTCAATTCCAAATCATCCCCTCATGTATCAATTGCTGCTGGTACTGCTAGATATTTCAGAGTCCTGCTACGACGGTGGACTAGTTGCACCTGGGAGTCCAAGTGGCCTTTTTCCCCATAGGGAGAATCTAAAAAATCGTTGATTCAGGCCGATGGTGTGGTGAAAGGGACAGACTGCATTCCAGCGTGAGCTCTCACTCTGTCGGGGGACCAGCTACACACAACGAGGGTGATCCGTGTCGGAGTGAATGGTTGCTTTTTGTGCTCACTAGCTCAACTGTTGGAGATTCCTGGTTACTGAGGGGTGGCTGTGCTGCAAGAGGTGGTGAGATATTATGGTTGAATGCCTCTTTCTAGCCCTTGGGTTGGCAGCTTGTTGCTCCCACCTTCCAAGGACTTGCCTGGTGAAATTAATTTTCTCTCTGTTTGACCTCTATCTATTCTATTTTTCTAGTTAAACCTCTCTCCTTTTCTCTACTGAGAGACATCTGAAGGGTTTTTGAGGTCACAAACATGAAATGTTTCAGTTGTTTTCTGTGACCTTGTTAAAGATTAACATATAATTTAATATTGTTTGGCATTGTGTGGGCTTGAATTAGCAGGAAATGGGTAATAGCATTCAAATTTGTTCTGTACAGGGGCCCCTAAAATATGTCTTGCCCAAGGCCCCCAAATCCTTAGTCTCACAATGAATCCTAGCACAGCAAACCTTTTGTTGATGCCATTTATAGAAAAAAAGGTACACTTTCTGGTATACATTCTTTTTCCAAAAACAATAACAAAATTTAGGTTATATTTTGGTAAAGTTCTAGGTTCCTGCCAGGGGACTCCCCAAACCCTGGGTACCTTTAGAATCCCCAGGATTTTGGAAAATAAGAACACAAATTCCACATGTATATCTTTTGTGAGAAAACATTTATGAACGTTTTTATGTGAACTACCCAAAACATTCAAAAATGGGTTTCGCAGGCAGGGAAGTCAGTCAAGTGGTTAAAGGCATCCACTTAATTTGCACTACAGTCCCATCACGACTCATCTGCCATCCCCTCAAATTTCCATGTTTCCACCCAAGGAACTTCCACCCCTTGCCACATACTTACATCTTATTCATGAGTAAGTTTCCCAATACTTGTGTAAGTCGTGTATTACTATTTAGATGTTTTTGACATTAATCATACACACTTTGGACATTTCTAGCATCTTTATTGCCATTTTGAATTCGATGTTGGTGAAGCACATGTAGTTCTGGCATTTTTACAGGAGCAAGCTGCACTTATGAAAAAAATCCTTCTGGTTCGGGCTAATATATGTTTTCTAAATACAATACTCAGGCACATTTCTTATTGTGCTGAATGTGTCAGCATGCCATATGGACTTAGATCACATCAATTAATACACTGAATTTGGTATGCCTTCATTATCTACCCACACTGTCACTACATCTCTAAAGCCATACTTGCCAAAGTCTGGAAAAGGGACCCACAGTTGGACGCACCTATTTTTATGTTAGGGACCAAAGTTAACAACACATCAACGAAGACCAGCCATTAGTTTCCATGAACTATTTGTATTTACTACTGTAAACTCTAAGTCATTGAATGGACTTAACTACATTTTCTAAATTAAAACGCGTGTGAAGCATACTTTTACGGGGAGCAAGATGGTGTCAGTTTGATTCCTCGTCGCTCAGCCGCACACGACGTGCATCTCGGCAATTGGCCATGCGGACTGATCCAAGATGTCGAGACTGAAGGTAAACGGACCGCGAGTGCAGCTGCTCCACTCTTCTGCCCGAAGAAGCCTGGAACTTGCCTTTAATCTTGGGAGAGATTCTGCGTTGGGGGAATCAATACTCTGTTTCATCCGCCTCAGGATTTCCTGCTACATTGTGTCACTGATCCGTGCGCTCCTTCTGGGATCTCTGCCTCTGAGTCAGAGAGAGAGCAGGACACGAGCGCTACATCTCTGCTCTCAAACTCGGAGAAACACGAGAAGAGGAAGACACGATGTGCTAGGAAGAGCGCTTTATTATTTTTTTTGTCACCTTCTACTGTTGTACCACTTGACTCCCTCGGTGTTCATCCCTGGATTGAATTTTATAAGCAGAAAGCCATTCCAAAAGTGGCAAATGTCATCCAGGGGCCCCAGAGCTATGAAAACCAACAAGCCAAAGGTCCCCCAGCCTACGCCCCCGCCAAACAACATTACCTCAGGGGAGGCTGCTGCATTGGACAGCTTAATTAAAGGTAAAAGGGAAGCTAACTGTTTAAAACGGGCTACAGGAAAAACTGGAGGAGGCGTGGCGTTAAGGGGGGGTAAGGAGGGCTCCCAACCTACAATTGTCGAAATGCTTGCAGGACCTAAGACACTATCTATTAATCCTGATGCTACTATGAGCGACGCCCCAACCCCCACAACCCCCGCATCACCCGCAGGGCCCGAACTAGATCATCTGCTTACAGACGCATGGGAGCACCTGAACCCTAGAGCTAACCCGGGGGAGTCTCAAGAAAGTCACATTCTTCTTCAAGGGGAGACATTTCCCAGTGAGCAGTCTATAGACCAAAATAGCATAGAGGGCCTTGTGACCTTGGAAAAGGTACCCGTCGATCTGTGCACTCTTGTACCGCCCTCCAAAGACACTGCTACCCCCTTAGACCCAATATCAACCAAGATGATGGCCGCAAGCGAGACTGGGCTCAACCACCTTGCAAAAGGTATTACGGATTACATCCTCAGAGCAGAACCTAATCCTGGCCTTAGAGCCCCTTGGACACCAGAAGTGGATGGCGAACATTTCTACTCGGTCTCGGACGGCTCTCTGTCTACCTCTGACGGAGAACCAATCAGCTCTAGCTCTAGTGAAGACATTAGTATTGATCTCTCTAAAAATACAGGGACGGTACAATGTCAGGTAAAGAATAGAAATCCCCCTAAGAGACGGAGCCAGCTTAAAGGGGACTATTCAGATTTGCAAGTGGCTTATCCCCCATGTGAAGAAGATGAACAGATACCCATCTGGGAAAATGCTAAATCTACATTTGCAACAGAACCTATGACTGAGCCTTCCTTATCTTCAATCTTGGCATCTATTAAGGATTTTCAAGAAGAGGTTCGCTCCGACAATCGAGCCGCTAAGGGGGCAGCCTAAAAGCTACAGGGGGGCTTGTGGAAATTAAACAAACTGTGTACGGATATAAGCGACTCCTTATCTTCAATCTTGGCATCTATTAAGGATTTTCAAGAAGAGGTTTGCTCCGACATTCGAGCCACTAAGGGGGCAGCCTAAAAGCTACAGGGGGGCTTGCGGAAATTAAACAAACTGTGTACGGATATAAGCGACCAGGTCAGCATGGTCGAAGGCCGAGCAGAGAGCTTAGAAACAAAGGTAACCACTTTGAAGAACCAGGGGTCGGCTCATGAGGCATGTCTAGCAGATGTCAGGATGAAAATGGAGGAACAAGAAAATCGACAGCGCAGGAACAACCTCCGACTGCTAGGCATTCCGGAAGGAGTTGAAGGTGATGACCCAAGGCGCTACGTCGTACAACTACTACGCAAAACCTTCCCGACTCAAACAAACTGGAACTGGGACTATGAAATCCAGTGAGCGCACCGATTCCCCTTTAACATCAAACCGAATAGAAGTGGCAGCAACCCTTCCGATGGAAAGCCTAGGGCTTTTTTCGTGTTCATTGTTAACTTCCTCCTTAGACAATTTGTGTACGATCAGGCCCGTCCAAACTCTCTAAAAGGGGCTAATGGGGTGATGTGTTTTGCCAAACCTGACTTCTGCCATACAACAGTAGAGCGCAGGTGGCACCTGCGCCAATTAATCACCCCATTCCAACAGTTAGGCGCCCAAGTCTTTTGAATGAATTCTGCCAGACTAAAAGTTAATCTGAATGGGTACACACAAATTTTCATTTCTGAGATCAAGGCAGGGGAGTATTTGGGGGAGATTAAGGCGAAAAAGAAAGATAACAAATAAATAAATAAAAGGCTAGAGGGCGCATAAAGAAGGGGGGGAGGAAAAAAAAAGGAAAATATTTTTTTCAAGGAAAACGTAACCGATAAATCAGGAAAAAAACAACTCTAGCCATCTGATGGGGGTACCTGATTACTTTCATGAATTTTGGTGACTTGTCCCTTGAGGCTTAGAAATATTTGAGGTATAAGGCCGATTATATCCCTCGCTTAATCTAGGGTGTAAGCTGGCGGCGATGTATCCCAACTGATAACCTTCATTCAGGGTTTCCCTGATTGCTCCAATTGTGGGTGGGGGGATGGGGAGGGGGGATGGGGGGTCACGAACGGATGGTGGTGGTGGGGTTCACGATTTTGATAAACTTGATATTGGCTAATGAAAATAAAACACAGAAAAAGAAGGGCAAATCACAAAACAGGAGAAGGAAAAAGAAGAAAGGGGAAAAATTGTGCAAAAAAGAAAAAAAAACAAGCATATTTTGGGATATACCAAATGCATGATGGCACAGGATATAAATCTGGGAGAAAAGCAGCAAAAAAAAAAAAAGTAAAATAATATGACTAATCAATGTTCCGTGAAAATTGTGTCTGTTAACATCTGTGGTCTAAATGATGACGCGAAAAGGCAGAGAGTGCCAAACTTATCACCTTACAAGAAACACATGTTGAAGGATCTCAGAGGCACTTATTAAATACACTAGGGTACAGGGTCATCGGGTGAACTTCCCAGGGGTCAAAGAATAGAGGAGTTGGAGTGCTGGTTCAAAATAGACACAAATTGACTTCTAATAGGATAAAATCTGACCCTCTGGGCAGGTGGGTTATTGCAGAATGTCATCTCCCCTCTAACTCGGCCTTTACACTTTGCTCCATATATGGGAGCAACATTGATGATCCTTTGGTCATCAACTGGATCTCGGGAGAGCTTACCCATTGACCTTTACCACTGATAATCTCTGGGGATCTAAATATTAATCTTCCCAGCAACTGGAAGGCAACTGATCATTGGCCCTACACAGGCAGAAAGCCCAAAGTCTATCAGGCCCTACTTAACTTAATTCAAACACACAGGCTTAGCGACGTTTGGGCCAATTTAAAGCCTACTCACCTGGGGTGGACATACTTTTCAGCCCCATACCTCTCACTTGCTAGACTAGATTATTTTCTTGTGTCTACATCAATACTTCAAAATTGCTCCATTGAGATGGCCCCCACGATTTATGTCGGATCACAACCCTCTTATTCTAAACATCAATGGGTTAGGGCTTAGGAGGGAAACCTCAAATTGACGTTTTGAGAAAGCCCTATTGTATGATGAGGCTTACCGCTCACATATGCAGGAGTGGATCAAAGAGTTTCTAGAAATCAATATAGGATCAGCAGCAGTGAGAATTGTATGGCATGCAATGAAGGCGGGCATTCGAGGTGAGACTCTGCGGTATTCCAGAAGACAGAACAAAAGAGATAAAGCAAAGCTAGCAAGGGCACATGACTGGATGAAAAAAGCAGAGGAAAAACTAACCCTAGCAGTCAATCTAGGGGCTGAAATTGAAAATGCCCAGCTAGAAGTAATAGCTAGTAAGGTCTTTATTTTCTGAGAAAATTGCAAAGAAATGGGCATCTGCTACGGAAAAAATATATGAGTGTGGTGATAACATCGGCCATCAACTCGCTCTCAGAATTAGACAACAGGTGTCTGCCAGCGAAATTCAGTTAATTCAGCTTAGCTCTTGGGAGATCACAAAAGATGCAAGTAAGATCCGTAATGGATTTTGTGATTTTTACCAGAATCTCTACTCAGAAGATAACATAGGGACATCCAAACTGAGAGAGGATGAAAGTCTGGCATATTTAGAGCAGATTACCCTGGCAGCACTCAGCCTCGATAACTATGATCAATTGGAGGAACCTCCCGGATGGGAAGAAAGAGCTGAAGCCCTAGGAAGTCTTCCGGATGGGAAAGCGACAGGTACAGACCATATACCGGTGGAGTTTTATAAAATATTTACCCCTCAGATAAAAAACATCCTTATCACACTGGTAGAGTCTATCTTTAGTGGCGCAGTCCCCTTGGATTCTTGGTCAAATGCCAAGATAGTGATATTCCCCAAAAAAGATAAATCTCCTCTAGAAGTGGGATCATATCGGCCAATTACCCTAATTAATTGTGACTCTAAAATATATGCCAAAGTATTTGCTTCAAGATTATCATTGAGAATCGAGACTTTGGTCTCGCAGTGGCAACATGGGTTTATCCCTAAAAAAGGGCACGACCGAACATATTCGTAGAGCTATTACCCTACTGGATGCAGCTCAAGTAACAGGAGACCCGATCTCATTAATTCTACTCGACGCTGAGAAAGCGTTTGATCGGGTCTCCTGGTCATTCCTTTTGGCAGTCACGAGGAAAATGTGCTTTGGACTGAAAGCAATCCAAGCCATACAAGCTCTCTACAGCAACCTTACAGCTAATGTATTAGTCAATGGTGCTCTGACTGAGCAGATTACAATCTCACGAGGGACCCGCCAAGGCTGTCCGTGCTCACCTCTGCTCTTCGCTCTGTATATAGATCCCTTTATAAAGGCTATAGAAAATAATCACACTATCCGAGCGGTAAGCAGATGACCTGGCGGTGGTTACCCCTGACCCAGAATGTGCTATTTATGCTCTAGAACTAGAGGCCCAAAAATTTGGTAAAGTGTCAGGATATGCCCTTAACCAAGGTAAAACCCAGATCATTAATAATAATCAAATTGACTGGGCATATCCCCAGGTGGTACAGTCTGCGAAAGATCTGGGGGTCACCTTATCGGCCGATATCGACCTAATAGTAGAGAAAAACCTGACCCCGTTAGCTACTGAAACCAAGCGGGCACTTAAACGATTAAATAACTTGCATCTTACCATTGTAGGAATGTCATTAAATTGACTTATTTCACCAAGCTGCTCTATTTCTTTAAAGTCATCCCCTTGGAGATTAGTAAAATAATGCTACAGAAATTCGATCATATTTTCTCTCAATTTATCTGGGCATACTCCAGGCCAAGGCAAGCCTTTAAGCTGTTTTCTCTTCCCTGAGAGAGGGGCGGCTGGGCGCTACCGAATTCGAGATTTTATTACTGGGTGGCGATTATGCAAAACAGCGCAGAGCTGCTACAAGAACATCTACATGCCCCAGACATAGGCTTACCATCACCCTATCAACTGCTCCTGGGGGAAGATACCCGTGGATGTCTTTGGAAACCGCTTTCCTTTGGCTACTACAAACGGGTAAGATTTAAGACCCTAATGAATGCCTACAAAATCTTCTCCAATATACGGAAAACGTTTGGGTTGGGTAGTGTACTACACCCCTCTTAACAACAACCCCAATTTACCATCGATATTTGACACCTCCTATATACCTGAATGGCATCGAGCAGGTATATTGAAAATGGGAGATTTGATAACTACTGAGGGTATTAAATCCTTCGGTGTTTTGAAAATTAAATTTCAATTGGGAGAATATCAGTCTTTTAAATATATGCTATAAGAGACTTCCTGTCCCGTAACACTGGGGGGACAGCTGGCTTCTCCAGGGTGGATGTCATTGATAAACTGCAAAACTCCACCCCGCCCAGTATCAGATACATATACACTAAATTAGTTAGTTTGATGCCTGACAACATGCTCGCCACTGCCAATAAATGGCAAAGAAAGTTAAACATCTCTTTTAACATATTTAACCAAGCTGTGCAATCAGCCAGGCACAATTCTTTAAGACAGCCTTTTTCCTATATATTACACCGGGCAGAGTTGCGAAGTGGGGAACGGGGGCAGGAACACTCTCACTCTGTCCCAAATGTGCAGAGTTTAGTGCGGACTCGATCCATATGTTCGCTACTTGTCCCCAACTTACCCCTTTATTAGGCCAGATAGAAGACTTCTTTAGTAAAGTCCTAGCACAAGAAATCCAACTAACACCCCCAACTGTTTTTTTAGGCATACAAGACAAAGTCAGTAGAAGAAATGGAGGCGCACTTATTGTTATAGCTATGACCATTCTGCGTCTCTGTATGACTTCACTATGGAAGGATCCTAACCCTCCATTATTTTCTCACTGGCTAGCTCGACTGATCTCTACTTGTAAACTGGAAAAAGGTATATTCTCCAAAATGGGCAATAGGGGTAAAAAAAAAGGTCTTGCTATATGGCAACCGTTATTTGCTTGGCTTAGATAGACAGACTTAATAGGGGCCTTTCGCCACCCAAATAATAGCTCTGGTTCTTCTGAGGGATATCCTGAGGGACACTTAGGGCACCCAGAATCATGACCGAATCCGTTTGATTTCAGTTGAGACATTTTTTTTCTTTTCGTACTCATACTGCTGATGCTAGAAATAAGTTCTTGATGTATAAGCTATATTGTATTATTCTGTTTAACGTTTATCAGCCATTCTCTCTTCCCTTTCTTTCTTTTTGTTCTCATTTCTTTCTTTCTCCGTCTCTCTCCACTTTATCCACAGTTTTCTCGATTCTCGATACATTAGCCATTGAACACCTGTAATAAGCTACTCATCAACCAATGCCTACTTTGATGTTTTAAGTGTCGGGGGGCGGAGGACAGGGGGATCGAAAAGGTTTCTCATCTCTGTAGTTGTCTTTTGTACTTTCAATAAAATAAAACAAAATAAATAAAAAAAATTAAAGGGAAAAAAAAAGAAACATACTTTTACGTAGCTGGAAACGCTGTTCAAACGTTAGAAGAACCAGCAATACTTATAGTGTACCAGTCCTAGCATAGATGGTCATTGTTTGCATAAGTTAAATACAGTCTTGTAGAGTGAGTTCACACCGTTAAACACACACTTAATGCCTCTACCACCTTGTCCCTCCCACCACTCACCCTCTGTGTGTCTCAGGTACTCTGTCCTCACACAAAGAAAGACTTGGTGTCCCCCAATACACCTTCCTCTTCTACGACCAGAACATCCAACCATATTTTTAAGAGTTGTTTCTTGCGCCCCTCTAACCAAGCCCCACAGAATCTCACATCCCTCACCCAACTATACCGGGGGCATATTTACTTACATTTCAGGCAATGCATGGCAGCAAGCAAAGTTGCTGCACTGCATTGTGTGAAAGGGAGACAGCAGAAATGCTGGTTATAAATTGAGGTATGGTGCATTTCTGTTGTCTCCTAGCGCTTCTGCCTAGAGTCATCGCAGGCACACTTGCATCATGGTGCTAGGATGCCTCCATTACAGGCAGGATACAAACTTAGAGGCATTTACCCCTTTCCAGGAATGTTGCAGAATGCATCACATATAGAAAGAGGAAGTAAAACAAGGAAAAATAAACATATCTCTCCTAATTTCATCTGGTTCAAGGAGGTGTAGCTTTAGTAAATCTGGAATTGCACCAAAATCCATGGGTGGAATGCCCATGTTCCACCCATGTAATGGCTCACTAGCGCAAAGTAACGATTGCATTACTTTTTTAGGGAAATCCCACGCAAAGCCACACAAATCTTATTTGCATGCCTTTGTAAATCACAAATAACATATTGCCTTGAGGCTGCCCCCAAAAAGTGACACATTCACAATGCACATTGTTAGTAAATCTGCCCACAGGTGTCTCCAACATCCATTCATTCCACACACAACCTATGATGGGGTATTTCCAGAAACAACATTTTCAGTCAAGAAAACACTTGACGTGTCCTGTATTGTTGCACTGGCTCGAAAGTTAAATGGTATTATTAGCTTCTCACCACAACACTAAAACATACTCAACACCTTTGGGACTCAGACTTTTGGCTTCAGTCCTAGCCTGGATTCTTAAAATGCCCTGACACCAGCACCTATCAATATCACATCAAAAACATATGGCACTAGTCATCTCATCATGTATGAAGCAAAGAGGGTTGCAGAGCCAGGGTGAGCCCGAGCACCTTGCCCGATTCTACCAGACACCTTCTTGTCAGCATCCGCACATCCTGTCGGTAAAGCGAGCGGGCTCCTGAATCCGACTTTCAACAGACATGTGATATCTTCCAAAAAAACCATTTTATTGCATTCTAAAAACTCAGAAAAACATTTACATCTCATTAGTAAGAATGTCAAAGAGTTCCCATCCACCATAAGTGCTCAACAGTGTCTTCTCCAAGCGCGGGGCAGTATTGTATCACATGGAGGTGCTCCATCCAGCAAGCGAGCTCCAAGGCGTGAGGGTCGCACGGTAGACTGCAAAGGGACAACCGCAGCAGACGAAGGAAGGCTTGGCATAAGCTTGTTGACTGTACTAGTCAAAATTGTAGTACAGGCACAGTGCGAAAAACATGGCAAACATCTGCAAATTTAAGACAGGAAAACTGGTTAGGAAAGCAAGAAATTGTAGTCTGAATGGGTGCAGATTCAGTTTAGGCAAAGGAATCCATTAAATAGGATCCACAGAACCCGCTGGATCGCATCAGAATGTGAATCACGCTTCATGCAATATATTTGTGAGGCCCGCCTAAGACAAGTTACATTTTTTATTGGTAGCATGTTTGGATTATGGGTTCATTTAGAGTTGGATGGAAATGGCACATTTGACAAAAATAGGCAGATGCATCTCCCACCTGACTTACTGTTTCCTCAACTCATTTAAGGTTGGGAATCCGCTTGGTTTCTGACAGAAGTACCTCAGCTGGTTAAGTCGTTGTCAGCTCCTAGTTGATGGTTCAGCCACCACAGGGCCACTAATTAGGGTACATCAGAAGCTTCCAATGCTGCTTTCATCTGCCTGGCACTACAACCCTGGACATGGTGGCCCTACTGGTGCTAGAAAATAACATATATGTCCTCTGGGAGAAAACTCTTATCACATCCGGATATATACTCTTCTTTTTCTGAAACAAATCCTCACTCTTCAGTGTTTTTTCTTTTTTTTTAAGGGTAAAAATGTTGCTGACCATGTCGCCATGATATGGCGGCCTAGTCAACATTGATTTTTTTGCCAAAAGAGCTCTCATTATTTTTGAGGGAGCACTTTCTGCCAACAAGGCAAGAAACTCAAAATAAGGGCTCTTTAGCCCTCATATAGTTGATCAATAAAGCACAAATGTAATTCATGGGCAGTGAAAGAAACAGCATGCATCCTATGACACCAATGCCATTTATGGAGGATGGCTCATTGTTCTATACTTGATCTCTTACTAGCCTGAGGAGCTAGGATATGAGCAAAAAATGGAAACAACATAGTGCCCTGTTCATTGCCTGTCGCTGTGGTGCTTTAATGATTGTTAAGACCGGGGGTAGCAAGGGCAGTGCCAGTAGTGTCAAATGACAAGCAACTGGTGCCCATGCATTGAACTCAAAAAAGCTTGTTAGATGTGCCATGGTTAGGTCTATAAGCATGTGGCTTATTAGCTACATTCGGGGAACAACCTTTACAACGCAACTTTTACAACGCACTACACTTACAACACATTTTTTACAACGCACAATCCATTACAACGCATGATATTACAACGCATGACACTACAACGCATTTTTAAAAACTACCTTTACAACGCATTCCATTACAACGCATACTACCATTACAACGCATACCATTACAACGCATAATATAGTAATTTTTACCCCTATACTATCCAACACTTACCCTACTATTGCACCCCCTGGAGTTAGAATAGTAATTTTTACCCCTATACTATCCAACACTTACCCTACTGTTGCACCCCCTGGAGTTAGAATAGTAATTTTTACCCCTATACTATCCAACACTTTCCCTACTGTTGCACGCCCTGGAGTTAGAATAGTAATTTTTACCCCTATACTATCCAACACTTACCCTACTGTTGCACCCCCTGGAGTTAGAATAGTAATTGTTACCCCTATACTATCCAACACTTACCCTACTGTTGCACCCCCTGGAGTTAGAATAGTAATTTTTACCCCTATACTATCCAACACTTACCCTACTGTTGCACCCCCTGGAGTTAGAATAGTAATTTGTACCCCTATACTATCCAACACTTACCCTACTGTTGCACCCCCTGGAGTTAGAATAGTAATTTTTACCCCTATACTATCCAACACTTACCCTACTGTTGCACCCCCTGGAGTTAGAATAGTAATTTTTACCCCTATACTATCCAACACTTACCCTACTGTTGCACCCCCTGGAGTTAGAATAGTAATTTTTACCCCTATACTATCCAACACTTACCCTACTGTTGCACCCCCTGGAGTTAGAATAGTAATTTTTACCCCTATACTATCCAACACTTACCCTACTGTTGCACCCCTTGGAGTTAGAATAGTAATTTTTACCCCTATACTATCCAACATTTACCCTACTGTTGCACCCCCTGGAGTTAGAATAGTAATTTTTAACCCTATACTATCCAACACTTACCCTACTGTTGCACCCCCTGGAGTCAGAATAGTAATTTTTACCCCTATACTATCTAATACTTACCTTAAATGCAATTTAATATTATGCGTTGTAATGGTATGCGTTGTAAAGGTAGTATGCGTTGTAATGGAAATGCGTTGTAAAGGTAGTTTTTAAAAATGCGTTGTAGTGTCCTGCGTTGTAATGTCATGCTTTGTAATGGATTGTGCGTTGTAAAAAATGCGTTGTAAGTGCATGCGTTGTAAAAGTGTGCGTTGTAACGACATACATCCGCTACATTCAACATATCTAGAAACCCTGTCCAAAGCTGCATTCTACTACCACAACAGTCAGATTTGTTAAGTCTCCTATTCCTGTACCACCTTTGATTAAGAAATGTGCGTTAATTAATCAGCAGTTTATTGGCAACTTGTAAAAAATGAGTGTTGGACTTGACCCTTTCTGCAGGGTCATCCCCAAACCTTTTGCCTTCACCCTCTTGTTTTCTGAACACATTTTTGATGGTTTTAGGACTCTTTGCCACTGCTAACTAGTGCTAAAGTGCTTGTCCTCTCACCTTTAAACATGATGAAATTGGCTTACATCCCATTGCCATATTTAATTTACCTGTAAGTCCCTAGTCAGGTGGTACTAACTGTACCCTTGGCCTGTGAATTAAATGCCATTAGTCGGGTGACAGTTGCGCTTAACAAGCATTAAATACATACATACATACATTGTGCCACCCATTTAAGTAGTCCTTTAAACATGTCCCAGACCGGCCATTGCAGCCTGTTTGTGTATTTTTAAACTACTGTTTCAACTTGACAAAATAAACCTTTTGCCGGACATAAACCTTCCTTTTTAATGCATACAAGTCACCGCTAGGTTAGGCTCTAAACATCCCATAGGGCAGAGCGCACTGTACTCAAATAGTTGGACATGCACATTTAACTTTTACATGTCCTGGTAGTGAAAAACTCTCAAATTCGTTTCCCACTACTGCAAGGCCTGCCTCTCCCATTGGATAACATTTGGTTACCATATTACACTTAAGTGATAACTTTCAATTGGGAGCAGGTAAGAAATTAGTTTGGTCTCTAAACAATTGTAATTTAAACCCCTCTTTAATGGTAATGTCGGATTTTAAGTCGCAATTCTGAAAATGACACTTTTAGAATGCCAGAAACCGGTCCTAGGAAGCTTGTTTCCGGTCCAGGGAAGACATGGCTTGGCAGTTCGGGCTGGACTGTTCCCATGAGGCACAGGATCAGACTGATTTGCATATGGCCATGTCTGAACTGGGGTGGCAGAGTGGGCTAAAGAACGGTGATGGATTAAACCCAGATCAGTTGACTGGGGGTGAGTGCTTGCAATGTTCAACACTCCGTCCATCATTTCCTTTGGTTTTTGCTTTGTTCGCCATAAGTTGGCAGGGTATGCTCAGACGTGAGTCCCTTGCTCACTTTGCCACTGGATTCAAGCAAGCCTGGCTGAAGACGGCTGAAATGCCAGAAACCGGTCCTAGGAAGCTTGTTTCCGGTCCAGGGAAGACATGGCTTGGCAGTTCGGGCTGGACTGTTCCCATGAGGCACAGGGTCAGACTGATTTGCATATGGCCATGTCTGAACTGGGGTGGCAGAGTGGGCTAAAGAACGGTGATGGATTAAACCCAGATCAGTTGACTGGGGGTGAGTACTTGCAATGTTCAACACTCCGTCCATAATTTCCTTTGGTTTTTACTTTTCGAAAGTTGGCATTTTTTTGTCCCAGCCATTTGGTGCCTGCAGTCTGTATCCTGGGTCACATGACTAGTTGTAGCTGGCAGTTGGTCTTTGTGTATCACTCTCAGACAATGAAACAAAAGAGGAGTAGAATGTGGCAGAATGGGTCATCTCTGTCAGGATGAGGTGGAGGAGATGTCACCTGCCACATTTGCACATCACAAAGACTATGCCTCAGCACATTAACAAAGGGTCTCAGACTAGTCTTTTGTGCCTCAGACAAGCTGGAACCAGGGCAGGGAAGAAGGAAATTCCAGACACTCCTTTAGCGGGAGGACCCTAGAGGCTTTTTCCACTTCAAAGCGGGCACCAGGTATAAATAGTGGACCCTCAGACCCAACCCTTGTGATTACTTCTGGACCTGTGGTCTCTGCCAGGAAGAAAGACTGCCCAGCTATGTAGTTTGCTCTACTGACCTGCTTGCTGACCAGAGATTGTTCTGCTACCCAAGGGCTGCAATTGCTGCAGCAGGACTGTTCTGCTGCTGTGAGTTGCCCTGCTAATTCCAGCCTGCCTGTGTGGACCCAGGACTCTAAGAAATCTCCAAGGGTCAGTTTGCTGGCCCCCTTTTCAAAGCTTCAGAGATATTACAGGAGTTTTTGTGCTCAACGTAATTTCTCGCACCTCAATACAGGTCAATGCACCTCGCCATTGACTCCGGCCCAGGGCGACACAGTTCATTCTTGATACCAGCGCATCTCATCGCATGTCCTCACAAGCCCAGGTGGCTTCTCTGATGCTAATGCTGCCTGACGCAGCGCGATACAGCTCTTCTCCTGCGCCAACGTATTGCAGAACAAGTCTCTGCAAGCGCTCCAACTTCCTCAACAGCGACACAGGACCTCGCATCGCAAGCCTTGTTGACAGTCAATGGCTCTGCTGCTGCACAACGCATCTCAAAGCCAAACCTTGCATTGCAGCTCTTTGCCGACAGTCCCTCAATGCCAGGCTGCGCATATCAACTCAAGGGCTTCACATCTCAACGTCCAGGCCACAAAGTACTTTCAGCAGACTGTACTCAGTCCTTTATCTGTCCCACTCTCCATCCGGTCTGAACTTGGGACTTGGACCCAATCTTCCGCAACCAGATAACCGTGGCTGGCGCTTTTTGCTTCCCAGTGTTTAATTTCGACAATGCCCTTCAAATTGCATAGCCCCTGTTCTCCTAACTGGATTTTTCTAGTTTTGGTGTCTAATAATTTATTAAAATATACTCAATTTTTCTAAATTGGTGTTGTACTTTTCTTGTGTTGTGTTTTCACTTCATTACCGTTTGAAGTGCTTCATAAATACTTGCGTTGTCTTTCCATCACACAAGGTGAAACGAGGACAATGCAAAGGTCTCAGTAATATTTACAAAGCCATGTAAGAAGCTATTTTCGCCACCGTGCATGCCTTATGGTATGTTACATTTCAACATGGGAGGTGTTCTATGCTTGGAGCGTGGGTCCACTCATGGAATTTGGCACATTCCTAGATTTACTAAAGCTAGCAAACCTGGGAATGTGTCAAAATGGTACACCTTTCTCAGTGAGGCTTAACGAGGAGAAATATCTTTATTTCTCCTTGTTACTTCTTCTTCTTTCTATGTGTGCTGCATTCTGCAAGAAGGTGTCCCTTCTTGCACAAAAACAATCCTGCCTGTAACACAGGCACCCTTGCAGTATGGTGCAATGGTGACTGCGTTGGGGCTAGGCAGCACACAGTGTGCCAGCGCGAGGGAGCAGAAATGCTCCACCTCTATGCAAATATGGAGCATTTCTACTCTCTCTCTCTTTCACACAATGCAGAACAGCAACTTTGCCTCTGCCCTGCATTCTGTGAAATATTAGTAAATGCTCCCCCCGTAGTCCGCAAATGTTTGTGTCCAGCAGTAAAGGGAGCTCGCTCCCATTTTGTACACCACCTTACATAGCACACAGTATATCCTGCATTATTTCAGCAGCACAGAAGTTGCAGTTACAGGCTTAGGCCTGACTGTCCAAATGCTCAAATGATAAAACATTCACTCTTTGGCAAATAATTGTCATTTTCATGTTGACCTCCTTATGCAAACTTATCACATGAAGAAAGCCATTAAAAGGGTTTCACTTTGGCATAAAAATTACGCTTTCCATCCCAAATTGTGACTGTTTTACAAACTGAAAACATAAACATTTGGACTTTAAAAGGAAACTGCAATTGCAGGATTTTTTTGTACCAACCTACTAATAGTGAATTATGTTAATAGAGCATAGTAGCGGAGATACGTTTTGTACATTGGGGGTAGGAGCCGCAATTTCATTGTGCACAAACCATTACTCACAGCATGTGATATGGCCCCAGTTGTTTACAATGGACTCTGTTCTCAGAATAATTGTAAATGTACTCAGTTAGGCTAAAACCTGCGCGTGGAGTAACATTTTAAATTCACAAATGGTTATAGGAATGCTGCTAGTAAACTGCAGTTTGCCAGCAGTTCCGGAATTATTGTGAATTCCAAGTTTGTCACACTAAGAGCATTTTTGCATGTGCAAATGTAGCAGGAGGACATTTACTTTCAAACATTTTAAACATGTTCATGCTTTCTCTGCAAGGGGAAAATATTATACAGATGGAAAAAAAACCTTTTCCCAAGCCCCTAGGTAGAGAGCGCTTCACAGAGCACACTCCGCAAAATGTCCATGGTTAAACAAAGTTGACTGAAAAGTTTATTTTATAAAATAAACAGAGTTGATAACGAAGTATGCAGGGTACAAAAACCCTCCAATATTAGTATACATCCCTTAAACTTCCAGGACATGCCCCTTCAGCTGACTGCAGTGGCGGACAGTCCCTTCTGGCCAGAACCAATTTTAATAAATTCCACACACATGATTTCTGTAAAGTTTATCTCTAAACAGATTCTTTGAACCCTGGGGCCCTATTACGGGGCGCATTTTACCAGTTTGTGCCATGGGGCATCTTAGAACAGGTGTGCTGGGCGCAAACAGGGAAAGTGCACCAGCACTATCTGTTTTATGCCTAGACGTGGGTTCCCTGCTCACTGTACCACTAGAACAAAGCTGCACCCGACTAACGAGCTCCGATCAGTGTGAAACCACTCGTAGGTTGCTTGTGTTCTGTTTCATGAACGACCCGGTATGGCAGTTCAGGCTGGACTATTCCTACCAGAGCAAGGTTAAACATTATTCTTATCTAATATTTCTGGGTCAAAACTGAGATGGCATGGTGTGCAAAATAATGATGCACTGAGATGCGGCCTGAGTAAGTACCAGTTACTGAGATTAATTCCAGCATTGCATCCATCATTTTTTCTATACTTCAGTGCAATGCCCAAAGTGCAAGAGGTATGCCCAGGCATGGGCTCACTATAACATAACATGTGTATTTCACCGATAGGTATCTTGGCACTGAATAACAGATGTTTCTTGTTACCCAACTCAATGGTACTCATTTTATCTACCTCAGATGGACGAAATGCTGAGTAGACCCGCTGGGATTTGTACCTGTGACCATGAGGTCGAACACAGGCCCCTGCAGTGGAGGCATTAGCCCACTGAGCCACCAGACCTGGCTGGGACCAAGCTGCACCCGACTGATCAGCCCTAATCAGGGAGAAAATGGTCTAGGGTTGCTTTAGTTCAGATTCTGGGAGTACCAGGCCTGGGATGTGCCTATTGGAGCAGAGTCAAAAATGATTTGCTTATGGCTGGGTCCAAACGGAGATAATAATCGCCTTAAAGAACAGAATCCGGTTGAAAGACTGGCGTGATTGCAGGCAGGTAACAAGAGGCAAAGCTGTAAAACAGGCAGGTTGATACTTGCAGACATTAAGACAGACCACAATGATGGAGTGAAGAGAGAGAAGGAGGACGACAGCCTAAAGCACAGACTTACATTTGTCGTGTCTTTGGAGTGACCCCGACCTCAAGGGACACAAGGAAACAGGTAGGGGTTTTCAAGCTCCAGTTGATGGTATACTTTGCATAGGTCTAACTTTAAAAATCTGCATGTGCCAGTGAGACAGCTGATCATGTCATTTAGGTGAGGTCCTGGGTGTCTTTCTCTCTCAATAGCTGTGTTTGGGATTCTCATGTCAACGCAGATGCAAATTTTTGATGTGCTCTTCTTAGGTACTGCGACCATTGGAGATACCCATGGAGTTGATCCATCTGTTGGCTCTATAATGTCTTGCAACGGTAAGCTTTCTATCTCCTCTTCCACTTGTGGTTGCAGGTGTATGGGCACTATTCTGTGATGCTGAGCCACTGGCTTGACTGCTTTGTTGGTGTGCAGTGTTATTTGTTTGTCTCATCCCTCGTCTACCACGAATGTTTGTCTCCTTTCCTGACCGGAAGTGGTGTCTGGTGGCTGGCCCCTCCCTTAGTTCGTGTGCAGGGTCATAGTGCCCCCTGCACCACATCAGGATACCATTCATACAGGAAGACAGGAAAACTGGCAAGCAGCAAGGTGGTCAGTCAGGTAGATAGGCATATAGATAGACACGCATAAAAGGAGATAGGCAGACAGGCACTAAGACAAACAGATATGCAGGCAGGCAGCAAAAGAGAGATAATGGACAAGCATTCCAACTTTACACGAGGGCCACACTTTGCAACAGTTACCTCAATCCCAAGCACTCCCAGGCCCACAGCTCCCGTCAGGTTGACATACTTCTGTAAAGATTTGGCAATTGCTGGGAAACAGCCCTGGCAAGGTAGAAAAACACAGAAATCACGCCCTTGTAACATTGAGAGTTCGCCATGTGCACAAAGATCCACAAAGGAGCAAGGCGAGTGGTGATGGTTATTTTGTTATCATCAAGTTCATTCCTGGTTGATCTAAGCCACATCAACTAAATTAGAACGTATCAAAATCATCATTAACAGCATCTAAAAAAATCATTATTCTCAATTAACTCCATGAAGTGTCATTTCTTTTTCGAATTGATCAATGAGATTACAAACACACACATTTTTCCGATCATTGTTCGCCAGCTCAGCACATGATAGGACCATGGCTAATCCCCTTAATGTGAAAATAAAAAACGAGTTCATAGGATTGTGTACCTCTAAAAGAAAAGCCGCACTGAAGCCGCAATTGATCAACATACATTTACAGATAATGTGAGGCTCGAGCTCCCAGCAAACCTGCCACAGTTTAAAAATATAAATACTACATTTAACAATAGAGGTGGTCAACACATGCTATTGAAAACAAAAAAAAGCAAGGTAGGAGTTATAGACCCCAGCCAGCTAGACTTGACACTCAGCAACAACCCAATCAAATCAAAGGGTGCTTATTTTCGGAGGCCACATCAGGTGGTCCCGGCCAGGCCTTCTAAGTTATTACTGAGACTCGAGCAGTGGGAGCCATAGAGGCCCACAGCGAAGGACTGGTGCAGCTTTTGCAAGGTAAGCCTGCAAAAGTGGTCAAAAGGAAACCCCCGAAAATGACCACCAACCGATTGGAAAGCATTTATATAGGATATTTATGAGGGTTTTTCCAATGCCAGCCAGTCTGGGGCATATGTCACTTGGGGGTCAAAACACATCCCCGAATATCTCTGTATTCAAACCTTTTTTTTAATTCAAGTCCCATAAAATGTAGCAGGGCCCCTTTCACCCCGAACACGACAGCTTTGTTTTTTGTGATTCATTTGTAAACAATTGACTCAAGCGTAAAAGTTTAAAGCATCAACATTGTAATAGAGCCTGTGTATTTTGTTGGCTCCCATTATTGGAGAAACGTTGTGCGCTAGTCTAGCCATAGATATTAACTACATACACAGATATAAAAAACATTGACGAAAACATAGACCCTTGATCGAGCATCAGAATTGATAGAAATCTTAGCGCACTTAGATGATGTTATTGGTAACAGTCAGGAAGTGCGACCAGGTTGTGCGGGAATCTCAACATTTTCGCATCTTCCTCCACAAGAGCTTGTAGGAAGCCGGCTCTCTATATAGTGGACAAAAACGAGGTACACTGTGTAGAGCCCAGGCATCCCTTATTGGTTTACAGGGGCAAAAATGATAACAATACATGTTTTCTTTTGTGGTGGTGTAGGTGAACAGTTTCGTTTTATCAGAAGGTAGTGCTAAGCATTCGTTGAACTCACAGAGGCAATTAATGAGACACACACTTAACAATAAATATGCAACCAATTTAGAAAAGTCATATTTTTATTTAAAATTTCGATTCAAAGAACTTTGTTATAAAGTAAGTACTTTTCGAAGTATCGATTTTTCCAGCTATGTAAAATGTTCACTTAAATGCATCTTTACGCTGCAATGCTTTCATATGTGAAATAAGGGATGTGTTGCATACAGTTATTTGCGGTCGGTTTCTGGGGGTCTCCTTCAGGATTTAAGGTAGTAGGGGGAAGCAGGCTGCAGAGGGGGACTTGGGGACAAGTCCAGGTGCTCCCAATGGCGACTCAGGTCGCAAGAGTCTTGGAGTAAGAAAGCACAGTTGATTCTCGGGTACTCAGGCTTCGGCACTCAGGTGCAGAGTAGATAGGTCAGCTGGGCTCCGTGCGTTTTCTCACGGTTGTCAGCATCACCAGTTGAGGGTGCAGAGATCAGAACAGCTGGGACATTCTGGATGTAGGTCTCTGAACTGCTGATGTCCCTCGGTGGCTGCTCGGTCTCGGTGCAGTGGGAACCTGGATTGGACTCTCACAGGCTTTGTTTGTTGTAATGGGTTCAGTACCCAAGGTATAGGTGCTGAGCAGCTCCGGTCAGTCCTGGTGTCCTCTCACTTGGTGGGGGGACAGATTTGACCTTTAAGAGCATAGGTTCTGTCCTCCTGGGTGGCTGCTGGTTCATGCTGGCTGGTGACCTGCAACACAGTGAACCGTACTCAGCATTTTCGTGCCTGCGGACGACAGAGTGTAGCTCCTCTACTCCAAGGGAGATTGCTGTCAATTTGTGAAGGCCTGGCAGTCTACCAGGGTTCTTGGCGGTTGCTCAGCTGCAGGACGAGTCACTCGGTCATGATTGTTGAGACTGGTGCATGAAGGCAGGGTTTGGTGCAAAAAGTCCACAGCAAATCTTCAGTTCTCATTTGCTCGTGGCTTTTCTTTGTCCTCTTCTTCTGGATCCATCACATCTAAGTTCCTGGCATCAGGGGTGCCACCTAAATACTCAATATAGGGGTGTTATGGTGAGTAACAGGTAGTGGCCAATGGGCTACCTACCTTTAGGGTGACTATACCCCCTATATGTCCACTTCTAGTGGGAGGAGGGGCCAACCTTGACTCAGTGAGCCTAATTCCACCAAAAACCAAGATGGTGGAATTTAGGGGTAGAACTAGGCTGATAGGGAACATGCCTCCTGACTAGCTAATTTGCCCACCTGTCCTGGTGCCAAATGGGCCCCAGGCTAGAGGTGGCATTTCCCCTGTCTGAAGGAAGCCTTGGTCGCATATCAAAGGCGGCAGAGGCCTTTGAAACCTCCTGCCTTGATATGCTGATTGAATAGCCATCCTGCTTGGAGGAGGTGACTACACCTTCAGTCAGATCCGGCATTGTTTCTGCCCTCAGAGAATGTGGACTCTCACCTGCAGAGGGACAGCAACCTCTCTGTGGTGGCAGGCTGGTCTACACCAGTCAGCCAATACACTTGAGATCGATAGGTGTTCAGGTGGCACCTCCAAGGTGTCATCTGAGTGCTAGTATTAATAAATCTAACACTGGAATCAGTATGGATTTATTAATATGAGACAATATTAGTTTCAGTAAAGTCAGCATGTAGTTGGGTAGCTCATAATCACCAGTGCCCAGTACATATACTCAAGCTTCCCTGTTCACTGGCAATGTCCAACAATCGACATGGACATCACAGGGACATATCTGCTCAGGTAGATATGTCCTCACATGTATTATAATGCACCCTGCTTTCTGGCTGTAAGGCCTGCTGTAGAGGTGTCTTACTTATATTATAGACAGTGTATGCAGGCATGGCACACAGGGCATGTACTGTCTTCACTTTTCTCTGCACCATGTCACACAGCCTGTAATGACAGTGTGCATGAGAGTTTTTTAGGGGTGATACAATCCAAACTGCAGCCCTTACGGGCCCTCTTTAGCCTCCCTGACCTAGGTACCAGGGGTACCATTTACAAGAATCTTACAGGGGGTGCTAAAGGTATTGCAAATTGGGGGAACAATTGTACAGTTTTCAGTAAAGAGATCTGGCACTGGGGACCTGGTCACTTCTGTCAAAATTGCATCAAATGCCAAGCAAACAGTAGGGATAACCATTTCAAAAGGGGCACTTTCTGACAAAAGAGTGAACAATGATGTGATTGAAATGCTTGGTGAAGTCCAGTGCAATGGCTGAACCCCACAATACAGCGATTCACTAACAATTAGGACCTGTGCCATCGCATTTTCGGTTATGGACGTTCCCAGGCAAAATCCACTTTTACTTGCATTTTATCAGCTGTACAAAGCTATTTTGCCTTCACAAACTCTGCGGTTGTCAAAATCAGAGGGTTGGTGACTGCCAAATGACTCTTAGCTATTGATCAAAACTATTTGACAAGTCAAGGTCTGATCCTTGCAGATAGATCGCCAGAGACGCCATACCATAATTTTGGCAGGAGTTTTTAAACCCTATTCAGGCCGCATTTCAAAGGTGGGGACTGCAAGTCACAAAAGTCTTCAGCGCCAGACAGGCACCAATGAGCTTTTAGCAGCAAGTGGGTTGGGATACCCTTGCATCAAGCAACAAAGCGCTCTATGAATTCTGCTGCACATGGCAGGAACTGGCCACGCTTGGCCGAAGCCCAGGCCAAGGGTGGACCTGTCCTGCACCCCTCATCAAATGGAAGAAGCAAGGCTGAGTTGGGCCACCCCCTAACCAAAGTACTCTTTGACACCTGCTGTAGGCTTTGCTACTAGGAAGTTGCTAACTGTTTAACGCAGAATTATATTGGGGAAGCGGAGAGCAAATGTTAATCCCTCTTTGCCTGCGCAGGAACCACAATGGATGGATTCCTACTGCGAGCGGTGGGGGTGATCAGCAGGGAGATAGACCTGGTGAAAAGATGGCTGTCTCTCTCCTTACCCACTGGTGCGTGGCCTATTACAGAACCGTCAACAGCAGATCTGATTGCATGTCCATTGGAGGAGAATGAGGAAGTGGGGCAAGTACTCCCACTTCTACTCCGGGCTCTCAAAATGTTCTTTCAGGAGACACCGACACTGACAGGGCCCCTGGAGATGCCTGGGTAGGGACATCAGAGGGCAGAGAAAATGATAAACAAACTATAGTTAATGTGGTTGAGACAAGAAGACAGAAGGGCGAGAGGAAGAGGACTGAGGTTGGGGCCAAATCCAAAAGGCAGTGCCCTGGCCTATAAATCCACTTGCTCACGCAATCGATTGGTTCAGGCATTGGGGAAGGGAGAGGGCTGGGCTCCTCGGGCCAGAGGCCCTAGCAGAGGATGTGTGTACCCGTGTAGTGTTGCCTATACTGGACTTGCTTGACCTGTTCTATACTCGGCTTGTAGCCATTGAGAGGGAGCCTCAGAAATACATCAACCTGTAAAAGCAGTACCCAACCCCAATCTCTACAGGAGTCATAACTCACAGAGCACACAAGTCTCGGGTGCCATCACCCTGCCCAGTAAAGTGCTGTGTGTTGAAAGAGAGCAAAGGTAGTAAGATCTAAGAATAAGATGGTGGGATGTGTACAGTTGGGATGGGTTGGGATGGGATGGGGAGCATGTTCACTCTTCAGGGGCAGAAAAGTCAAAAGAGCCTTTCAACGGCATTTCAGAATCTTTCAAGCATAGCCCACCTAACCCTTCCCCATAACTCCCTCCAGAATGTACACCATATGTCCTAGTTTAAAAAATGCCCCAGGTCTGGCACCACATGAGAGGGAAGGGTTTTGAAAAACAAAGTGATGTATTGGCTAAGGGGAAAACCCAGTTAGAGGACTGATATTTTGAGAGAAATACTAATGATCAGCCTGGATTGGCCACAGAAAGAAGGAATTCCTGGAGAACTGCCTTATTATCAATTTTAGATCACCCTACTTTGTAGACTCCCTATTGATGTTTTTCTACTTCTGTGGCTGGGACCTAGGCTGCATCCAAGTTCTCCCTTTGGGATAATTTATCCAAAAACAGGCTGTTGCCTTTACATCAAGTCAAGGATGTTGTTGTCAGCAGGAGAGTAAGAGTCAATAATTTAGTATCAAAGTTTGGAATGCCTTTGAGCCACTTGCCTCCCTTGACGAGCAGGACTTACTCGCCATTAATCTGGAAGAAGATATTGGGACTGGTAAACACCAGGAAACTTTGGAGGATTCAGTCCTTGTGCGTAGGGGGTGGGTAGAGATGAATGAGTCACAGTTTGTAAGTTCCAACATGGATGTGGAGGACCATGCATCCATTCTGGCATGCCGAAGTGGCCCAGCGACACAGTTATTAGGTCTAAAGTTAACATCATGGAATATAGCGGGCAGAACAATAAGCTGACAACCTTGGACTGGCTAACAGAAAAAAGAGAAGCTGATATTGTCATCTTGCAGCAAGCATGGTCACGGGAGAGCTTTAGTGTGGATAGTTATTACTCCCTGTGTAGTAGTGCCATGCCATCCAGCTCAGGGCGGTCCAAGGGGGTGGGGGGGTAGCTATTCAGTTTACCTTGTGTACGCCTCTTCAAGAACTATTAGCTTGTTTCAGCTTGTCCTCACTCAGACCCCTTACTCTTTTGATTTGATCCTGATAAATTTATTTGTATAACCATGTATTTGATGTAAGTGTAATGAAGGTAATAGGGGAATTAGAGACCGCCCTAGATTCCTTTACTGAAAGTACTAACAGGGAGATGCTCATAGTCTGGGCGGGTGATTCCAATATAAAACTTTGTGGTGCTAAATAAGATATGTATTGTGGAGCACAAGACAAAGATGCTGGTGCCTCCCCACACATTTAGCACTCTCCAATTGGGGATTTTATAAATATGTTTATGATGGCAAGGAATTTGGTTTTTGCCCAAGAATTTATGGTGGGCGCTTCACCTCTTCCCACCTATATGGACTCATGCTGGATTGAGACACAAGCTCAAAAACCACTGAAATACGTGCACCGGGGGTAGGTCACTCACACCGAGCTGACCACTGAGTGTCACTGAATAACAGACCCTTTGGTCAACCTTTGCTGTGAAGGGATGAAGTATTAGCACGTATGGTGTTAGGTGGTAATGGAAGAGTGGGCACAGGGCCTGGCCACAGTGGGGGCAGTGCGGCCAGCCCTTTGATGCACATGCCCATCTCCTATTGTATGTTAGATGCAGTATCTGATGTGACACCTGACCTTGCAGACACCCTCTGTGTACGTCCATCTCTGTGCATAGTCGGGGTTGGCTGACTGTGGAGGGGTGGGTGCAGACCCTGGCCACAGGGCAGTGACAAACTGTTTTAAGGCTTTGCCTGTTCATATGTATCAAACAGCCATACCCGTGTGTATATGTGCATTTATGTATCAGTGCAGATGAAAAGGTAGCCATGTGTAAAGGGTACTTTCAGCCATATATAATTGGATGCTGCAAGGGCACCTTCCTTCCCCTGTCCACTCTTATTTTAGCTTGCAGACAGTCAGTAGCAACAATAGCACTCCAAGCACTGGGACTCTGGTTTCATCGAATTTTCACCGAAGGATCCTCTGACCCACTCCCATTGCTAGAACTTGTAGACATCTTTCCAATCATAAGCATGCATCTGTAAATTGTGAACTGAATCTAGTCTGGAAAATTAGTAAGACTATTGGAGGCAAAGATCAATGCTTAAGTGATTGTGAATGCACATTGTTAAAATGGAATTTAGGGACATTTTACATTCAATAAACTTTGTCAAGATACTGCCCCATTGGTCATCAGTGGAGTCCTGGTGTTACCTGCCCATTGAGTTTTGATGCCAAAATCATAAATGCCACTAGTGTTTACCTGGTTATTAACAAATCCTGTTTCGTTTTGTATACAGTGATTTCTGTTTAGGATGTTGTCAGACAGCACTGGATTGTTCCGGCTACAGCAGGCATCTGGCCACGGTGTTGTCGGATAGAGCTTGTGAAAAAGGGACCCATTCCCAAAATTGTCAGGTCCAGAGATTCCACAACAGGACATCTGAAACAGAAGAGAAGGAGACATTGGATTTATGGCAATGGAGGCGGTCCTGCCTCTCTCTAAGCAGTCTTGTGGTTAGTGGTGATTGGCACAAGGACATAGAGCAGTGTGGTTGGCTTTGTAGTCACTCTCATTTTGATGCTTCTTATTTATGTTCCAGCTTATCAATCTTGAATCTTGTGCTTGTTCCTTACATGTAGCATAGCTTCTTCACCGTCCCTTTTGACTGTCTAGCTTCTATGTTTCCACTGCCCACTTTTCAAGCACTACTTGTTTCTTTTGGATTAATTACTTCATCAGAGTGCACGTGTTTTCTAGCTGTCTCCCTCATGTACTTCTCTCCCCCTGCATCAGACGAGCACTGGGAGGCATCTGTAGCTGGTGCCATCTTAGACCACCAGGCCCAAGACTCACTGCAGTCCTGATCAACTTCGCAGGTCAGGTTCCTTTTATACCCGTAGTCTGGCCTGCGCACTGTACATTCCAGTGCATGGTCCTATTTTCGGGATCTGAGTTGGTAGGGCAGCTGGGGTGGGGGTGGGGTTAATACAAGAATTAGCACAGACAAAAAAAATAAAAATGTTGTACTTACCTGCCGCTGTGGTTGCTGCATTACACCTCTTCCGTTCCTGTACTCCAGGGCTGGTGCACACTGCGCAGGCTCCCAGATGCCAATCCTGACGCTGCTCTCCTACTGTGAATACTATTCCCAGCATGAGAGAAGCGCTGGGGTCGGTCTGAGTGGCCTGGTTTGGGGGAACAACCTTTACAACGCAACTTTTACAACGCACTACACTTACAACGCATTTTTTACAACGCACAATCCATTACAACGCATGACATTACAACACATGACACTACAACGCATTTTTAAAAACTACCTTTACAACGCATTCCATTACAACGCATACTACCATTACAACGCATACCATTACAACGCATAATATTAAACTACACTATCCAACACTTTCCCTACTGTTGCACCCCCTGGAGTTAGAATAGTAATTTTTACCCCTATACTATCCAACACTTACCCTACTGATGCACCCCCTGGAGTTAGAATAGTAATTTTTACCCCTATACTATCCAACACTTTCCCTACTGTTGCACCCCCTGGAGTTAGAATAGTATTTTTTACCCCTATACTATCCAACACTTTCCCTACTGTTGCACCCCCTGGAGTTAGAATAGTAATTTTTACCCCTATACTATCCAACACTTTCCCTACTGTTGCACCCCCTGGAGTTAGAATAGTAATTTTTACCCCTATACTATCCAACACTTACCCTACTGTTGCACCCCCTGGAGTTAGAATAGTAATTTTAACCCCTATACTATCCAACACTTTCCCTACTGTTGCACCCCCTGGAGTTAGAATAGTATTTTTTACCCCTATACTATCCAACACTTTCCCTACTGTTGCACCCCCTGGAGTTAGAATAGTAATTTTAACCCCTATACTATCCAACACTTTCCCTACTGTTGCACCCCCTGGAGTTAGAATAGTAATTTTTACCCCTATACTATCCAACACTTACCCTACTGTTGCACCCCCTGGAGTTAGAATAGTAATTTTTACCCCTATACTATCCAACACTTTCCCTACTGTTGCACCCCCTGGAGTTAGAATAGTAATTTTTACCCCTATACTATCCAACACTTACCCTACTGTTGCACCCCCTGGAGTTAGAAAAGTAATTTTTACCCCTATACTATCTAATACTTACCTTAAATGCAATTTAATATTATGCGTTGTAATGGTATGCGTTGTAATGGTAGTATGCGTTGTAATGGAATGCGTTGTAAAGGTAGTTTTTAAAAATGCGTTGTAGTGTCATGCGTTGTAATGTCATGCGTTGTAATGGATTGTGCGTTGTAAAAAATGCGTTGTAAGTGCATGTGTTGTAAAAGTGTGCGTTGTAACGACATACATCCCCTGGTTTGACACTGAGGCACTGTCCAGGAGCCTGTGGCTTTCCTCCACCCAGCTGTACACCCAGCTGGGTGGAGAAATGCTAAGTGCGCTTGAGGGTATGGCCGGACTAAGACAGCGGGCCAAACCGTCATGCACACTTAGTAGTGCCCATCACCCTCCTCCCCACTGCATGGCCCACCATATGACGCGCTCGCTGGCAGCCTACAGGTAAGATGAAAAATACCCACCATGTGTTCATGTTTTAAGATTTTGCAGAGGCCCAGATAAGTGTTTTTCAGTCTTTGTTTATTTTAATTATCACTCGGGTCATTAGGTCATCTGCAGAACACGTTTTAAATTGTTTTCTGCTTACTGTCTATGTATTTACAAGGGGATAAAATACTGGCTTTAGGTACCATCAGTGGTTGTCTGCCCTCCCCTATCGTTGTTTGTAGCCTAAAAGCTATATAAAGGGGGGAGGGGGCATGAGAACGTCTTATGTAGGTGAGCAGTGGGTTGGGGTGAGGAGGATAGAAGCCCATTATTTTGTACACACGATTTTGATGGCTCGGCTTACAAATAAATACACCACAAGACTAATTTCTAAGAAGCAACCATAACCCACCGATAGAACTGCAAAACGTCACCACTTCTTCTGTATGTATGCCAGTATGTAGAAGAGTCCCTATAGCCCCCCCCTCTCTCTCTCTTGCGCTCTCTCTCTCTCTCTCTCTGTTTCTCTCTCTCTCT
The DNA here is from genome assembly GCF_964204655.1 of Triturus cristatus. Lineage (NCBI taxonomy): Eukaryota > Metazoa > Chordata > Amphibia > Caudata > Salamandridae > Triturus > Triturus cristatus. The sequence continues at coordinate 32,585,430 of NC_140580.1, forward strand.
GTCTCTTTCTCTCTATTTGCCTCTCTCCCTCTCTCTCTCTCTCTCTCTCTCTCTCTGCCTAACTGGCAGTAGTAGAAAGTTCAGATTAGGCAGCAAGGTGTGTGTGTATTGTATAGCACTGGATACCCCTAGCAAAGCACCAAAGCACCTGTATGTGGGCATCTGTATATGTGAGCAGTGTTAGGAAATTTGTTTGGGAACCCACCACTCTTACCTGTACCAGCCACACCTGTAAGCAAACATCCAGTGTTACAAAAATTGGGCCCGCTACCTGTAATCTCCAGATTGAAGAGGGCCCCGAGCCCTGGCTGGAATCGGGGAGGCAATCAAACCCTCATCGGGACTTCCAGGGCAGTCCAGCTGTCTGGTCGTCCTATTGGAAAGCATTGCACGCAACCAGATGGCCGAGGGGAAAGGCGCAGCAAGATTGCTGGGTCCGAAGGATGGCAATCTGCCCGCCCGAGCCTTCACTGGATGGCTCCCGCCTGTCCTTTGGAGGGCTCGGGGGCTCGGAGACACCGGCTGGGCCTCGGGGCTGCGGACGGGGGTCCCCGACGGACCTTTGACCCAGGGGCCCCCAGGCGGGTGAAGCAGGAGGGAGGCCTGCCCGGGCCCAACGGAGCCCCGTCCTGGGACCATGGCAGAGCACAGGGACTGAGCCGGGACCATTGGACCCGGCCCAAGGTCCCTGGCTGGCACACGCAGGGGAGAACTCCCCAAGGCCTGTGTCCCAGACGCCCTGCCGCGCGGCAGGCCCGAGGACAGACCCAGGGTGGGCAGGGCACCCTCCACCCCAGGGCCACCAAGGACCCCTGCCGGAGCTCCTGAATGCAAGCTGAGCTGGGGAATGCCCACCGGGCCCCGAGCACATAGCAGAGCGGAGGACAGAGCCCAGTGTAGGAAGCACCCGGCCACAGCTCTCAGGCCCGGACGCAACAAGGGAGGACCGCCCGGGCCTGATGGAGTCTGTCGCGGGCACTTTGATATGCGGCAGGCCGGAGGACAGAGCTCTAGACAGGGGGGGAGGTTTTTGCCTGGCCGTAGCCCATCTGGTCGCCAGCTGAGAACCCCCAGCCCATGAGGGGTTCCGGCGTATCCTGTCCCTAATAATCCACAGGAAGGGTACCCCCTTTTCTGGTAACCCGTGAGCACCAACTGACGGAGGGGACCCAAGGCGCAGACGCGCCAGACCTCCTGGAACCCTGGCTGGGATCGGGGAGGCAAACAAGCCCTCATTGGGACTTCCAGGGCAGTCCGACCATCTGGTCGCGTCCAATGCTTTCCAATGGGGCGAACAGATGGCCGGGCCCGAAGGACACTAATCTGCCCACCGAGCCTTCGAGGGAGGGCTCCCGCCTGCCCTTTGGAGGGCTCGGGAGCTCTGCTTCCCGGGGGCTCAGACACCCCGGCTAGGCCTGGGGCCCGGGGCTGCGGAGGGGGTTTCCCAATGGACCTCTGACCCGGGGTTGCTCAGGCACCTTGACAGGCGGGCCCAACAGATCCCCGTCCTGGGACCATGGTGTAGCAGGGGGACGGAGTCCAAGCCCTGGGCCCGACCAGAGGCCCCGGGCCTGCACGCGAAGGGGAGGCCTCCCCAAGGACCACGTCCCAATGCCCTGTCATGCAGCAGGCCTGAGGATGGAGCCAGGGGTGGGGAGGGCACCCTCCACCCCTGGGCCACTAAGGGCCCCTGCCGGAGCTCCTGAAACCAAGCCGAGGCGGGAAACGCCCCACGGGCCCTGGGCCCATGGCGGAGCGGAGTACGGAAACCAGTGTTGGGACCACCCGGCCAGAGCTCTCGGGCCCGGTCACCCAAGGGAGGACTGCCCGGGCACGATGGAGCCCATCCCGGGCACTTTGTCACACGATGGGTCTGACGACAGAGCCTCGGATGGGGGGGGGAGGTTTTTGCCCAGCCCTAGCCCATCTGGTCACCAGCTGAGAGCCCCCAGCCCATGAGGGGTTCTGGCGCACCCTGTCTCTAGTAATCTGGAGGAAGGGTACCCCCTTTTCTGATAACCCGTGCACGCCGATTGATGGTGGGGACACAAGGCAAGGACGCGCCCGACCTCCCAGAGCCCTGGCTGGGATCGGGGAGGCAAACAAGCTCTCATCAGGACTTCCAGGGCAGCCCGGACATCTGGTCGCCCCATTGGAAAGCAGTGAGCTCGACCAGATGGCTGACGGGAAAGGCGCGGGCAGATGGCCGGCCCGAAGGATGCCAATCTGCCCCCCCTAGCCTTCATGGGAGGTCTCCCACCTGCCCTTTGGAGGTCTCGGGGCTCTGCTGTCCAGGGGCTCATCAGAGCCCTTAGCTGGGTCTGGGGCACGGGGCTGCGAGGGGTGCCCCCGAGGGTAGTCTGACTCGGAGCCCACAGGCACCTTGACATGAAGGCGAAGCGGGGAAGGCCTGCCCTGGCCCGATGGACCCCTGTGACGGGCACCCAGACCCTCTGCTGGCCACAGGATGTGAGTTATATAACAATGGGGTAACCCGATAAGCCACTGGACTCGGGTACAATGTGATACATAAGTTAGTGTCACAGGGGAAAGCAGTCTGAACACATATTATACAGAAGACGTTCCTTGATTAATTAACCAAAATGTAAACATCACCAAGAAGTTGTACCAACAATGGTTGTGATTTTATTTCATCACAAAACAGGAATTAATCAATTCATAAAACACAATGTATTTCACATTTGGACAATTTTAGAAAAAATAGGTGCATCCAGGATGGAGTGATAGGTGCATAGGAGGGATTTGTGAAAGTGATGTGAGGCGGGAAGGTAGTGCGTATATATACATCAGCAATCAATATTTATAACCTATCCTGCCAGAAGGACTGGCCTGTACATATATGACAAATCATAACAAAATAGATGCAGATATTAAATCTCTATCATCCATGTTTGACAATGAAACAAAAGAACTGTCAACGTTTCGACCCCTATTGAGAACAGGAAATTTTGCGCCTTGGGGGTGGGGTCTTCATTAGGACTGAGTTGTAGGAAAGGGGAGGCACCGAAGGATAATGGAATGTGATTAGTGGGGCGATGCATTCTAGGTGAGCATATCATGAGTTTTTCATTTGTAGGTCTATTTACCAATCAGCGTGATCACTTCAGGCTGAAAATATGGAAGGTGGGCATCAGATGCTCCTGTAGAAAAAAGAGACAGAGACGGAACCACAAGGATATAAGTTACATACTAGTAGAGTAGTAGAGGAGTATCAAAACAGAGCCAAAGCTCACAGACTTACTCAGGACATTCGGCGGTATTCGTGGGTTAGATAACGCGGATTGATTGTGAAAGACCACGGTTGATTAGTAACCTGTGGCTGAGAGGAAAAACAATCTGTGTCAGAAAACCAGCTACTGGGATGAACCAGCTAAAAATACGTGGGCTCCCGCACCCCAGGGCCCACCGGAGCCCAGACCCTGGACCCGGTCCCCGCTTCTGAACCCAACCAGGCTGGGAAGGGGGGAGCCTGCCCGGGCACCAGGGACCCCCGTCCCGGGCAGACGGACCCTCAGCAGGCCGCAGGACGGGGGCTCCTGCACCCGAGGCCCTGCCCGAAGCACAGAACCCCGGCCCGGTCTCTGCTTTTCAACCCAGCCAGGCCTGGGGGGATCTGGGAGCCTGCCCGGGCACAAGAGACCCCCGTCCCGGGCACAGAGACCCTTGGCTGCCCGCAGGACATGGACTCCTGCACCCCGGGACCCGCCGAAACCCAGGCTCCGGGCCCTGCTTCTGTGGAGGCAGGTGGCAGAGCGGAGCGGAGTTTCACTGAGTTTTTTATAACTCCATGCACCTCCGCTTAGTGGCACTACGCCAGCTCCGCCCAGGGTTAGTTATTTCATGGAGCATCTAGGGATTCACAAGGAATGTGGCAAAGAGCCATTTGCTAAACGTCTTGTCCTGCCTTACACCTGCGCTTCTGTCGAGTGGGTGAGGCTTGGAGACCTTCACATTCCTTCAATGTAATCTGACAGAACAGGAGTGGTCTTTTACTGGCAGGGAGGTAAGAGTTCGTCTGAGCTGTTTGACGCATAATAAGGGTATTAGTGGATGGCAAGATAAACTGAATGCTTTTATCAGGTGAGGCTCGAAGCTAAACTCAGAGTAAATGTATTAGTTATATTATGTTATATTAAATAAGCGTATAAAGCGCACGTGTACCCGGAGGTATCTTGCCGCTAGTTGGAAAGGCAACCTCATCTCGCTTCAAGAATCTAAGAGCCATGCTAGATGTTAGAGTCAAGCGGAGTTAAATAACCCGGTTTTCAAGGCTTTCCTAAAGACCAATAGATGGTTTATGTGTTTTAGATGACGAGCTTCTAGGAACGCGATTCGCCATTCACAGAGCTTCTGCCTCCTCAAGAGAAAAGTCTGAATTTGGGATCAATTACAGCGTTTGCTGCGGATGATCTCAAGGCGCTCGATGTCCTGCGGGACTTTACACTGCGCCTTATAAGTCAATACAGCACAACACAAACAAGGAACAGGCAAGAAATCCCGCCTCCTTGACATCACTAGTCTGATACCTTCAGCAAATCCATGTGACTAAGTGTACGTGTAACGACGGAGGCCTGTGAGGAACAACAAGCCTGCCTCTGCGTTCACTCTGGCAGTGTGCCGCTAAGGAAAGGTCAGAGAGGTGGAATGCAGAGGTCTATGGGACTTCAGTCTTCTCCTCAGATGCCCAGGCCTATCACTCACACAGGGCTGGGGCAGCAAGCGTCACTTCAGCTAGAATGACACAACCCCTTGTGCCTGCCCAGATGCCACAGCCTCTGAATAGGCCTGAATATGTGGAGTTGAGTCAGAGGATTTGGACAGAATGGAAGGGGCGCTGGCTACCGATGCTCTTCCGAGGCCTTGTAAGTGGCTAGCGCAGACATGCTGCAGAGGTATGGGCCCTGCCGCCTCTCGAGGTGTGCCTGCCATACTTCAGCATCTCCTCAGCCACGGACCAGTGGATGGCTGCTTCTGCGCTTCTCAGTGTTGCCTCTGCATGTTGCTCATCACACACAATGTGCCCTCTAGCCCAGAATATCGCCATCTTAGAAAGTCAGCAGTACCACCTGGGCTTGCACAAACTTCCTAAAAACCCAGGCTATGAAAAGGTAAAACCCAGAGGCAGTCCTTCTCACAAACTCCCCAGGGTGGATTGTCATCCCTGTGGCAACCGGGACAGCGATCTTCTGTAACTACTGCACATGGAGTGGCAGGGCTCTGAGACCATTCCCTCCCGAGAATGGGAGCAAGGACTGACTTTTATACTTCTTGTCTCCTCATGACCTAGAAGTGGTACTTCGGAAAATGTGCATGTTTCTCTCCAGTAGCCTTATTTACCCACCCCTACACCGCACAGTATATGAACCGTAGAACATTTGTTTACGTAGTCAATGTTTATATCAGTTATAGCGAATCTATATTGTTCCTGTTTGTATGTTTGCATTCATTTCCTGAAGCTATAGTGTCCCATCTTCCTCCACCCTCTATTTTACATTTACATCACACTGTATGTTTCCCTTTTTTGTTCAAATATGTAACTACATTGTTAAAGTCACAAACTGCTCTTGTGAAACCCCCCTTTTGTAAAGCGTCTTTATACCCATTGGGTCTGGGGTGCACTAGCTACAGCTGCTAATAAATAAATACATTGTACAAAGAATTACCGTACCCCATTCCCAGTTGTCGATGACCGACTTTGATATTACATTTGCATTTACCCACAGGGGCTCTCCAGGGGTGTTCAAAAGGAACTCTGGGGCTGAATTCTAGCTCTGGCAAGAGGCCATCATCCCAGAAGTTGACATAGGCTTTGGGAAAAGATTATCCAGAAGACACAATTATTGTTTGCTAGATGTGGCTAGGAGAACCCCTCCTTGGACAATGTTTTGAATTAAATGTCTACGCTTGCAGCTAGGATCTTGCTACTATTTAAACAAAGTAAACTATATATGACAGGCAATCTTTTATTAGTGAAAGACCAACAGGACACTCTAGGCGGACCCCGCAACCAGAGCAGAAGGATGAATGAAGCCACCATCTTACCCAACTAATAATTTGATCTGTGATTTGGCATCAAGGGGGACAGCAGATGTCCAACATACCCCAAAATAGGCCAGCAATGAAAACAGCACCTGGACAAGGCCTCCCAGCCAGTGGCGTAACGCAACATGATGCGGCCCCCTGCAGAATGTGATCAGGGTCCCCTAAGTCTTCTATATCATAGAGCTATTCATTGGCCTTTGGCTGAATAGTGGGCCTCCTGATGGGTTGAGGCTCCCTGAAGAGTTGGGTGGCCGCTGCACCATAGGGGTGCAGAGGCTTGCATTATGATTAGGGCTCCCGGTTTTATGGTATTTATTTTTTTGTGTCCTGAGAATAAATGAGTCATAAAATTGTATATTTCCACATTTATTTAACTCATAGACGTGCACTCATACATGGATGCCTGTCACGTTTTAGCAAATTAAGCAGCCATATATATTGCAATACACTACACCCAAAAGTGCACATTAGTGTTATACTAGAAATGCATGTTAACATATGCCTGTATTTAAGGAAATAAACTCCTGTTTTGCAAGTCCCCATTCAGTCTATCTGCTCAGCTTTTGCCTTTATTTCATGGAAGACAGCATGGTGAGTCACTCACAAGAAGCACAATTTTCAGTATTTTACTGTTTTTAAAAATAAATACAAATAGGAAACACGTTGTTTTCTGTCTGTATTTATCTGTAAAAATCAGTAAAAACTGAAAACTGGGAGCCCTAGTTATGATCCTGCTGCCAGAGCACCACAGCACTAAGAACTGTGGGCCCGAGGGCTCAATCATGGTATAGGACATTGAGGTCGTAACAAAATGATATAATTAGGATAATCATAAATCTTGGATACATTTCTGTACCTATAACAGTCCTCGCTTTCCACAGAAATGTTATCAAAGCAGCACAGGTGCAATCCCCTGCCTGTGCTCAGTCATACTTGCCTGAGTTCACATAGACAAGTTTCTTGAGTCTCAAAAGAAAGCCTTTTCGTTTGCTAGAACCTCTAGTAGGAAAGACAACGCGATCATTATCTCCTTTATAAGGTGCAATGAGAACACATTGGCGACCGACCTCAAGGCACCTATTATACACACCCTATGTCACTCTTTGCGGGGGAGACACCAATGCACAACCAGGGTGTAGCCTGAAGTGTTATGTACCAGGTATGGAGAGGAACAAAGGAAAAGGGGTCAAGAAATCTACTGTGTCTATGGTGCTAAGATACTTTGAGGCTCCCTGACAGGACGGCAAACCCTGCGAGAAGCAGAAATAACTCAGAGGGAAATCAGCGGAAGAACGTAGAAACTTGAGCTCAAAGTAAGAAGAGCGACATTCCCCGCGTATACAACTAAAGTTGGAACACAGATTTCCCTTTCCATCTCGAACGGAAGATTTAACATAAACGAGCAAATTTGCAAGAATGGCAATCAAAATAAAAGTCACATCCCAACCTTAAGAAGATATGCACAATATTTAAGACATCAAAAGGTTTAGATCGGATGATCTATCCATCGCCAAACAAAGCTTACAGGTCCTGATGAGAGCCCCGCTATTGGAAGGGGCTTGAAACGCGTCAACCTTGGTTTTTTGGCCATAAGAACTACAAAACATTTGAAAAACATTGTACTTTGATTACTTTGGTTAAGATTATTCTATTGCCTTGTTGATAGTATTTTTTTAGAAGTGGTCACATGAAGGTTTTTGAAAGTTGAAAGTATGTTTGTTCTGGACTGTTCAGTGTGATGTGGGTAGTGAATGTTTGACATGAAAGACTCGAATGGATGGAGTGTGCAAAGAATGTAAATGTAATAATTTTTATGCGTTCGCAGCTATATATTTTCATATAAGTTTTTGAAGGTTTTGAGAAGTCACTAAATTTATGGTGGAATAAAATATAAATTGATGAAATTTATTGATTAAACAGACGGCAAAAGTGGTCTAAAGGCTCATGTTGTTTTCATTCAATATGCCCCTTCGCAAATAGATGCGAATAGAAAGATATACATCAGTATTGGTATTGTTGTTGATATTTATGATTATAGGCTCGGCCTTACTGATATAAGCCTCAACCCAGTTTTTGTTCAACCCCATTAAGATTGGCCATGAGCAATACCCTGAGCAGGATACCTCTTGGACCATTCTGAGCAGCCTCTGTTTACGAGCCTGAAATGAATGCGCCCAGATATATCAAGCCTGGAAGCTGCGGTTGGATCCAGGCCTAGCTGAGCAGCTGCGGGCATGTCGGAGAGAGGCACCTGCCTTGCACAATGGGGAATGGTGGATGCACTCTCCACCATCCCGGCAATGGCAGTCTCCCCAGGCTCCAGACTGTTACACAGAAGTGGTAAACTGCATCATAAACGGATTTGTTAATAGGCCCAGGATCGGGAACATGTGTGAAAAGGGATCTGGTAAAATTGGGCCTCATGTTATTCCCCATTCCGGCTCAATATGTCCTAATGGAAGAATTTTAATGCTAAGATACCATTCAGAATAGGAGTCCCCGCTCCTTCTTTGGTATTGCCATAATGAGGGCCCCTCTGAGCAGCCCAAACAGCAAAGGGAGGGGCTACCGGGGCGCATCCATATGGGCTGATCATGAATAGTGCAGGGTGGCCGGAGCTACCAGGGCAGGAATCCCAAATTTCCGCCTGTTATTTCGCACGCACCATGCTATTCTAAACTAACCTTGCCACAATTGTAAATAGCAAGTGTGACGCAAATTTACTGGGCTCATTACCACACGTTTCTCAAATCTGCCATGCTTCTAAGCGCACATTTTTTCTGCCAATGGCCAGAGAAATTGTGCACTGCGGCATTGAGAGAGACACACACGGTGTATTTGCACCCTGTCCAACTTGGAATTCAGGTGTGGTGGCAGCAGTGGCTCCTCCATTATGGCGGAGGAGCGTTGACGCCCCTGCCTCTCCCACTGGTAGCAAAAACATTGTTTTATCATTTTATGTGTCTTGCTGCGCTAGAGCCAGCCGAGTCTAGGGCAGAGGGGGGCAATGATGGCAGCAGGAGGGGTAGCGCACACTGTAAGTGTCGAAGGGCGTCCAAACCGACATGCGCACTTAGATCTCTCCACCCAACTTGTGCTGCGCAGCCTGATGGAGAAGAGGCACAGGCTCCCAGGCCAATCAGCCCGCTCAGGCCAATCACGATGCAGCTCTCATGCTGGTAAATAGCATCACTAGGCTGACAGCAGCCTCTTGATGGGCACCTTGGAGCCTGAGGACTTGGCACCAGCCCGCGGGGAATCAGGACCGGAGCAGAAGAACGCTGAGATGGTGTCCGGCAGCGGCAGGTAAGTACTTTTTTGTTTGTTTTCTTATTTACCCACCCCTCCTCCACATCCCCCCTAAAATCCACTTGTTTGAACTGATTCCCCTCACAATCCGAGGTGATTATTGTCAGTTTACGTCTGGCCCTGGATAAGAGGTCACAGAGCTTCGAGATGACATGAGATAGCCCCCGGAGTGGAAAACATTGTGTTTACTCTCGCCATGCCAAACAGTGAACACAATAATTCCATCAACGGGACACGTAAGGTTACCATGGGATTGTCATGGGAGCTGCTGACCTCAGTCCAAAGATCCCTTTACATGGCTAATTGGCTCCTTCCGAAGTGTTCATTCACGAAAGAGCAAGGGAGATTTTAGATGACGTCTTACACACTCATTTGTTAAGCACGCTGCATCTCTTTCCTGAGATAGTCTGGCTGATTCATTACTTTGCTATGGTTTAAAAGTAGGACGATGCCCTGTGTAAATTTGTCCAAACAGCTCTTCTCTGCAACCAATTAAACAAGCACTGACATAAACGATTCATTGATGAGTGCAACAATAAGGCATCTAAAGAATGGACAGATGACTGGGTGCATAGTTCAATGACAGGGCCCTGATGGAAGTGAATGAGTACACAGATGGATGGATGGGTGAGAATGCATCTATTGATAAATGATTGGGTGAATGATAGTTTAATGGGAAAGTTGCTGAGTGAGTGCATGGAAGCTTGTTTGAATCAACAGTATAAAAAAATGTCCTCTGCTTCCGAGTCCATCGAATATTATTTTTACTAAAGGATAGTTGAATGGGTAAGTTGATGAGTGAATGTGTGGATGAATGAATGGAGCTTGTTCTAAATGTTTATAGAGCCTTAGGGTGTGGCTAGCCATTGCCTGTGTACGACAAACGGTCCTCTGCTCTGCAGTCCATCAAATAGTGTTTCTAACCACCAATTCCAGTTTTACTTCCATGTCTCTAGTAGTGTATGAACATGTACACCCAAATTATGCCAAGAATTACCACCGCAATGCCAGGGTCAGCATTGCTCCATACGTCAGTCCTGGGCCACATTATGCCAAAGGATGCCAATATTATGCCAAAGGAAGCCAGAATGAAGTGCCATCTAGCAAGGAATGTCCACATGAATTCAAGTCATCAAATTAACTTTTTTTCTGTCATAATGAATAGACCATAAAAGCTTATAAAACAGTACATCATACAATAAAATAAAACAATTTAAACAGCACCCCCCCAAGGGGAATCATGTTACACAAAGAAAGTCCCGAGGAGTCAGTTCCACATACCGTTCTAGAAAGTTCAAGAATTTATCACAAAAGTTTAACAATATATGTAATCAAAAACAATTCTACTATGAAGCTGTGTAGTCAAGACCAAGAGGTCATTTAAAGGGAGAGAAAAAAATGTCCCAGGTGTAATTACACTAAAATATTATTACTACTGGCCAAGCTGACCATACAATTTCCCCCAAATTGTAAACAAGCATTGGCATAGCCAATAGGTCTCGCCTTTAGGACCTTGTAAGTGTTTAGCTAGACCTATTGGCTTTGCTAATATGTTTAAGCTATGTTGTAGATAAGTGTGGCTGGTGTGTAGCAAAGTTACAGTAAAAAGTGTTGTAGGCATTTTGTTACCTTTTCTATAATTAAGATGATATGTATAACTGAACAACCTTATTAAAAAAGCATATAAAAATGTTCATTTTTTTCTTTTTTGGGGGGGAATGTTGGCAACTATTTCCTGCCTGTTCTATTGGTTGTTTTGGTTCGTCTATCCCGACACATCATGACTGCTCAGTCGAGTCCCCGCCAGTTCTGGCTGCTCGTGGCCGCTTTAGTGACAGCGAAACCACACCAAAGCCTTGTATCCTGTAGCAGTCCCCTGCACCCACGACAGGTCAATCCCCAGATCACGAAACCTCATTAGAGCGACGGAGCGCATTCATAATACTGAACGTAATTGCGGCTTTCATTGGTGCAGCAGGTGCTGTGGCCCTGGGGCAATGGCGCGTGAGGAGCCCACAGCACCCCAATCAGGCCTGTTTTATGACAAAAAAGTTGCAGTGGGAGGAATTTTCCTTGCTGTGCCACTGTTTACTGGTAACACTAAAATACACGTATATGTGTAGATATCAGCGCTCAGAAGGTACCGGAAGGAGCCATTAGGCGCTTTGCAACACACCTAAAATATGTATGACTGACGGGAGCTATCACATTGACTTTTCTATTTTTGCCAATGTTAGTCTGAAATAGGTGAGTGTGTGGAAGGGCGGGGGCTGAGTGAGATAAGATTAGGTGGTTAATATTACGAGAAAGAGCCCTTACATCATACATTAGAAAGCTTTCGAGGTATTAGAAAAAAAGAGAGGAATAAATGGGGGCGAAGGGGGAGAGGAGGGAAAGCGGGGTAGGGGGTAGAGAAGGGATGGTGGAGGGAGGCGGACCTCCTGGGTAGGACATGCAAGAAGCTAAAGTGTAAATGAGAGAAAGGGTTGGTAGAGAGGCAAAGGTGAAAGAAGTGTATAAGAAGGAGAAGTGAAGAGAGAGAATGAGAGAGGAGGGGAAAGAATCGGTGGTGGAGAGGGGTTAAAAAAGAGAATGGGACATAAGAAAGGGGAAAAGAGAAGGAAGGTGGAGAGGCAACACTGAAGGAAGTTGGAGGAGAAGTGTAGAAAATAGTGATGGGCAGGGGCAGAGCAAATGAAGCTGGGGAAGAGTTATAGTGAAGGGGTAAGAGGGCATGCAGGATTTGAGGGGAGAGGAAATGATCAGGTGAGAGGTGGGTATCAAAAGACAAGAAGAGGGGGACTAAAGGGTTGACATAAGAACAAAAGGAGTGGTGGGGGTGGGGGAATGAGAGATGGCGGAGAGAGGCCAAACGAAGGGCAGGTGGAAGGGGGATGAAGGCAGGGTGAGAAACGAGGGAAGAAAACAGACACGGGTGGAAACGGAAGGGAGGCGGTATGAGGGCTGCATATGAGAGGCAGACCTAAAAACGTGAAAGCACCATTAGCAAGTCGATATTAAGAAACGTGTATATCACCTATTCAAGCACATAGATCCCACGCACTATATTTAGTTAGGGTGACCACAGTGCCCAGCAGTTGAATTAAAGGCTGTCCCCAGTAGTGAGGATCGTAGTCAGTGCTCAATCACAAACGGCATATTGTGCACATAACCGTAGTAAAGGCTCCTTATTAAGATGGAAATAAGACCCCGCATCTGAATACGGAAAAAATAGTACCCATTAATGGAAATCTTTATGAGGCATACTGCGCACACAAACATAGTGGAGGCTAAATCTCAAGAAATGCGGCATGCTATTAAGTGTTGCACTATCCCAAATATGAAGCCACTTTATTCGGCGTGACCATAGGTAGCCATATGTTAAATAACATACACTACGTACTACGTATAAACACATACACTGCAGAGTGCCAAAATACTGTAGATCTAATGACCAGAAGCCGCATCCATAAAGGGCCAATCCCTAACTTAGTCAGATGCGTCCGCGAGTATTTCCAAACAAGTCCAATATGGAGATTTAAGCCGCATGCCATGTTAAAACATATTTAAAGAATAAGCGGCGGGAAAGGGTAAGACGTCACCAACAAAAACAAGCACATGAGTGGTGCTCGTGCACGCCACAGCGAGACATCTGTTTTGAATTATCGCGCAAGCGTCTGGACACAATAATTCAAAACAGATGGTGCCTGTGCGGGTAACCGCAAGCAATAGGCCGTTGGCAGAGCAAAGACCGGACATGCACCCGCCTTTGCCCAATTGCGTGCTGTCTTTCCTAGAAAGACGCACGCAAAGGCCAATAGCCTCTGACCAAAAACACGAGCGTGTGGTCAGATTTTGAAGCCCCCTAACAAAAAGTCTCGCAGAGCAACGCATGCGCCCTGGCACAGGCGATACCTAAAAATGCCTGACTTCCATTCAACAGCACAGGGAGTGCTTAATTAAAAACAGTTTAGGAATCGTAGCTGTAGGAGCATCATTAAAAGTACCACAACATCATGACATGTAAAGTACTTTGGACTGACTCCTGATCGCACGGACAGGGCACTAAGTTGCACTACCAGTCATTACACGTAGGAGAGGTGACCAGTTTGTGGAATATGTTGAGGTGAAACCTAAGGAGAATAAAGTGCATGTAGTGCTGTGAGTCAAATGTTAAGAAAGGTTACATACACCTCAAAGGATCGAGGAGCAGATATTGAGTAACAGAGGGAAGTACAGATAGCCTAACCCTTTTTGTTTCCTTCCAGAACGTGTAGCATATGTCCCTCAGTGTCTTCTTAGGTATAGTGGGCAGGACTGGAAGGGGATCTTCAAGTAAATCTCACTTGCCCAGGGCCAATGTCAAATACCTGATACCTCTCAACCAGAGGCTCACAAAAGTTCATGAGAGAGACAGGCAATCCTTAATTAACAGTCTATTTAGGGAGAGAGCCTCGTTCACCCAAATCCTATGCCACAACAACAGTGGACGAGGCATTAAGATATCCTCGAGGTATGTGTGCCCTAACTCCCTGTGTGAGAGAAACAAGGAGGTAGACAGTGGTATACCTAGGAGGCATCGTGTGAATTTATTTTTAGTGATCTGTAGCGACGTTAGCGACTGATATCCCCACACCCCAAAACCATAGGTGTCCAGGCATACACATTTAGCTCAATAAATAGCCAATATGTGGGTGAGTGATCTTTTGCCTAGATTAGCCACAAAGGAGAAGACTGCATTAATAATCCTTGCAAGCTGAATATGTCTGGTAACTATCTGCAGAGACCAAGATTACCTGAAGTTCAAGGTAACACCACAAGTAGTTAAAATTAGCCACCTCTGTGACAGCGGTTGCTTGGGGCTTAAAAATTGGCCTCGGCACGACCTATGCCCTGAGAACATTACAAAAGACTTACTGGTATTAATCTTGATGTCTAGTCTCTCCACGATGGAGGCAAAGGTGTTCAGAAGGTGCTGCAGAGCAAACAGTGTACGACCCGTGATGACAACGTCATCTGCATACAATAGCACTAGTATGTTGCGGCTTCCAATCTGGGTCACGTCCCTGCACCTCAGGACTAAGTCCCTCTTCAGATGATTTATATAAGGAGAATAAGAACGGTGAAAGGACGCTTCCAATACCTAACAACAGCAGTGGAGGTGCAATAAATTTCCCTGATGGTATTAATGACTGCTCTGTCTATACCCAGGCCTACCACGATGCTCCACAGATTTGAGTGGGATACATGATCAAATGCGCTGGACAAGTCCATAAAAATCAGATCCAAAACATCACGATTAGCAATTTTGTATTTCCACAGGAACAGACAAAGGTTAATGCACCGGTCTTCTGTCACCATCCCTCTCCTGAACCCATAATGAATTTCCGATACAAGGCCACTCTCCTCGACCCAATTTTCCACGTGGGATAGGAGGATGTGACCTAATACCTTCACAGTACAGTCCAGGAGGGAAATGGGGCAGTAGCAACCAGGGTCTTCCCGGTTACCCTTCTTGAAGATCGAAATGATAAGAGAGGTATAACAAGAAGGGAGCTTGGTGGGTAAACTCATTGATCTAAGGACATTGGCAACACTAAGGGCCCAGAATTCTAAGTTGCCCTTTAAAAGGTCCAGAGGGACCCTATCAGACCAGGAGCTTTGCAGCCTGGGCTGGCCTCGATGGCTAAGGCCCCCTCTAAGACAACAGATGAAGTGCTGGCATTGCCTGGTTTGCTGGAGTAAACCGCCCCAAAGAAGACAGACAAGTCATGGCCGGTTATGGCCGAGTTGATAATAGAAGCATCGTTATCTTTAAGAAAAGCCTGATTGATAATAGCCCAGAAGGCCCTCTGATCGTTCCTAACTGATGCTTCCTGGAGTGTCTCCCAAGCTTGTAGTCTGAGGATTTCTTTCCGGGTAGTGATCGTTTTCTTATAAAGCTTCCTACAGTTTACAACCTCCGCCACAGATCTGGGAAGAGCGTGGAGTGCGGCCATCAGCATCCAAGCAGGTCTCCCATAAGGCACTATTACCTTTAACTAACTAGGATGTGACACATTCAAGATGGACAAACTCCCATTTAATACGAGAACCCTTTCTCTTGTTGGCAATGATGTCAGTGATTCTCCTCGAAATACCCACCCGTGACCACCAGTCACTGATATTAGTTGCAAGAGTTTGAGGAAGATGATCACTCACGGCAAGATTCTGTATGAACTGATCCCAACCCTTTACCCATGTAGGTCAAGGGAAGCAAACCAAGGATTGAACTATGTTCATTCACAAACCACAGTTTAAATTTCATCACTAGATAATTAAAATTGCTGTCAAGTACATCGTGAGAGAAATGGGGAGAGGGATTCCCTTCAAAGTCGATTATACCACAGGGATCTTTGAGATCAGGGGGGCAAAGGTGGACATTGAAATCACATCCCCAGATCATACCCAACTCTGTGCCAATTCTGGCATTAAAATATTCATTCCAGGTCAAGGTCCAGTTACGTCAGGATACTGCCTCTGTCCAGAAATAGGATGCTATTATAGAAATCCAATATGCCCATATTTGAACCTCTGGCATCCATAAAGGGTTCTAAGTTTACCATGGTTGAGATAAAGATTGTCAAACCCCCTTTAGAGCATCCAGAGGGAGATGGAATGGCAGGTAGATGGAAAGTGCTGTACCAGTTGATATGCAAAAAGAACAATTGATGGACAGAATGCAGACGAATGTCATACATTCACCCCAGTACAAAGATCTGGGCCTAAATCCATCATTTTTTTGTTCACCATGCCATTCCAGTTTGGACCCAGCCATATGCAAATCAGTCTTGCCCCTGCGCCCAATGGGAACAGTCCAGCCTGAACTGCCAGGCCAGGTTCTCCCTGTACTGGAAACAAGCATCCTAGGACTGGTTTCAGGCTTTCAGCCCTCATCAGCCAGGATAGCTTGATTCCAGTGGCATGGAGAGCACAGGACCCACTTCTGGCATACCCGTCCCACTCGGGGTGACAAATGCAAAAAGACCAATTGATGGACAGAATGCAGAAGAATGTCATACATTCGCCCCAGTACAGAGATCAGGGCCTAAATCCATAGTTGTTTTGCACCCCGTGCCATTCCAGTTTGGACCCAGCCATATGCAAATCAGTCTTGACCCTGTGCCCAATGGGAACAGTCCCACTTTTTGCCCTAAGTGGGATGGGTGTACCCAGACGTGGGTCCCTTGCTCACTGTGCCACTTGAATTCAAGCTAGCCTGGCTGAAGAAGGGTGACATACCCTGAAACCGGTCCAAGGATGCTTGTTTCCGGTCCAGGGAGGACCTGGCCTGGCAGTTCGGTCTGCACTGTTCCCATGGGGCACAGGGTCAAGACTGATTTGCATATGGCTGGGTCCAAACTGGGGTGGCGTAGTTGGCAAAAGAACAATGGATTTAACCCTGATCTTTTGACTGGGGGAGAATGTTTGCATTGTCAGCATTCCGTCCATCATTTGTTTGCTGTACCAGTTGATATGGACAGGCAAAACAGACCATGTTTCCTGAAAGCATAAAATCAAGTGGCAACACACAGATTCTGTCCACAAATGGTACTCAATTTGCCTTTGATTCCAGGCACATGAATTAACAGAATTATGCCAGGTTCATTGTTAGTGTATGCGGTGGGTGTTATCATGGACATGAAATATGATAGATGTAGGAAGTCTGTGCTGTCTGTGAGGTGACCCCAGATTGTTTTGCCTTTGCTGGACCCTTTTTAGTTGATGACCTTAGACCTCTGTGCACTTTACCTCTGCTAACCAGTAGTAATGTGCCAGTGCCCCCTTTTTTCAGATGGTTGAGTTGGCATACTCCTAATTGGCATATTTAACTTGCCTGTAAGTCTCTAGTAAATGCTATTAAATGTACCAAGCTCTTGAAGTTAAATACCCCCAGTGGACTGCAGCACCTGTTGCACCATCCACTATAGTGGCGGTGCAAACATGGCTTCAGGCCTACCACTGTAGCCTGACTGCAACAGTACAAACTATGCACTTTGACCTGTCAAAATAAATCCTTGTGACAGGCAAAAACCCTCCTATTCAAATGTTTGTAAGTCACCCCATGTGTGCCTTCTAACCCACAGGGTGAGGTGCATGGTATTTATAAGTGGGACATGTAAAAAATTTGTGTGACCATATCCTTACAGTGACTATCACCCAAAAGCTATTTTCTCTGTTCCAGGCTTAGCTGTTCTATGCAGAATAAAATACTAATAATGCATTGGACAAGCTTGGTGAAGTCATATTTTTAATAAATATTAAGGAACATTTACTTTTCGAAAGTTACCCTTTTCGTGGCTGAAATTCCTGGAAGCTAATTTGCATTGGCTCACCAGATATTATTAAATACCGCCCCATTAAGTGTATATTTTCTATTAATATCTCCAGTGGAATGATTTTTAGGACACAATATTTCTGTCAGGCGATATTTCTGGCAAAAATATTCTGACAACAATATTCTAGTAGAATACCCCTGTTTATCCTATCTAGGAAGGCTCTCAGACAAGCTAAATCTAACTGTGTTTCTAAATAATCGAGGCTGGAAACCCAGACCATGTTTTTCATTATAAAGATCTTTATTAATCCATCCTCCTGTCAAGACTCTACCTTGACCCCGAGAGTTCTGTGATCGGGGTGCCGCCTTCATCTCCAAAATGGTGAAACGGATCTACATAAACATTAGAAAATCCATATCTGTAAAATAAGCTAATCTCTATTTCTCCGCAAAAAGTGGGTGGGACCCATTTGACAGTGCTGACTAATAATCAGGAAAATTACATAGTTGTCACTATCCGCAGCTGTAAATCTGGCTCTCTGGAGGACCCCTACCCAATACCAATTATGCTGAACTTGGTATCTCCCATCTCAAGGTATGTAGTGCAGACATTTAATGCTAGCCAACACTCAGGGGATGTTGTCACTGATTCTTTTAAAACTGTAGTTGGATCACCATCCTGAAAAAACTGACATCAACTTTAACAACACTGATAACTAAGGGCAAATCACCCTAGAGCCTGCACTGGTAAAGAGTTTGGGAAAAAATTGTGGTTAGGCAGTTATCCACTTATTTTGAAAATCATACTTTCCTCAGCTCATGAAAGACAGGATTTCGCCCAGGATAGGCTACTGAATCCACCCTGGAAGTAGCAACAAAAGAAGTCAAGGTAGTCCTGGAGGGGAGTTGGCAGTAGTGACCCTTTTACCAATGCAGGAGAGGGAAGTAGGAAAGGCGAGCAAGTAAAAGGAAAAAAAAGTACTTCTGAAAGTGGCAAGCAATAAAAGAAAACTGGGGAAAGGAAGCATGTTCCAAGGTAGAGACAAACACATGAAGAGGAAGTAAAGCCGGTACTTGCAGACTAAAGAGTAGCAAGGAAATGAGAGCGATGATGAAGCCAACCAAAGGTAAGCAATGGGTGGGCTCTAAGCCCCCTAAGTAAAAGAAATGTCTCGCAAATGACAGAGCATGCTCTGTTTCAGGTGAGACTTAAAGTATAGCGCGTCAGGATGAGGTGAAAAGGGAGGGGCAAACTGTCAAGGAGGCGAAGGTGCCCGTGAAACATACTGAAGGGTGTGAAACAATCAACAGTGCCTCTAAAACATTCGAGTCCTGACGGAAGGTAAACAGCCTTTACCTCGCAGCCTCTACCTCACAGGACGTTTACCACGCACCTAAGTACCATGTAGGAAAGTATTTGTACCTTTACCACACAAGTACATATTTTGTTTAAATAACTTGCTTTATATGTTATTTAAAAAAAGTAATTTTAGGAATTAGGGATGGGTAGAGGTAAAGGGAGGTGAGGGTGAATTGAGGGTTTAGGGGTGGGCAGACATAGTGGAAGTTGAGGGTGACTTGAAGGCTCAGGGGTGACTGGAGGTAAGGGGAGGTGAAGGTGTCTTGAGGTTTCGGGGTGGGTAGAGGTAAAGGGAGGTGAAGGTGACTTGCGGGCTCGGGATGGGCAGAGGGGGTGGATAGAGGCAAAGGAAGGTGAGGGTGACTTGAGGGTTGGAGGTGGATAGATAGAAAGGTAGGTGAGGCTGACATGAGGGCCCAGGGGTGGGCATAGATAACTGGAGGTGATGGAGGATTGAGGATTATAAGGTTGGTAGAGGTGAAGGGAGGTGAGGGTTACTTGAGGGTTCAGGGTTGGGTAGAGGTAAAGGGAGGTGAGGGTGACTTGAAGGTACAAAAAGGGGTAAGAAGAGGTCAAAGGAGGTGAGGGTGGCTTGAGAGTTGGGGCAGGAAGGGGTAAAAGGAGGTGAGTGTGACTTGATTGGATAGTATGATACAGTACGGCTTGTCATTGCATGGCATGGTATGGTATAGCCTGTCATTTTATAGTATGTTGTAATATAGTATGATATGGTATGGGCTGTCATTGTATTGTATGATATGGCCTGATACTGTATGGTGTGGTATGCTATGTTATGGTACGGTTTGTTATTGTATAATATTGCATGTTATGTTATGGTCTATTATTGTATAACATGGTATGGTGTGATATGTCATAGCCTGTTATTGTATAGTATATTATGGTACAACATATTATTGAGGCATACAACCTTAGAATTGCAAACAGCACATGTACACATGCATTTAGGTAAGTGCTGATATTTTCAGTTGGTACAATATAAAAACATGCTTACCCTAATTGGGTAGGTAGGCAGCATAGCACGGAATGTGACCAAAACAAGTGTGAGTTAGAAACAAACCCACCCTTAGTGATTGCTGCTATTATACATTATTTTGTTGTGCTGCATGAAAAAGACTAGTGGGAGAAAAGAGGTTTACTGGAAAGCGACATTTTGAAAAATCTGGAAAGCAAAGAACAAACCAGGAAAGCAGGGTGCCCAAGATGGAAAAGCAAAAATGAAAGGGCATAAAAGCAGCTGAAAAATTAGATAGAGTGACATGAGAGCATGTAAAGAGGGCATACAAACAAACAATACACACCCACAAAAAAAGTAGCGTCAAAGCACACTAATCGAGATATCAATCAGTACTTGGTCCATGCTCTAGGCAAAAAGCAAAAATACAGAGATGAAGTGAACTCCACATGTGCAGACACCTCCTCCCCAACGAAAAGGAGGAAAATAAGAGCGACAATAAAACCATCCAATGGTAAGAAATGGGCCCTTTTTAAAGTTTTTTTTCTCTAGAAACAATAGATTGTCACAAGTAGTTAGCACATGCACGCTGTCTCAGGTGAGACCTAAAAATAGTGCACACTAGCAGCTCACAGCAGTCTGAAAACAGTATTAATCTTTACATTCCCTGCAGAAAGAAAGAACACATTTGAAAGATATTAAAAACTATTTCGTTTTTTGCAGGTCTTTGAAAACTTTATTTTTCTGTTAAGCTTTTGTCCCTTTGTTAATGAGGCAATTTAAGTGTGTTCACCCCATGAATCCTGTTATGTGGCCATGTGCTCTGTTAATAAATTAAATTAGGTTAATAAATGCAGTAAAATAATCATGCTTCTAGTAAAACCGTTGTCATTTACTCCACGATAATTTGTTTCCCAAACTCTTTTTGTGTAGTGGACACAGCCTTAGTTATAAATTCAAAGCCACATGATCCAATCAAAGTGGCCGGTTCTGCATACACATATTGAAGAAAATGGGTGATAGGCAGTGCCTAATTTGAGTCGGTGGTTTCCGGTGCTCAGCACCAGAGCTTAATCATCAACACCAATGCTTTTCATGAACTCCAGTTAACGTGGCACAGGGAGATTAAATGATTTGCCCTTAATGACAGGATGTTGAGCAGGCGCCAAGACTCAAACCTGGTTGCCCATCTCCAAAGTCTGCAGCTCTGGTCAGTAGGCTACATCCTCTCCCCTCTTTAATAGTTTTGTTGTAGGCGGTGCTAACGGGATAAATGGGCTGGAACAAGCTGCCTCCCGACAAAAGCCCCTGCGCTTATTGTTTTTGTACAAATTAACCACTGGTGATAGGGCCAGCTCTTGAGGGACTCCATATGAACTTACCTGGAAGGTACATGTATCTGATGAAAGTGAAAAACACTGAAACTGATTGGTGAGGAGGCACAGTAGCCTCCTTAGCCCAGAGCCACCAAGCTCCAGTTCATGGAGCCGGACAGCGAGAAGTAATGGAAGACTATGCTGAGTGCAGCTGACACAGGCATTGGTACCAAGGCTCGGGCATTGTCTCTGTTCAAGGGTTATCGATGATTGTCCAACACATAAACCAGGCTCGTTCAATGACCATGGCTGACTGCGACTGAAAGCTGCATTGGAAGTGGTTTACGGTGTTGCTGGCCACAGTACTTGTCTGGATTGGATAGGTGAATGCTCCTTCAATGGAAGCTGCAGGTTAGAAATGGAACATCGGGCTCTCATGGCTTTGTTTCAAAAGATGGCTCACTATTGATCCTTTCACAGTGGAGTGGACTCTGCCTTGCAAGAGGGAACACTGTCTATGACAGGATAAATTCTAAAATCAGAGAGATTCTCTAAAAGTACCGTTTTGTACAGGTGTCAGGAACAGGATCTCATGGACAGCTTGATAATTTACAACGTGCACAAAGAGCTGATGTCTGTGCATCTGTCAATGTTATTGTGAAAAATCTGTCTACGGGTAGCACTGAGTCCTCAACAGGATAGGTCCCAGTAACATTTTATTTACTAGGAGACCTACTATTTTATGATTTGGATGAAATATTGTCATACCTAGTTTTTTTGTTTTTTTTAAGAATGAACTAAGACAATGACATAATTGCTGACAGGGTGGGTCTTTCTCCTTTTTAAGGCAAGGGGATTTCTGCTTGACAAGAATCTTTTTGTAAAATTGCATTCCTGTAAATCCTGTGCTCTCTGCACCTCCTTCATTCTAAATTAATCATTATGTGTCAATCCTAATAGTTGTAGCTTGATTATTTCATTATTTCAATAACTTTTTGCTTTGGGCACCTGCACACCATGAGATGCTCTCATGCTGACTTTGTGGCAATGAGTGATTTGATGAATGATTGAACAGAATTCTTGTCAATCTACGTTTTTCAATATGTGAGACTGAGAGACGGAGTGACAGAGATCTGGCTTTTCCTCTCTCCTGGGGCATGCTGAAGCTAGTCTTTGAGTGTCTGAGACAGTTTGGTTATTTTCTTTATTCGTTTATTTATTAGGTTGAAAGGTATCACAGAGAGAGATGCTGTACTTAGCTCACTGTCATATAAGAAAAGACAGGCAGTGAAATATATAAACTGCACAAGCCTCACAGAACAAGCAAGGACATAGTAGTCACTTAGGATAGACAGGCACATTTCTTATTTGGCTCTGGGATGGATGCATGAGAATTTGCAATGTCCTGTTGGAGAGCATTCCAGTGGTGTGGCGGAGGAGAAAGGTAAACCACCAGATTGTAGATGACAGGGCAAGCGGAGTGGAGTCACAAAGAGTGGTGAACCTGAAACGCAGAGAGGCAGTGATGGTGTGCAGAGAGAGACAGACAGAGATGATATCACGTTGGAAGACCTAGTCCATAAACAGGCTTGTGGACTAGGGTGAAAGATTTCTAAAGGGCTTTGTTGCTAAATGAAAGCTTGCTTGAGTGGTGCCTCTGGATAGGTGTGGGCGCAGAGCAGGGTAGCTTATACACAACCCTGTTGGCACAGCTGGAAATGGTGTCAGGGGGCAGGATTCAATGGAGCAAGATGCTGAGTTGAAGACTATTACTTTAGTCTAGCACTATCAGGAAACGACAGGTACAAGAATGTCAGATGAGCGGCATCAGAGATGGGAACGTGTTTTGAAGGTGTAAGCAAGCAGCAGTGTTGTCGAGATGATGAAGAAGGAAACGCACAGAATAGCATCACAGTGAGCCTCCAAGGTTTCTAGTAGTAGTGTTACTATAATATTACTAACTCCTAAAATAGGTTTAGAAACCGATTACGAATCACAATTGGGAAGTGGCGTGTAGTGGGTGTCCCATCCAAATTACGATAAAAAATCATCGAACACTCCTGCCCACATTGGGAAATAGTCAATTACCTATGCAGCTTATGACCTGCCAGCTACATGGAGTTCACACTGAAAAGTAAATAATTACAAAAAATATGAACACACTACACAGCAGCATACAGCTTTATGGCACGTAAAATAGAGTAGCATACTTCTATAACAAATCAATTTTAACAGAAAAATCAACCACGCATTTATTTGCATTACACCCATACTGCCCCTTCTCATAAGAGTTTACAACAGAACATTTACAATAGTGAGAATATATAATCAGAACAGAAACAACAGGACAAACACAGAGGAGAAAAAGAAATAACAATTACAATTCTTTGACCCCAAAGTTGAGGTGGTAATGGATTCACAAAATGTAGGGGATCCCCATTTGACGCCTTTCCCATGTGAACTATGGTAAAGGTTTCAACGGGGGTAGGCAGTGGTTCAGGGGACCACTGCCAACTCTCAGAGAACCCCATTAAGGAAAGCGGACCGTTTGAAAAAAATGATTTTCTTTATTGAAAAATCAATCACAGGCATGATGATGGTATAGGAAGCCTTGCAGGCCAGCCTCCCTGGTATTATAACCAATCGGAGTGAGTGATCTACCTAGATAATGCTGAGTAGGTAGGTTGGACTGAGAGCCTCTCTGAGATGACCTATTAGAACAGAGGTTGGTATGCAAAATACGTTTCTGTTCACAAAATGTAGAGTGGCAAATTGCAACTGCTTTTTGATAACCAGAAATATAATATATCTGGCTCCAAACAAATTCTCTATTTGACGCATCCTGGGGTATAAGATTAGATCAGTAGGGGACATAGAAGTCATTTTTCTGTTTCTGTTTTTGAATGATGAAACTACGGTCTTGCCTGTCACATTTGTGTTGATGTCCATCGCAGCTCCTTGTCCCACCCATTGTACGCAATTATGTTTGTAATGGATTTTTAGCACATGAACCTAGCTAGCCTCAAGGCAACAGGCTCTGTACCTGGGATAGCTTTTACAATGTAGTGGTTGTAATTAGGTCAGGAAGAAGTAAGGAATTTGGAAAGTGACCACATAAGTGGCGAGTGATTGTAGGAGAATGTGCCTCTGAGAAAGCGACTGTGGTGTTCTCTTAAGTGGCATGGTATTGGGTGAACAAATTAGTTTGTTTTCAATTCTTTCCATAACTTGAGTACTAAGCTTGCCTGCCACATGTAAACTCAGATGGTCTTCTGGATTCTGGTCGCGTAGCAGGACAACGTTTTGCGTCTCATCTTTTCCTTTCTGCTTTGCCTCATTTCCATTCGGAGATAATGATGCTACGTGTGGTCAATGTTCATCCTGAGGTATTGTTCTAAGTGGACTCATTTGGCAGACCACCACTTTGCGCCTACTCTTACCCTGTGCCACTCTGAGTGTATCTTACACTTCTTTCCATTTCAATTCATGGGCAAGTTAAACATGTAGAGGTTACTGCTTTCTTCTGAGGTGAGTCTAGAGACTCCCTCATATCTATTTACATTTGAATGTTTATTGCGAATGCCCCATGGAAGTTTCATCTCACTGGACCGTGCCACGAGCAGCAGCATTATGCTCTTGCTCCAGTCTTGCTTTGTCCGGTCTTGCTTGCTCCAGTCTTGCTTTCTACCTATATTGTCTTGCCTTATGACCGGTAGTCCAAGCCTAGCCCATTGTGCTGTTTATAATCCTGTCCAGTGCACTCTTGATTAACAAGCCCAACATGTTAATGGGTAAGCCCTAGCCTTATTGACTTTTATGAGGACCTGACTGCATTTTTGGCCATTCTACCACAGCCTGGCTAATTAATAGAGCAATTTAATGGTAGACAATGCCCATCAAAACCTGTATTGACAAGAAGTAGCCTAGGAGCAGACGGATGGAGCTCAACTTTCGCCTTGAAGACTTAAAGATTAGGTGTAGCTTTTGTAAAGACACTCACAGCGATCATGATGGTGTTCCAGGAGGTGGAGAAGACGTCTGTGGAGTTGTCACCTCGGTAATTCTTGTGCAGCTCCCAAAGGAAGTATTCACTAGTAATCTGTGAAGGAAAGATAAAGACATTTTCCCTTTAAACTGCATTAATGAACAGAGCCAGCACCAGCCGCGGCAAGTGCAGGTTAGAGGGGTGGGGAGGTGTTGCCGGGTGGCGGGGGATTTCGACAGACGACGACTAGGGAAAATTAACTATTTATTTAATTTTCCCTCTTCATCGTCCGTCGAAATCACCCCCCACCCAGCCCTCCGCCCCATCGCTCTTACCTGCACGGGCCATGGCTGGCCAGCACCACAGATCTTAAAGAAGCTGAGCCAAAACAAGCTTGTGAATAGACGTGGGATACCCAACAGATTTGGGGCTAATACTAATGGTGCCAAGTACATGCCATTCAATGATTCTCAAGTGGAGAAGAGCAACACATGGCTGTTGAGTCAAAAAAGGCCAGCGGTAGGGCAAGTGACATCACACACACTTTAACACCAGTTGATATCACAGAATGGTGACTTACCCAGCCCGTAGCCCTCTCAAAAGCCTCCTAATTACGGATTACAGGCTAGGGGATGATACATAAAAATGGAAACTACAGAAAGTAGCAAGCATTGGCAAAGCCAAT
Source organism: Triturus cristatus (assembly GCF_964204655.1). Taxonomy (NCBI): domain Eukaryota; kingdom Metazoa; phylum Chordata; class Amphibia; order Caudata; family Salamandridae; genus Triturus; species Triturus cristatus. The sequence goes on from NC_140580.1 coordinate 32,611,438, forward strand.
AGCTCTCCCCTATGCCAGAGCTGTTGGATTTGCCAATGTGTTTCAGCCATGTTGTACACCAGCGTGGCTGCTGTTCAGCATGGCTAAAGGTTAGTAGCGTAATCAAGGTGTCGTGTAGTGGAGTTGAGTGACATGAAGTTGAGTGGTGTAAAGTGGAATAGTGTGGAGTAGACTAAATTTGAGTGTTGCAGATTGAAGTGATTTAGAGTGGAGTGTGTAAAAAGGAGTAGAGTGGAGTGTCATATAGAGGACTGGAGTAGAGTTCCATAGAGTGGATTGCCGAATAGTGAAGTGGCATATAACAGAGTAGTGAAGAGTAGAGTAGAGTGTCTAAGAGTGGAGCGGTGTAGAGTACAGTAGAGTTCAGTAGAGTGGCACAGAAAGGAGTGGCATAAAGAGGAGTGGCATAGAGTGTCGGAGACTGGGATGGAGTAGAGTAGAGTAGAGTAAAGTGTTGTGGAGTGGAGTAGAGTGTCATAGAGAAGAGCTGAGTAGAGTGTTGTAGAATGGAGTGGCATAGAGTGGAGTGGCATGAAGTGGGACAGAGTGTCCTAGACTGGAATGCAGTAGAATACAGTAGAGTAAAGTGTTGTGGAGTGGCGTGGATTGTCTTACAGTGTCACATACCGTCACAAAGTGTCATAGAGTTGAGCGGCATAGAGTGGGGTGGAGTAGAGTGGAGTGCTGTACAGCATCATAGAGTGGAGTCGAGTAGAGTGGAGTGGTGCAGAGTGTCACAGTGTAGAGTAGTGTAAAGTGGAATGGCGTAGAATAGTGTTATAGAGTGGAGTGGCCAAGAGTGTAGTGGTGTAGAGTGGAGGGGCTTAGAGTGGAGTAGAGTGCCATGGAGTGGTGTAGAGTGTAGTCTCGCAGAGTGGCGTTGTGTTGTAGGGTGGAGTGGTGTAGAGTGGAATAGAGTGTCACAAAGTGGAGCGGTGTAGACTGCAGTGGAGTAGAGTGGGGTGTTGCAGAGCAGAGTATCATACAGTGAGGTGTCATAGAGTGGAGCGGCTTAGATTGGAGTGGGACCGAGTGGAGTGTCATAGAATGGAGTAGATTGGAGTGGCTTAGAGTGATGTAGAGTAGAGTGAAGTAGAATGACGTAGATTGGACTAGCAGCTTAGAGTGGAGTGGGACCGAGTGGAGTGTCATAGAGTGTCATAGAATGGAGTAGATTAGAGTGGCTTAGAGTGCAGTTGGGGTGGGGAGGGTGGGGGGTTGAGGGGTTTTTGGGAAGGGATATGTGTTCTTTGTTCTTTGCTTTTGTTTTCTCTTGCTTGCATAGTCTTCATCTCCTTAATGCTCGTGGGTGAGGGTGGTAATGGGTTCTACTACGGCTCTAACTGTGCTTACGTTGTGGAATATATAAGTATCGATATGATGATGCAACCTTTTGATGCCAAATAGCTCAATTAGATCTCCGTTGGGAGTATGTAATATGGACAGATTGAAGATATTATCCTTTAACGTTAAACGTCTGAACCAGCCTGTCAAGAGACAAAAGATTTTAGATTATGTAAAGAGAATGAGGGGCGATATTGTTTTACTTCAGGAGACGAAGCTTGAGGCTAAGCAGTTTTACCACCTGAGGAATAAATTTTATAATGAGGTTGTGGGTGCTGAGGCTGTGAACAAAAAGAATGGTGTTTTGATACTTGTTGCGAGGAAATCTAAGGTAGAGATCTTGTCCTCTGAAGCGAGTGTAGACGGTAGGTGGGTCACGGCCAAAATGAGTAGGGATAATACAGAGTTTTATGTCACTAACATATATGCCCCCAACACTAGCGATTTGAATTTTTGGAACAAACTGAATAAGCACCTTGAAACTATTCCGGATAATGCGGTACACATATTAGCTGGGGATTTCAACCTTCCGATGGATGCAACTTTAGATAGAGACTCACGCTGTCCCTTCAAATCAAATAAATCACATAAAGCTTTTCTCAGTTTGTGTCAACGCTTCAACTTGGTGGATACATGGAGGCTCCAAAATCCCACTGGGAGAGATTATACTTTTTACTCTTCCCCACATGACTCGTATTCCCGGATTGACTTTATCCTCATAACACAGAACGGCGTCCCTAGATTAGAATCTACTACCATAGAACCTCGTGTATTGTCTGATCACTCGTGCATCTCCTTATCAATTGCTAATGTCAAACCATCCTCTCGTCAGACATCTTGGCGTTTGAATGATGAAATCCTAAATAGTGATAAGCACCGGTCCACAATACATGAGGCGATCTCTTCCTATGTCTGGAATCCCCTCCCGCACATGGATTCCCTCCCACGATGCCACTTCCGTGAACCTGGTGCGCTTGGAGGAGAGCGGACTACAACTCCCAGAATGCCCTCCGGCAACAATTGCCTCATGGAACTCAAGAGTTCTGGTTACATAACACCAAGGGTAACGCCTAGTTTTCATGTTATGCAACTCAAGAGTTCTGGTTGCATAACACCAAGGGTAACGCCTAGTTTGCATGTTATGCAACTCAAGAGTTCTGGTTACATAACACCAAGGGTAACGCCTAGTTTTCATGTTATACAACGCCGAGAGTACTACTTAAGGAGAAGATCACTGGGACTCGGCGTCGGATATTCTGATCTTTGCCGGAGTACCTGGTTGAGGTACACGGACCAGTTGGAGAGTGGAGCGGCGGAAGGAACATTCTAAGGAGCGGAGGAGAGGTGCTGGCGTGTGCTTCCTGCCCGTGTCCTGTCCCGTTCTGAGAGCCGTATTCAACGTCATTGGGCACAAGTACCGTTGGTAGAGCCGAAGCTCCCAACGGCCTGACAATTTGGAGAAATCGAGGTTGGTGCGAGCCGAAGCTCCCAACCCTCGTTACTTGGGTGAACACACGCTTAGAGCTAAGACGCTATCCAGGAGGTGTTTCCGCGTCTTAGCCATCGACACTCGTAGGAGAACTGGGATAGGTAGAGCGGCTGCTCCCATCCATTCTCTGCACCACCTTGGGTATCATCACTTAAACCCGGATACAAGAGACGCACACTAGGAGGTGTTCCCAGCGTCTTTGTGTTGTGGCAGTACTCTGGGGGAAACTGGTAGAGCGGCTGTTCCCAGGTGGTAGAGAGCCCGGCCGGGTGACTCCCACGTGCCCCCCGTATATTCCACAACCTTGGAACTACCCTTCACAGCGGTCGAGTGGCATTGTCGGCCACTGCTTAGCACTGTGCCCTCCGTTGGAGCATACCGGGACCGGTGTGCATGCGGAGGACGGTTAGAAGAGCTGTGAATGGGTATCGTACTTTAACTGGTGATTCCAGTACCGGTATTCTTTGTTGTCTGTAGTTGTTTATCTGTTTATTAAATCCTCCTTAACCTCCCTTTCTCTGGTCCGTTGTCTGTTTGTCCCAACCCTGAGAAAGCCAGGACGTTACATAATATCCGACCTCTTCCATAACTATCTCCTGGTTGGGCGAACGACATGGCCACGATTGAGGATGTGTTGGCCGTCTTAGCCGCGATGCAAATCGAGCTCACCGCTTCCAGAAAGGAAACAGCAGACGTTAAGGCTAGACTGGACGCTCTGCAGAACGATCCGCTACAGGCGGATGCCTCTCACACGGCCACGGCTCCTGCGGTTGTGGTAGAGATGCCCGTAGCCATTCCTTTGGCGACACCAGAGAGGTACAGCGGAGACCCCAACACAGTGCAGGTATTCCTCACTCAAGTAGCACTGCATCTGTCCTGCAAACCAAAGGCCTTTCCGACCAGCCAAGCCAGAGTGGCCTTTCTGATCTCGAATCTTGCTGGGAACGCGGCGCAATGGGCAGTCCCACTGGTGAGCAGGGACGACCCTATCCTATGTGATTGGGGAGCCTTCCGCGAGGAATTCTTGAAGGTGTTTGATCGAAGGGCGGACTCGTATACTGCCGATCGAGAGATGTTGGAGCTGAGGCAAGGCAACAATGATCTGGTGCAGTACCTTAATGCTTTTCGACGGTTAGTGGCCGAAACCAAGTGGCCCATAGCCAAACAAACCGCGCTGTTTCACCAGGGCTTGAGCGAAGAGCTCAAAGATGTGGTAGCACAAATCGACCCCCAACCCAAGACATGTGAGGGCTTGATCAACCTGGTGCTACGGCTGGACCATAGATTGAACGAAAGAAAGGGCGATCACAAGAGGAAAGGGAAAGCGCTGCCATCGTATGTTTCGATGGGTGGCCCTGAGACCAACTCCTCCACCAGGACAGAACCCATGGACATAGGAGCTATAAGGGCGAGCCTTACAGCCACTGAAAAAGAATCACGCCGCAAGCAAGGCCTTTGCCTTTACTGCGGAAAAAAGGGGCACTATGTACGCGAGTGTCCAGCCAAGCCAAAGACCTCACGATACCGAGCGAACAAAACGGTGACAGCAGTGGTGGACGCACCGGCGGAAAACTGAGGGACTCCGGGTCTAGGGAAGGGGCATCTTGGAGTCACACCCACATCCCTTCCATGTTGAGCCTGAATCAAAAAGGGCGAAGACATTTGTTTATTACCTTACACGTAGGAGTGCAGGACCAGTGGATACCTGTGGTAGCCATGGTTGATTCAGGAGCCACAGGCATGTTCATGGACTACAATGAAGCACGGAGACTGGGTCTCACTCTCCTTCCCAAACAGATACCAGAGGAGGTGTATGCAGTGGATGGGAGAAGTCTGGTGACCGGACCTATTGGACAGCACACAGGAGAAGTACCGGTGAGGTTCGGAAAACTGCATAACGAACGTATCGATTTTAGCATAATCAGAGCCCTGCAGTACGGGGTCATATTGGGTCTACCCTGGCTCCAAAAACATAACCCAACGGTGGATTGGCCTACGCATCACATTGAGATGACTTCCCCGTTTTGTGAACAATGGTGCGGCATGCGGCAGGACCCCCACGTAGGTGAGGTAGGCGAAGGGCACACGGTCGCCACGGCAGCAGAAAAGGCCGTAAAGCTGCCCAGAGTGTATCACAGTTTCGGGGACGTCTTCGATGAAATCCGAGCGGAGGTGCTCCCTCCACATAGACCGTTCGACTGCCAAATCGACCTGGTTCCGGGGGCTAGCGTTCCAAGCGGCAGACTGTATGCGCTCACAGAACCCGAAAATGTACATCTACGGGGATATTTGGATAAGTTACTAGGGCTGGGGTTCATCAGGCCGTCGAAATCCCCTGCCGCATCGCCTCTCTTTTTCATCCCGAAAGCAAATGGCGAATTGAGGGCCTGCGTGGACTTTAGGGCCTTGAACGCGATAACCATAAAAAACCGGTACCCCTTGCCTCTCATAAGCGTTCTCCTGGAACAGGTAAAAAAGGCCCAAATATACACAAAGCTTGATCTCAAGGGGGCATACCATCTAGTGCGCATGAGGGACGGTGACGAATGGAAAACCGCCTTTAAGACCAGGTTCGGGCTCTTTGAGTACCTCGTCATGCCGTTCGGACTATGCAATGCCCCTGCCGCCTTCCAATACTTCCTCAATGAGGTGTTCCGGGAGGTATTGGATATCTACGTGGTCGTTTATATAGACGACATACTCATCTACTCCAACTCAGAGGAAGAACACGTACAGCACGTATCCGCGGTTCTAAAAAAACTGAGGGAAAACATGCTATACTGCAAACTCAGCAAATGTGACTTCCACGTCACATCAGTGGAATTCCTTGGGGTGATGCTGAGCCCCAACGGACAGGAGATGGCGGAACGCAAGATCAGAGCGGTGGAGGAGTGGCCGGTGCCCCGAGGAGTAAAGGAAGTCCAGAGCTTCATAGGCTTCGCCAACTTTTATAGGCGTTTTATTGAGGGGTTTTCTGCCTTTGTTGCCCCGATCACGCAACTACTAAGGAAGTCTCAGGAGTTTGTGTGGGGACCAGAAGCACAAAAAGCATTTGTGGCCCTCAAGAAGGCCTTCAGCACCGCCCCGGTGCTAGCTCACTCGAATCCGGAATTACCCTATGTGGTAGAAGCGGACGCCTCTGATGTGGCGCTGGGTGCCATTCTATCTCAGAGGAATGAGGTGTCGGGTTTGCTCCATCCTGTGGCGTACATGTCTCGTAAATTGAACGACGCGGAACGCAATTACCATATTGCGGAGAAGGAACTACTCGCAATAAAGGACGCATTTGCTGAGTGGAGGCATTTGTTAATGGGGGCCAGACACGTGGTTACAGTGTATACGGACCACAGAAACCTCCAGTTTCTGACGGCGGCGCGGCATTTATCTCCCCGTCAAATGAGGTGGATGATCTTTTTCTCCGGTTTCAATTTCCACATCACATACCGACCCGGTACGGAGAACAGGAAAGCGGACGCGCTTTCGAGGCAATCGAATGCCAGGGATCCGCAGCCGGTTGCCGAACATTCCATCATCCCTCCAGGAGTTGTGATAGGGGTGATTCAACCACAGACGTTCCTCAGGGGGGTCCAGAAGGGGACCCATACCTTCATGTGGCGGAGGTGGCTTCACAGTCACAAGGAGTGGCAGATGAAGGACGGGATTCCGGTGAAAGGACGATGTATGTTGTTACCCACGCCTAGGCTTCGAAAACAGGCCTTCACCTGGTGCCACGTGTCTCCCTGTGCCGGCCATCTGGGTGTCGAAAAGACGGTAGCGAGCCTAGGACGGCAGTTCTGGTGGCCTGCCATGAGAACAGACGTCCGGAATTGGTGTTCATCATGTACCGTTTGCGCATCCATGAAATCGGACCACAGAAGATCGCAAGGACTCCTCCAACCCCTTCCTACACCGACCAAACCCTGGGAAAACATATCCTTGGACTTCATTGTCGGGCTACCAAAGGATCAAGGAAAGACGGCCATACTGGTGGTGGTGGACTATCTCACGAAGATGGGGCACTTCCTCGCTTGCAAACAGGTACCTTCGGCAGGAGAGCTGGCGTCGTTGTTATTGAAGAATGTAGTGAGACTACATGGCCTACCCAACGTGATCGTGTCGGACAGGGGGTCTCAGTTCACGTCGCACTTCTGGAAAACTTGGTGTTCGGCGTTACACGTCAAGTCTGCCATGTCCACGAGTTATCACCCGCAGACGGACGGCCAGACGGAGCGCCTGAACCAGTCGCTCAAACAATATCTGCGTTGTTTTGTAGAGCAAGGGAAGGATGAGTGGGTGGACCTACTTTGGATCACTGAAATGGCGTACAACAACGCCACACATTGTTCCACCAAGGCCTCCCCTTTTTATAGTAACTACGGCCATCATCCCCGGTTCTTGCCGTTTCTGCACCCGGTCAGGGAAGACAGGTTGCCGACAACAGCCAAGAGGGTGGCCCGCATCAAGGAGGCCTTGATGAGTTCTCGAGTTGCCCTGGAGGAGGCTAAAGCCACGTATAAAGCCTTTTCTGATAGGAGGAGAAGGCCTGGACCGGTCTACAAACCTGGAGATTACGTCTGGGTCTCTACACGGCACATGAGATTCAAGAAAAGTAGCGTGTTCCATCCCCGCTTCATGGGCCCATATAGGATCCTTCGATGCATCAGCCCGGTGAACGTGAAAGTGTGCCTGCCCCAGTCCCTGCGGATCCATCCCGTGTTCCACGTTTCCCTCTTGAAACCCGCGAACGCGGTGAGGCCTCGTACGCCGGTGTCGGTGACTGTGGATTCGGAGGTGGAGTACGAGGTGGCTGGTATCTTGGATTCCAAGTGGCGCAGGGGCAAACTATGGTATCTGGTGGCATGGAAGGGGTACGGACCCGAGGAGCAGTCATGGGAACCTGCGGCGGGGGTTCACGCTCCTCGTCTGGTATCGTCGTTCCATCGTCGATATCCTTCCTGTGCTGGTCCTGATGGGGGGCGCTGATGGGAGGGGGATGTACTGTCAGGAATCCCCTCCCGCACATGGATTCCCTCCCACGATGCCACTTCCGTGAACCTGGTGCGCTTGGAGGAGAGCGGACTACAACTCCCAGAATGCCCTCCGGCAACAATTGCCTCATGGAACTCAAGAGTTCTGGTTACATAACACCAAGGGTAACGCCTAGTTTTCATGTTATGCAACTCAAGAGTTCTGGTTGCATAACACCAAGGGTAACGCCTAGTTTTCATGTTATACAACGCCGAGAGTACTACTTAAGGAGAAGATCACTGGGACTCGGCGTCGGATATTCTGATCTTTGCCGGAGTACCTGGTTGAGGTACACGGACCCGTTGGAGAGTGGAGCGGAGGAAGGAACATTCTAAGGAGCGGAGGAGAGGTGCTGGCGTGTGCTTCCTGCCCGTGTCCTGTCCCGTTCTGAGAGCCGTATTCAACGTCATTGGGCACAAGTACCGTTGGTAGAGCCGAAGCTCCCAACGGCCTGACAATTTGGAGAAATCGAGGTTGGTGCGAGCCGAAGCTCCCAACCCTCGTTACTTGGGTGAACACACGGTTAGAGCTAAGACGCTATCCAGGAGGTGTTTCCGCGTCTTAGCCATCGATACTCGTAGGAGAACTGGGATAGGTAGAGCGGCTGCTCCCATCCATTCTCTGCACCACCTTGGGTATCATCACTTAAACCCGGATACAAGAGACGCACACTAGGAGGTGTTCCCAGCGTCTTTGTGTTGTGGCAGTACTCTGGGGGAAACTGGTAGAGCGGCTGTTCCCAGGTGGTAGAGAGCCCGGCCGGGTGACTCCCACGTGCCCCCCCGTATATTCCACAACCTTGGAACTACCCTTCACAGCGGTCGAGTGGCATTGTCGGCCACTGCTTAGCACTGTGCCCTCCGTTGGAGCATACCGGGACCGGTGTGCATCCGGAGGACGGTTAGAAGAGCTGTGAATGGGTATCGTACTTTAACTGGTGATTCCAGTACCGGTATTCTTTGTTGTCTGTAGTTGTTTATCTGTTTATTAAATCCTCCTTAACCTCCCTTTCTCTGGTCCGTTGTCTGTTTGTCCCAACCCCGAGAAAGCCAGGATGTTACATCCTACCTTCAGATTAATAAAAAGGGGGACACGTCCGATCTCATTAGGTAGGATGCCTTGAAAAGTACCATAACGGGAGTGTGTATCAAGATTAGGTCAGCAATGAACAAAAATTATAATGCGAAGTTGGAGGCCTTGGAGACCGAAATTATGAATCTAGAGATTAGACAATTAAACGATAGGGATGATATGTCTCTTGCTGCGTTGGCGAATAAAAAATATGAATATAATAAAATAGTTAGCGAGAGAGCGGGAGTCTGGCTTGATAAGGGTAGGCGATTTAAGCTTTAAGATTTAAGCTTTGTGAGTCTAATAAGGCAGGCAAGTCCCTAGCCTCGTACTTGAAGTTCAAGGTTCAGAAGAACTCTATTAGTGTCATTAAAGATGCATTAGGATCCTCGCATTCAGACCCAGACAAAATAACAGAGGTGTTCAGAGTATTCTACGAAGACCTTTATGCAAAGAATAAGGCGGTGGAGGAATCCAGGATTAAGGAGTACTTAGACGAGTGCGATCTCCCACAGCTTTCTGCTGAGGACCAGGTCAGTCTCAATGGTCCAATTAATGCTCTAGAGATAGAGACTGCAATTAAACATCTAAAAATAGGGAAAGCTCCAGGCCCTGATGGGTTTACGGCGAAATTTTATAAAACCTTTCCCTCCCTTTTGGTCGAACCCCTCCTACATTTATTTCAAGATATTAATAAATCTGGTGAGGTCAGAGGTACATTGGCAGAAGCAATAATTGCTGTACTTCCTAAAGATGGGAAAGACCCCTCGCTACCGAAAAATTATAGGCCAATTTCACTGATTAACATAGACTGCAAGCTTTTGGCTATGATACTCTCCGCTCGCCTCCAGAGGGTTCTTCCCCAGTTGATCCACCCATCCCAAGCAGGCTTCCTTAAAAACCGGTTGTCCAGTGACAATACAAGGATTTTGGCGCATGTATTAGAAAAAGCGAAACTCCTAGGCAACTGCAGCAATAACACTAGATGCTGAAAAAGCATTTGATAAGGTTGATTGGTCCTTCCTTCAAGCAGTCCTACGTAAATTCAACCTAGGGGAATCATTCACAAGACTGGTAATGTCCCTATATTGCTGTCCTTCGGCAAGAGTTAGGGCGGGTGGATCTTTCTCCTCCCCCTTTTGTTTACAGCAAGGTACGCGACAGGGATGTCCCCTGTCTCCCTCATTGTTCTTGTTGGCAATTGAACCGTTCTTATATCATATAAGGAATGATCCCAAGATAGCTGGTGTACCGTTTGGAGACTGTACTGTTAAATTAACTGCTTACGCGGATGATGTGCTTATTGTGTCAGAAAGAGCGGATGAGGCCGTACCTGCACTCATGACTGATATTGAGGACTTTTCCAGAGTCTCTGGGTATAAACTCAATAAAGACAAAACGGAGGTCAAACTTCTGAACAATGTTGGGGATAAAGGGATTATCGGGGACTCCGGTCTTACATGGCAGCCTCGGTGCTTTAAATATCTGGGGCTAGACTTTGATAAAGATTTGATCTCTACGCTGAGAGCAAATGAAGACTTGACCCTTAAAAAGATATCTACATTGCTGGAGGGTTGGTCTCCAAAGTTTCTCTCCTGGTGGGGCAGAGCGGAGATGCTCAAAATGATGTCGACTCCGTTGGTCAACTATCTGGCCAGCATGCTTCCTATGACGTTCTCGAATACTTTTGTTACCAAGGTGGATCAGCTGTTTGGTAATTTTCTGTGGCAGTGCAAGAAAGCCAGAGTCTCACTGAAGAAGCTGCAATTAGCAAAAGATAAAGGTGGCCTGGGTCTCCCCTCCTTCAGGAGCTATCAGACAGCGTTTCTGTGCAAACAGGGTGCTCAGTGGTTGATAAAATCCCCTGCTTATACACCACTATGGGTTAATATTGAGGAGGCGCTAGTAGATCACGCGCCTTTGGAGGCCCTTCTCACGATGGACCTGTCACATCTACCACACTCCAAATATATCATGCTGAATACTAGACGGGCTTTGCTTAGACTCGACCAAACACATAAAACAAAGTTGACATTCGCTAGGTCATCGTTTATGTCCTTGTGGAGAAATGCCCATCTCAAATATAATGGTAGTAGACTAGTCTGGGAGTCTTGGTCCAAGAAGGGCATTAATTTGGTGAAGGACTTGTATGATGATAAGGCTCCACTGCCGTTCTCGACCTTGCAACAGAGGTATGATCTTACCCCGATGGATTTTTATGACTTCCTAAAAATCAAAGCGATGCTGACCGCGCGTAATTTCTCTCCTTATACTCCATGGTTAATACTTCATATCCCAAGTCTTGTGTACGCTGGACACTTCGTGTCGAGGGTGTATAAACTGTTATTGCCTTTACCCATGACAAAACACAAAAGGGTGGAATCAATATGGGAGGCTGAGCCAAATCTAACAGGCATAACTTTTGACTGGGATGTGATCCATAAGTTGGCCCTTACACACAAAGTCTCACCCATCCTATTCCAAACGAAATACATGCTGCTCAACAGGGCTTTTTGGACGCCTGACAAGCTTTTCAAATGTAAATTAAGGGAGTCTCCTGTGTGTTGGAACTGTCAATCAGGCTCTGGTGATCTTGCACACATGCTATTTACCTGTCCTTCATTAGGGGATTACTGGGGGAAAATATTTGACTGCATTTATCACGTATTCAAGATAAGGCCTGTACAGGACTTTGTATACGTTATTTTGGGGGTGCTGGATCCACGAATAACAACAGTCCAAGATCGTCAGCTTTTGGACTTAATGTTAACAATGGCATGTAAAGTGGTTCTTTGCAAATGGAAAAATGCGAGTGAGGTGAGCTTCAAAATCTGGCAGGAGTGGTTATCTTTCCTGAGAGGTTCTAATAATCCGGCTCTGCAAGCTTCTACTTGGAGCCCTTCCAATAGAGGGCTTTGGAAATCATTGGACGCATCCTCCTTTCATTACGAGCCACCTTGAGATTTATACTGTGGTTTGGTCCCTCTGATCGGGGTTGGTTGGGAGTTCAGTCGTGATTAACTTCTTGAACCCAGGGGCGCCGCGCCCGCACATTGAGCATTGTATACATATAGATGTACCTGTATATTGATGATGCAAGCTGGAGTGGATTTACTTTATATCATTTGTCATTTGCTATTTATTTTCTGTTTTTGTATTTGTTGGCCATAGACTGATTTGAACTTTTTTGTACGGAAGAGTTACTGTATTGTCATTGTTACTTCAATAAAAATGATTTGAATTAAAAAAAAAAAGAGTGGCTTAGAGTGGAGTGGCGTAGAGTAGAGTGGAGTAGAGTGGTATTGAGTGGAGTAGAGTGTCGTAGAGTGTCATAGAGTGAAGTGTTGGGGAGCGCAGTGGTGTACTGTGTAGTTGAGTGGCATAGAGTTAAGTAGAATGCCGTAGAGTGGACTGCCATAGAGTGGAGTGGTGTAGAGTGGAGTGTCATGATGTAGAATGGAATAAAGCGGCCTGGAGTGGCATGGAGTGGAGTAGAGTGGAGCAGCGTAGAGTGAAGTGGTGTAGAATGGCATAGAGTGGCATAGAGTGGAGCGGTGTAGGGTGGAGTGGCATAGTGTAGAGTGGAGTGAAGTGGCCTGGGGTGGCGGAGAGTGGTATTGAGAGGAGTGCAGTAGAGTTGAGTGGAGTGTTGCAGAGTGTCGTAGAGTGGAGGGGCATAGAATGTCACAGAGAAGAGTGTCGTAGAGTGAAGTAGAGTGGAGTGGCATAGAGTGTCACAGAGTGAAGTGTTATAAAATGGAGTGGCGTAGAGTGTGGTACAGTGGAGTGGTGTATAATTCAATTGTGGAGAATGGCATAGAATGGAGTAGAGTGGTGTAGAGTGTAGTGGCATAAAGGAGAGTGGAGTAAAGTAGTGTGGAGTGGCGTAGAGAGTCATAGAATGGAGTGTTTTGGATTAAAGTGGAGTGGCGTAGAGTGGAGTGGTGTAGAATAGGATAGAGTTGAGCGGCATGGAGTTAAATAGAGTGGAGTAGAGTGTTGTAGAGTGGAGTGGCATAGAGAGGAGTGGTGTAAACTGGAGTAGCGTGGAGTAGAGTGGCGTGGAGTAGAGTGGCATAGAGTGGAGTGGCAAAGAATTACATAGAGTGGAGTAAAATGCATGGGGTGACATTGAGTAGAGTGACATAGAGTGGAGTAGCAGTGAGTGGAGTTGAGTGTGATAGAGTAGAGTGTTGTAGAGTGGAGTGCAGTAGAGTTGAGCAGAGTGTCGTACACTGGAGTGTTGTGGAGCGGCAGAGAGTTGAGTTGAGTGGAGTGGAGTGGAGTAGAGTGGAGTGGCATACAGTGGCGTAGAGTGGAGTGTTGTAAAGTAAAGGAGCATAGAGTGAAGTGTCGTAGAGTAAAGTGGGGTAGAGTGAAGTGGCTTAGAGTGGAGTGGTGTAGAGTGGAATAAAGGAGCATAGAGAGAAGGAGAATGTCATAAAGTGGAGTGTAATAAAGTGGAGTTGCATGGAGTGTTGTAGACTGGAAGGGAGTAGAATGGAATGGAATGGCGGCAACTGGACTCAGGACTCTTTGGACACTATCCTGCCAGCTAAGCTACGTTTTTCAGCCAGACTTCACCCCCCTGCCACGTGATACACCAAGACTCTACGAGTGGAGAAAAAGCAGTGTACAGGTCTGGAGAAGTCTTGGAGGCTATTGTACAATGAGACAAAAAAATGCCCTAGAACACTTTTTAAAGTAGTTAAGGAACTCTTTGATCCAAGCAAAGTATCTCCACAGCCTTTACTGTCCCAGCTATAATGTGAGTAGTTGGCACACTTTTTTTGTTAAAAAGGTGACTGACATCCAAAATTCTGTGATGGCTATTTGAACAAAAGAATCCCAGTTGATTGATAGGACTCCCAGTACCATCTTATGGATGCCTCCTCCTATACAGGTATTAAACATCTGGTACTATGCATAAGCTTGTCAGAAAATTAACTCATGGGCCAAGCTGGACTCTTCCTATTTCCTGTCTCTGGTTCTACCCCTAAAGTCTAGCTCCCCGCAAGATGCTCTGTCTCCAGCCAAGCTTAGTTCATTGGACTCAGACCTCATACTTCTTTTGGCAGGACTACTTAACTCCTCCCTACAAGAGAATCACATTTCACAGGCATGAAAGCACACCAAGGTTCTGCCCCTCTTCAATCAGCCCAACCTGGACCCCTCCAATTGGTCAATTATAGACCAATTTTGATGCTTCCCATCTTGTCCAAACTTTTTGAGCAACTTGTTAACACACTACTTTCCACCTTAGTGGATTCCCAACATTTCTTACATCCCTCTCAGTCAGTTTTCAGAGGAGGACACGGTACTGAATCCGCCCTTTTGGGAGTCACTGAACATCTCAGGCAGCTTCTGGATAAGGGCGGGACAGGCAAGCTGATTTTACTCGATCTTAGCACAGCCTTCAATACTGTGTCACAAGCCACTTTAATAGAGATACTGGAGAACTTAGGTCTTCAAGGGACAGCCTCATCCTGTATGACCTATTTTCTAAAAGACTGCACCTTCCAGGTCTTCTTGGCCAGTGCTTCATCCAAACCTCTTGCCCTTACCTCTGGAGTTCCTCAAGGATCAGCCCTAAGTCTGATGGTATTTAATTTTTACATCTGCGCACTTGAGAACTTGATGGAAAGTTGTGACCTCACCCTGTTCTGTTATGCAGATGACACTCAAATCATCTTTTCCTTGTCATCTGCTCAGAACCACAACTCTGAGTGCTTGAACTCCTGCTTGGGTTTGATTTCTACTTGGATGAATAGTAATTCGATCAAATTCAATGGCAACAAGACCGAGGTATTGGTTTGTGGTAAGATACCCCTGCTTTGGAGCCCAGAGCACTGGCCAGAAACTTTGGTCGCTCTTCCTGAACCAGCCCCCAAGGTAAAGATCCTCTGCTTCTGGCTGGATGAGACGCTGTTAATGAAGCTTTAGGTAGCCAAGGTTGCCACAACTTGTTTCGCGGTCCTGCAATGGTTGAGAAAAATCATTTGGATGCTCCCATTTCCAGCTGGAATGGTCATTCAGGCTTTAATTCTATGGAGATTGGACTATGGAAAAATCCTCTATTTAGGGGCCAATAAAGCCTTTATTAGAGGTCTACAAGTAGTCCAGAACTCGGCCACCAGGCTCCTATACTGTCCTCCAAAAATTGCCTGTGTGTCGGGCCTTCTCCGCGAGCTTCACTGGCTCGCAGTCAAAAAACGGATACAGTTTAAAACATTATGCTACGTACACAAGGCTAGGTCAGTTGCTGGTCCATGGTAAGTTCAAGAACTGGTGATAGCCTACCAGCCCCCCCATTTGTTACGCTCAAGTAACCTGTCCATCTGCATAGTCCCTAAAGTAAAACTGGCATGTATGGGAGGCCGCTCCTTCTCATACTTTGGCTCCAAGTTGTGGAATACCTTACTGGAGTCCCAGAGAAGTTGCACCTCATTGACCATCTTTTGAAATAATCTGAAGACTGGATGTTTTGATTCCGTTGTACTTTGCCAGACCAGACCTGTTGTCAAAACACCAGGAAACCCTGTGAGAGTAGCTGAGCGCTATACAAGACTCATATAGTATTACAAAATATAATAAGAGTGGTGTAGAGTAGGGGCGTAGAGTGGCATGGCATAAAGGGGAGTAGAGTAGAGTGAAGTGGAGAAGAGTGGAGTAGCATAGAGTGGCACGGAGTATCGCCGAGTGAAGTGGCATTGAGTAAACTGATATGGAGTGTCATAGAGTGTTGTAGAGTGGAGTGTCGAAGGTTGGCATAGAGTGGCGTTCAGTGGAGTGGCATGAAGTGGAGTAGAGTGAGGATCCTAGACTGGAGTAGAATGGAGTAGAGTAGAGTGTCGTGGTGTAATGTAAAGTGTAATATAGTGGAGTGGCATAGTGTGTCATAGAATGGAGTGTCATAAAGTGAAGTGGAGTGGAGCAGTGAAGAGTGGAGTTGCATAGAGTGGATCCGAGTTGTGTCGAGTGCAGAAGCTTAAAGTGGAGTGATGCAGAGTGGGCAAATGGCCTAGAGTGGAGTGGCTTAGAGGAGAGTAGCGTTCTGTGGAGTGGAATGGCGTAGTGTAGAGTGGACTGTTGTAGATTGGTGGCGGGAATTATCGAACCGGCCGGACACAGATACGTGTTGTAAGTGAACGTGCAGGATTTCAGCCCTGATGATGTCCAGTTTAGACGAAACGCATTGGCTGGATTGTCTGTGATGATGTTTTCTGGATGAAATAATTGAAGTTTTGAAAGAAACAACAAATTGGAAATTTATAAAGACTCCGTATGGACATTCTTTAAATTGGACTGCCATATAACTATTATCAAGCATCTAGCTTGTGAAGATTGTTGATAGAGGTGCTCCTTTTTACATAGGTTGTATTTGGATTATAAGTGGCCAAGTGGCGGTGGGACCGGTGGGAGCGTTGACGTCTTATAATGTACCAACAGACTGCATTTGTATAGATATTCCTGTGATTGTGCTCTGCCCTAACGTTAATAATAATAAAAACAATTTAAAAAAAAATATATAGAGATACAGAAATATTTTGTCAAGAATATCGTACCTTAAAATATATCATGGACAGGAATATCTAAGATAAAAATATAATTTTTAATGTTGTTTTAATATCATTTGAAAAAATATTGATGTAGCAAATATTGTTCTTTAGTGTTAATTGGTATGTAGTTTTTTACATTTCTTTTTACTATATGTTTATGTTCTTGTTAATTTGATTATATTTTGGTTACATTTTAAATTTTTTAAAGTGAATTCTTTTCAATGTATTAATGTTTTAAAATAATTTTTGAAATATGTTTTATTAGAGGGATGTTGGGATTAGGGGATAAGGGTGGGAAGTTTTAAAACACATGTATTTTAATTTAAAAATATACAAATTATGTTTTGCATGTAAACATCTATTTTATTAAAATATTATTTTATTAACAATTTAAATTGTATATTAAATAATATATATTTTAATATAATTTATTCAAATAGTTTTTGAATATATACACTTAATTAAAACTCAACTCAAGTAAAAAAAATCAAATTTACAAGATATTTTCAAAAGAAAAACATTATGGTGCCGATTCCGATCATGTAAAAAGGCCCTACGAATCGTCGTATGGAGCATTTTCTCCATACGACTCGTACCCGGTAAACTGTCCGTACAACCTAGGAAGTACGATTCATACAGAAAGCCTATTTCTGTACGAATCGTACAAAAGACCGTACGGGTAAAAAAAACCTACGATTCTGATCCGGAACAGCCTGTACGCGACGTCCGTACGTATGTAAGCAGCGTTTTATGGCCCAGCAAGTACGATCCGTCCCTACGGCACTCCGTACGGCTCTTTTGTTTACGGGAGCCAATAACAGCCGTAAAAGCTGAGTCCTCAGGGGTACCAATCGTACAGGCCCCCCCACCCGCGTATGTACGCACCATACCCCCCATATGTACGCACCGTAACACCCCTGTATGTACCCACCGTACCCCCCGTATGTATGCACCGTACCCCCCGTATGTACGCACCGTACCCCCGTATGTATGCACCATAACCCCCCGTATGTACGCACCATACCCCCGTATGTATGCACCGTACCCCCCCAGTACGTGCTGGGGGTACGGTGCGTACATACGGGGGTACGGTGCATATATACGGGGGGTACGGTGCATACATACGGGGGTACGGTGCGTACATACGGGGGGTACGGTGCGTACATACACGGGGGTGTGGTGCGTACATACGGGGGGTACGGTGTGTACATACGCGGGGGGGATGGTGCGTACATACGGGGGTACGGTGTGTACATACGTGGGTGGGGTGGGGGGGCCTGTATGACTCGTACCCCGGGAACAACTTTTCCCGGGCTACGAGTCGTACAAACTTCGCTTCGTAGCAGGTAGAGTCATTCCCCGTGTACGGGACGTTTTCCGTACGATTCGTAAATCGGATAGCCGGTCCGGATCGTACTTGTACCCCCCCATATGTATGCACCGTACCCCCCCATATGTACGCACCGTACCCCCGTATGTATGCACCATAACCCCCTGGATGTACGCACCATACCCCCCGTATGTATGCACCGTACCCCCCCAGTACGCGCTGGGGGTACAGTGCGTACATACGGGGGGTACGTTGCGTACATACGGGGGGTACGGTGCGTACATACGGGGGTACGGTGCGTACATACGGGGGGTACGGTGCGTACATACGGGGGGTACAGTGCATACATACGGGGGGTACGGTGCGTACATACACGGGGGTACGGTGCGTACATACGTGGGTGGGGTGGGGGGGCCTGTACGACTTGTACCCCGGGAACAACTTTTCCTGGGCTACCAGTCGTACAATCTTCGCTTCGTAGCGGGTAGAGTCATTCCCTGTGTACGGGACGTTTTCCGTACGATTCGTAAATCGGATAGCCGGTCCGGATCGTACTTATACGCTCGGACTGTATTTTTACGAATCATACGGAAAAGTGTCCAGGTACGTCTCGTACAACTTTTCCTGCTACGATTCGTATGGATCGGGCCGATCCGTATGTACTTTTTCCCATACGAATCGTACTTCATGGGTCGGACGTGACTTGTACGATTCGTACGGAAAAAAATACGGATACGAGTCGTACGGAAATTTTTTTAACGGATCGGAATCGGCACCTATATATATCTTTGAATATTTTTATTAATTTCCCAATTTTTATTACATTTGTATTGATAATTTTGTTATTTGAAAATTATGTAATTAGATTTTTAAAAGTATATGAATGGTAGGGAATATTAAAGAAGATGGGTTTTTACATCAATTTTTTAATATACAGATTTTATGTTAAAATATTTTATATAAAGGTCAGCAGTTTAAAATTGTGTGTTTGAATGCTATTTCTATTCTTTTACTGAAATGTTAGAATGCTGGGCAGTAATTCTGTACATGTAAATCTTAATATATAACATTTTAGGAGCATAGGTATTAATGTGACAAGGATTTATAATTTTTCAAGATTTTCTTGTCCAATGTATTTTCTCAAATTAGTGTAAATGGGAGTGGGAAATAGTACATGTCACCTCTTTAATGCCCAACACTTTCCTTGAGTTGGTTTAGATTGAAGTTGAAATAGTAAATGTCAGCTCTTTAGTGTCCAACACTTCAGCCCAGTTAGTTTAGGGTCTGAGTTTGGCAGTCTTCTGACCACCGCACTAGCGGTGGCGCAGCAGTGGCGGTTCACCATCTGCCGGATTACAACTTTCACCGTCGTACTGCCCATGGACTGCCGCCTGCGCCAGGAACTGCCCTTTCCTTGCGATGGCGTGACAGAGGACCAATACAATATGCAGAGCGGAACTGGTGCATTCCCATCGAGCATATTTTGAGTTTCTTCACTGCCAGCCTTTTCATGGTGGGCTTACCACCATGAAAAGGCTGGGGGTGGGGAAACAAAGGTTTGTCTTACAGGGCCCCCTTGCCCCTTCCACCATGGGGATGCATTCAGAGGGGCACAACACGAGCCTCTTCTGTCTGCTTGCACCACAAGTTCCAGCACGGCATGGACTTCAGAGTCCATGCAGTGCTGCATGGACTTCACAGTCCATACCGTGCAGGAACATTTTTACCGTTCCCGTTTGGGTGCCTTTTTTCTGGCACCGCCATGGGAAAGGCAAAAAGACCGCTCAGGCCGCACATGTTACACTCGTAATCAGGGGGGCGGTCTTTACAAGGATTTGGCGCAGCTGCACCAGCGGAGAGCCAGCGCAATTGCACCAAAGTCCTAATAAGGCCCTTAGTTTGGAGTGGGAACAGTAACTGTGACACCTTTAGTGTGCAACATCTTTTTCAAGTTGGTTTAGATGGGAGTGGGAATAGTAAATGTCACTTCTTTAGTGTCAAACACTGTCCCCAAGTTGGTTTAGATGGAGTGACAATAGTAAATGTAACCACTTCAGTGTCCAACACCTTCTTCCAGTTGGTTTAGTTTGGAGTGACAATATTAAATGTCACCCCTTTAGAAACCTTTCACAAGTTGGTTTACATTGGAGTGGGAAAAGAAAATATCACCCCTTTAGTGACCAACACCTTCCTCAAATGAATTTAGATTGGAGTGGGAATAGTAAATGTTGCCCCTTTGGTGTCCAACACTTTCCTTGAGTTGGTTTAGATTAGAATTGGAATAGTAAATGTCGCCCCTTCAGTGTCCAACACTTCCCCCAAGTTGGTTTAGATTAGACTGGGAATAGTAAATGTTGCCCCTTTAGTATCCCACACTTTCCCCAATTTTAGATTAGAATTGGACTGGTAAGGATCACCCCTTTAGTGTCCAACACCTTCTTCAAGTTGGTTTAGGTTGGAGTATGACTGGTAAATATCACCCCTTTAGTGTCCAACACCTTCTTCAAGTTGGTTTAGATTGGAGTGGGAATAGTAAAGTTCATCCCTTTAGTGTACAAGATTATTTTTATTTAGTATAATAAAGCATAATAAAAAGATGTCAAACATATGTTGCACTTTTTATTTTTCTATAATTTTCAATTTATTGTACAGTTTCACATTTTAACAAATAATTTTTTCTTAAAAATAAAAGTAATTACGAAGTGAAGTGAAAAAACTATTTTTTTACTGTGAAAAAATAGGACATCACTGTTAATATATTTATATAATGTACATTTGCAATTGCTATTTTTCATTGCTTTCAATTTTTATACCATGATTATCGTTTTGTAATGAATTTTTTAAACATTATTTTAACATTTTGTATTAATATATATTAAATAATTGTATATATTTTATACTAATATTGAATTTATATATTTTTTTAATATGACATTGTTTGATAATATATATTTTTTTTTTAAATAATCAAAATATTTGTACATTGATAAACATTTTTAAGTATATTTTTCACATTATTTTCATTAGTATATATTAAATAATTATATTCATTTAATATTATTATAAAATGCATACCTTACAAATTTTATAATGTTTTTGCAACATTGTTTGACAAGTTTAACATTTAAAAAAAAGTATTACATGTCTTTTTAACATTTCTTAAACATTTTTACTATATTTCCCATTGATTTCTATGGGAAGATATCCCTTTGTTAGTTTAAATTGACCACAATTTTCTTTTTTTACAGATAACTTTCTTGTGGATCATTTTTCTGGGAACCAAGTCATGGTTAGGTGCTGCTGTTCATTGGAACAGGTAAGTCCTTTTTTTAAGGATTTTCCAAGGGTTTTGGGGTGTAGGGGGGTTTTAGGATGTATGTTTAAAAGCTGAGAATAGTGTTGTTTTGTACATTTAGGGGCCGAATATGACACAGCCCGTAAAAGCTCTGACCTGCAGTGGGAGCTTGTAGGGCAGAATCATTATGGGCCGCACGCTTTCCTTTCTGACCGCCTCATTATGTTGTAGGCGGTCAGAAAGGAAACTGGCCGGTCATTCCCACTGGCTTCTGACAGGCTCGGAGAGCCCCATATCCAGTCGGAAGTCGGCAAGTAATCTCAGGGGCGGATCTTTCCGTCCTAGAGATTACGATCACTGTTTCCGTCATGCTTTCCATGCCGGTCTGCCCGACATGAAAACCATGTCAGAAAGTGTGTTTGGGGGCCACCAGCAGGGCCCCCTTTGGTGAACAGCCTGAGGTTGGAGGTCGAGGGGGGCACCTATGCTGCCCCTATATTGATCCCTGCACCTTGGGACAGGCACCTTGAGGTGCAAGCCACGGGGTAGAGGGTTGAACTGCACCTCCCTTTTTTCAATTGGAGCTTGTGTTACACCCGGTTTATGGCCGTAACATGAGTTCCCATTGAGAAAAGTTGAATGCGTCCGAACAGTGTTTGGTCGCTTCATAATAGGCCGGTAGGGACCGCCAACCAGGTGCCGCTCAGTCCCAGGACCGAATCAGTGACGGGCAAAAGTAATTCCGCCCGACATCATAATGAGCTCCTTGGATGTGTTTTTGATGGCGTTTTGCAAATGTTTTGTCGTTTTTAAGTTTTTTTTCAAATGTGATGTAAATATCTGAATGTTTTATGTTGCATTATGTATCGTTATGTATATTTTGATGATTAAGTGTTGTGTATTTTTATATTTGGGACTGTGATCTATTATGCAGGTGGGTTTTTAATGTTTGTTTCACAGGTTTTTGCTCCTGAATGATTTTTATGGGAGTTTACGTTTTATTTTTAAGGAAATCAGTTTTAGTGTATTGGAAATCGATGGTTTTTACTTTTGGGTGTTCTGGAGTGATTTTGTAAAACCTTTTTGGGCTTTTTATGGAACCTACAGATTTTAAATTACTTCAAGGGATTTCGATTGGATTGTTCATATGTTCGGATTGTTTTGGGGGGCTTTTTGCTTTTTGGATTTTTATCTTTTTTGTGGATTCCTATTTTTTATTTTGTGGGGATGGAAAAATATCTGCAGCTACAAAATTGTAAGTTCTATTTATCAATTAATTTGTGTGGATGGTAAATGTGATATTATATTGTTTATGCTATATATATGTCATTATGTGCAATAGTTTTGAATATGTGTTGTATTTATTTGATTTTATGTATTGAAATGTTTTACTTTCGTTGCTGGATTATATATATATATATATATATATATATATATATATATATATACATATATATATATATATATATATATATATATATATATATATATATATATATATATCCACAAGACGCTGGCTTTTCCCAAGCCACTTGTACGGCGGGCACACGGCAGGGGTAGCCACCCCCCAATATCACCAGCAAATCCACTGCGTCTCACTTTCCCAATGTCAGGACGAAAGAAAGCACTGGAGCCGTGGCCACAAATCAAAGGTGTGTTTATTAAACACTAGGTCCGACGCGTTTCGGAGTTTACACGCACTCCTTTCTCACGGGCAACAGACTGTGTTTGTTAGGCATAGTTAAAGTGCTAGTGCCGGTCACGTGCAAAAAACATAGTAAAAATACTATCTTCGTATTTTAAATCAACAATTGATACATTTTACGAGACTTGACTCACAAATGAATAATTAAACGTAATCGTACGTTTAATTATTCATTTGTGAGTCAAGTCTCGTAAAATGTATCAATTGTTGATTTAAAATACGAAGATAGTATTTTTACTATGTTTTTTGCACGTGACCGGCACTAGCACTTTAACTATGCCTAACAAACACAGTCTGTTGCCCGTGAGAAAGGAGTGCGTGTAAACTCCGAAACGCGTCGGACCTAGTGTTTAATAAACACACCTTTGATTTGTGGCCACGGCTCCAGTGCTTTCTTTCGTCCTGACATTGGGAAAGTGAGACGCAGTGGATTTGCTGGTGATATATATATATATATATATATATATATATAACCACTCTTCGCTCACAAGTTTCTCCGGGAAAAAGAACGAACGTAGACCTCATTAGATGAATTTGAATATTTTATTCCTCCTCGCCTGCCATTACGCGTTTCAGCCGTCAAAGCGGCCTTGATCACATGACACTGCTCTGGTTTTTTTGCCCGTTATTTAAAGTGCTAGTGCAGAAAAAAAAACACACAATGTTGGATTCATGGACATAGAAAACAGAGATAATTTGTACCATACTAATATCGATGGAGTTTACATTTGAAGTATTGAACATTTAAACTAAGCATAATAAATAATGGTATAATACCCAACATTTACAAATCATGTGGCATATTTGATTGAAGTTGACCACAGTTCAAAACATTAGAAATAATGGTAATAAACGTATAATACATAAGAGATTAAAACCCTGCCTAATCAATAGGACCATGAGCGCAACCATGAATGAGAGTATGTGTTTTATAAAAAAAATATATATGTGAATGTGCTTGCCCTATACCTGCATATAATACCTAATAAATGCACCCATGGATAATGTTACACTGTAACATACCTGTATTAGATGTCACCAGGAAAAGGATTCATTATGAATTCTTTTCTGTTGTAATTTATTTGCCAATAGCGTATATATATGTGATCATTGTCAGTTATTGATGGGTACCTGGGAGACTTTAAATGAGAATATCTCAATTTCTCTATCAATTAGGCTAATAAAAACCCCAATCACTTCTTATACTATTGGGCCCTAGTGATAAAATGTTTATAATGCATAAAATCCAAAGGTGCAAAAAAGTGCAAAAGTGCTGTGTAGGTCAATGTAGACAAATAAAGTGCAAATATTGGAGAGGGCTATGTGCAAAAAATGCATGTAAATATACACAAAATAAATATACACTAGAGTTGATGCTGTAGGGGAGAAAATAGCTACTGAATTCCAAGTACAGTCCATAAATAGATCTAGATAACTCAAGTAATGCTTGTATAAAGTATCCTAAAGCTCCGTACCATCAGAACAAATGATAAAGACACACAATAAAAACTATGTGTCTAAATATATATATATATATATATATATATATATATATATATATATATATATATATATATATATATACACACATATATATATATATGTATATATATATTATCTACTGCCGGTCGCCAGTAGATAGTTATAGTTAGGACCGAGTTCCCATAGGAAATCTGAAAATTCTATTTTGAATAACTTTGGCGCTGGTTGACGAATCCTCGCGAAATTTTCAAAACTAATGGGGCGCTCTGCTCAGCTCCTACCCTGAAAGTCTCGGGGTGATTCGTCAAGCGGGGGCTGAGAAAAAAGGGGGGTCCCAAAACGTTTTTTCCCCATGCATTTTCCCATAGGACCTTTAGTCGAAGGTACAGCCCGAACGGCTGAACAGAATTACTTGAAATTTGGCAAAGAGGTAGTCCTCAGGTCAGGGATGTGCCTTTTGCATATATGGTGTCAATCTGTTCAGTAGTTTCTGAGAAAATTGCAGTTAAAAGTACATAAATATCTATATGCGCGCACCGTGCGCGCACCGTGCCGTGCGCGAGCGTAATTCTGATTGGTGGTTAGATGTCAGTCAACATTCGAATCGGTCGAAATCAGGAAGTGTCGGACGCCATTTTGTGTGTGGCAGTGAAAAACAAAGGTGGAGAACGTGAAAAGGGGGCAGGGTAGAGAGTTCCTGAACCCCTAGCCTTTGTCAGGGGGTCCCTGAAGGACCCCGAAGGGTGAAAAAAACATTTTATTTTTTTACATCACTGTATTCACTAAGATACTGTTAATAAGTCAGTTATACAATTAATTTTACAAAAAAAAACATCCATTTAGACACTTATTTACCCATTTAGTCTTCCATTAACCTTTAGATGTATATATATAAAAAATATTTATTTTTCAGAAAGACACATATTCACTGGATGATGTCATCAGTGATGTCATCAGTGATGTCATTTGAGATGTCATCAGTGGTGTCATGAGTGATGTCACTGACCATGTCATGAGTGATGTAATATGTGACGTCATTAGCAGTGGATTGCGGTCGCGCGAGTTATATTTAGCTGAACTAACTATAACGGGAGAATTTCAATGGTTTTTTACGAGTGAAATGTCCAGCTAACTATAACATGTGTAAAACCTATGGTTTTTTCAGTGAATTTGCAAGGTTTTTAAAAATGCTAATTCCTAACTATAACGTGTGTGAAACCTATGTTTTTTTAAGTGAATATATATATATATATATATATGAATGAATGAATTAAATAGCATTTATAGAGCGCGTGGTCACCCGGAGGCATCCCAGCGCTAGGGTCTAACCGCAATAGGCTAAGGTAATCAGTGTGGGAAGAGCCAGGTCTTGAGCCTCTTACGAAAAATGGAGTGGTCTGATTCTTTTCACAAATGCAGCGGCTTCTGGACCTCCTAATTCTGGGAACAGACGCCAAATGAAGATCATTTGAGCGTAACTGTCTATGGGCTTTGTGGGGTCGGACAAAAGATGAAATAATATCAGGTCCCTTACCCTCAAGCATCTTGTGGGTGGTGCACAGAGCTTTGAAATAGACCCTTTCCTGAATAGGAAGCCAAAGTAGGGATCTAAGGGCAAGTTTAGCCGATTGACGGCTGGGGACACCCTCAAGTATACGGGCGGTGCAATTTTGCATCATTTGAAGTTTTCTAAGAACCGCAACGGGGGCACCGAGATAAAGAGCATTACCATAGTCCAGGTGAGATAAAATGAGTGTCTGGACTACAAGCTTCCTTGCTAGAGGGGCGAGCAGTGACAGCACTTTACGCAACAGTTTTAAAATGCCAAAACAAGAGGCAACTGCCTTCCTGGCTTGTGTCTTAAAGTTAAGCTCAGAGTCAAGCCAGAAACCCAAACTCTTTATTTTAGATTTGGGGACCGGCGGAGGACCCATACATGCTGGCCAGATGGAAACCACCTCGAGGGGGGAAGGATTACTGAGCAACATAAGTTCGGTTTTGTCAGCCTCCAATTTAAGATGGGAATGGCACATCCATCTCATCACCTCCTCTAGGCAGGGGCCAAGGCAGGTTGAAGAGCCACTTTTATGATTGAATGCCGCCACTAATTGGGTGTTGTCGGCATACGTAATTATATGCACCCCAAATGGCAACACAATCCCTGCAAGGGGGGCCATATAGGCGTTAAAAAGAGTGGGGCTCAGGGAAGACTCCTGAGGCACTCCACAATGCAGAGGTCTAGGACTAGAAATGGCCTCACCCTCAAAAACCTGGTAAGATCTCTCCTCCAGAAAGGAGCATAACTAGTCTAGCGCTGTTCCTGTTACACCAAGCTCCTTAAGTCGGTGGATTAAGATACGGTGATTTACCATATCGAATGCCGCGCTGAGGTCTAACAGTATCACGGCTAAAGCGCCCCCTGCATCGAGGATTCGTCTTGAGTCCTCTACGACGGCCAGTAAGGCAGTCTCAGTCCCATGCAAGGGGTGGAATCTGGTTTGAGTTGGATGTAGGAGCTTACCTACTTCCAGATGTTTAGAGAGAGCCATGTTGACAGACTTCTCAGCAATTTCGCTAACCCAAGGTAGAAGTGAGATGGGGCGATAGTTAGCAAGACAGTCTGGATCTAAGCCAGGCTTTTTCAATAGTGCTTTTACCAACGCCTTCTTCCATGATGAAGGGACTATTCCAGAAGATAGAGAGGAGTCAATCATGTCTATAAGAAATGGGCCAACCGAACCGACTACGGATCTCTGAATTTTAGGGGGAACAGGATCTCGAGGTGATCCACAGAAATGGTGAGGAATGTGTCTTTGTTCAAGGGAGGAAATGCTTCCAATAGGTGAGTCCCCCTCGTGGCAGAAGTTGCTTCGGAGAAGGAGTTTAAGTCAGGTTCGGCGAACAAAATTCGGATAGATTGAATTTTGTTATGAAAATAATCCACAAGCTCATTACAACGTTCATCAGTAGGCTCAAGAGTGTCAGGGGCAGCTGAGCCTTGTGTAAGTTCCTTGGCAATACAGAAGGTTTCACGGGAAGAATTTGCTGCACAAGACATTTTTTCGCCATAATAACAGGCTTGGGCTTTTTGAATTTCCATCTTATAAACTTTGATAGTGTCTCTATATTCCTTTTTCCTAGAAGGAGAGAAGTCTTTCCTCCACACTCTCTCTGCCTTTTTACAAATCTGTTTTAGTTTTCTTAGCGGAGGAGTGTACCAAGGAGATTTATTGGGGCCTACCTTCACTATATAAGTCTTTTTAGGGAGAACTATATCTAGAGTATCTTCCATCCAGTGATTAAGTTGGTCGTTGGCTGCTTCCGGGTTTGAATTAATTAAGGGTACACTGCCATATAAGGCGGAAGCCCATTCTTCTAGCTGCAGTTTCCGCCAGCAACGAGTAGTTTTCCTTACAGGCCGAGCAGGAGGGACAGCCACCTTCGGAGACCAACCGAGAGAGATAAAATAATGATCAGACCAGGGGATTGGTAAAGGCTTCCGACAGTGCAACTCCTGCTGGTTTGAAAAGAGAGGGTCAAGAAGGTGTCCTTTCTCGTGGGTAGCATTAGGTACACTTTGCAGAAGTTGGAGAGCTGCAAGATCGGCGGAAAATTCCACAGGACTTTTAGATGTCAAATCATCAAAGTGGATGTTCAAATCCCCTAAGATAACAAAGTTGGAGGCCGTAGTGGCTAAGTTGGTAATAGCTTCAGGTAAGGAGGATAAAAACTGGGCCGAAGGTCCAGGAGGACGATATATAAGAATACCTGAGAGAGAGAGCAGAGGGGTGAAACCTACAGAAAAATGAAGGTTTTCACACACAGTCAGAGGACTTCCAAAGGTTCGGCAGGTCAGATTGTTTTTATCGATGATGGCTACTCCACCACCTACCTCTGTCAGCCTGTCCAACCTTTGTATTAGATAGTCCGGCGGAAGAGCGCGAATAATATCAGGGCCCGAGTTAGAATTAGTCCAGGTTTCAGTGAGAAACATAATATCTAGAATTTCAGTAGTCAGTAATATGTGCAGCTCAGTGGAATATTTAGGGAGGGATCTGCAATTAAGTAAGAGATTATTGAATGGTTTTACAGGTAGTCATGCAGAAGTTGGAGGGGGGAGAGATTTCTGAAGGTCAAACGGGCAATTCTGGCAAGTTAGAACAGATCTGAGGGGATCAAGGGAGTGAAGGCAGTTCGCCTCAGGGGTAATGTTGAAGAGAGATAGCTGAGCTGAGCTATAGCAATACCTTAGTGGGGCGGGGGGGCTAGGGGTCGTGGCCCCTGAACCCGGCAGGGCGTGGACGGGCGCAGACGGGTTTGCCTTAGGTGTGCATTCGGTGCGCCAGCGGCGTGGTCGCTGCATCGGCCTTTTTATCCCCTTACGACGGGTTCAGCGACTAGCACCCTGACCCGATAATGGCCACCAAGCGGGGCAAACTAAACGCTAAAACCCCCCATGAGCATTGAACACAGCTCGGGCCACGAAGTAAGAGGGTGTGTGCAATCAGAATTGTGCAATTGGGCAATAGTGCAAACAGTTACAACAATATACACATTCAATTTTAAAATAACAACACACTGGCAGTTTTTCTAAAAAGGAGGTAGATGCTGTGTTAAAATCAAGGAGAGTCAAGTTCCTCAGTAGCAAGCCAAAAACGGTATCAGGACCCGCTGCACGGTCGCTGCATCGGCCTTTTTTTATTCCCTTACGACGGGTTCAGCGACTAGAACGCTGACCCGAGAATGGCCGCCAAGCGGGACCAACTAAACGCTAAAACCTCCCACGAGCATTGAACACAGCTCGGGCCACGAAGCAAGAGGGTGAGTGCAATCAGAATTGTGCAATTGGGCAATAGTGCAAACAGTTACAACAATATACACATTCAATTTTAAAATAACAACACACTGGCAGTTTTTCTAAAAAGGAGGTAGATGCTGTGTTAAAATCAAGGAGAGTCAAGGTCCTCAGTAGCAAGCTAAAAACGCTAACAGGACCCGCTGCGCGGTCGCTGCACCGGCCTTTTTTATATATGTATATATATATATATATATAAATATATATGCCACATCCACGATTCCTCAATCCATGGAACCGTCTCCCAAAAGAGCACACTCTGGAGCCATAGAGCTTTTCTACTTTCTTCTTTGAATGCATCGTTTCTGCAGTTGTTTACCGACAAACACGTTTCGGCGTACTCGCCTTCATCAGTGTCAATAATTCTGTGATATGCTGTGTTTAAATAAAGTTGTGCTATACAAAAAAAACAGTGACATAGAAAGTGTCTTGGTGCTTCAAATCAACATAAACAAATTTATTCATCATGTGGCAGACATCTTGGAATTATCTTAATGTGCACTGTTAACCTCACAGTTCTATTCTTTTTGTATGTACAGTTACAGTGCTCGATCTTTTATTACTCTTTCATTAATAAATTCCGATGTTATATACAAATTTACATTGTTTTTGGCGAAATCACTGTTGCCTTGTTATTTTGCAACTCGAGTTGGAGACCGTGGAGACAGAGTCAACACAGCCATTCCTTGGTTGTGTTGTTATTTAATTTCCTCCGGCACCGTTAATTCATTAGGTTTGTCTCCTTAGTGATTGATTATTTAGATGTCCTGCCGCGATTCGGTCATTATTACGCCCTGTATGGGCTTGCTGCTTGTTATTGTGTACACTCAGCCATGTCCCTTTTCACAATATTTACAATGTTTACACCATCAACCTCCTCTTATTTAGGATTGCTAGGATCATCCCTGAATGGGCTCTACTAGCGACATGGGATTCTGGTGTTTGTACTCTGCTAACTATGGGGAGCCTTATACATGGTTGTTTTTGTGCTCTACTGACTACGGGGAGCCTTATTCATGATTGCGTGTCAGGTTCTTTCATTTATTACCCTATATGCACCCACATCTCTTTTTAATTGTTTAATCCCCTTGGTGTCTTAGTCTGCATTTTAATGATATATTTGGATTCTAGGGTGCGTAGTTTTTTTACTATGTCTCCACCCCGTTCTGATTTTTCCACTTGATCCAAGCAAAAGAATGTTAATAAACTAATGTTACTGTTATGTTCAATCTCAAAGTGCCGGGCAACAGGATAGTTATGATGCTTGTTGTTAATTGCCTTCAGATGTTCTAGGACTCTTTTTTTGGTGGGGTGAATCGTACTACCCAGGTATTGTTTCCTACATGGGCACTGCAAACAGTAAACTGTATAATCTGAATTGCAATCGAGAAATTTTGTTATAAAAGTTTTGGACTTTTTTCCTGGTATTAAATAGACCTTCACTTTTTGGCTGTTTTTCCAGGCTTTACACCTCATGTAGGGGAAGAACCCCTTAATTGGGTTCGATCTTTTCTGTTTGGGTGTGTAATGACTTCTCACTAGATGATCTTTCAGGGAGGTCCCTTTCCTGTAAGTCACCAAGGGGTTTTCGGATATCAGTTTCCCTACTACACTGTCTGATTTCAACATCCTCCAATTCCTCCTCAGGATTTGGAACACTTCGGATGATTTCTCAGTGTAGTTAGTGATAAGCCTTACTTTGTTATCCTGGCTCTTATCTTCCTCTTTGTCAATCAAGAGTTGGCTCCTCTGTGTTTATTCACTTCTGGATTCTGCTTTATTCAAGATACCTCTGCAGTAACCTCTCTTGAGAAATCTCTGTTTGGCCTGCCCTATTGCTTTTTGATATTCTGAAGACGTGGAGCAGTTAAGTTTCAGCCTCAGGAACTCCGCTAGTGGGATGTTGTTGATCACGCTCCTGGATGACAACTGCCAGCATGCAGGATTGCGTTTCCTGCAGTTGGTTTGGGATAGAGAGCTGTCTCTAGGTTGTTATTCTCTACATAGACTCTCAAGTCCAGGTAGACCACCTCTTTTTTGCTGATGCAGCCGGTGAATTGTAAATTCAGATCATTTACATTGAGGGCTCTAATAAAGTCCTCAGCCTTGCTCTGTGGACCGCGCCAGACGATGAACAAGTCATCTTTATAGCGTGTCCACAGAGCGATGTTGTCCATCCACCTCTCATTGGCACCCGCCCAGGCCACGTGCTTCTCCCACCAGCCCACGAACAAGTTTGCGTAGCTGGGGCCGAAGCACGTTCCCATCTCGGTGCCTTGCTTTTGTAAGTATAGCTGTCCTGCAAAAGTAATAGTAATAATCTCTGGCTGTGGGTCTTTCCTGGAACCCCTGTGTAAATATATTGATGTTTTTATTAAAGATTTTACAACAACTACCAGGAGTTATGTACGAGATAGTGGTGATATTATTATACAACTGGAAGAGATGACATTCTGTCCTGATTCAGGCTTGTTGGTGTGTTTGGACTTAGAATCCCTATACACCAACATTCCCCAAATGCAAGGAATTGAAGTGATTAAACAAATTTTGGATACACGTCCAGCCCCGATGGTGGTACCGACTGACTTTATTGTTGATTTATTGACTATTTCTTTGACACAAAATTATTTTGAATTTGATGGACAGTTTTATTTACAGACTAAAGGTACATCTATGGGGGCTTCTTATGCCCCCAATTTTGCTATTTTGTTTGTTGACAATTTTGAGCAGGACTTTATTTATGATTGTACAAAAAATACATATTTTTCTAGCGTACGCCATTGGCAACGCTATATTGACAAAAAAAAAATCATTTGGACTGGGACTTGCTTTGAACTGACAGAATTTTTGAACTGGTTAAACTCTTGTTCACCCGATTTGAAGTTCACTTCCCATTTCAGTAAGACACATATAGATGTTTTGGATTTGACAATTTTCCCATATGAAGGAGGATTAACAACGAAACTTTTTACGAAACCAACCGCTCGGAATACATTGATTGCTTGAATATTCTAGCAACCATCCGAGGGGCTTGAGGGATGGTCTGCCCTTTGGGCAGTTTCTACGTATTCGTAGAAATTGCTTTTTTAAGGATGACTATTTTCAAGAGGCTGGGAAACTAGCTGAGAAATTACGACAACGTGGGTATCCACGAAAATTGGTCAAGAGATCCATGAAAAGGGCATGGTATAACCATCGCGAATTCTTATTGACTCCCAAAACAAAAAAACAAACTACTAGGATCCCATGTGTTACTACATTTGGGACTCAAAGTAATCGTATTTCGGCTATTATCAGGAAACATTGGCCTTTGGTTACGTCTATAGGAATTACCAATGAACAACCCCTTTTTTCATATAAAAGAGGAAAAAATGTACGTGATCATTTGGTCCGAGCAACTTTGCCTCGGTTGCAAACACCCAACTTAACAACCATGTGGGGTTTGAACAAAATTGTGGGACATTACAGATGTGGCGGCTGCCTCATGTGTGATTCAAGTCTGAATACTAAACAATTTATCCATGCCAATATCTGTCATGATTTGCGGGAACATTCCAACTGCAACACGCAAAATGTTATATATGCAATCTGGTGCCCCGTGACCTTATTTATATTGGGCAGACGACACAGAAAATTAAAATACGTCTGGGCCAACATAAAAGTCGCATTCGTTGTAAGACAGAGAATGCACCCTTAGTGGCTCATTTTTTGGAAATGAATCATGCACCTTCTGATATGCGATGGCAAGTTATTGAGGTCATACGGACACCTCCGCGAGGCGGCGGCATTGCTAACATTTTAAATAAATGCGAATGCCGCTGGATTCTCCGCTGTGACAGTATAAACAAGGGATTGAACACCATGGAGGAGTGTCACTCTTTAACCTGTTTCACCCTCTGATGTGATGAGAGAAGTATTTACACTTGTCAGGCAGGATTAAGAACATGAACTGGTTTCAAAAATATGGTTTATACTATGTGCTAATATGTACTTTTTCAGATTGTTGACCTGTATACCAACATATTTATGACATTGAATACTTTTTATTGTTATGAGTTTTTATTTTGTAATTATTTTTAACTGTATTAATTCAAAACTGCTGAATATGCGATTTGTGATCTGAAATGTAAATTGGATAATGTGTTGTAACCACAGATTTGGATGAAGAACACGGTGCAGTTAATGTATACTGACGCAGTTGTCACATACTGCCATATGGTGTATAATGTTAGTGCTGTTTAAAACTTTATTGATGATAAGTAAGAACACTGAGCAGTTAGTGAGCATTGCCATATTGTGTCATTTATCGTTATATGGTGCGCAATGGCTATGCTATGTAAAATAATTGTTTACATTGATTTGAAATGAATGCAAATCTATTACGATCGCTCGATGGAGAAAACGGTTCAGCAGAGTTTTCTGTAGTCCAGTCTGCTTGTTATGAGTGCATGGGTGGCAGTCTTTCTGGATTCGGGGGGGGGGGGTCCATTTGAAAGTCTTGCAAAGGATGCGGAGGGTGTAGAAGCAGGTGGAGGCGGTGGCGTTGATCTGTCGGGTGATGGTGAGGGAGGAGTTGAGTATGATGCTGAGGTTCTGGGAGTGGTCTGTGTGGGCTGGGGGGTTGCCAAAGGTGGTGGGCTACCAAGTGTTGTCCCATCTACGAGTTGAGCTTCAGACAGCTGCTGCTCATCCAGGATGCAACATCTTTCATTCCTTCCTGGAAGCTGAGTCTGGTGGTGTCAGGTTCCTTCATGAGGGATAGGATGGGCTGGGTGTCGTCGGTGTAGGATACTATGCTGAGTCCATGCTGACTGACGATGGCAGCGAGGGGGACCATGTAGATGTTGAAGAGCGTGAGACTGAGCGACGATCCTTGAGGTACTCTGTAGTTGATCTCTGTGGGTTCGTAGAGGAATCTGATTCTTTGAGTTCTGCCAGTGAGGAAGGAGCGGAGCAAGTCGAGGGTGGTTCCCTGTATGCCGGCGTCATAGAGTCTGGCGGTGAGTGTGTGGTGGGAGACGGTGTTGAAGGCTGTGAAGAGGTCTAGAAGAATGAGGGCCGCAGTGTGGCCTTGGTCGAGGAGCATGCAGATGTCGTCTGTGGCGGCAAGGAGGGCAGTGTCAGTGCTGTGGTTGCTGTGAAATCCGGATTGGGAAGGGTCCAGGATTGAATTCTCTTCGATGAAGTTCGTCAGCTGGACGTTGACGATCTTCTCAGTGACGTTGGCTGCGAAGGGGAGGAGAGAGATGGGTCGCCAGTTTTTGAGGTCCGTCGGGTCTGCAGAGGGTTTCTTGAGGAGTGGCTTGACTTCTGCACATTTCCAGTCGTCAGGGAATGTGCCGGATTCAAAGGTGGCATTGATGGGGCATCGTAGCTAGGGTGCTATGGCAGCAGTGGCTCTGTGGAAGATGTGGGACGGGCAGGGGTCCATGGAGGCTTCTGAGTGAATGCTTTTCATGGTCGTGGTGGTGTCTTTGGTGGTTACCAGGGTCCAGGGGGAGATAGTAGGCTGGCTGTCATTGCTGGAAGGAGTGGTTTTGGTGTCTGGTGTCTGTTTGCTTGAAACTGTGTAAACCGGAGATTGTTTGTAATGGTTTTAATTAACTGCACAATAAATTTTACTTTACCTTACCTGGTTTCTATTTCCTGAAGTTGTCATAGAGGGACTTGATTTCCAGATCGAAGTAGGATCTGAGCTTGTTGCAGAGGTTCTGGGAGGGTGTGACGTCCGTGGCTTCCCAGGGGGGTTGAGTTAATTCCTCAATAATGCTCAAGAGTCCCTTTGAGTTGCTGGAGTTAGCGGGGATTTTCTGCCGGATGAAGATCCTTTTGGTGGATCTGATGAGTTGGTGGCGTTCTTGTAGGTGGTCTTGTCTTCCGCAGTTTTGCTGTTTCTGCATTGCTTCTTGAGACGTCTGCAGGTGTGTCTGAATTCTTGGAGGTTGGTGGTGAACCAGGTGGCCTTCATGGGGCACTGTCTGTCGGGGTTTGCAGATGGGGGCAAGCTAGTCTGCGCAGTTGGTGATCCATCTGTGTAGTTCTTTGGCTGCAGAGTTGGCAGCAGTCGAGGTGGGAAGGGGATCGTGGTTGAGGGTGGAGTTGAGGTGCTCCTCTGTGACCTTGCTCCAGTTACTTTGCAGAGGGCGTGGTGTAGGTTTCTGAGTGGTGTATTTGTCGAAAGAGAAATGTACGCAGTGGTGGTCTGTCCAGGGGGATTGTGTGGTGCGGCTGAAGTGAATGTTGTTACCTCCTGCGAAGATGGGGTCGAGGGTGTGTCCTGCCTGGTGGGTGGGGGTGGTGACAAGCTGTTTCAGTCTGATGTTGGCGAGGTTGTCCAGGAGGGTGGAGGAGTTGGAGTCGCTGAGGTTGTCGAGGTAAAAGTTGAGGTCTCTGAGCAGTATGTAGTCCATCAAGGCGATGGCGTGGGGTGCGATGAAGTCGATGATGGTTGTGGTGAAAGCGGTTCAAGTTCCAGGAGGTCGGTAGGTGAGAGTGCCACGTAGGGCTATTCTGGGGCTGGCCTGTATCTGGCAATGGAGATGTTCCTTGGGGGACAAGGAGTTGTTTGTGTTGTAGGTGGTAAGTCAGAGGGAGTTTTTGTGTGCGATGGCGAATCCTTCTCCAGGGTGGTTGGGGTGGTCCATCCTCTGGATCTTGAATCCTTCGGGGATGGCGGGAGCGATGGCTAGGCGGAGGTGGGGTTGGTCCAGGTTTCTGTGAAGAAAGGTGACGTCTGGCTAGAGGGTGTCGAGGAGGTCCCAGATTTTTACTGCGTGTCTGTGCAGGGAGCGCACATTGAGGAGGATGCATCTCAGGGCTTCAGGCGCGCTGGTGTCCGGCGGGAGGGTGGTGGCCATGGGGGTGTGGAGGTTGGTAAAGGTTTGTCAGCAGTGTTGGCAGGAGAATTGGCCGTGGGTGGTGTTCTGCATAGACAGCTGGCAGTTGCTGTTCCTTCTGCAGTTGAGTGCATGGAGGGCAGCTGAGTCATAGTGGTGGGTGGTTGGAGAACCGGGGTCCCTGGCTCTGATCGTGGTCGGGTCACGGACGGGCACAGACGGGCTTGCCTTGGCGCGCCTGGACAGCGGCATGCACTCGAAAGTCTATGCCGTGCAGGAACCTATGTGCATGCACACAGAGGGGCACATGTTATGCCCCCTTGTGTGCCTCCACATGCCCTGTAGGGCCCCCTTTGTTTCCTCTCTGCCAGGGTTTTCATGGAGGTGGAACCACCATGAAAACCATGGCGGAGAGGAAACTCGTAATATGCTTGGTGGGACCATGGTGGTCCGCCAAGCATATTGCGGCCTCCAGACTGCAGCACCACCTCCAGGGATCAGCAGTTCCCTGGCGGTGGTCCCAGGGCAGTCTGACCACCCAAGTCGTAATCGGGCAGTCAGACTGCTCTTGCAGCGGTGGCTAGACCACCCCACTACACTCACAATCAGGCCCCTTAGTGAACTGTAAACACATGCACATATCTTACACTCAAACACATTTGTTAATTTTCTGCATAGTTTTTTTCAGGGATTTTCTAGCAAATAGACTGAGTTCGTTTTCAGATGAAACAACAATCAAGTCAAACTGTTTGTTTAAAATAATCTATGGCTAAACCTAAACACTATACATATAAAATATTCCACCAATGTATGTCCTAACATCCATTTCTTTTTGCACATTACCATTATCTAGCCTTCGGGTAACCTAAGAGAAAATATGACTGTCATGCTAGTCATGTTTTAATGGTTGAATGGGGCCCAATTTCAACGTTTCCAATGATAGCCTTATTCATATGGCTAGGAGTTGTTTCAAGGCAGCTGGCCTTGTTCAGTGTTTAATGACCTGGCGGGTAAGAAACAAGTTACATGTTACTCAGACACTTTACTTCATCCTAGTGACCTGCACATGTCCTTCCAGAACAACACAAATACTTACCACTTAAATTGCTGATAGAGTGAATTGGGGGTATCTCAGGTCACTAATGATGTAAGACTCACAGGCAAAACAAGTGTCAAACAATAGGCAAACGCTACAATACCCCAGACATGCTTCATAGATAACCAGCAATGTATGAAATGCTGGAAAGAAAATACCCCAATAGTGTAAGAAGTGCAGACATCAGAGCTCCCCAAAGATGCACAAACAATTGTAGAGACCACAGGTGCGGAACAAAGGTACCGATGACCAACAACGCAAGAAGCACAGTCAACACAGGTGCTCCAGAATGTCAGAAACCAAGACAATACGGGTGCCCAGCAATAGAGAAAGCACAGCCATCACTGGTTCCCTATAAAGGAAAGTGACCAACAATACAAGAAGCACAGTTACCTGATAGTGCACGAAGGGAAGGCACCACATATGCATAACAAGGCTACAAGCATAGACGCCAAAGATGCCTGAAATCCAATAGTCACAGACATCATAGGTGCGCAACGACACACTATAGGTTTCCTCCCATTAATGCAAAGTCAGCAAAGTCTGCAGGCACTGTAAGTGTGAAACATTTAAATCAGTGCATGAACCAAAGATCGTCAGCAGTGAAAGAAGGGCAGTTGTCCAAGGGTTCCAACAAAATAAGTGCAAAATCTACAGACCGTCAAGTGTAGGCACAACTGGTGTTCAGCAAAGAAAAATAACAAAGTACCACAGCTCCCCAACAATGCGAGCAGTGCTGCCACAGAGCAATGCAATGAACACTGTTCAATAACGCTGCAAGAATGACAGTTACTGAGGGAATCCAAACGTGCAAAAAGCTGAGGCTGCCCAGGTGTTAAAAGGATCAGAGGCACCACTTGAAAACAACCACAGTACGTGACAACCAAGCACCACAGGTGCACAACAAAAGAAACAGCTCAACCACCAGACATGCCCAACTATATAAGTACAGAAATGGCAGGAACATAACAGTGGAAAGGGCACAGGCACTGTTGATGTCCAACAATGCATCAAGTGCAGTGGGTCCCTAAGAATGATACATTTAGGTTAATCGTAAATTTAATAATTTGACAATCTCAGTGATAGCTAAAGTCACTACTGGCGCTGTTTCCAAAATTGCGATTTCCTAATAGTGATTGCAAGTCCATAGGATTCGCCAGTAGGAAATTGCAGGTTACATAATTCCCTTTTGTGGTTCCCAAAAAGCGATTTCTACTGATTCGCTCTTTGGGAATTCTGTACATAAGGACCATAGAGTGGAGAGGCGTAGAGTGGAATGGCATAAAGTGGAGTAGCGCAAAGTGACATTGACAACCATCTTTATTGTAATGGGGCGATGTTACTAACATGATCCGAACTCATATCAAGTTTTGTCATATGGGGCAATAGAGTAGGAAAGTAAGTGTTGAAATGTGCAGTTTTTGCAGTGGCATAGGTATCGATGTCATGAGTTAAAAATCAGCTTAAAAGTACCAGGGTATCACACAGAAGATGCAGTACACCTATGGGACATAGGAATAGACATTCTACTGAAATATCCTGTAAGGGCATGCTGGAACTTTTCTAGGCTTTTTCGAGTCCTCCTTAATGAATTTCGTAGAGGCCCATTCTAACACGCATTTCCGGAAATGTGAATGGAAACTGGAATGAAATTGAAACAGGCATTATTAGGTTTACTTTTATATATTTTTTCCAATTTTAACCCCATACCTTTTAGTCAATACAGTTTACTACTTCTTATTACTATAGTTGTATATTAAGTTCTTTATTTGTTAGCTGTTGCACCTGTGTTGGGCTTGTTGTTTTCTGTATTCTCAGCCTCTCAGAGGTAGGTATTTGGCCAGTCTTCTCTTGCAGACTACTCCTTGTGGTTATTGTGGTAATTCTGCAAAGGATTATTACAACTTCTGCCACTTGCCTAGCTTGCCACGCAAGCTGCTGTTTTAGAGTGAGTGAGTGAGTGAGCGAGTGAGTACGAGAAAGTGCCATCTTTCTTGCATGGTATGCCCCCACTTTTTGCTGTATTGCTGAATGTACTTTGACTGAGTGTGCCCTGGGCTCCTGCCAATCAGGTGCCCATGGCCTATGTTCCTTCCCTAAAAACTGTGCTGAAACCTAAAACACAAATTGGCCAACTCTGGCCACATGTCAGCCCCTGGTGGATGGTACACTAGGTACCCAGGGCTTTGTGACCAGGAAAGGCCACTAAGGGCTGCAGCACTTAATGTGCCACCCTTAGAGGCCCTGTACCCTGACACAAATACACTGCCCTTGCAGGCTGAGTGTCTGGGTATAGAACAAAACAGAGAGTCGACATGGCACACATCCCTGTGTGCCATGCCCACAACAATACACTGCCCTGGCATACATCAGCCACCCCTCTTGCTGGGTGCCCTATGCCAGTGGTGTGGTAGTACAGGAGCATGAGCCCTTTGCCCCTACAATACCCAGGTCCATTCCTGGGCACTGTAAGTGCAGTGCTGCCATTTAAGAGTATATGGTGCTGGGAGATCGTCAACACGAACTCCACAGCACCATGATGCCTCCACTGAAGACTGAGAAGGTTGGTATCAAACTTCTCAGCACATTAAACCCGCACTGATGCCAGTGCAGGATTTAATGTACAATGCATGACAGAGGGCATCTTAGAGATGACCCCTGAACCTAACCTACAATCCACATCTGGTCTGAGGCGCTGCCTAGGCTGCCACACAGCAGACATGTTGCTGGACCTCTGGGTAGAGAGTCATCCGCTCTCCTGGGCCTGCAACAATGCACATCTTGGGCGAGGTGCTAGGTCTCCTCCCCCAGGATGGACAGGGGAAACTTTAAAGGCATGCCGCCTTTGTGAGCTTCTCCAGGTCACTTGCTGTACTCAGCAACAGGCCCCTACCGGTTCTAAACCCCCACTCTGGCGGGAAGACTGTCCAGAAACCCCAAGGAAGGACAGAGGGTGTGCCAGCCTCTGCCAACCCCACCCCTCAGGTGGGGGAGGCGAGGTGAAACACATCTCCGGGCTCTCGCCATCTTGAGGATGGGGAGTCCTGCCCAATCAGGACTAGGCCACTGCCCCCCTCCCTCAGGAGAGTGGCAGGATAGGGGGTGTACCCACCCCAGGGCAGGGACCCAGTGGTCCCTGCCCTTTACCTACCTGTAACGCCCCTAAATTTAGTATTTAGGGGCACCCTGAACCTTCCTTCCTTAGATCCAGATTCCGAAACAGCAAAGAAGATCAAGAAGAAATAAGACCTGCCGTGCAGCTGCTAACAAGAGGAAGACACCAACTGCTTTGGCCCCAGCCCTACCGGCCTGTCGACCCTCGAACTTGCTCATGCTAAATCCTGGCATCTCCCGTGGCCAGGAACCTCACAAACCCTGGAGGACTTGGCTACCTTGTGACTCTGAGCATCTGGGACTCCCACGAGCAGTGGCACTGCTCAAAGCAAGTAACTGACCCCTGGCATCAGCCAGGAACCGCGAACCCTGCACAGTCTGCACCCGCCAAGCCTGGCCTGTGCTGGAGTGGACAAAGACCCCGAGGACGTCTCACCGGGGGCTGTGACCCCGAATCCGGCACCCAAGGACCCACCTCGACGCTCCTGACAACGCCTGCAGCCTCAGAACCAGGGACCCCCCAACCGCGATCAACAGAGGGTAAAATTTCCCAACACCAAAAGGCACCCCTGCACCCGGCGCCCTGCGGCCCCCTGTGCCCAACTCCTGGGTACCTACCTATCCTCCAACTACCCAACTTACCTCTCGAAGTGGTGGTTGCACCTGAAGAATCTTCGTCCCCGAGCTTGCAGCCTTTGTTCGTTCTTGAGCTTCTCCATTGCAATCCATTGAGCGCCCAACGGCTCAAAAGCACCCTGCACCCAGCCGCCCGAGTGGCCCTGGCAGTGCAACTTCTACTGTAACCTACTTCCCCATTTGTCCTGAGCAAGTGACCAGGAGCCCAGCTCCCACAGTCGTGTGGCAGCCACGAACCACGGGCCCCCTGCCTCCCATAGGATAACATTGGGCCTACCTCACTCTGCACCCGGCTGCCCCTGTGCCGCTGAGGGTGTAACAACTGTACTTACCTGACCCTGGGAGACCCCTAAGTCTATGCCCAGCACCTTAACTCTGCCAGTCGAGTACTTACCCAACAGCCGATAACTCACTTTTCTTCCATAGGGTAACATTGGCTGGTTTCACTTGAAAATTCTTTTAAGTGTGGAGTTTCTAAACTTTAAAATATTCACCTAAAATCAACCTAGTAACGAAATCAAAAATACTCACCTGCTATTAGGAGAGATCCCAGTGCTGGATCTTGATGCCCAGCGCTGACCCTGAAAATTAATTACAACCATACTTATCACCAACTCAATGTTCTCCCATAGGAAACCATTGACTGTTTTTCTGTGAAATTTCTTCTGCCGATTTTTGCAAACTACAAATATTCTTTAAAAATCGTACCAACTGTGAAAACGTGTTTTAGATAGCTGTCCCGGTACTGAGCCGAGGAGCCCAGCACTGGATTACAAAAGTAACGAGAACATACTTTACCTGCAACTTGAATTTCCTTCCATAGGCTAACATTGCCTGGTTTTTGCTGAAAAAGTTTCTGGGTCGATTTTACAAACTTATAAATATTCGTTAAAAATCGCCTGTATAACCTAAACGCATTCTCTCAACTGCTTACAGGTGGTACACTAGTGCTGGATCCAGGATCCAACACTGAGCTAGAAAAAGTAACAATAACCCCACTTACCTGCTAAGTGAATTTCGTCACATAGGATAACATTGGTGATTTCATTAGAAAAAGTTTCTGTCAACTTTTAAAATACCAAAATATTGCTTAAAAATCATAACAGTAACTAAATCATATTTACTCACCTGTTTCGAGGAACTGTCCCAGGACTGAATCTAGGATCAAGTCCTGGAGTTAGAAAAGTAATCCTAAAAGTAATCAATTGCATTTAACTTGAAATTCCCATTGAGCTTAATGTATTATTGTGTTTGAAATTGTGTTGCCTATTGCAACAAAATGTAACTATTGCATTCAAAAGTCAATTGCCTATTGCAAAGTTTTTAACTAAAGCATCTCATTCTGAGAAAGCATATTTTGATACCTATTGTTGGTTCTAAAATAAAACAACCATATATCTTTATATACAAACCATTGGCCTAGAGTTCAGTTCTTGAGTGTGTGAGACCATTTGCTGACTGAGTGTGTACAACAAATGCTTTACACTGTCCTCTGATACTGCCTTACTGCTCGACCAAACTATCACTTTAGAGAGTAAGGTTATATCTAACTTTAGCCTCTGCCAAACCTCTGGGGACTGTGGACTCTGTACACACTGTACCTATTTGGGAACAGAATATACAGAGCCACTTTCCTACAGTGAGTGAGTGAGTGAGTGAGTGAGTGAGTGAGTGAGTGAGTGAGTGAGTGAGTGAGTGAGTGAGTGAGTGAGTGAGTGAGTGAGTGAGTGAAAGATGGAGTGAGTGGTACTGTGATGCATACTCTTTAGGCGTAGTTTGGTCAATCTGGTCAGTGGTCTTTCATTTTGTCCCACACAATTTTAATAAGAGCAAAACATTTAAGGGCACCTACCTGCTTTTTGTAGGTAAGGGCAAAGATAGTGCCAACGAGCTCCACAATGAACATCACCAGCAATAGCACGAAGAACTGAAAGAAAGAAGCAGCATTGTTATCCACTTAGCTGAGCTTTCATTTGACGGGGAAGGGTCTGTACAGGTGTCACTTACGTTTCTAGAATAATAATCTTGTTCACAAATAACATTTTTTTTAACAAAACTTTCCCGCACAGTCCAATATGTTTACTTCCTTTTGTGTTTTATGCCAATTTGTTTAACAGGCCCATATATACATAGAAGTCACACAACACACAGCAGCAAGTAAAGTTGTTGTGCTACATGAAGGGAAAGAGAGAGAAAAGAACATTGTCAAATATACTAAGAAACAACGTTTATTTCTTAAGTAAACAGATTTTGTAAGGAATCCTCAGCTTATCCTTTTTTAAATGGCACAATCAGGAGGGTCTTGTGAAAGAATATAGCGCAGGGTACATTAAACAGCAAAGCAACATTACAGTTACAAAGTAAACAAACTAAGAGTGCCACATAATTTCGTTAAAAAGGATACAATTGTAGTGATCCAAATGATACAAAAACGAAGTAGATCTAATGGATCCCGAGTAATTAATAATGAGTAGCAATGCTTTTTAAAACCATATGTGTTGGCTGCGATCCTAGAAATGGCCACTAGAGAGCAGAAGAGCGTGTGTTTATGGCACTGAAATAAAGCGCCAACCCCTGTTGAAGAGAGAATAGTTTCTGGAAGATGTTGTCATCTAAACCCATAACTTCACTGACTCGTAGAAGTCAATGATCTTGTTTAAAACTAGTGAATGAATAAATCTCCATACATTCAGCAATTGGTCTGTAATTTGTTACGTAGTGCCCCAAACGCCCCCAGCTTCTCAGGGAAGGAATTTTAGACACCAGGCTTTGGGTTCACGTGTCAGTCAGGTGGATCTGCTGACTTCTAACCCAGGCTCCATGCTGTAGTTGTTTTTTTTCCAGGCAGAGAATGCTGTGTCTGTCCCTGGGATCTCTACACTTTCAGGTTCTCAGTAAAAGAAGCTCGCAAGCAGGCCCTGAGACCTCTCCTTGTGAGTCAGCAAGTGCTGCCTTCTCTAGTGGGATTCTTCCTGTGGGTGGCCCTCCTGTCCCTTCTTCCTCGAGGAACTCTCTAATCTGAAGATGGTTAGCAGCGTTTTAACTGGTCCCCTCAGCTGGGAATCAGGTTCTCATACTAAGGGGTAGAGTAGCGATTTTTGCCACGATGCTTGTGTGCCACAACATGAAGTAACAAGTAAGAGTGATTCACCAGACATTTAGAAGTGCACACTTCTGTTGCATGAAAAAACAAGTAAAACTGTTATTACTGCTTTCACTGCCTCCATTTTACCATACGTTGATACAGTACCAGGCCCAGATAGACACGAAACTAACTCACTGATATTACTTTACCTCCAGGCCCAAACTCCTCATTACCAAGGACATTCCAGTCCTCGAACCTTAAAGTTAATAATGGCGTAAATTTATGAAGGCCACTTTAGTACCATGCATAAAAACAGTCTGTTGCGACTAAGACTTGTATTTTACTTTAATAACTATAGGCTACTAAAGTAACCTTTCAACGTATTTCCTAAGTGAAGTAAGCTCAACATAGGTTGTTCACAAACTGTACAACCTAAAAGCAAGCAGCTGACTGCAGCCACTTATTCCTAAATATGACACTTAAATATATGTTACCTATTTAACTGTAAATATGTGCACAACTTACATTTCATATTTAAGGACTATACCACTGAGACCAACGTCTACAGCACAATTACAGCTGACTGACACAGTGTTAAATGTGGTATTAATGTGGATAGTTTGTTTTGTTTTCAAATCTAAGATTGTTCTATGCTCCTAGATGGAG
Organism: Triturus cristatus; assembly: GCF_964204655.1. Classification (NCBI taxonomy): domain Eukaryota; kingdom Metazoa; phylum Chordata; class Amphibia; order Caudata; family Salamandridae; genus Triturus; species Triturus cristatus. Next base: position 32,656,029 of record NC_140580.1, read on the forward strand.
TTTTTTCTAAGTTCGTATTGGCAGGTTTTGCTGAAAAGGTGAGTGCAGAAAACTTTCTGTGTATGCTCACATTTCGAATTTTACTTTAAGACATTCTGAGGCACATTCACAAGGGAATGGCAAAGCGTGGCATTGGGCAAGCATTGCTAACAGCACGCTCTACCATTTTGAAAACGCAGGGATGCGCCGTATTCATAAGAATGCAACGCACCCCTGCATTTCTCCTAGTGCTGGAGCTAAATCTAGCTGTATAGCACCACCGCACCATAGTGCAAGGTTGACTACGTTGGGGGGAATTATTGTTTATGTGCAGAAAGGTGTCCCTTCCTGCACATAAACAATCCAGAATGGCGAATTGTAACTTCCATGTGTGCTGCATTGTGCAGCCCCCATAGAAGTTGCAAATCAGAATTTTTTACATGATCGTTTAAGTGCAGAAAGGGATGCCTACCTGCACATAAACAATCAATCATGGCTATTTGTTTGTTTCTATGTGTGCTGCACAATACAGCACAAATATAAAACAGCAAAAACGAGGAGAAATTAAGCACTTCTCCTCGTTTTGCCATGTTAAGACCAGGTTTTCCCTGGTCTTAATTTTGGCACTGTCTCCTAGTTATGCCAACCTTGTAAGTAGGGGGCAGCGTCAAACACAATGGGTGTTGTTGCAGAACGCCCACTGCAACATCCATTGCATGCCCCTTTCACGCTAAGTGTAGCGTGAAAGGGGGCCTTATTTGCAAGGTGCTGTTAAGCCACATTAAGTGGGCAGATCACTTAATCTCCCTGTGCCTACAATTCAGCCCCTTTTGTCACACAAAGCTGATTTGGTGTGCTTTACAAACCCTGGATTTTTTTAATCAGTGAATGGAGGTCCCTGCATATAAAAAAGGCCATGGTCCTGACGTAGAAGCCCTAGGTCTGTGTGGAGAAAGACCTGTCTATAATGGGAAAGCACTTCTTCATCTTGGAGTAGGTCTGGGTCACCTCGTAAAAGGCACATCATAATTGTATTCTGGAAAATAATAGGTTTATTATATGGTGCAATATTGGAAGTAAACTCCCAGGTGGCTTTATCAAAGTTGTTACAAAAAACAAGATTAGGGAGTGATTAGGGAGTGAAGAGGTAGTGTCCTGCATGGATACATGCTCACTCAGACATTCACAACATGGCTGAGGGCGCAGGCCTCAAGTTTGATGAAGAAGAAATTGATAGAATTTTAGCAGCCCTCAATCCGTTTGAGGGACTAAACAGCACGGATCCGGGTCCGAGCAATGCGGACTGGGATGAGTTGGGGAATCTGAGGAGAACCCAGATAAAAACTGCATTACATGGCTTATTAATGACAGAATACCTCCGGGCTAACGCGGCACCTCAAGGCCTAATAGTCCAAAATGAGCCCTTCATATTTCAGCATGACAAATCTTTCAAGAGGGACTGGTCACTAATATCGTGGCACTGTACCAGGGACTGGCTGGTCCTTATCATCAAGACAGCGACCCGTTTGGCACAGGAACTTAAGATCGACATACAGAAACTTGAGGTCCAACTAAAGAGCTACCAATAAACTACTGTTTAGAAGAAGTGGCTGGACGAACTCAACCAGCAGATGAGTGAGTACAAAATCACATTGAAACAGAGCAAATACAAGAAACTAAAAAAGGACACTGCATTCTTCAGCCACGAACGTGTCTATCCCTACATACGGGATGATGATGTAACCAAGAAGACCAACAGCGAACAAGGATCGGATAGTGACTTGTCCGACGCAGGCTCAAGAGATTCATATTCCAGCCGTGGCAGCAACCCGAGGAACCAGAAGGGAGGAGCACAACATCAGAGACCCTATTGACCAAGAGGAAGAGGTTGGGCCATTACCATGGACCACCGGTCTACGCACATTACCCTAACGCCACCGATTACGGACAGCCTCCTTTTTTAGGAGTACGCCCAGGACCACTGAGAGGAAGGAACCGGAGAGGCAACCAGGTCCACTGGAGCAACGAGTCGGAGGATATAGCGAGAGTATCAACGAGGAGTATGACAGCGAACCAACCATCAACCAGCAGGAGGAGCAATTAGTGGTCAATTTAACAGAGTACACACTTACAGAGCCCCAAAAACATGTCCTGGAGAAAGGCCTTGGCTTTGTCCCCACTAACAAGATGAACAAATGTAAACTCTGCCTGGAAATGAAGGAGTTTATTTGAAAATTTAAACTACGGGCCTTTTTTGCAAACAAAGAAATAACAGAGACAACAGAGGAGCAGACATCGGACACTGGATTACAACTCAAATCCACCTTCACCCCTTTGGACTCTACACTACCAGTTGAACTACTTGCTTTTGAGAAAGCAGTGAGGGAGGAACTGACCAGTATACCAAATGATGATAAAAAAACCTTCCAGAATGTCACACGACAAGAAAAAGAAGCTTTACAACAATTAGCTGATAACACCATCTTGGTCATATAGCCTGCTGACAAAGGGGGCGCAATTATGATTCAAACAACACACAATTACAACACCGAATGCGGGAAACTTCTGGAAGATCGAAGGAACTACGAGATCCTCCGTGATGACCCAACAGAGGAGATCCGGGTACGGATTGTGGGGATGGTCGAAGAAGCCACAGCATATGACTGGGTATCGAGGAAGGAGGCTGATTTTCTCATCCAAAAATCACCCAAGACACCATACTTTTATACCATCCCAAAACTCCATTAAAATGTGGAATACCCCCCAGTTGCCCTATTGTGTCTGGGATCGGATCTATATTAGAACCGCTGTCCAAGTTTGCCGACGCATTCCTCCGGCCATTGGTTAAAAACAGACACCTATCTGAAAGACACCAAGGCCGTGTTACAAGTTCTCGAGGACCTCCATTTTGACCCAGATCAACACCTCTAACTGGGACTTGATGTCGAAAGCTTATATACTAGCTTACCACATGACAAGACCTTGGACATCATAGAGAAAGTACTATTTACCACAACATGGGACTACCATACACCTCGCAACATGGCCATGGAATGCATTTCTCTGGCCCTAAAAAGAAACTTCTTTCTGTACGAGGGGGTACACTATCTACAAAAGCATGGGACCAGCATGGGGAGCACTGTTGCCCCAGTCTGGCTGGTCTCTACCGACACCATCTAGAAACCAATAAAATACTACATCAAGACAACCCATTCCATGACAAAATCATTGTCTGGAAACGTTACATTGACGATGTACTGGTACTATGGAGAGGTGATACGGAATCCATCAGAGCTTTCATGGTATGGCTCAACCAACAAAACACATTTCTGAAATTCACTAATACATCCTCCAACACAAATCTGGTGTTCCTTGTTCTGAATATTTATCCAGATAGTGGCAAGCTCAAAACAACCACACATTTCAAACCAACGGCAAAGAATTGCCTACTACTATACAGTAGTTTCCACCCTGACACCTTCAGGACAACCTCCCCTACGGACAGTTCCTCCGCCTATGGAGGAACTGTTCCGAGCTCACAGATTTCCAAAAACAAGCCTCCGATTTGGAAAATAAGTTACTAAAACGCAACTATCCAGAACGAATCGTAAGGAGAGGGTTGAAGCGGGCAAGGAACAACAACAGAGATGCTCTCTTGGAAACCCTCATTCCTAAAGAACAGGAAACAAGACCCATTTGCGTAACCACTTTTCACACACACTCCAATCAAGTGTCAAAAATAGTGAATAAACACTGGAGAATTCTCAATTGCGGAAGTCTCAATTTTCCAAAACCCATGTCCTTCCACAAGAGACGCAGGAATCTGAAGGACATCATGGTCCACACTAGACCGCGCGTGACACCTGTAAGGGACCTTGCTACTTCTACCCTTCCACCTGTACAGGGTCACTATCCATGTGGTAATTGTGGCACATACAATCTCACAAAGAGGAGTAAAAACATCATGTTCATGAATGGCTCAGTCTGGCAACAAAGAAGATTCACAAACTGCAATAGCAGAAATGTGATATATATGATCACATGTCCGTGCAAACTAGAGTACATCGGCATGACGTAAAGACCAGTGAGGATCTGTATCGGCGAACACAAGAGTAATGTTCGCTGTAAAAAGAGTACCACCAAGATGAATTTATGTAATAATGACTCCCCGTGTAAGCTAGTCTATCACTGGTTCTGAGACACGCCACTATTTTCTCAAAATAACCACCCCCATACCTGAAGGGGTAAGCCTCGAAGAGTACCACCACGCCATGAGCCAATCGTGCTCTAAAGGTAAACTTCCCAGTCTGTGGCTTTTTGAATAAGACCTAGAAGATTCTGAGACACGTCACTATCTTCTCAAAAAACCACCCCAGACCTGAAGGGGTAAGCCTCCAAGAGTACCACCACGCCATGAGCCTTTCGTGCTCTAAATATAATCTTCCCAGTCAGTGGCCTTTTTAATAAAACCTAGAAGATCACAACCTTTCCTAAAGGGTTCGGTAGCAGGACCATCTGTGCATACCGCCCCACTAAACATGTGCCTAACAACTGCCTTAGCACTACCCAATACGAACTAACCTCAGCGTAATTTTTAATTTCCTAATCATTTTATTTTTTATTTTATTTTGCTTAATTTTTAAACCATTAAGAATCTGCAGCCAGAGGATAACATAAGAACTTTATTTAAGTCTCTTTTGGTGCATCGGTACCATCAATAGAGAAATCCATTTCCTGTATCACAGCGGTACACACAGTTACCGCTCTAGCAGTCGACACCTCAGCATACAGACGGGCCCAGTCACTTCTGTTTGACCGCCTCCAATCAGGTCGAATGCCCACTTACTGTTGGACAAATCTTGTGGCAGTTTACCGTTCTAGTGCGTATTACATCCCGGCCACTGGAAGTGAGCGGACTTTCACTTCCGGGTGACCACGAACATCTTCACAGGGGTAATCATTTTTTTACCGAGTGCCAATTACCGGCAACATAAATAGAGCCTTTCCCGCGGACTCATTTATATCATGGAGCCGCGGGATGGCGTTATCTTGAGCGACACAGTGTTGACTACTACGTAAGTACGGCATAGCCGTTTAGGGAACCAGTGGTATACAGCCATTTACAGATCTCCTTAAGCGGCTAGCAATGGACAGCAACTTTTTCCTTTTTCTTTCTTTTTTCACCTAACAGAATACAGTGGCAACACCCTTCCCACCCGTTCTAGAGGCTCATGAAGCATTGTCTCCTACACATCCAAGTATGTATCTACCCATGTGTGTTTGTATTACATACTTACCCACTCTCATTTCAATTACTCTAGGCGCTAGTATAGAGTGTGTGCTTTCTGTTTTATGTGTGTGTGTCATGTTCGTCTTTTTTTCTCCACAGGTCACGGCACTTAGGTTTAAATTACAACCAACGCTAATGACACTAAAGTCACATTGTGACCCTTTGTATTTACAGGCTACACGTGTTTGCGCATTTCGAGGCGCAATTGTATAACTAATTGTGTTTTCTCTTTTCAGACTAACATTTTAGAAATACCAATGGGTATTGTTTAAAGTGCATGATATTTTGCATTTTTCGCTTTTTTGTATATAGCACAAAATCTCATCACATTTGATAGCAACATAGTGATTACTGAAGGGATCAGTTTCAGTCCTGATGAAGAAGCCCTGCTTTGAAACATGTTGACTTGATCAGGAGTATCCGCACATTACATGCAGGACATCTCCGAACCACCATATTTTTAACAGTGCCAGCCTCAATGACCTATTAAAGTTTCTTAAGTCCATGAGGCCAGGTCCTTTTTAAATTCACTTTTCGCATTCACTCTTGACCCTTCCTCTCACTACCCCTACACCACACATAGTAATGGAAGATCAGTGCTCCCACGTAGTCGCAGGTCATAGCATGCCCCGTCGCACAGCGGGGAGGGAAGACCCCTATGATGATGCATGACACCAAGGGCCCTTTTGGTGTGTGAGGGGTATTTAAGCAAACACTGTGTGCATCCAACCAAGATAGGAAACATACTTGTTTGACACAGTAAGAAACTCTGTGTCCTCCTTAGAGGTGGATCCTTAGGCTTCATCAAAATGACAACATGAAGATTAAGAACAAGTCTCTTTGCATCAGGACTGAAGGAAAGTCAAAGATTCTAGAATCCCTATATCAATTTATACTGTTTTCCCACCATAATCCAATGTTTATTTGAGCTAAGTATACTTGCTCTAAAATCCACCTTGTTATCCCAATGTGAGTGTTTTTCCACCAGATGTCCCCCAAACCTGATTCTCATTAGACCTCCCAGCCAGCGGTGCAGGTGCCCCCTCTCACAAGGCATTTGATAGGCTCATATGAAATGGGACTCAATGTCTGCTTTTTCTGAGCTTGCTTGAGCCAATAAACATTCACTAACTCTCTTGTCCACATAAATCACATTGCATTTGAAAAGACATGCTCTGGGTCCTTAGACTTACTGCCATTAACAAGACTTTGTTCTCCCTGATCGCTCCAAAGCACCCCAGGAACCCCAGCAGGGTCAGAGCCACTCCCACCATGAGGATGATGAAGGCCCCGGTTGTCAGCAACGGGTTGGATGTCACGATGCTCTGAAAGCCATCCGGGTCCGCAACAACCCAAATACCAACGGCGAGGAGACTGATCCCGCCAATCTGTGGGAAGAAAACGAGAATTCAGTATCACGGAAAGAGGCACCCCTTACAGCCGAGTACAGCCCCATTGTTCCTATGAAGCATGGCTGTGAGAAACACTCCATCGAGCAGACGGATGACGTTTAGCAAAGCTGTAGTACGCTAGTGCCCACATTCACTAAAACCTTGCAAAGGCGCTTGCGCGAACCAAAACACTTTAGCATTGCGTACGTGGGCCTATAAAGTGAAGAGTAAACTGATGCAATGCTTTGCGTCCCACTGCGTCTCGTGAGCGTGCTTGAACAACTTTACTAAATATGTATCAGTAGAGCTTAAGCAAGAAAGCACAAGTGAAGAGAAACACGGTCAAAACAAGTAAAGGGGAATCCTGAAAGAGACCTCATGGAACTGAAACATGTAAGAACTAGCAACTGGAAGAGCTCTGACGTCGTCCGAGCAAGGGTCGAAGTGGAGCAAACTATGCCTGCAACCAGGGCTTTAAGTGGAGTGAAAAAACTGGGGGGTCTCTCAAAGGGGCGTGGCAAATGTAATTAAGGTTAAAAACACGTAAGCTAAAAACCTGTTCTTAACATAGTATGCCGCCTGTAGGAGAGTAGGATCTGCCTCTTATGGTTACCCCACTTTTTGCTGGTGTTTCACTGTTTTTCGACTTTAGTCTGGCTGGGGCCCTGCTCTTTAGGACCCCAGTCTAGCAGCTTCCTCTCTAAATTGATTCGATGTACTTTAGGTACACTCCAGATTGGATTCTGGGGTACCCTTTTGAGTCTCTAGTATATAGTATACTATGTACCCAGGGCATAGGTACCCCAGAGGCCTACCAGGGGCTGAAGCATGTATTGTGCCACCCCTGGACAGCCCTCCAAAATGACACCACAGGTCTGCCACTGCAGCCTGGGTATGGTGGTGCATGCACCCCTTACTGAGGTATAGGTTCACTATACCTCACCTATCACTGCACTTAGAAACCTATCAGTCACCCCTATGGCAGGCCTTATCAATCCCGAAGGCAGGGTGCTTGATTATATGTGAGAGGGTGCCCAGGCATGAGCTGAGCCCCTCTGCAGCCTTCGGAATCTCTTCTCCGGGGTTGCCAGTGGTGCAGCCTGACCATATACTCTTAAGTGCATTATAACCAAAAGGTAAATGCTTATTTTGGACTGGCTGCACGGAAACATGTTGTGTTAGGTGTCAAACACCTTGGGATCATACCCCCACACCAGTAACTGGTGTGGGAGTATGATCCCACCCTTCTAGAGGGAGAGATATGACAGCACCGGTATACCCGGTACCAACTTAACAGAGCACTGGCATCACAAAATGGATGCTGCAGCCACAGACACAGGTCTGGCCACCTGCTGCTGACCGAAACTCCGGCAGAGGAGGCCTGGACAATACGTTTCCTGTCACAGGGAGGTGTAACCACCTCCCAGACAGGCTGATGTGTATTGGGGCTGGGTGGGAGCACTCTAAGAGTGCTTTGAAGTCCTGCACTGGGGGCACATTTGGTGTCCCTGTGCATAGTCCAGCTCAAACCCGTTCAGGGGCTTCTAGCCCCTGCTCTGGCGTGAAACTGGACAAAGGAAATGGGTGTAGCCACCCCTCTTCCCAAACCCTCCCATAGGTGGGTCCCTAGAGGTAGTCCAACCCCTTCCTGAGGTATAAGTAAGGAACCCCTGGCAACTAGACTTTAGATATCCCTGGACAAAACTCTGCAACTGAATCCTGAAACTTCGACGCTCTAATGAAGATTAGAGGACTGAAGGAATCTCCCTTGGGATCAAGGAGTGACTCCCCTGCTTGGCAGGCACCAATGAAGCATTTTGCCGGTCTGCATTTCCGACGCGCCCGCCAGACTCTGAAGTATTTGCAGCCCAGGAAGAGGACTTCCAGACTTCTCAGAGGCCGACCCGAGTCCCAAAAGCTGAGACCCGCAGCCTTCGTGAGTAACGTGGAACCGGAACTCCTAGTCACAGTGCACATTTGCAAGTGCATTGACTTCCCGACATCTCTTGAAGACGTGCTTTGGGTTACTTGTAGCCCACACCCCGAGCACCATCTGCACCGAAGATTGTGGGCCTACACTCCAAGAGTGTTCCGTGAGCCTGCTTCTTGCATTTCAGCTCGAAGGTCCTTTGTGATCCCTGGTCCGTCGACTGGTGGGTCCCTGTAAAGGCAACTTTGATTTTCCTTGGGCTTCCCTGGTTGCTCCAGATGTGCCCTGCATCCCCACCACGTGGCGAGTCCCCCATACCTTGCAAGTCTGAACCAAAGCATCTTTCTCCTTTCTGCATGGGTTGCTGTTGCTAAGGCTTGTTGTGTCCAATCTGGTCACCGACACTGCAGCACTCGATATCCTTTGTGGGACAGCTCGAATCCAGCTCCTGGTCATCCTCGACGCCTCCTGGTCCTCGTGGCTGAAGAGTCAAGCTTCACCTTCTTCACCTGAAATCACTCGACTTCGGTGGGCATTCACCTATCGTGCCCCTGGTCACTGGCTAGTGACCCAGACTCTGTCCCCTCTGCTTTCAGGTTCTTCTCGACTTCGATCCAGGCTTGAATCTCTTTGGACACTTCGCATCTTCCCGGCAGCAGCACTTCTTTGCCAGCTCCCATTGAAAAAGACGATGCGACCCGACACTATTTGACACCTATGCACCCGGCTTCCCTGAGTGAGGTAACTCCAGTACTCCGGTGCTCCCGTGGGGGTTGACCCTAGAACTTCCTAAGTCCAAAAGGGTTTGGTCCTAGCTCATCTCTAAGTGTCCCTAATCTTTAAAAATCTAACCATGACTTTCCCCATAGAAGTTAACGGGAGCTCTCGGCTGTGTTCTCATACTGCACACGGCCCCAGTGGGTCCCCTGTGTCACTACCTTGGGTGGTTCCTTGGGGTCCCAGCGATTCTACAGGCTCTAGGCCTTGTGTCTAGTTAAGTCGTGGTTCTTATACCACTATTTTAGTATATGGTTTGGCTCACCCCTAGGGCCTGACATGTATTTGTTCTATTTTACTGTAATATTTGAAGTGTAACTTATGTGTTTTGACCTCTAGCCTCATAAAGAGACTAGTAGGGTGTGTTTATAAATAAATACATATATTTTATATATATACCTGGTGTGGTTGTCTTTCATTTAGCCATTCAGGAGATTATAGACAGGTAAAACAAGTTACTCTACATTCCTTTAGGACTTAGCCTGAAGGCTGCTCTCCATAGCTACCACTAGGATAGCTTTCAATAAAGGTTGTCTTTAACCTATCATCAATAAGGGGTTGTTTGGACTGGTGCAAGATGCCCACTATAACTAGTGGACAGCATATACCAGGCCAACTTCTCACACCGCCCGAAATGTATTTTGCTTTTTCTGTCATTGCATCCAGATATATGATACAACAACCAAGACTATTTGCTTTGTCAATGGTTGTTAGTTGCATAAGAATAATAAGCAGCAACTATTGCCTGTAAATAATATTGAAAAAGGTTCCACTTAAAGCCCTGGCGGCACCTAGACAGTGTTGCTGCTCCAGTTTAAAAAAGAACAAGGATTTGCAATGCAATAGGTCTCGCATTTACACCAGTTTGAGCATTGACATTGTAAATGACAATGCCTTTTATTTTTGTTTTCGTTTTTAAAACATAAATAAAAGGCATTGTCAATTACAATGCCAATAGCTTAAACTCTCGTATACCGAACACGTAGGTATTCTATATATCTGCAGTGATAGTGATTTCACACTTACATCTGCAGTGATAGTGATCTCATACCTATATTTGCAGTGATAGTGATCTCACACCAATATTTGCAGCGATAGTGATCTCACACCCATATCTACAGTGATAGAAATCTCACACCTATATCCGCAGTGATAGTGACCACACACCTATATATGCAGTGATGGTGATCTCACACCTATATCTGTAGTGATCTCACACCTATATCTGCAGTGATAGTGACCTCAAACCAATATCTGCAGTGATAGTGATCTCACACCTATATCTACAGTGACAGTGATCTCACACCTATATCTACAGTGACGGTGATCTCACACCTATATCTGCAGTAATTGTGATCTCACACCTATATTTGCAGTGATAGTGATCTTACATCTATACCTGCAGTACTAGTGATCTCATGCGTATATCTGCAGTGACAGTGATCTCACACCAATATCTGCAGTGATGGTGATCTCACATCTATATCTGCAGTGATAGTCATCTCACACCTATATCTGCAGTAATAGTGATCTTACAACAATATCTGCAGTGATATTGATCTCACACCTATATCTACAGTGATAGTGATCTCACCTCTATATCTGCAGTGATGGTGATCTCACACCTTTATCTGCAGTAATAGTGATCTCACACCTATATCTGCAGTGATAGTGATCTCACACCTATATCTGCAGTAATGGAGATCTCACACCTATATCTGCAGTGATAGCGATCTCACACAAATATCTTCAGTGATGGTGACCTCACACCAATATATACAGTGATAGAGATCTCACACATATATTTGCAGTGATTGTGATCTCACACCTATATCTGAAGTAATGGTGATCTCACACCTATAGCCTCAGTGATACTGATCTCACACCTACATCTGCAGAGATGGTGATCTCACATCTATTTCTGCAGTGATCTCACACCTATATCTGACATGATAGCGATCTCACACCTATATCTGTAGTAATATATGCAGTGATAGTGCTCTCACACCTATATCTGCAGTGATAGTGACCTCACAACAATATCTACAGTGATAGAGATCTCACACCTATATCTACAGTGATAGCGATCTCACACCTATATGTACAGTGATAGTGATCTAACACCAGTATCTGCAGTGATGGTGATCTCACACCTATATCTGCAGTGATAGTGAGGGCACACCTATATCTGCAGTGATAGTGATCTCACACCTATATCTGCAGTGATAGTAATCTCACACCAATATCTACAGTGATGGTGATCTCACACCAATATCTACAGTAATAGAGATCTCACACCTATATCTGCAGTAATAGTGATCTCACACCTATATCTGCAGTGATAGTGATCTCACACCAATATCTGTAGTGATGGTGATCTCACACCTATATCTGCAGTGATGGTGATCTCACCTATTTCTGCAGCGATCGTGATCTCACACCTATACCTGAAGTAATGGTGACATCACACCTATATCTGCAGTGATAGTGATCTCACACCTATATCTGAAGTAATTGTGATTTCATACCCATATCTGCAGTAATGCTGATCTCACACCTATATCTGCAGTGAAAGTGATCTCACACCAATATCTGCAGTGATATTGATTTCACACAAATATCTGCAGTGATAGTCATCTCACACCTATATCTGCAGTAATAATGATCTCGCATCAATATGTGCAGTGATAGTGATCTCACACCTATGTCTGCAGTGATAGTGATCTCACACCTATATCTGCAGTGATGGTGATCTCACAACAATATCTACAGTGATAAAGATCTCACACCTATATCTGCAATGATAGTAACCTCACACCTATATCTGCAGTGATGGTGATCTCACACCAATATCTGCAGTGATAGTGATCTCACACCTATGTCTGCAGTGATCGTGATCTCACACCAATATCTGCAGTGATGGTGATCTCATAACAACATCTACAGTGATAGAGATCTCACACCTATATCTGCAGTGATAGTAATCTCACACGTATATCTGCCATGATAGTGATCTCACACCATTATCTGAAGTGATGGTGATCTCACACCTATGTCTGCAGTAATAGCGATCTCACACTTATATCTGCAGTGATGGTGATCTCACACCTATATCTGAAGTAATGGTGATCTCACACCTATATCTGCAGTGATAGTGATCTCACACCTATATCTACCATGATAGTGATCTCACACCAATATCTGCAGTGATGGTGATCTCACACCTACATCTGCAGTGATAGTGATCTCACACCTATAGCTGCAGTGATAGTGATCTCACTCCTATAACTACAGTGATAGTGATCTCACACCTATATCTGCAGTGACGATGATCTCACAACTATATCTGCAGTAATAGTGATCTCACACCTATATTTGCAGTGATAGTGATCTTACACCTATATCTGAAGTAATGGTGATCTCACGCCTATATCTGCAGTGATATTGATCTCACACCTATGTATACAGTGATAGTGATCTCACACCTGTATCTGCAGTGATAGTGATCTAACACCAGAATCTGCAGTGATGGTGATCTCACACCTATATCTGCAGTGATAGTGGGGTCACACCTATATCTGCAGTAATAGTGATCTCACACCTATATCTGCAGTGATAGTGATCTCACACCTATATCTGCAGTGATAGTGATCTCACCTATATCTGCAGTGATAGTAATCTCACACCTATATATGAAGTAATATCTGCAGTGATAGTGATCTCATACCTATATCTGCAGAGATAGTGATCTCACACCAATATCTGCAGTGATGGTTATCTCACACCAATATCTACAGTGATATAGATCTCACAGCTATATCTGCAGTGATAGTGATCTCACACCTATATCTGCTGTGATGGTTATCTCACACCAATATCTACAGTGATATAGATCTCACAGCTATATCTGCAGTGATAGTGATCTCACACCTATGTCTGCAGTGATAGTGATCTCACACCTATATCTGCAATGATAGTAACCTCACACCTATATCTGCAGTGATGGTGATCTCACACCAATATCTACAGTGATAGTGATCTCACACCTATGTCTGCAGTGATCGTGATCTCACACCAATATATACAGTGATAGAGATCTCACACATATATTTGCAGTGATTGTGATCTCACACCTATATCTGAAGTAATGGTGATCTCACACCTATAGCCTCAGTGATACTGATCTCACACCTACATCTGCAGAGATGGTGATCTCACATCTATTTCTGCAGTGATCTCACACCTATATCTGACATGATAGCGATCTCACACCTATATCTGTAGTAATATATGCAGTGATAGTGCTCTCACACCTATATCTGCAGTGATAGTGACCTCACAACAATATCTACAGTGATAGAGATCTCACACCTATATCTACAGTGATAGCGATCTCACACCTATATGTACAGTGATAGTGATCTAACACCAGTATCTGCAGTGATGGTGATCTCACACCTATATCTGCAGTGATAGTGAGGGCACACCTATATCTGCAGTGATAGTGATCTCACACCTATATCTGCAGTGATAGTAATCTCACACCAATATCTACAGTGATGGTGATCTCACACCAATATCTACAGTAATAGAGATCTCACACCTATATCTGCAGTAATAGTGATCTCACACCTATATCTGCAGTGATAGTGATCTCACACCAATATCTGTAGTGATGGTGATCTCACACCTATATCTGCAGTGATGGTGATCTCACCTATTTCTGCAGCGATCGTGATCTCACACCTATATCTGAAGTAATGGTGACATCACACCTATATCTGCAGTGATAGTGATCTCACACCTATATCTGAAGTAATTGTGATTTCATACCCATATCTGCAGTAATGCTGATCTCACACCTATATCTGCAGTGATAGTGATCTCACACCTATATCTGCAGTGGAAGTGATCTCACACCAATATCTGCAGTGATATTGATTTCACACAAATATCTGCAGTGATAGTCATCTCACACCTATATCTACAGTAATAATGATCTCGCATCAATATGTGCAGTGATAGTGATCTCACACCTATGTCTGCAGTGATAGTGATCTCACACCTATATCTGCAGTGATGGTGATCTCACAACAATATCTACAGTGATAAAGATCTCACACCTATATCTGCAATGATAGTAACCTCACACCTATATCTGCAGTGATGGTGATCTCACACCAATATCTGCAGTGATAGTGATCTCACACCTATGTCTGCAGTGATCGTGATCTCACACCAATATCTGCAGTGATGGTGATCTCACAACAACATCTACAGTGATAGAGATCTCACACCTATATCTGCAGTGATAGTAATCTCACACGTATATCTGCCATGATAGTGATCTCACACCATTATCTGAAGTGATGGTGATCTCACACCTATATCTGCAGTAATAGCGATCTCACACTTATATCTGCAGTGATGGTGATCTCACACCTATATCTGAAGTAATGGTGATCTCACACCTATATCTGCAGTGATAGTGATCTCACACCTATATCTACAATGATAGTGATCTCACACCAATATCTGCAGTGATGGTGATCTCACACCTACATCTGCAGTGATAGTGATCTCACACCTATAGCTGCAGTGATAGTGATCTCACTCCTATAACTACAGTGATAGTGATCTCACACCTATATCTGCAGTGACGATGATCTCACAACTATATCTGCAGTAATAGTGATCTCACACCTATATTTGCAGTGATAGTGATCTTACACCTATATCTGAAGTAATGGTGATCTCACGCCTATATCTGCAGTGATATTGATCTCACACCTATGTATACAGTGATAGTGATCTCACACCTATATCTGCAGTGATAGTGATCTAACACCAGAATCTGCAGTGATGGTGATCTCACACCTATATCTGCAGTGATAGTGGGGTCACACCTATATCTGCAGTAATAGTGATCTCACACCTATATCTGCAGTGATAGTGATCTCACACCTATATCTGCAGTGATAGTGATCTCACCTATATCTGCAGTGATAGTAATCTCACACCTATATATGAAGTAATATCTGCAGTGATAGTGATCTCATACCTATATCTGCAGAGATAGTGATCTCACACCAATATCTGCAGTGATGGTTTTCTCACACCAATATCTACAGTGATATAGATCTCACAGCTATATCTGCAGTGATAGTGATCTCACACCTATATCTGCAGTGATGGTTATCTCACACCAATATCTACAGTGATATAGATCTCACAGCTATATCTGCAGTGATAGTGATCTCACACCTATGTCTGCAGTGATAGTGATCTCACACCTATATCTGCAATGATAGTAACCTCACACCTATATCTGCAGTGATGGTGATCTCACACCAATATCTACAGTGATAGTGATCTCACACCTATGTCTGCAGTGATCGTGATCTCACACCAATATCTGCAGTGATGGTGATCTCACAACAATATCTACAGTGATAGAGATCTCACACCTATATCTGCAGTGATAGTAATCTCACACGTATATCTGCCGTGATAGTGATCTCACACCATTATCTGAAGTGATGGTGATCTCACACCTATATCTGTAGTAATAGTGATCTCACACTTATATCTGCAGTGATGGTGATCTCACACCTATATCTGAAGTAATGGTGATCTCACACCTATATCTGCAGTGACAGTGATCTCACACCTATATCTACAATGATTGTGATCTCACACCAATATCTGCAGTGAGGGTGATCTCACACCTACATCTGCAGTGATAGTGATCTCACACCTATAGCTGCAGTGATAGTGATCTCACTCCTATATCTACAGTGATAGTGATCTCACACCTATATCTGCAGTGACGATGATCTCACAACTATATCTGCAGTAATAGTGATCTCACACCTATATTTGCAGTGAAAGTGATCTTACACCTATATCTGAAGTAATGGTGATCTCACACCTACATCTGCAGTGATAGTGATCTCACACCTATAGCTGCAGTGATAGTGATCTCACTCCTATATCTACAGTGATAGTGATCTCACACCTATATCTGCAGTGATATTGATCTCACACCTATGTATACAGTGATAGTGATCTCACACCTATATCTGCAGTGATAGTGATCTAACACCAGAATCTGCAGTGATGGTGATCTCACACCTATATCTGCAGTGATAGTGGGGTCACACCTATATCTGCAGTAATAGTGATCTCACACCTATATCTGCAGTGATAGTGATCTCACACCTATATCTGCAGTGATGGTGATCTCACCTATATCTGCAGTGATAGTAATCTCACACCTATATATGAAGTAATATCTGCAGTGATAGTGATCTCATACCTATATCTGCAGAGATAGTGATCTCACACCAATATCTGCAGTGATGGTTATATCACACCAATATCTACAGTGATATAGATCTCACAGCTATATCTGCAGTGATAGTGATCTCACACCTATATCTGCAGTGATAGTGATCTCACACCAATATCTGCAGTGATGGTGATCTCACACCTATATCTGCAGTGATAGTGATCTCACACCTATATGTGCAGTGATGGTGATCTCACCTATATCTGCAGCAATAGTGATCTCACACCTATATCTGAAGTAATGGTGATATGACACCTATATCTGCAGTAATAGTGATCTCACACCTATATCTGGAGTAACATCTGCAGTGAAACTGATCTCACACCTATATCTGCAGTGATAGGGATCTCACACCAATATCTGCAGTGATGGTTATCTCACACCAATATCTACAGTGATAGAGATCTCACACCTATATCTGAAGTGATAGTGATCTCACACCTATATCTACAGTGATAGTGATGTCACACCAATATCTGCAGTGATGGTGATCTCACACCAATATCTGCAGTGATGGTGATCTAACTCCAATATCTACAGTGATAGAGATATCACACCTATATCTGCAGTGATAGTGATCCCACACCTATATCTGCAGTGATAGTGATCTCGCACCAATATCTGCAGTGATGGTGATCTCACACTTATATCTGCAGTGATAGTGATCTCACACCTATATCTGCAGTAATAGTGATGTCACACCTATATCTGCAGTGATGGTGATCTCACACCTATATCTGCAGTGATGGTGATCTCACCTATATCTGCAGTGATAATGATCTCACACCTATATCTTAAGTAATGGTGATCTCACACCTATATCTGAAGTAAATGTGATCTCCCACCTATATCTGCAGTGATGGTGACCTTACACCTATACCTGCAGTGATGGTGATCTCACACCAATATCTTTAGTGATGGTGATCTCACAACAATATCTACAGTGATAGATCTCTCACAATTATATCTGCAGTGATAGTAATCTCACACCATTATCTGCAGTGATGGTGGTCTCACACCTATATCTGCAGTAATAGTGATCTCACACTTATATCTGCAGTGATGGTGATCTCACACCTACATCTGAAGTAATGCTGATCTCACACCTATATCTGCAGTGATAGTGATCTCACACCTATATCTGCAGTGATAGTGATCTCACTCCTATACCTACAGTGATAGGGATCTCACACCTATATCTGCAGTGACGTGATCTCACACCTATATCTGCAGTAATAGTGATCTCACACCTATATTTGCAATGATAGTGATCTCACACCTATATCTGAAGTAATGGTGATCTCACGCCTATATCTGCAGTGATAATGATCGCACACCTATGTATACAGTGATAGTGATCTCACACCTATATCTGCAGTGACAGTGATCTCACATCTATATCTGCAGTAATAGTGATCTCACACCTATATCTGCAGTGATAGTGATCTCACACCAATATCTGCAGTGATGGTGATCTCACACCTATATCTGCAGTGATAGTGATCTCACACCTATATCTGAAGTAATATCTGCAGTGATAATGATCTCACACCTATATCTGCAGTGATAGAGATTTTACACCTATATCTGCAGTGACAGTGATCTCACTCCTATATCTGCAGTGATAATGATCTCACACCTATATCTGCAGCAATAGTGATGTCACACCTATATATGCAGCGATAGTGATCTCACACCTATATCTGCAGTGATGGTGATTTCACCTATATCTGCAGTAATGGTGATGTCACACCTATATCCGCAGTGATAGTGATCTCACACCTAAATCTGAAGTAATGGTGATCTCACACCTATATCTGCAGTGATGGTGATCTCACACCTTTTTACTGTTAGCACATCACTACAACAAGGCAGAGCGAAAGGAGCCCCTTGGGCATGAAGGGGCATATTGAGACCTCAATAAACAACAAAGCAAGACTGGACTCTGGTGTTGAGCAGTGACTGCTTGAAGAGTTGAAGAGAGCCCTGGCGGCTGGCAGAGGGGGGAGATGGTGCACACGTGTGCTCTGGAGGCAGAGGGGGGAGATGGTGTATGTATATCAGCACAGAAATCTGTTTAAGCTAAAGATTAGGGTGAGGAAGAATACTGTTGCGCGAACGTTTTATTTCGGTGTAGACTGTGCACAGTGCTGTTTTGTAATGTCGTCACTGGAAGACATAATCACATTTAGAAAAAAAAACAGACTTCAGAAACATGATCCGTCACTACACGCCTCCTTTAGATAAGAAATACCCTCACAACAGCCGTTAAGCAAACAAACCAGCCCGGATGGGCCGTCCCAAAAGCAGACAGAGCGGTAACGAAGAAGCCTTATTTTCAATCGGAAGCCACCGTTTAGCATAAACGATGACGCCAGCCAATGAAAATGATGGGTGGGGCTGCAAGTCCTCTTCTGCTATCTCTTCTACCATAATATGTCTAGCAGAGCGTGCAGCGCATGCGTGCTGCAACGCTAGGCGAGACATAAGAAGGGAGATCCAGAGAGAAAATTACTCTCTTTAGAGGATTTCCCTTCCCCTACGACGCTCACCTGGCCACCTGGCATGACGTCATGCCGTAACTTCTCCATTACTGAGAAGTGAGCAGTGTCAGCAGCGCACATTCATATGCCTGCTGTCACTGCAGTCTGGGAAAAAACGGACCATCTGTGCCAGAGCTCAAAACAGAGCCCGAGAGAGACCCGTTTCTAGCCCTCCTTTAAAAAACTGCACCGGTGAGACCCGGCCCACTTAAAGCCCTGTCTGCAAACAAGAGAGCAGCACAGGTGACCTCACAGTTGACTTCTTTCTGTGTAATGTGTTTTTTTTTGGTTCGATGGATAATAGAATTATTGGGAATTTTTGTGTGACTTGGCTAAACTAATTTGTATTTCAAGTAGTGTAGGAAAGCAATGGGCCTTGGAGCTCAGTGGTTGTGTTTGGTCAGATCACATATGCGGCCTCACTAGGAAAGGTGGCCAATTAGAAGTAATAAGAGGAAGGTGCATGCCCTTTCTACGGATTCTCTGCATCTGAATGTATACGTTCTATCCAACGCCCATTAGTCATTTCTTGGCTTGGTGGCAGAACCTGAGCTGTGCTCCTGTTTATACACCTGCTACACAGATGGATGTTTGGTCATCCAGTGACACGACAAACAGGTAAGTCCAGTAGATGTCAGACTTGTACCATAAATAGAAAGGTAAAATGCCGAATTAGTGAGGGCCATTGGAATTATGCGGCAGGCGAGAGACAAATTATGTGGCTGGGTTGAGTAAATTATGTGACAACAAAAGGCAAATTATTTGGCGTAAAGCGGCACATTTTGTGATAGTAATACTTCATTATTTTGTCATTTTTACACTTGTTAACACTGTCTGGGTGTTGGTTGCTCCTCATTAGTACTAGTGTAACACCCAATTATAGCAATAAGCAACAGAAAGGTGGCCATACAACCTTTGCAAAGGGCCTTACACTGTGCATCAACAGGTGTTGTTGCATCTTTAGTAACTTTTGAACCGTTTGATCTAGAAACAAATGATTTTTGTTAAAATCTGCAGATTATGCAGCAGAAATGCATTATGTGGCAAATGCTGCAAATCTATAATTATGCAAAAAACACAGCGGCAGCATAATCACATAATTACAGTGGCCCTAGCATTAGTCCAATCTAAAAATGTAAGCATTCCCCAGTGAACATTCTGAGTGGGTTAGGATACTGCATTGATACTTACACCTCATGAATTAATGATATTGTAGTTAGCAGTAATTCAGTGATGCAGGAATGTTGGGGTATATGGAGAAGGGCCTTCAGCAGCCCCTTTGAAATGGGAAATGACCTCTTGAATCGTGCTGCTGCACCTCATATATGTATTAATTCTCCTTTTTCAGTTGTTTTCCTTCTTGAGAATTGTGCCAGCATACAGCTGTTGGAATGACAAGTTGGTAACACTGGAAAGATGGTATTCCTGCATCTCTTGTAATTCTTGATTCTGTTGGTAACTAGCCTTACAGCACTAATCAGGTATTACACAGTATTCAAAATGAAGGCCCAAGTTTTGAACATGTTAGAGATCTAATTGAATATGGAAAGTAACAATGGCAAAATGATATAATGCATTGGCTTTTGGAGTGTCAAAGACTCCTTCAATAACTGTAATACAAGGGTGCCCATTTCAGTGTTGTCTTCTGAAGAAGGGTTCAAGGGTCCTCATAAAGAAAATTCATTATAAAAGCAAATTGCCACTCTGGCTTTTAAAGACTCTTCTATGATGCCAAAAAGCATGGATGCACATAAGAAGACTTCCAGTACTGGCTTGCTGAGTGTACTTGACTGCTAAAACCGACTGAAAGCTACTAGATAATGTCACCAATAATGTGTCTATCATGCCCCGCCCCTCTTCAACAGTATTTGACTAACAGTCATGGAGACTGTAATTACCACAATCCTTGCTGCTTTATTAAATAAAAGACAAGCACCAAAATGCCTTGAGTCTGATAAAGACTTTCCAGTGTTGTTGTTTAGTCGTCTGCCCATTTTATTTGCACCATTTTTATATGCGCTAGGCTAGGGAATGTTTTTTCTACTTGTCGCTCTCTGCCTGCAGCCGCCATCATGGAAGCTAATCACGTGCAGCCTATCAAACTAGCCAGGGCTACCAAAGTCCTCAGCAGAACCGGCTCACAGGGCCAGTGCACCCAGGTTCGGGTTGAGTTCATGGATTACAGCACCGATCAATCAATCGTAATGTGAAGCGGCCAGTCCATGAAGGAGATGTCCTTACGTTACTGGAATCTGAGCGTGAAGCAAGAAGATTACGCTAAGATTGCATTGATTTCAATGATCCTGCCACCAACTTAGACATGAAGAAACATCTGATTGTTTGATATTCAAAACTCTGAAAGCTGGGGGAATAAACTTGTTCAGTTTGGAGATGTACTTGTCGCTGCTCATGTGTCATTATTGAGCCCCTTTCATAGGATGGCTGATATTGGGTGGTACAATATTGTTTATTGTTTTTGTTTTTTTTAAATTATTTTTATTTTTATTTTTGCATTTTCAACCAACATAAGCACAGCTGACAAGTCACAGGTAGTTAACCCTTCACTCAGGCATCTCCCCCTCCCTCCACCCTCCATCCGCAGGAATGACATCTTGAGCATCAAGTCCATGAGTTCTAGCCATTTCTTACAGGACATAGTTCTTCCATAGTCTGTGATCCCCCAATAATCCTCCATAATGTTCGACCCTGCCCCTCAGCCCTTGACCCCCCGTAACCCCGTTGCAGCCTGTATGGCTCTTAGCCCGTCAATCCGGCCCCAGACCTCCATGGAGACCATGTTACCTTCTCCATTTACCCCATACTCTACGGAATTTTCAGGGACATCCTCTAGCTTTATATGTGACCCTCTTGGCCGCCATATACATATCCATCCCCCTCCTCCATTCCTCAACCTGGGGTGGGGGTTGGGGCACCCCATGCTCGTGCAACATCTTGTTTCGCTACCACCAGAGCCAACATGGCAAAGATCAGATGGGGGCGGGTCAAATCTGTATCTGTAGGTATTCCAAGTAAAACAAATTTTGGGTCCATTGGGAGCGTCACCTCTAGCACCCCACTCAATTCCCCCAGTATGTGTGTCCAATAAGTGTGGATAATAGGGCAGTCCCAGATAATGTGATAGAAGGCCCCCTGCGGGTGTCGACATCTGAGACAGCAGGAGTCAGTAGCTCTACCCATGTGGTGCAGTCTGACCCTATTGTAATACGCCCTATGCAGTATCTTATATTGTATGAGTCGGAGTCGGGATTTAATCGAGACCTCTCTGTGATGCATCAAGGCTGCTTCCCAGTCTATTGTGTCCATCTCACCCAGGTCCAGTTCCCATGTTGCTCTCAGTTTCCCCAATCTGTCCAGCGTGTTATTATTCAGGGTCTTGTACGTCAGTGACACTAGTTTACTGGGCACCCGCTCTTGTAACAGATGGCCCTCCAGCAGGGCATATTCTGGCAGCGCAGAGGTAAGCGTCACCTCGGCTCTCCATGCATGGTAAAGTTGCGCGTATTTGAGGAACTGGGTAGGACGCAGACCATATTCCACCGCCAGGGATCCATAAGATTTAAGTTTCCCTCTTGCTACCAGGTCCCCTAATACAGAGATCCCAATATCGTCCCATCCCCTAAAACCTGTGAGTTTGTGAAGCTCCTTTAGCCACGAACAGGTCCATATCGGTGTCTGTTTGGTAGGTTTTCATGACCACCCCATCATCTTTGTCGCCCTGTCCCAGACCTCTATGGTTATCTGCATGGCTGGGAGTAATCGCCTCTTCCCAGCCCCCCCATACAAGTAGTGGAGACTAGTGCGGTGTGCCATGGTATCTCTTTCTAGCCTATATGTCGGGTGATCCGCAGGTGCGTGAAGCCAGTCATTTATCGGT
The DNA here is from genome assembly GCF_964204655.1 of Triturus cristatus. Taxonomy (NCBI): domain Eukaryota; kingdom Metazoa; phylum Chordata; class Amphibia; order Caudata; family Salamandridae; genus Triturus; species Triturus cristatus. The sequence goes on from NC_140580.1 coordinate 32,679,185, forward strand.
GCCAAGTGTTCAGTCCAGTAATAAGCTTCCACATCTGGCAAGGAGATCCCCCCCATTGTACTGGTTTCTCTATAATGTATCTAGGGCTATTCTCGGCTGTTTCCCTAACCACAGTAGAGAGCGTAGTTCACCTTGAACGTCTGCCTGGGGAGGGGGAAATATTCATTCTGTAGAGCGTACAGGAAACGGGGCAACGAGATCATCTTCAACATTGCAGCCCGACCTAGGATCGTGAGAGGGAGTGCCTTCCATCTCAGAGCATCCTCTGTAAAATTCCTAATGACCCGTTGGATATTTTTTTGATAAAAAGTCGGATAGATCCCCAAGTATGTAAACCCCTTCTGGGTAACTTGGAGGGTGGCAGGCAGAGAGGGCCACTCCTCCTCTTCGCGCGGGTTATACAGGACCAGTTTATCGTATATCCCGAGAAGGAGCCATACCTAACCAGTAATCGGAAAACAATGCAGGGACTGTGGCAGCCGGGTGGGCCACATACAGAAGAATATCATCTGCATATAGCGAAATGTTCTCCTCCTGTACGTCGGCTTGTGATATATGAAACCCCCGTATCTCAGCCGTCTGCCGGAGCTCACAGGCCACCGCTTCAATGATGAGAGCGAACAGTACCGGGGACAGGGGCCAGCCCTGCCAGGTCCCCCTCCTTTTAGGGAAATCTTCCGATAGGATCCCGTTCACCTTCACTTGGGCTCTGGGATCCTTATATAGTAGCCCCACCCATTTCCTAAAGTTTGGGCCAATGCCAAATTTGACCATTGCCTCCTCCAAGAAGGGCCAGTGTACAGCGTCAAACACTTTTTCAGCGTCTAAGGAGAGGAACATATGTGGTTCCATGAGCCAGTTATGTGTGCGTTGTAAGTTTTGCCTAGTCGCTCTGTCTGGTAGGAATCCCGTCTGGTCCTGATGGACCAGGCTGGAAATCACCTGGCGCAGGCGAAGGGCCAATATTGTCGCCAAGACCTTAACCTCCACGTTCAGGAGGGAGATTGGTCTATAGGACGAGCAGTCTCCAGGAGGCTTGCTTTGTTTATATATAGGTACGATCGTGGCCATCCGTAGGTCTGATGTGAGGAGACCCTCCTGGGCCGCATCCTTAAAGAGTGCCAGGAGGTGGGGCGTCAATAGGTCTGCACCTTTTTTAAGGAATTCCGCCGGGAGCCCGTTCAGACCCGGCGACTTCCCCGGTCTGAGTCTGGCTATTGCCTCCCTAATTTTCCGTGGCCGTTACTTCAGTTTCAAGGGTCTCCCTGTCCTCGTCCGTGAGGACCGGAGTGTGGACGGTAGACAGGTAGGCCATGGTTTCTGTCAGTCCACCCAAATCCCTGGCTTTGTAAAAGTCCCGGAAGTAGGAAACAAACGTCTGGGCGATCTGGGCATCCCCCCTCTGTACATGTCCCTGCCCATCCATTACCCCTTCAATCCATCTGGCATCCCGTTCCTTACGGCCTAGCCAGGCCAGTAGCTTCCCAGACTTGTCCCCAACGTCATATATCCTATGCAGGGTCGCAAGCGCCTGTGCCCTGGCTACATCTGTCGCTAGGTCTTTATATTGCTGTTGGGTATCGTCAGGTGTTGAAGCACCTGAGGGTCACGCCCCGATATGTACTGCCGGTCTAAGTCGAGTGTTCGGGTTTCCAGGGTACTGAGCTCCTCCTGGGCTTTCCGTTTCCCCTCAGGATATTCGGTTTTAAGCTCTGTCGCGAAGTACAGTCTTGTAGGCCTCCCAAATGGTCACTCCTGACTGCACCAAGCCCACGTTTTCTGCAAAGTACACTTTTGTGGCAGCCCTGATGCCATGCAGTACATCACTATTCTGTAGATCCCATGGCATCAGTCTCCAACCTTTACCACTGGCTCGAGGCCTCCCACCCAGCTGAACCAGGAGGGGCGAATGGTCTGAAAGACCTCTCGCCAGATATTCTGCTTCGTCGTGAGCCCCAAGTGCACATCTAGGGAGAAAAACATAGTCTAGTCTAGAATGTACCTTGTGTGCCCCTGAGTAATATGAGTAGCTTCTGGTGGTCTGGTGCAGCCGTCGCCACACGTCTGTTAGGCCAAGTGTGGTCATAACCCTGGCCATGGGCGTAGTCAGGGAGCCGTCTTCCCGGGTCCCGGAGCGGTCCAAGGGAGTAGACATAACATCATTAAAGTCCCCGCCTGTGATGTGTAGCGTGTCCGGTGTATCCGTCAGGATTCCGGCCAGCCCGGAGAGAGTCCTGGCTTGGAGTTTCGGTGGTGCATAGACCAAGGCTATCGTGACCCTCTGCCGTCCCCATGTTCCTGACACCCCTACGTAAGTCCCCTGGGGATCCGTCCAGGTCCGGGTCACCGCAAAAGGTGGGGATTTTTTAATCAAAATAGTCACCCCTCGGGAGCCTATCGTATAACCTGCATGCGCCAATACCTTATTAGCTCCCCTTGCCAGGAATCCGCACTGTGTCCCTTTAAGGTGGGTCTCCTGGAGGAGGACCACATCAGGGTGTAACCGTTTAATATATGCCGACACCAGTCCTCTCTTAATTTTGTCCCCGAGACCATTCACATTCCACGTGAGAACCTTGTAGGGGCCGGTCACTAGTCCATCCACGGAGGTCCTATGCATTGTCGTTACGGAGGCCATGTAGTGGTGCGTGTCCAGGTCATCCCTGGTGGGGGGTGGATGGTACATGTACCTACCTATGAGATCTTGTTGTCAGTGTGCCGAACAACCATAAAACAAAACCTAACCCAAAACATTCCCAACCAAAAAACAAACACATCCCCCTCCCCCTCTCCCTCCCCCCTCCCCCATGACTCTTCCCCGGCAGTATGTCAGGGAGTGTACTTTAGGGCAGGCGGAAGTCCGTCGCCCTCCCGTACCCAACTTACGCCACAGACACCAACTCCTGCAGCTATCCCAGAACCATCAAAACAAAATCCAAAGAATATTTAAAGCAAAGACAGTTATGGAGAAAAGAAGGGAATGAAGGAAAATAGGGAAAAAAATCCACAGAAAAAGATTAGAAATATGAGGAAAAAGCGGGTGTGCGTGTCCAGTTTGGCTGCTCCAGCATAATTAGTCCCAACCACGGTCATCCCTGCAGTCCCCCGATCAAGAGTTGGAGTCTGGGGGTTCATTCTGTGATGCCCCCGCCTCAGTCAATGTTGCCTGCTCCAACGCCAATATTTCAGCCGCCAATGGGTGCATCGAAGGATCTACCACCTCATCCCTCTTGGGGGATGAGTGTCCACTTGCAGTTTCGGCATCCCTCTCAGTATCATTGCACATCTGAAGCCGTCCATCGGGACGGGGAGCACGGGCACTCGTCGTAAGTCGGGAATCGAGAGATCCACCTGTGCGCCTTCTTCGTCTGCCCTCCCACTTCGGGGCATATGGAGTGGCTTCCAAGGTGCGGCCCTTTTGCCGGTGTCGGGGCCGAAGCATGTGCTGCGAGTTCAGGGGTTGGCCGCCCGTTGCACCGAGGGGCGACTCACCACCTATCTGTGTTTCCAGGCGCCTCAGGGGGGACGTTCCTCCAGCCACTGCCAAGCCTCCTCCGGTGTCTGAAAGAAGTTGGATTTGCCCAAGAACAGGACCTTCAATTTCGCAGGGAAAAGCAGCATGTATTGCATCTTGCGTTCTCGCAGTTTAGCTTTAACGGAGTCAAAAGTGCGCCTCTGCTTTTGCACCTCTCTACTGTAGTCCGGGAAGATCATGATGCGGGTATTCTCATGCCGTATTTCTCCCAGCTTCCGGGCCTCTCTAAGTATCATGTCCCTATCTAGGAAGTTGAGAAAGCGTGCTATTACAGGCCTAGGTTGTCATAGAGAAAGTCCGGCATATTCGTCCCTTCAATTCCTTCTCTAAAGCCCACAAAACGAAGATTGTTCCATCGGGCCCTGTTTTCCGCATCATCTACTCTCCACAGCAAGTCTTTATGAGAGGATCGGAGTTTCTGCAGTTCCTGGCGGAGATTGTGCACCGAGTCCTCCGTCTCACCCAGCCGCGTCTCTGCCTCCGTGACCCGTCCAGCCAGGCTCCTGAGGTCCTGGCGCAAGAGCGCCACCTCTGATCCCACCGCACCCGTCTGGCCCTCTAGCGCCATCCTGGATGCCTGGATCGCCTGTAGAAGGGTGTCCGTATCCGATCAAGCGCCTGGGCGCTCCTCCTGGGGGGGAGTTATAACCTTCGCGTACTGGTCCATTCTGCCCTGGCGCGGCGGCTTCGGTTGTTTGTCTTTACCCATGGTGAGCTTGGGCAGGCGCAGATGGTAGGTAGCCTCCACCCCGCATGTGCTTCAGGCCAGATCGCTTTCTGCCTGCAGTATGTGTGGTGCTCGCCCACCTCGTCCACCAGCGGGTGCCTCCTCAAGGATGCAGTGTCCCGGCAGCGAGATGGAACTAGCCAGGGTCAAGCAGAAATGCAGGGACGCAGGTCTTGAGGGAAGGGGGGAAGACCTTCAGTCTGACTCGTCAATCAACCAGTGAGACCCACTTTACCAGTTCGCAGGCCTGATCCTCCTGCGGCTGCCCATGCCTCTCCCAGTCCGAGCGGGCCTGCCTCTGTCCCTCCAACCCCCTCCAGGCGTCTCGCACAGAAAATCCCTTCCTGTTGTTAGGGTCCTTGTCACTCTCTCTCTCAACGGCGAGGTCGTCTTTAATACCCGCTGGCACCCCCAGGTCTGTCCGAGCGGATGGTTGTTGCGGCGTCACCTCAAGTGTGGTACTAGTGGCTTGTGGAGGACGGTGCTCCATCCGCCGTGTCCATCCCCCGTGTCGTGTCTATCTCCAGCACACAGGCATTGTTTGCGGCGTCCCTGGGGGTGGAGACGTTCACCCAATCGCATTCACAGTCCAGGCATTCGCCCCCACCCTCCCACACCTCACCTCCGTCCCGGTGCCCTCCTGCAGCTCCTTCACCAGTCTCCGGGCCAGTACAAGTACATCGGAGGGGGGGGGGCAGCGGGCCCATCCACTGCAGCACTCCACCGTCCAGCTGATCTGCGCGGGTCCAACAACCTCGGACTCACTCGCTGCCTCCGATCGGCTCTCTCCTGTGTGCCCTCGCGCGGCCGGGGGTCCACTCGCTCATCTACAGCTTCTCCCCTTCGGCTGCACCCCGTGCCGCACAGCTCTGCCAGGAGGCGGACGCGCATTCAACACACCCTAGTGTCTTGCCCGTTCTCCAGTCTCTGTAGCCGACCACCGCAACAGACCCTCAGCCTCGGTGGGGGAGGGGCTCCTCCCCCGGGTTCACCGTGGTCTTCTGACTTCGGCCGTACCTTCAGGAGCAGTGGGCCGTCCCGGTCACCCCAGTCAGCAGGCCAGCGAGGTGTGCAAACCTCGAGTCTTCCCCAGTTGGTTGCGGCCTCTCCCGGCTGGCTTGCAGGTTTCGGTGTAGTGTCTCCGGGTCTCAGGCGCCGTGAGACGCCATTTTGGGGATTGCCAGCTCGTCCGGATCTCTCGGATTTTCAACTCCCAGGGCTCCAATACTCGAGCATTCCTCTTGATCTCAGCCGCGGACAACAGCAGGGCATATCATCTGGCAGGTACAGTGTTCTACGGGTCTGCAGGGCACCGGATTCTACGGCGGATAAAGCTTTCAGCCAGAGCTCGGCGAAAGCACGTCCTACTCGGCCATGCTACTGGCCATGCCCCTCAATATTGTTCATTGTTTGCTCCTTGCTAGCTGATATTGGACAGCTTTTGGTGCAGTATCAGTTATGTGGAGATCATTAGCTTAGGATGGTTGGTGTTGGGCTGGCAGTCTTTGGATGTCCGGGTGAATTGTGGTTGTGGGAGAGTGTTCATAATGGGGCACAATTGAGAGCTATGGAGCTGAGGATGAAGGCAGCAAGGCCTCTCTTCAGTGCGCCCATAGCGATTGACACATATGTAGCATTTGTAATTACTAATTGTAATGTCTGGCCCTTTTTGCAGGGTTATACCCAAACTTTATGCCTTCTTCCTCTTATTCTTTCTAAGTTAAAAATATTTTATTGAGTTTTACAATATAATATAAGACTGTACAAAAAAGAGCACCGAAAAAGGTACAGAATAAAAAGTAGAAAGCATGCATAATATAATAAAGTACCTATAATTCAACATTGTTATGTGTAACTGTAAATGAAAATGTATATATATATATATGTATATATGTAACCGAACTGTTCACTGCCCCGCTGCAGCAACAACAGGGAAGCAGCTTGGCCGCTATGTCTGGAAGCCCACTGGTGGGTTTTGCACGAAGAATTTCCCCTGAAATGAATTCTTTGTAACCACACGAAATCAAGGACGCTTTTTGACTACACATCCCAGCATGCAGTGTATAAAACGGACTCACCTGTGAGAGCTCAACGAGGGCGCCAAAGTGAAATTTATGCTGGGGTGTTGGAGATTCTGAAGCTTTCTTTGTTTCCTGTCACAGCCTGTGAACAAGGGCCGAGGTTGGCCCGAAACGCGTCAGGCATCGCAACTAATCTGGATCTACCGGCAAGCTGCACGCGTCAATAAAGAGCTCTTGTCCCAGCTACCTGTTGTTGTGCGCGTCCTCGATCCCTTGGACAAAACCTGCTTATATTATTACGGCTGTCCCGCCGTGAGGTACGCTGCCGCCACATGAAATTTTGAAATGGAGCTGCAGGGGCACCGAACTGTTCACTGCCCCGCTGCAGCAACAACAGGGAAGCAGCTTGCCCGCTATGTCTGGAAGCCCACTGGTGGGTTTTGCACGAAGAATTTCCCCTGAAATGAATTCTTTGTAACCACACGAAATCAAGGACGCTTTTTGACTACACATCCCAGCATGCAGTGTATAAAACGGACTCACCTGTGAGAGCTCAACGAGGGCGCCAAAGTGAAATTTATGCTGGGGTGTTGGAGATTCTGAAGCTTTCTTTGTTTCCTGTCACAGCCTGTGAACAAGGGCCGAGGTTGGCCCGAAACGCGTCAGGCATCGCAACTAATCTGGATCTACCGGCAAGCTGCACGCGTCAATAAAGAGCTCTTGTCCCAGCTACCTGTTGTTGTGCGCGTCCTCGATCCCTTGGACAAAACCTGCTTACATATATATATATATATATATATATATAAGAATCACGAAGAAAACTTGCCAACTACAAGCGCAGGCAGAGGTACAGGACGCGGAGGCGGCACTTAATACAAAAAGAGAGGCAGAGGCCAGTGGAAAGCGAAGAATTAACAACTGCTGACGACGCCACCATTATTAATCTAACAAACGTCGCTCTCACTCAAGAAGAGGAACATATTCTGAAACTTGGCCTCTCCTACGCCGCACAGTCCAATTTCAACTACATTGACACCAGGTTTGATACCTACAAGGCCATACGCAAATTGAAACTTCGTAAATTTCATGCTTTGAGAAACACGAATAAAGCAACATCTGAAACCAGTGTTACAATTGATACAGGATCTGTTTCAGAATCCCAGTTACCTAAAGAAATTTTCGATTTATGGCACAACAATGGAGCTGGCTCCCAGGATGTCACACAAACACAAGGGGGTAACACTACTGGCCAGGAGATTGCCAGGAAACAGATCTCTCCGATAACACCATTTAAACCAATCTCCACGTTTGTTCCAATACTTACGAGACTCCATAGACATCTACAATGAGATTGTTACAACTCAAATCAAAGACTTGCATTAAAAAATCAGCAATAAGAAATATCCCTTTGATGCAAAGAAAGCTAAATACTATGCACTTATTCAAAAACTGAAAAAAGACAAGAGCATTATCATACGAGGCAGTGACAAGGGAGGCAACATTGTGCTCATGCCCAGATCTCTATATGACAAAGAGGCTTATTCCCAGCTGAATAATCGACAACACTATGAACGTTGCAATATATCTACTCTGAAAACCTTGCAAGTGGAATACCATAAGAAATTGCTGAAATGGAAGAACAAATTCTTGTTATCCAATGATGAGTATGCATATCTTAAAACTGATTATCCTAAAGTTCCATTCATCTATTTTATCCCGAAAGTACACAAGGACATGGCCAATCCTCCTGGCAGGCCAATCATATCAGCCAGAGGGGGCCTCCTGGAAAAAACTTCCGTATATATTGATTACTTTCTACAGGGATATGTCAAATCGCTTGATTCATATAAGACACTGGTGACTTTTTACTAAAACTACAAAAGATTGAATGGAAGATGGGATATTGGATGCTTGCACTTGATGTGTCGTCTCTTTATACCAGCATAGTACACAAAGATGGCATGGCAGCGGTTGACTATAATTTTTCCAAGAGGGATGAACAATTCACAGATCATACCAACATGCTTCTAGAAATGTTAAAAGTATGCCTCAACAACAACGTATTCATGTATAATAATCTGGTATACCGGCAGCTCCAAGGAGTAGCTATGGGGGCCAGCTTCTCTCCAAGCTATGCGTGTTTGCACATGGGAGCATGGGAGGAGCTGGTCCTCAGAACTGAGCATAAAGACACAATAGACTCAAATGTAATTGCATGGTATCATTATATAGACGACCTTTTTGTGGTATGGGGTGGTACCAGAGAAGCAGCAGTGGAATTTGTTAGGTCCATCAATACGAATGATTCCAATCTCAACTTTACAGTTAGTATGAGTCAGACTAATGTCACATTTTTGGACACGGAAGTTTACATCCTAAATCGGGCCATTGAAACTAAGTTGTATAGAAAAGAAACAGCAGGAAATACCATTCTGCACGCTGCCAGTGCACACCCCCAGCATCTTATCACTAGTATACCTTATGGTGAGATGCTTCGGCTCCGCAGGGTCTGTAGCAATCAAATGGATTTGGAGGCGGCCCAAGCAGGCAGTAAGATTAGATTCCTCCAACGGGGCTACTCTGTCAAGACTATTGAGGGGGCCATTAGTAGATCCCGAACTAAATCTAGACAGGATTTACTCAACAAGTATGACATTACGATGAATAGTAAGATAACAAGCCAATCAAATTCTGAACCTCAAAATGACTTCAGGATTATAACGGGGTTCAGTAAACAACATTCTGATCTCTATCGTATTTTCAACCGTAATTGGCCCATTCTTTTAAGTGACCCCATATTAGGCCCAACATTACCTCGTAGAGCGACTGTAACATTCAGTCGAGCATCTTCTATGAAAGACCACATTGCTGATTCTAATCCGGAAATTATGGAAAAAACAAGCTGGCTCCAATCGAATGGGGTTTTTTTTAAATGCAAAACGTGCAAAGCGTGCACACATGGGGTTAATACTAAACATTTTAAGGACGGTTTTAGTGACAGAAAATATAATATTGAGAAGTTTTTAACATGTAAAACTGAATACGCTATATATGTGCTCCAATGTACGTGTGCACTCAGGTACGTAGGTAGTACTAAATTGGAGGTACAGAAACGAATCCTTCAGCACCTGAGGGCAATCACGAACCAAGACAACACTTACCCAGTGGCTCGACATTTTAAGGATGCACACCGTAGCAATAACAGGGATTTAACTTTTTTTGTTATTGACTCGGTGCCACCGAGCAGACGTGGGGGAAATAGAGAAGCAAGATTAAGACAGTTGGAAACTAAATATATACTCCAGCTAGACTCTAAATTCCCGGTTGGGCTCAATGTCACAGAGGACCTGCATACTATTTTACATTAAAATCATACTTCTCATTCTTTTTTTTTTTTTTATATATATATTATGGAGGTTACTTTATGGCATCAATGCATATCAAGTCTGGACATAATGATTGGTATCTAACCAACCCATCAGTGGTTTTTATCAAGAGGTTTTTTATATTAGTGTGGGAAAATATTTTAACCTTTTTGTACTCTATTTATTGTTTTATTATAATGAATAGTTACTAATCATGAAGACAATTAAGTCAGCGTTAGGATGTTCAAGAAAATTGTACACTCCATTATTATCTTGTATCCATGCGGCAATAATAGGTGATTGCATTGAGTCATATATACGAACATACCCTATCGTCATTAAATCCATTGTAGCTCTAACTGATGAACCCCATGAAGCACCTTTAACGCCTAGTGTCAAATCACTGTCTAAACTCGGTAAACATCGATAGTTGCATACCCCTCATCTGTATTCCTTTACAGGGGTCCATTTCACTAGATATCATACTGTCATGAACCTACTTAATAGTATTAGAGTATCTGGTAGGATTGATGGTTATACGTCAGAGAAAAAGGTATCTGCAGCTGGGACCAGCAGCAGATTTCCTTCCCTACTTGCACTTTCATTGCACTCTTCTTATTGGACTGTGTCTTTACTGTTTACATATGTATTTATATATTTTATAGGTTATTTATGAAACAGCTTTTTATGTAAAATGACTGAGTGTTAAATTATTAGATAACATGTTAATTTATTGGCATTTATTTGCACTCAGCACACTTCCTCATATTCGTGCACAATTGCAGGGATCTGCAATTTGATGGGTTTGTAAGACCATGATACATGGAGTTTTCTCAATGTTTTTTGGGATTTATCCCGCTATTTGAACAAGTATGCAGACTCTAACAGGTCTTGAATTCCTGTTGGTATTTTACCAATTATTATGTGTTTTTATGTATGACAAGACTAAAAAAATATATATTGCAAATTTTGTAACGTATATTCTTGTATACAAAGAACATGTCTTGGATTGTTGACTGTATTCTAAGAGTCTGCTTTCTCTTTCCATGTCTAACCATATCACGTGCCGAGTACCGTTCTTCCTACTTAAGGAAGTGATTTGTATTTGCTTGTTGTCATGTGATCAAGGCTCAGGGAGAGCCGAAACGTTATGACGAAATCTTTGCAGTTGAGCGATTAAAATCTTTGCACGAAGAAGTTGGTCCGTGTTTGTAATTTCTGACCAGAGGCTACGTGGAGGCAGCCCTTCCAGGGGTACAATTGAACTGATATATATATATATATATATATATATATATATATATATATATATATATATATATATATATATATATAATGAATACATAAAAGCTACTAAGTTATCCTCCATATCTCTAAATACTGAGTTAGTTATGTAACAAATTCTGAAAACTTAGTTATAAGTATAAGGCAGTATAATCATCAATCGGTTTCCAAAATAATTGATAATTAGCAGAATTAAGAATAACACACAAAATAGTTCAATTTGCTCCAGGTCTAGTAAAAATTATCCATGACCACCATGCGTGGATTAATAATGCTGAAGCATCTTTCCAATTTGTAGTAATTAATTTTAAAGCAGCAGATATAAGAAAGTCATATTGTTTGTTATTTATATATGACATTTTTGTTATAAGAAAGATTATCTGAAAATATTCAGATGCAGAAGGTTGATATCTTATAGTAAAAAATTAAGTTGATAATCATGTTCTACAATTAATTAATGTGTATGGTCCAACAAAAGGTCCATCTTCACATCAGAAGTGATTAGGTAATGTACCACTTATTATTAGAGGAGACTCTTTATTAATGGCCACATTTCTTTCAAATGTCAATCTTTATAGAGGCACCAGACAAGGATGTCCCTGACCCCCATTGCATTTCCTTCTGGCTATTGAACCCCTTCTCTCTGCTTTTAGAAATTCTAATGAAATTGAAGGACTGTATATCAAAGATTTTACTATGAAAACTTCAGCATACGAGGATGATGTGTTGCTATATATTAGTAAACCTGAATCTTCAATTCCTCACCTGTTAAATCGAATTCAAGCCTACTCTCCAGTTTCTGGATACACTTCAAATACTAATAAAACTGAATTTCTTCCTTTAAATGTACAATGTACCCCTGATATGCTCCCTAAAGATGTTACATGTCATAAATCAAGACTTAAATACCTTGGTATTTTATTTTCTCATTCTATTAAACAATCGATCACATTGAATTGTGATGATATTATTAAACACATTAAAGATAAATTCCTTCTACGGTCCTCATTACATTTTATGAGGTAAAACTGATATGCTATTTAAATGGTTACTGCTCCTAAAGTATTTTATCTTTTCTCTATGATTCCTACTCGGCTCCCTATTAAGTTTTATAAAACTATACTTAAACTCATATCTAATTTTATTAGGAATAAGAACCGCCCCTCCTTATCAGCTATAAAACATAAAAATGTATAAGATTCATTGTGGTTTGGGTTTATTTGATTTTCTTAAATATCATAAAGTGTTCATTTTAAAACAGGCTTCCTATTGGTTTACTCATTTAGAACCTAGTAAATTACCTTCATGGGTTATTACTGAGCAAAGTTTGGTATCGCCCTTCCCTTTACCTGCACTATTATTCATGTCCAATTCTAACATCTGTATTAAATCATCAACCATTGTAAAGTCCACTCAACTAGTTTTACATGACTTAGATTCTCTTTTGCAAACCCCAATTTCACTTACCTCTTATATGTCACTATGGTATAATCCATTAATTAAACTTGTGTGTTCAAAACGGTTTTGGCAATCTTGGATAAAGGCTGGTATTATATATTTAAAAAATGTATAGCATAATAGTTCTTTTTTTATCCTTTAATGAATTGCAACAGCAATTTCATTTACATCCTCCGGAATGTTTCAGAAATCAAATTTGATGTAATTCCATTCTAGATTCATTTTCTAATAATATATTGCAAAGTGACATCTCAGATTTACAACTTTGGTGCCAATTCCGATCCGGTAAAAACCGGGTACGAACCGTCGGACGGAGCCTTTTCTCCGTCCGACTCGTACCCGGTGCGAAATCCATCCGAAAATGCAAGTACGAATCATACGGAAACACCATTTCCGTACGATTCGAACAAAACACCGACCGAACAGAAACTAAACACAATTCCGATCCTGAAAGGAGCCGACGTGACGTCGGTACGCATCCAGCCTACGTTTCACGAACCAGGAAGTACGATTCGAACCGACGTCATCCCGCACGGAAAATATTTACCGGCTGCCAAAAACTGCCGGGAAATCAGGACGACACACGCAAGGAGCAGCTGGACGCGACGAACAGACATGGACCCGAACCTACGTGCCATCCCTGCCCTCCTAGCAGTCCACCTGGCGTACAGGAACCGACGCAGACGCCGCAGAAGGTCAGCACAACAACCAGGGGCAAAGGGGGGGGCAGGGGCAGGACACACAACACCAACACATGGTACCAAATCACACATGGCCTGGACATACCTGACCATCAGGGCCTGGTCACTTCCAGGGGGTGGGGGCAAGGCCAGCAACGCAAGCGTCCGCCACAACGGAAGTGGATGGTCACGCGAACCGGTACGTACCCTACCCAGGCCGCAAGAGCGTGGGTACGGAACGTACCACGCGTCCCCCTACGTCACTCCAACAATAGCGGTACGGCCCGTACCCACGTCAGAAAGGCCTTGGTACAGCTCGTACCAGCATTGCTGGGGTCATGTAGGGGTACGCGTGGTACGACCCGTAGCCACGCCCCCAAGGCCTGTGTACGGTGCGGACCCCACGGCCCGCAACAATGGTGGGACGCACCGTACCCACACACCAAAGGCATGGGTACGGCCCGTACCCAGGCACGCAGAGCGTGGGCAGGGGTATGTACGGACCGTACCCCCACCCGTGGAAGTACGGCCCGTACCCCCACCCGTGCATGTACGCCCCGAACCCCCACTCGTGTATGTACGCCCCGAACCCCCACCCGTGTATGTACGCCCCGAACCCCCACCCGTGTATGTACGCCCCGAACCGCCACCCGTGTATGTACGCACCCAAGCGCCACCCGTGTATGTACGCCCCGAACCCCCACCCCACCCTGGTATGTACGCCCCGAACCCCCACCCGTGTATGTACGGACCGAACCCCCACCCCAGCCGTGTATGTACGCACCAAACCACCACCCGTGTATGTACGCACCAAACCACCACCCCAGCCGTGTATGTACGCACCAAACCACCACCCGTGTATGTACGCACCAAACGCCCACCCGTGTATGTACGCACCAAACCCCCCCCCCAGCCGTGTATGTACGCACCGAACCACCAGCCGTGTATGTACGCACCAAACCCCCACCCCAGCCGTGTGGTGGTTCGGTGCGTACATACACGGCTGGGGGGGGGGTTTGGTGCGTACATACACGGCTGGTGGTTCGGTGCGTACATACACGGCTGGGGGGGGGATTCGGGGGCGTACATACACGGGTGGGTGTTTGGTGCGTACATACACGGCTGGTGGTTCGGTGCGTACATACACGGCTGGGGTGGGGGTTTGGTGCGTACATACACGGCTGGTGGTTCGGTGCGTACATACACGGCTGGGGTGGGGGTTTGGTGCGTACATACACGGCTGGTGGTTCGGTGCGTACATACACGGCTGGGGGGGGGTTCGGGGGCGTACATACACGGGTGGGTGTTTGGTGCGTACATACACGGCTGGTGGTTCGGTGCGTACATACACGGCTGGGGGGGGTTCGGGGGCGTACATACACGGGTGGGTGTTTGGTGCGTACATACACGGCTGGTGGTTCGGTGCGTACATACACGGCTGGGGGGGGTTCGGGGGCGTACATACACGGGTGGGTGTTTGGTGCGTACATACACGGCTGGTGGTTCGGTCCGTACATACACGGCTGGGGGGGGTTCGGGGGCGTACATACACGGCTGGTGGTTCGGTGCGTACATACACGGCTGGGGGGGGGTTCGGGGGCGTACATACACGGGTGGGTGTTTGGTGCGTACATACACGGCTGGTGGTTCGGTGCGTACATACACGGCTGGGGTGGGTGTTAGGTGCGTACATACACGGCTGGTGGTTCGGTGCGTACATACACGGCTGGGGTGGGTGTTTGGTGCGTACATACACGGGTGGGGGTTCGGGGCGTACATACGCGGGCGGGGGGTGGTGGGGTGTTCGGCGCGTATGCGGGCACATGTCTCCATGGTTGCTATGGGAGTTCGGTTCGGACGGTGTTTTTTGCGTACGGTTGTGAAATGGGGAGGACGGGAGGGATCGTACTTGCGCAGTCGGACTTTATTTTTCCGCACGGTGGGTTTCTCGCCCGGGGACGTGTCGGTGACTTTTCCCGACCCGAGGACGTGTGGGGAAATCTTCCCAATGCGATTCGTATGGACTTTTTTCCGTTCGAATCGTACTTGGCAGTTTGTACGCTACTTTGACGATTCGGACGGAAAAAAATCCGGATACGAGTCGGACGGGGAATTTTTTTACCGGATCGGAATTGGCACCTTTATATTCAAGATGTAGCTGGAACTCTGCATGCTGTTTCAATATTATGTGAAAAGGTGAACAATGTTAAAGGAGTTAATATTGACACTCTTCTGACATTTTGGAATACTGAGCTTAATATCTATTTCAGGTTGACTTCCTGTTTTTAAATACCAAACTAACTCATTTACACTATGTAATTGTTTATGGACTCCTGTACGATTGTTTAGAGCAAAGCTTTTGCACTCCCCAATGTGTTGGCATTGCAATCTCACTTCTGGTTCTCATGGACATATGTGATATGAATGGAAATTAATTTCAACTTTTTGGAAAGAAGTTTGGAATATCATTGCAAAGATATGATTTAAAATTTGGACATGAAGTTTTATGGCAAATAGAATAGAAACTCTGTGTTTTTATGAACTGCTAGGGAAGAAATAACGTTACCCACCCATTTCTTACTCATATACTGTAAAATTGTATCATCAATAAGAGTCTCTTGGAGCAGACAAATATCTGCTTTATATCTTGCTAAATAGTAAAAACATTTCACACGTTTTACAGGGTGTCTTAAACCTTTCACATTAAAAGAAACTATTTTAATTCTATTGACATTAGCCATATTGATGAATGAACATGATCATAATTAGAATGTAGAAGTACAGACAGAAAAAGTAGTTCAAACAATGAATGTCAAAAAGAAAAGGGAAAGACATGGACAAACATAGGTAAGACAATAAAAACATAGATACTGTGACGAAATCACACATGTACAAAAATGAACACCAGATACTATGCCCTAATAAAGAACTCAAACAATAGCTAAATTAGAAGAAAATATTAACAACATAACGTTCAAGTGTCATTCCTATTAATATCAATGGAGAGCGGAGAATGTTGGCCTAAAAATGCACGAAGTTCTTCAGGATGCTGAAATGATTTAGAAAAACCATCTTTCCGGATTCTCATGGAGGATGGATTGAATAGACCATATTTAAATCCAGAGTTTTTTAGTCAAGGATGAAGCGCTGTGAATTCTTTGCAAATATTAACTGTTTCCTATGCAAAGTCTTGATGATTAACATTTTTACTGACATTAACAAATAAAGATGGAATCTCTCTTGCTGCCTTTCGTATGATTACCAAATGATGATGATGCAGTACTTTAAAAATCATTTGAAAAGGTTTATTATGGCTTGGATTATGATGGGAAGGAATTCTATGTGTCTCATCAATTTCAAATGTTTCTGGAAATTTGAAGTGAAGTAGACCAGGGTTTTTCCAGATAATGTGTGCAGTTATTAGCTTCAACATTTCTGGCAAGTTAAAAATGCTAAAATTTTACTGCCGATTTCTATTTTCCAAATCCAGTAATAATTTACTCAGCGAAATAACCTTTGCCACGATGGGTAAAATACTGTCAAGTGTTGGATTTATTATCTTTCATTTTAATTACATTGTCAGAAACTTTCATGGAGAAACTTGCCATATCTTTAGAAATGTTTTAGATTTCTGTAGCAATGTTGTCTGTATTTGCACATACAGCTTGTAATTCTTCCAATAAAGGAGGATAACGAAGGCTCATTAGTATCCCCCATTTTGTGCTTGCCAGGGGGAGGAGAAATAGTTTTTTACGTTTTTGCTCATGACGGACACATTCTTTCCTTCCACATTAATAAAGAACTGAATATCTTGGCAAGAATTAATATAAAATGTCAGTAGAAAAAGCAAAAGAAAGTTACCTCAAGTAAACTGGAGGTGCAGCAGTCAAAACTGGCTGTGGGAATGTTCTATGTCTCAGCCTCGCCCTTTCCTTTCCTTTCCTTGTAGGAGCTCCAGAGGAAGCAAACTGGCACAAAAAGAAGAGAAACCCCCAGCAAAGACACTTGTCCAAAGTGTTGACATGTATGCACCCACAACAGGTAAAAATTAAATAAAAAATGTTGCCAATTACATCTCAAAACATCAGCTATAAAGAGGGCTGTAGAGGAGAGTTACTGAGAGACGGCCTATTTGCTTTGCGTGCTCATGACTCCCTTCCTCCTATTTTTCTGGCCATCTTTTTGTTGTCGGTAGGACTCTGGGCACTTTACCACTGGTAATCAGTGCTAAAGTGAATATGATCTCTCCTCTAAAACATGGTATGTTCGGTTTCTCCATGATTGGCATATTTGGTTTACTAGTAAGACGCTAGTACAGTGCACTGTGTGCCCAGGGCCTGTAAATCAAATGCTACTAGTGGGCCTGCAGCACTGATTGTGCCATCCACATGAGTAGCCTTGCAAATATGTCTCAGACCTGATGTTGCAGTGTCTGTGTGTGCAGTTTTAAACCGCCATGTCGACCAAGCAAGCCCAAACCTTCCATTGTATTACACATACGGCACTCCTAAGGTAGGCCCAAGGTAGCCCCATGGTCAGGGTGAAAGGTAGGACATGTACAGTTGTGTTTTACATGTTCTGGTAGTGAAAGACTGCTAAATTCATTTGTCACTACAGCAAGGCCTATCTCTCCTACAGGTTAGCATTGGAGCTGCCTTGTAACATCTTACAAGTATATCTTGCCAATTAGGAGCTGATAAAAAATTGGAGTTTGGTGTCTTTGTACTCACAATTTAAAAAAACATCTTTTAGTGCAGTTGGTTTTTAAATTACAGGTCTGAAAATGACATTTTTAGAAAGGTGACATGTTCTTACTATGACCATTCTGTGCTGTCTCTGGATACACATCTGGGTCAGGATGACAGTTGGGCTGTTTGTGCATTCACTCTAGCAGGGATGTGGAATTTAATAAAATATCTACTTGCCCATGGGGCAGGTTGCCTCATAAATCTACTTGTCCTGTAACAAAATCCACTTCCCCTTTGGTGTCGTGTAGTGCAGCGACAAATCATGGCAGCAATTTCATTATATAAGAGCTCTGATATAGCCTCTCTGATTATGCAAGGGCTCATACCATAGTAGTGTTTGAATACTTGCAATCCCCTTGTGCTGCCATGTTTCTGCAGATCTACATAATGAGGCTGAAGGTAGTGGTAAGCAATAGTTCCAGGGTTAGAATGCCCTTTTGAGTCTGTGCAAACCTACTAACTTGCATGTTTTAAGGGTTTTCAACAACTCTTCTCTTATCTTTTCCATACTGCAAAATGTTGGAAATTTACTCCTGACAATGGCAAACATAAACCTTCTTCTAGAGTTGGTGAAAAAAGTGGTTGGAGGGAAAGTGAACTTGAAAACAATCCGTTTTTCGCATGAGCAAATCTACACATGCATATTTGCTCATGCTAAAATGCAGTTCACAAATATTTTCAAGCAGTACCATTTCTTGTCCTACTTCTGTAAATTCTTGGGCATTCACGAAAGCTGTATAGCTGCACTTAATGCAAGGACATATACCATGGGTGCAATTTTGAGACTTTCTTTAATTATTGGGTCCCTAATATGGTCTGGCATAGACCATGACCTTTTGTATTTATAAAAATTCTGTCTCTCTCTCTCGCTATCAGCTTACTTCACTGTGAGGGACAGCATTCTGCTCTTTCACAAGGAGCATATCGGAACACAAAGTAGAGTCAGTAACTACTGTGGCAGTGTGCGCTTTTTGAGGCCAAATAACAATTTCTTTCTTTTGCCAATGTTTGTTATGATAGTGAGGGCCTGGCAGCTCCCACACCAAGAAGGTTTTACAAAAACCATGCCAAAACAAGTCACACACTGACAGAACTAAAAAGCTGACCACCAATTTCAGACCCAATGAGTTGGCAGAGAAATCCGGCCTATCCATGTTTTCTTACGCCGATGATTCTCAAATTATTTTTTCCCTATCTTCACATAATACAACTACCCCTTCTACTCTAAAAATTGCCCTAAACAATATAGCATCTTGGATGCAAAAGAATTTTTTGAAACTAAACGGAGAGAAAACGGAGGTACTGGTGTTGGGAAAACAGAAAGACCTTTGGAACCAGCAACACTGGCCGTGCAAAATGGGTGATCTCCCATCCCCCTCGCCACAAGTTTGAAACTTAGGCATCATAATTGATGATGCACTTAGTATGCATCCACAATTTGTTGGATGCTACCAGAAGCGACTAGAAAAACCGTAGTCAATGCCTTAATTACATCAAGGCTTGACTACGGCAATGTGCTCTATGTGGGATCAAATAAATCAGTGATCCACAGACTACAGATGGCCCAAAATGCTGCAGTTAGACTTCTATGTGGAGTCCCGAAGACCATCCCCACCTCGACTTATCGACGCAAATTACATTGGCTGAAAATCGAGAGTCGAATAAGATTCAAGGCACTCAACTACATGCACAAAATTAAATCCCGCAATGCTCCCAGCTACCTGCTTGCCCTGGCCAAACCATACATTCCTTCCCGCAATCTTAGATCAGCCACCCAAGGAAGGTTTGTTGTCCCCAAATTTAAATTGGCCCGGATGGGCGGCAGATCTGTCTCACACCTAGGCCCCTCACTTTGGACCTCTCTTCCCACTGCTCTTCGAAATGAGACAAACTATATCAAGTTCCGCAAGTCGCTAAAAACCTGGCTGTTCGATAAATAGAAGGCTTTCTGTCTATCATGCCTTGACCTGCTTCTGCGCCGGGAGACCAAACTAAACGAATGGCTTTGACAAGGCTTGAATATTTTTGTTTCCCTTAATCTTATTGAAACTGGTTACGCTGATTTTCCATTATGAATATTTTTGGGAAATACTTGCATGCATCCACACATGTTACTAAATGATGCTGCAAAGAAAAGGTACCTGAAATTTTACAGTAGTTTAGCAAAACGTTATTTTTCCTGCTTTCATTTTTATGAAATTTTTTTTTTTAAAGCAAATAATCATCAATCTTGCTTTCAAGCTTCTGCGAATATTTACATCAAATCAGAAAGCATTCTAGGAACATTATACATAGCCTCATATTGCTAAACTTTGACAACATGTGTACACATTATTTTACTGAAACCACTGTCAGTACTGCAGTCCGAGCTTACATTTACGTAGAGTGCTGACCCTAATAATAAAGGCTTTCAGTTAATGAACCATAACTACAGGTTTGGACAGCATTAACATTTCGGCACAAATATTACCTTAACTGCAGACAGTGCCCACCCCTAATCCATAATGTGGTATTGCAAAATGGCAGCCAAAGGGTTTGTGCTGCAGGAGGTTGGGCCTACTTGTCCCTAGGACAAAATATACATAAAAACGTGTTGCCCTTGACCCCAAATAATAAGTCCTGGGCGTCGGGCTATAGGAATACCACATCCCTGCTCTAGACAGCCACACAAAGGGAGCTGAAGGTGTGCCCTGCATATCTTGATGGCTCATCAGCCGGCTGATGGGTCTATCTGAGCTAGAGTGATGGGAGGGGGAGTTGACACTGACACCCGAATAGGGTTGTGCCTGTCCTCCCTCAAAGAATTCTCCACCCCCTGTAGTGTGTCTGGAGCCAGGGCAAGGAAGGGCAGGGACTTGTGCACTACAACGAATGTTCTTTGAAGTCTACCTACTTCAAAGGCTAAAATGAGTATAAGCACTGGACCTGTGACACCATATACTCATAACACTTCTGGACTGAGGATATTCTGCTAGGAAGAAGAGCTGGATTGCTGTCAGGAGGGGCTGACACTTTGCTGTTTGCTTTGCTGTGTCAGCCTGCTGCTTGCTGCTTCTGTCTTGGGAGTGAAAGGACTGGACTTTGCTTTCTACATCCTGCTTCCAAGGTTCTCCAAGGGTTTGAGTTAAGCTTGCCCCTTGTTAAGAAGTCTCAGGGCCGTCAAAGACTTCCTCTGCAATCACCTCAACCCTGCTTCTATGAGTCCTACTCTGCCAAGTGGTGCCAAATCCAGTTCCTCTGCCCTTGGAAGTGAGTTCTGGTGATACAAAGAAGAAAGTCAACGCAACAACTCCAAGCATCGTTCGGAATCGGCGCATCATCCCCGAAACTCAACATATCGCCGCTGTCTGCACCAGAGCATTATCCCCAGCATCATCCCCGCTTGACGCAATGACTGCGGCTTACAACACAGGCCCTAACTTTTCAAAGCAGCACTTCCAAATAACTGCCGCTGTGTGAGTCTCGAGCATCGCATCACCGAAATCTGCAATGCATCGCCCCAACTCAGACGCAGCGTCTGCTTCAGCGCTGTGGAATCGATTCAGCATGACTTGACTTAAGACATTATCTGGGCGCAGATTTCTTCATTGACATTGCCCCCAGTAAGGAACGCTCTATCGTGTCTGCAAACAATGCATCACATCCCCTGCCTAGCAGTGAGGAACCAATGTAGCACCTGCTTTTTCAACGCTTTACCTACCCTGCACCTCCCATCGTCTTTGATTTTTGATTCATCTAAGGTACTTTGTCCTGATCAAGTGCAACCATTGATTTTTAAGAACTACAACTTTATTTAATCTTTGAAAATTCATATCGTGACTTGTGTGTGTTAGATGTTTGTTGTTTTGGTCTTGTTTCATTCAGATACATATTGGCTGTTTTTCTAAATTAGTGTGGAGTCCTTTTGTAGTGTTTTCACTGTATTACTGTGTGAGTCAATCAATCAATCAATCAATCATTTATATAGCGCACTACTCACCCAGAGGGTCTCAAGGCGCTGGGGGAGGGGGGTCCGCTACTGCTCGAACAGCCAGCTCTTGAGTTGCTTCCTGAAGGCGAAGTGGTCCTGGGTCAGGCGGAGGTGGGTCGGGAGGGAGTTCCATGTCTTGGCGGCGAGGTAGGAGAAGGACCGTCCCCCTGTGGTGGCTCTTCGGATGCGGGGGACGACAGCGAGGGCGTGGCCGGTCGATCGAAGCTGGCGTTTGGGAGCGTAGAAGTTGAGGCGGCTGTTGAGGTATCCTGGGCCTTGGTTGTGTAGGGCTTTGTGTGCGTGGGTGAGGAGTCGGAAGGTGATTCTCTTGTTGACCGGGAGCCAGTGCAGGTCTCTCAGGTGTCCGGAGATGTGGCTGCAACGAGGGATGTCCAGGATGAGTCGTGCTGAGGCGTTCTGGATCCGCTGGAGTCTCTTCTGGAGTTTGGCAGTGGTTCCGGCGTAGAGGGAGTTGCCGTAGTCCAGACGGCTGGTGACGAGGGCCTGGGTGACCGTCTTCCTGGTCTCGGTGGGGATCCACCGGAAGATCTTACGTAGCATGCGCAGGATGTTGAAGCACGACGAGGAGACAGCGCTGACTTGTCTGGTCATGGAGAGGGAGGAGTCCAGGATGAAGCCCAGGTTGCGTGCGTGGTCTGTTGGTTTGGGTGCGCTGCCTAAGGCGGGGGGCCACCAGGAGTCGTCCCAGGCGGAGGGTGAGGATCCCAGGATGAGGACGTCCGTCTTGTCCGAGTTCAGTTTCAGGCGGCTGTTCTTCATCCATTCGGCTACCTCTTTCACCCCTTCGTGAAGGTTGGCTCTGGCGGTGGCGGGGTCGTTGGTGAGGGAGAGAATCAGCTGGGTGTCGTCGGCGTAGGAGATGATGTTGAGGTTGTGCTGGCGTGCGATGTCTGTGAGGGGGCTCATGTAGACGTTGAAGAGGGTAGGGCTGAGCGAGGAGCCTTGAGGAACGCCGCAGATGACTTCGGTGGCTTCAGATCTGAACGGGGGGAGGCGGACTCTCTGTGTCCTTCCGGCGAGGAAGGAGATGATCCACTCCATTGCCTTTTCCTGGATTCCGACGTTGCTGAGTCGCTGCACTAGTATACGGTGGCAGACAGTGTTGAAGGCCGCGGAGAGGTCTAGGAGGATGAGGGCTGCTGTTTCTCCGTTGTCAAGCAGTGTTCGGATGTCATCGGTGGCTGCGATCAGGGCGGTCTCGGTGCTGTGGTTGGCCCGAAAGCCAGACTGCGAGAGGTCGAGGGAACTGTTCGTCTCGAGGAAGGCGGCCAGCTGCTTGTTGACGGTCTTCTCGATGACTTTTGCAGGAAACGGGAGCAGCGAGATGGGGCGGTAGTTCTTGAGGTCGGTGGGGTCGGCTGATGGCTTCTTTAGTAGAGCGGTGAGTTCGGCGTGCTTCCAGCTCTCCGGGAAGGTAGCGGTGTCGAAGGAGGTGTGTGTGTACAAATACTTTACACATTTCCTCTGGGATAATCCTGCCTGCTGTTTGCCAAGCTATCAAGGAAGTGAGCAAGGGTTATCTTAGGTGTGTAACACACTTACCCTGACTAGAGTGAGGGTCCCTACTTGGACAGGGTGATAACCACTGACAACTAGAGACCCCATTTCTAACACTAATCCAAATTATTCACAACAGAATCATTCTTACTCATTTGTATCAAACAAGCACTAACAAAAATAATAGGTCTAGCTTGATTGTAATTGATTGTAAATCTTTATTTGATTCTATTAAATAATCATAAAAAAATTGAAAAGTATATTCATCCAAAAAATAACAATCAGAGCAATAAAACAAACACAGATAAAACTGGTGGTATCACAGTTAGATAAAACAGGGTTATTAAAGCATATAAAATCAATGAACTCATAGCTACTCTCGATAATACTACAATCACCTAGTACTAAAAGATTGCTGAGTTCCAACAGGAACGGGCATATTTAGAATGCACCTACAGCATAAATTTCAGTTGTTTCAGCTACCGTTTGTGACAAAAGAAATGCTGGCCTGTGTTGACACAACCCTCAGTTTCCCAAAATAGGTATCAAGTGCCTACAATACACCAGCATATAATAAATACAAAAAAGGTCAAATACTCAAGTGACTGAGAGGAAATACCATCACACGGGCACGGTTGAATGCAGGAGAAATCGTATTGGCCAACTGGAAAATTAGGATAGCTTCTAATGAAGCCTATTCGAAATTTCACCAATACGGATCTCTCCCAGTGTCAAGTAGGGCTCAAGGCCCTCTCTAGTTCTAATGATCAAATAGTCTCTCAAGGTACCTTTATCCTTTTTCTTGATTCTTTTGCGTCTTGAACAAAAAGCTGCCTGATCTTTACACTCTCTCCCTTTCTCAACGTTTGAGGTGAGGAGTACAGTTCGGGTCTGACTTATAGGTCCACCGACCACTTGATGTGACCCATGCTTACAATTTAAGCAATCCTCTATCTTATCACGGTTAAGAGCAGTAAACTGATTGCTCCAAATCAACATCCACAAGAGCGTGCAAGCAAATCTAATTCCACGCAGACTAAATTAAGTTCTTTATGCATAAAAAAATTAGAAGTACCCAGGCCAGACCTAATAGCCCTCTACAAAAATGATCAGTTGCAATGCCGGTAACCCCATATTCCAGCCGCATAGGTCAAAACAAGAAGGCACTTCAGTTTATTTCCTCCAGCAAGGAGTGAATAGCTTTGCTGCCCACGCTGGAAGCAATCTTAAATAGGGTACCACAAGATTGATTAAAATGCGTACAGCGATTAGAGAGCCAAGGTGCCCAACTACTCCTTGCATCAAAGGTTATTCCTAAAAAGGGAAACTCAGTAACCTTGCCGATGACTTTAACTTTGATGGATTTCAGCATCATTTTACTGGTTCGCCTACCACGTATGTTAAAGTGGGTCTTAGAAATGTTTGTGTCAAGGTCTAGACCATCCACAAACCTCCAGTATGTACGTAGACTTGACTTTAGGCATATCTTTGCCACTATTTATTAAAAAATAATTAAGATCATTAACGTACAATAAAAATAGGACAGGGGCCATAACACATCCTTGCCAGACGCCACTGGAAGGTAAATAAATTCAGTATGTTCCCCTGCATCACCATATCCGACTGAGGCTCTAATCCCCATATGCAATGCTTGTAAAAAAGTTACCAATGGGGGCATACCAATACAGGTTAAAATATCCCACAGTCAAGACCAGACAACCCAGTCAAAAGCAGTGCTTAGGTCCATAAAGGCCAGATAGAGCGTTCCTTGCTTAGCTATGGTATATTTTCCTGTAATCAAATTAAGGTTTAAACATTGCTGTAAGGTCCCCAAGCCTTCCCTAAAGCCATTTTGTTCAGGAAAGAGAACAGAGTTATTCTGCACCAAGGCCTCTATTTGGTAAAGGATAATCCCCCTCACAATTTTACCTGTGGAATAGACCAACGATATGGGCCTGTATCAGCAGGGCTCCTGCCTATCACCCTTTTTTAAAAAGTGGGACAATTATCGCACATTTCCATGACTCTGGGATTTTTGTCTCTGGCTACAGCATATAGAACATTAGTTAAAAGGGGGGCCAATAGCTCATCATTGGCCGTGAAGTGATACATTGTGATGCCGTCTGACCCTGTGTCCTTATTAGCAGATCTAGCCATAATTGCGATGATAACCTTTGAATACTCAGAGGAGATATCCAAGGGGATCTGGAGACAAATACATAATTAATGGTGGTACCACAACCTCGGCCCCAGCCCACTAAGTAGGGGGCAGGTTAAGGTGATCCTCGCAAGATCCACTATACCAATGAGATCGGAACTGTGCAGGGCCTTATATAACCTGTGGTCAGGTAGTAGTGCACGATCGGTGGGCACATCCTGAAATTGGAAAGAACCAGCTATTGTAGTAACCAAACCTCATTTTGTGTTAAAATTGCCCCCTAACGATAAATTTGCATTTGCATCCCAATTTGAATGATCTAGCATTCAGAATAGACAACCCCTGAAGAAGGGTCCCTGTCTGGCAGCCCAATTCGTAAACTGGATGATAGAAATGAATTAGGAAAAAATGGCTCTAATTAGGCAGCTCTGCCCACACAACCCGCATCCCACAATGATCTAGTGCTATCGGGGTGATTTCAAGCACCATCGAGGTCCAAATTAAAATCACCAAACCCCCACCCCTCCAGTCTCTTTGTCTAGGGGAGGCCAAAGTAGGCAAAGAGTAGCATAAGCTAGCTTGTTTTAGGCATATGTGTGTTGTTGTGTGATATGCCTGGATGCAATACCAGAAAACTCACAAAAGGCACCTTGATGCTGGTCAGACAGCATGTTGTGTAAAGCCAAGGATTGTAGATAGCATATTTTAAGTCACACCTTTAATTATTTAGGCCACCACTTATGAAAGAAATTCCCCAAAACCCTCTATCTTTTTAATCCCACTTAAAAAACTGTGGTCCACAATAGACTTTTGCCCACAAACAGCTAGAAGCAGTCTTGTAGGCAAGAACTATTGTGTTGTGATGTAATACTGTAGAGCCTTTGGAATCAATTCTAAAACTTGTGGAATAGAAAGAAGGGACAGCTGTTTTGCTTCTTTCTATTCCACAAGTTTTAGAATAGAAATAGGGTTTTGGTGATTTCTGCAGTGAATGTCCTAGAACAATCGCCAATCTTTTCCCTAAGCAGTCAAACTAGAAATATTCCGATTTTGTTCCTTCCTCATTCATTGTTTTGTATGTCTTTACTTCAATACCTTCCACTTTATTTAGTGTTTGAAGGGTCATACACTCCACCACCCCGCGTCTTCAGAGGAGGGGCTGCTAAGTCGGTTCTTCTGAAATCATTGTACCTTTGTAAAGTAGCCCTCATATATCATGCAGTCACTCAGAAAAGGTGTTTGTTTCTGAAAAATAATCTTCCAAAGCAGGAGCTTGTTTTGTGAAAACAAAATAGCAATGGCCCTGACATCCTGGTTGCTTTCTCTCAGGGATTGGGGGGAGGTCAATTTATTTTTTCCTGTTTGGGACCGTCAGGCTTTTCCTAGTGGTCCTGCACAGAAAACGTGACGTTGAAACATTCACTTGAAATAGGGGGGGCCATGTGATATCGGTCAACCAAGGGTCCAGTATCTGAAGGGCGGCCAGTTGAAGGTGTCCACCTTCGGAGCCAGCAGAGACTCCACTGGTGGAAACATGTTAGTTCAACATACTCATTATAGAGCGGGTGGATTAACAGCTTGCATGACAGGGTACTCCACCGCATTTGTGGTGCAGCACTATGTCCACCAAATGCTAAATAAGGAGACCTGTCCCTTCTAATTCCAGTGCTTGGTTCCAATAATGACTAATGTGTGCTGTGTTGCTTTAGCAGATCTCTTGGATAATTCACCTTGTAAAGTACTAATTTGAGAGTACAGATGTTCAAATTGCGCTCTCTTTGCCCTCCCGGTGATATGTGTCTAAAGATTACTATCCCCGTGAGAACTGTTTTGAAGTTGTCCTATGCTGCATGTAAAGGTGCTGTGCCGGGTTTGATGTGATGTATGACTGTATCCTTTGCTGAAGAGGAGCTCACAAACCTTAATAAAGGAGCATCTGTTTATGACATGTGAAACTTGCAAGAGTTTCTCATGCCATAGCTTGCAATTCTGTTGTAAATCTAACTTATGATCGAAAAATGCTGGTGGCTTCATTTTAGCTTTCTGACACTGGAGATCCAGAGCCAGATGTATCATTCTTTCATGAAGCACAACTCAGCAAGCCACTCCGTTGCCCTTTGTGAGAGGGAAAGGGTAGGAATGTGCCATATTTACCATTATACGGTGCATACCTATCATTTTTCAGCGCTGGTGCCCTTTTGGCTGCCTAGCGCCAATACAGGTACCCTTACATCATGGTGCAAGGGTGCCTGCGTTGTAGGCAGGATTTGTTTTTGTACAGGAAGGGACACCTTCCTGCACAAAAACAATCCTCAGAGGCATTTTCCTCTTTCTATGTGTGCTGCAAACTGCAGCACACATAGAAAGAGGAGCACATGAGGAGAAATAAAGCTATTTCTCCTTGTTACAAGCATTTTGACGCATTTCCGGGTCTACCACTATTGGTAAATCTGAGAATATGCCACAATCCAAGGGGGGATGCGTGGAAACACACATGCTGCACCTATGGCACGCCTCCCTGGAGAAGAGTAACTAGATTTATCAAGCAGGGCCATGTAAAGTGGCCTTGCGTGGCCTTGTAAATCTCCCTTAGGTTTCGCGTCACCCTTGTGCCCCCTTATGTGGCATAAGAGGGGCACAAAACCTTGGTAAATCTGGCCCCCAATGATTTCAAATCGAAATCTATAAAAAAACGACTGTTATATCTTCAGCTTAAAAAGGAATAGCCTAATAGACAAAAACAATGATAATATTCCTAGACTGAGCTCCAAATGTATAGATGTAAATGTCATAAATGAATTCTCATGCTCAGTAGTGTTCCTCCATCACTCCTGAAATGAGTAACCGTACATAGCTGGTAATCTTTTCCAATTCTGATTATCGAAACCATGTTTATTAATGCACTAATGCTTTTTCTTTGCACATGAATATGAGCTAAATGTATTACCAACATTTCAAGAATTAAATTAAATTCTAAAATAAATACTTACAAAAATGAGCACGTTGAAGGCGAACATGAGGTATTTCATAATAATCAAGACTCCCATTGTAATGTCCGGGCTGCACCTGGGAGAAAAGAACAGGGTTCCAGGTCATGCTGGAAGTTTTCTGTCATTTTTGCATTCATAAAACTTACATAGAACATAAACTTAATCAGTGGGCTCCAGATGCGTGCATGCATGTGTGCGGCTCTCTCGCATGTGTGCAATAGCTGTTTGCTTGTACACATTTGCAACCCACAGGTCACATCTTGGAATCAATGCAGAAGCTGCTTGTTCCAGGTGGCATTTGTGGTTTAGTAAAATATTGAAACCATCCATTCTGTTTTTCATTTTGAAATCATCTGCTTACAAGAATTGCATACAGAAGAGAACAACTTTCAGCCTAAAACAGGAAGATCATTACTATACTAGCCTCAGTGGTTTTGGGGCATATTATCAAGACACGGCGTTAAAATTATCGCCGCTTTAGCTTTTATGAACTTTGGGGAGATGCTAAAAAGTTGGTATCTCTGGTGTCTAACAGTAAATAAATTTAAAATCTTTTTCACCCAATATTCCTTTTTCCCTCTATTTATTTGCAAGTTCCTGAAAGTCTTGTATGCTCTTTTCATAGTTTGAACGTGTTGTTACTGTGTCACAGGTTGTGTCCGCGAGTTGTCTTCTGGCTTTGTTAAGGTAAATTAACTTATCCATTATGGGTTTGTGTGAGGATGACAATCTAATAATAAAATCCTCTGACAATGGAGGAAATATCGTTATAATGGATAAGTTAACTTACCTTAACGAAGCCAGTGCAACAAATCCCCCTGGCAGGTCTATTGTGTCCTCGAAAAACAACTTATTAGAGAACACTTCAGTTTATATTGATTGCTTTTTGAAACCATTAGTAGTGAATCTTAGCTCTTATGTGAAAGATACGAAGGACTTCTTGAGAAAAATTGCCAACATTGAATGGGAACCTGACATGCTGCTGCTGACTTTAGATATAACCAGTCTGTACACGAGTATACAACATCAGAAAGGACTGGAAGCAATAGATTTCTTTTAGAAAAAGAGACATTTTAAATATTTTCAACATAATGTCATGTAATTGGAATTAATTGCATATTGCCTCCACAACAACATATTTTTGTTTGCAGGAGAACTGTTTCATCAACAGCAGGGGACTGCGATGGGCATGTGCTTCGCCCCCAGCTATGGGTACTTGTTCGCTGGCTGGTGGGAGAAGCAGGTGGCCTGGGCAGGGAAAAATAAAATCTGGCTCGAAAAAGTGGTCCTATGGTCTCGTTACATTGATGACCTCTTCATTGTGTGGAGAGGGTCAATGGATGGATATATATATATATATATATATTCACTTAAAAAACCATAGGTTTCACAGATGTTATAGTTAGCTGGACATTTCACTCGTAAAAAAACCATTGAAATTCCCCCGTTATAGTTAGTTCAGATAACTATAACTCGCGCGCCCGCAATCCACTGCTCATGACGTCACATATTACATCACTCATGACATGGTCAGTGGCATCTCTCATGACATCACTGATGACATCATCCTTGTGATAGAGTGGCGGTCGCGCGAGTTATAGTTATCTGAACTAACTATAACGGGGGAATTTCAATGGTTTTTTACGAGTGAAATGTCCAGCTAACTATAACGTGTGAAACCTATGGTTTTTTAAGTGAATTTGCAAGGTTTTTTAAATGCTAATTCCTAACTATAATGTGTGTGAAACCTATGGTTTTTTAAGTGAATTTGTAAGGTTTTTTTAAATGCTAAGTTATGTATGCTTTATTATATTTTTTATATATATATATATTTTTTTAAGGTTTTTCACCGTGCGCGCACCCCGCGATTTTTTGAAAATAAAAAATAAAAAAAATTTCACCCTTCGGGGTCCTTCAGGGACCCCCTGACAAAGGCTAGGGGGTTAGGAACTCTCTACCCTGCCCCCTTTTCACGTTCTCCACCTTTCTTTTTCACTGTCACACACAAAACAAACAAAATGGCGGCCGACACTTCCTGATTTCAACCGATTCGAACGTTGACTGACATGAAACCACCAATCAGAATTACGCTCGCGCACGGCACCGTGCGCGCACGAGTGCGCGCCTATAGATATTTATGTACTTTTAACTGCAATTTTCTCAGGAACTACTGAACAGATTGGCTCCATATATGCAAAAGGCACATCCCTGACCTGAGGACTACCTATTTGCCAAATTTCAAGTAATTCTGTTCAGCCGTTCAGGCTGTACCTTCGACTAAAGGTCCTATGGGAAAATGCATGGGGAAAACGTGTTTTGGGACCCCCCTTTTTTCTCAGCCCCCGCTTGACGAATCACCCCGAGACTTTCAGGGTAGGAGCTGAGCGGAGTACCCCATTAGTTTTGAAAATTTCGCGAGGATTTGACAACCGCCGCCAAAGTTATTCAAAATAGAATTTTCAGATTTCCTATGGAAACTCGGTCCTAACTATAACTATCTACTGGCGACCGCCAGTAGATAATATATCAACTCCAAGCACTCTCAAACCTCCGAACTTCGGCGAGAAAGAATGCGCGAACTCCTCTTTGTGGTAAGTAAGAAATTGTTTTTATTGCTCTCTTCTGTCTGCTATGACGCGTTTCGGCAGGTAAAACGGCCTTGATCACATGAGGCTGGCTTAGCGGGAAAGACATTTTTAAAGTTACTACACCCGTGTCATGTGATGGCAGACATAGTAAACAGACAGATAATGTGTCAGGAATACTGCAGCAAATAACTTCAAAAAGCAAATGCATATATAAATATTGCAAAATGTTATATAGAAATAAATAACAAACAAATATCATACATCCCAAATATATAGGTGAGCCAAATTGTACAGTAAAATTTAGGAATCACACCCAATGAAGGCAAATGCATAACACGCTGTCCCACGAAGATAGTATTGCCCTGAAGACTCCAGGTAATATACAAGAAATGTCAAGAGCCATCAAGGGGCGTTCCTTGTGAATAACAGTATAAGTACTCATGTTAAAATTACAAGGACACGTCCTAAACAATGGCAAAGTCTAATCCCCAATGCAAATCGGTCACTTAAGACAGAGCTGACTTCGGAAAAAAGGGCATTGTTCATTATAAAATAATTGCTTAAATGCATATTGTACAAGCATATCATATATAGATGGGATCGCTCCAAAATTGGGTTAAAGATTGTGTGATACCTTAGTGTCAAGATTACCCAAAGATAATATCATGACATCATATAATGCATTTAGAAAATGTAACAGGCTGCAGTGATTACATAAATAAATAAGTCTGCTAAGCCTGGCAGAAAGATAACCCCCCTGCAAATCTGTTATCTGTAAACAGATGTTTTGTACTGTGCAAATGTAGCTATAAAGTACAAAGTGCTAATAATGTGCAAAATAGCCAAGACTAAAAAGATGTTAAAATATTATTGGTAGTAATGGAGGTGTGGTTCGAACATGTATACAGACTGGTGTAGAATACATATTGTATCAATAAAGGGTCACAAGGTGATAACTGACACTGGTACAGAAATATAAATAAATACATAAATGTGCTAAAAAGTGTATGCTGATACCGTACCCAAGAACAGTGTGTCTGAATTATAGAAAAGTGTGAAGGTCCTCCGTTGTGTTGAGTCCAAAGGGGGTCTTACTGTCTAGTTCTATTATCATTTGAGTCTCCAGCTGCCTCAGCATCCGTTCTCTATTGCCCCCCGTTTTAACTTGGGGATGGCATCAAACAAATAGTAAGTTAAGCATTTGAGATCATTGCCATGTACTGCTTTAAAATGACGTGCCACCGGGTAGGTTGCATCGTTGTTTACAATTGCTCTCAAGTGCTGAAGGCATGTGCTTGGAGCTTGGTACTGCCTACATAATTGAGGCCACAGGTACAAGTAAGGACATAAACCGCTTACTCCGTGCGGCAAGTGTAATGCCCCCTTATCTGTATTTGTGTAGGACTAAATGGAGTGGTGTAGGGTGTTCGATTGACTCCGAATTTACAGGCCCTACATGAAGCACATTTGTGGAATTCTTTTTTGGTTTGTAACCATGTACCCCTAGGTATGGATTCTGGGCTGCTTTTAACCAGTTGGTTTCTCATAGAAACTGCCTGCCTGAAGGTAATGGTAGGTTTAGTGGGTAGTCTAGGTGCCAAAACTGCCTGAAAATGGAGACTCAAACTGTCTTGTACCCCCCGAGGTAACTGCGCAGGAGTGGGGTTCACCAGCCAACAAGGATTGGGGCATCACCTGGTGTCTGAGAGGCCCTTCACTGTATGGGCACTCATGGAGGACTTCAACTCCCAGCCTGCAGCGGCCTAGGGAGTGGAGCGCGAGATGTCCTGCAACCTCAGAAGCTGAGGAGGGGCAAGTAATCACCTGACTGGGAGTGGCCACAGCAACAGCTATATTCCATCAAACCCCCAGGACATTGTTTTAACCTTTGAAACAGACACTGAGGAAGCTAATTAAGCGAAACGCGTCTGCCGGGCGTTTCAAGGTTGTTGCACACAGAGCGCTTAAAATCATTAAAGTCAGTTTGAAGCCTACCCTGGAGCTGTCTCGTACTTTGTCCTTACCTGGAGGAAGTCTGGTGGATATATATATATATATATATATATATATATATATATATATATATATATATATATATATATATATATATATATTTTCACGCTCCAAGGTTGCCCATTGATTGAGGACGCACTCAGACAGCAACCAGCTTTGAAGCCCTTTATTAGGTACAAACGTGCACCACCATGCCAAATCCGTTTGGCAGCTTACATGCCGATAAGCCTGACGCGTTTCAGAGGTTGATTCCTCCTTCCTCAGAGGTTCGACAGTTCAGTGGTGTGCTTGCTCTGACACGCCCCCATTAAATAAATAATTAACTGCTCTCAGATGAGCTCCGCCGATGCGGTATTCGCATTGATTTCTGGGATTCGAAGTCCGTGTCGTGATTATTAAGCCCCTTATGGGTGCACTCAATGTCTCTGCTGGTAACTTCTCCAAGCCCTTAGATGAGCCTCAGCAGGTAGGGCACGTTTTAAATCCTTTGTTGCGGTCCCATGACACAGCCTGGTGAATCCCAAGCTGCATGGCCCCCAAATTACCGGGTGGTGCATCCTCTACGGTCGGAGTGCCGCAAGTAAATTCACGCTCCAAGGTTGCCCATTGATTGAGGACGCACTCAGACAGCAACCAGCTTTGAAGCCCTTTATTAGGTACAAACGTGCACCACTATGCCGAATCCGTTTGGCAGCTTACATGCCGATAAGCCTGACGCGTTTCAGAGGTTGATTCCTCCTTCCTCAGAGGCTCGACAGTTCAGTGGTGTGCTTGCTCTGACACGCCCCCATTAAATAAATAATTAACTGCTCTCAGATGAGCTCCGCCGATGCGGTATTCGCATTGATTTCTGGGATTCGTAGTCCGTGTCGTGATTATTAAGCCCCTTATGGGTGCACTCAATGTCTCTGCTGGTAACTTCTCCAAGCCCTTAGATGAGCCTCAGCAGGTAGGGCACGTTTTAAATCCTTCGTTGCGGTCCCATGACACAGCCTGGTGAATCCCAAGCTGCATGGCCCCCAAATTACCGGGTGGTGCATCCACTACGGCCGGACTGCCGCAAGTAAATTCACGCTCCAAGGTTGCCAATTGATTGAGGACGCACTCAGACAGCAACCAGCTTTGAAGCCCTTTATCAGGTACAAACGTGCACCACCATGCCGAATCCGTTTGGCAGCTTACATGCCGATAAGCCTGACGCGTTTCAGAGGTTGATTCCTCCTTCCTCAGAGGCTTGACAGTTCAGTGGTGTGCTTGCTCTGACACGCCCCCATTAAATAAATAATTAACTGCTCTCAGATGAGCTCCGCCGATGCGGTATTCGCATTGATTTCTGGGATTCGTAGTCCGTGTCGTGATTATTAAGCCCCTTATGGGTGCACTCAATGTCTCTGCTGGTAACTTCTCCAAGCCCTTAGATGAGCCTCAGCAGGTAGGGCACGTTTTAAATCCTTTGTTGCGGTCCCATGACACAGCCTGGTGAATCCCAAGCTGCATGGACCCCAAATTACCGGGTGGTGCATCCTCTACGGCCGGACTGCCGCAAGTAAATTCACGCTCCAAGGTTGCCCATTGATTGAGGATGCACTCAGACAGCAACCAGCTTTGAAGCCCTTTATTAGGTACAAACGTGCACCACCATGCCGAATCCGTTTGGCAGCTTACATGCCGATAAGCCTGACGCGTTTCAGAGGTTGATTCCTCCTTGTCAGAGCAAGCACACCACTGAACTGTCCTTCCTCAGGCACACCATAATGCCTCCTCTCTCCCCATTACAGCTCGTGAAGCCAGATGGCGGTACAACTGTTAGGGGGGCGCCTTGTTTTGCCACGAAACAAAGTTACCAAAAGTGCTGGTTTCTCCAAGGTGCTCCAAATCGGGAGGGTGTGCCGTTTTGTCCGCTTCCAGCCTGCGGACCAAACACTAAGACCAACGCTTGTTCCCCATAAAAAACAAGCACGGCACACATATATATATATATATATACATATACATATATTTATATATATTTTTTTTTAATTAAAATATCCCCCTCTACTGCGCGACTCCCCCCCCCCCCCCGTGAGTCATGCCGGCCACGACTGATACCTTATACAGCTCTCCTAGGCTTGCCGTTCAATATAGTGAGGCGGGGTCAGCCCCTGTATCGTTATATTCGATACTCAAGCAATGCCTTTTATTCAATGTGTATGCAGAAGCATAAGGGTACTTTTCTTTCTTCTTCCTACAGGTAGAAAAAAGGCAGGGCATCTCCTCTGTAGCCATTTCTTCAGCTGTTGTGTTCCCAAACATTGTATTCAGCAGATAATGTACATTTTCCTTCTGTGTTTTTAGGTCTCGCCTTGCTATCGCGTAAGCGATCGCCAAGCGAGACTATTGTAAAAGGGCTTTTCAAAGTGCTCCCAAAAAGCGGATTGCATGGCTAGCACACGCACAATCACGCGCATCGTGCCGCCATGCACTCCGCTTTTGGGAGCACTTCAAAGGGTCCGCTCCCATGCCTGGAATGCGCTCCCACGCCCCCAAGTGCGCGCGCGCCACGCTCCGCCGGGCTTGTTACAGGCGCGGTTCACACAATTGACTTTGGACACATACGGCCAGGCGTGGGAATTCTGAAAACGTGTTTCTTTGTTTCCCGAAGACAATGAGTCTACCAACATTTTGGTTTAGACTAGCTGTAAATAATTTTGAAACACTTCACGAAAAGTGACAAGCGCACCAATGTTATCAGGTGCGCTTCTCAAGAACGGAAATTGGAAAGGTCTGAATGGGCAACAGTAAGTTGTACTCACTTTAATATGGGATTTGCTATTTTCATTGTGAGTTTCGGCTCTGCAGCGCAAACGTATTACACGTCAGGATCCTGTATTTGCGATATTTTTTTAATGAAATGCCGTTTTTTTCTGCAAGGTCCGGCCAGAGACCAGCTCTTTCATAGCATCACCTTTGTTCAACTTCAAAGACTCGCTGCTTATTTCTGTTGCAAGCGCGCAAGCCAGTCACCGAAGGGTGGAAGCCCCGCCAGCAGACACTGTTTTGCCAGAGACTATTTCCTGTCATACAGTATGTTTTTTAGCCTTACTAGATTCGCTAGATAACCTCACCACCGCCTACCAATGATCCGGCACGGAAGAAATCACAGCTTTCCTCACCTCACCTTATGCTGGTTAAGTAATCTCTTGTCTCCTTTGGCATGCCGTATCCGCCTCCCTCCCACATCCCCACACCTAGCCATCCGGGCTCCACCTTAAAGGGCCGCGCACTCAATAAATAAATGAACACTATTATTATTTACATTTAACTCCGCAGTAGGGAACTCGTATGATTAGCGGGTATAATTGTAGTGTATTATTATACTACACCCTTTGCATAGCGCTTACTACCCCTATGTGAGGCGCTATAGCACTTCGCCACACAGATGGCACTATACACCGTGTGGGGTGTGTGCTTGGTTCTGTGCTGGTGTT
Organism: Triturus cristatus; assembly: GCF_964204655.1. Taxonomy (NCBI): domain Eukaryota; kingdom Metazoa; phylum Chordata; class Amphibia; order Caudata; family Salamandridae; genus Triturus; species Triturus cristatus. Next base: position 32,715,707 of record NC_140580.1, read on the forward strand.
CATAATGAAATTAGGTGGGAAGTGTTTCTATGTAGTGAATTCTGCAAAATTAGGGCTCCAGGGCCTTAAGGTGACATGTACCGGGGGTGACAGGAAGGGCGGGGACTTCACTGGCTGGGTGCCATACGCCAAAGGTCACACTACGCAAAGACTCACTCTGCAGCCACATCACAGAGGGTAGTTACAAAGTACTGAAATCTGCACAAGGATCCAGCTTTGCACTGCCCTTTATTTATTTCCGTTTATCGCGCATTCATGTAGCACTAACTAGGGAGAGGTTGTGGCCTTAGGGCCACAGCTTATTTTTTTATTTTTTATTTTGCCTAGATACTTAACAACTAATGAATGTGTCCTTGTGTAACATAACTGGTGCTCATATAAAGCGCTCCAATACGTTTGGGTTGAGTTTGCGCTATATTAATCTGCAAAAAAAATAAAAACTCGCCACGAAGGGCCTGAAGTGCTTTGCATGAGCACCACTTCCATAACACAGGGACACATAGCCAAGTGCATCTGCAGCTATCTTTACTAACCCCCCACCCTTTCTGTAGTTGCTGTTTTGAACTAAACAATGCTTTTGACACCGCCACCCTCCCCACGTCCCCCGCGTGACCCACCCCGTCCTGCTCCCTGCCTCCTTTCCCATTGCTTGGCCATAAAAGGCAAGTTTATGGCCTGGTAGCCATGTGGTGATCTTTCGACCTCTCTGAAAGTGGTGTGGCCTGCATTGATGTGTGTGCCACTGATCGAGATTTCTGTAAACCGAGCATTGCTTTGTCTTCCTCCTACTTAACATTTCTTCTACTTTAATGCAAGTTAAGCTGTGAATTCAATGCACGCTGCGTTTGTTCTCAATCTTACTCTTATCTGAGCCCAAATGTTGGCATGTGTCCCTGAATCCTTTCATTGCTCGCCAGAAGACGACTTCGAGTGGTTGGCTTGGTTTTTGTTTGGGGCGCTTATGAGTCAGACTGAGTAGTGTCATCAATGTGTGCACACAACCGTGACACATGGTTTAGTGCTGCAGTGTCTGCTTCCGACCTTCATACCTCACCACAGACCCCCAACACCCCCTGACGCTGCCACCACCCCCGGACACAGAGAACCTCTCAGCCCTCGGTGCTTTAACCACAAGGGCTGCCCTGCACTAGCCCTGGGCACATTCCGGTGCTACACCCAAGCAAGCCACAGAAGTGAATTCAGAGAACTGCATTTGTCAATAGAACAAAGGTCACGCTGGTATGTTATTAGCTGCACCATTTTAATGTGTTCACCAATGACACTCAGGTTAAACAAGCATTTGCAATGCAATAGGTCTCGCAGTTACTTGAGTTTAAGCTATTGGTATTGTAAATGACAATGCCCTTTATTTAAGTTTTTAAAACAAAAATAAAAGGCATTGTTATTTGCAATGGTAATAGCTCAAGCTTGCGTAAATGCGAGACCTATTGCATTGCAAATGCTTGTTTAAACATGCGAATCCGTCCAAATTTATTACCTACACAAATAAAACGGACAAGTTGGCCTCCTTCCATTTTTTAGGATTTACACTTGGACTTAGCACACATAGCATCTCAATGCAAAATACATACATTCCTGAAACTAGACCTGTATTGCATGCAACACAAAAACCACATAAAAGCCTGCCACATACATCATCACATTATCACAGTAACTGCTACCAAGTCTGCATGCCTCTACATACCCTTTCTATCATCCTCAAGCTATGATGAAAATTAGATGAGTCTTCATTGAAACGTTTTGTGAGTTTGTAAAACCCCTGCCCGGCGCCTTCACCATGAATGCAAAGTTCAACTGTCCTGGACCATACTGTGGTAATCTTGCCTTGCATCTCCACTTTTTAAATATGGCACCCATCAACTCTCATGATTTCTGCAGCCTGTTGATTGGCAGCTGTGACACCATGGCTACCAAATCAAGTTCAAGTCCTAAGGTGGTCCACTTTGACTTCGGGCTTGCAGTCTTTGTAGGTTCTAGAGCTACTTCTGGGCCAATCTTTCCAATACTGACATCAGTCTCTTAGATTCGCCATGTGCCATTCTCTAACTTACAAAAACCAAATTGTCTAGGTGGGGCAGCACGTGCTTAGAGCCTGACTCCCATCTCACACCACATTCCAAAAATTCCAAGAGAGTGACAAAGCACTGCACATTCATCCAAACAACCCTTGAGTATGGCCTTTCTAATATACAGTTATACTAATAAATGGTAAGAGGATGAACTGACGGCAGCTGAAAATGGACTTTACATCACAATTCCCTAGTTTCACTCTACCACTCACTCACATATCGTTGCCTCGTTTGAGTAAGGCACAGAACACACACTCTGGTTGATGTAATCATTCACTGATCCTTCTATAGGGTATTGTAAAACTACCAAAACCCATCCAAAATCGAATTGTTCATATAATTTGGCAGCCATTTCTCTATTTCCTGTACCTTAACATGTGCACTGGCCTTTCCCGGAATCTATTTCCCAAGCACCTGCCTCTCGGTGGTCTACTGAAGCTACCCTTGGTGGTCCATTGAAGGCTTATCTTTGGATCCGCATTCAGAAGACTCATATTTGAATTAACTTAGAGCAACACCCTTTGTTAAGTTATCAGATGAATCCGAAGGTACGGTTGCACCCATGAAAAGAGCGGTGCGTTGATATTTACATTGATCTTTGCGTTTCTCATCCATACTTTCTTTCATGTTTTGCATCACATGACCTTAATGGTTTGTTCACCCCCTATATACTGTAACTTTCTGCCATGTACCTATGGAGTCCACTCTGACCTCCTTGATTCAGTGACCCCTTTATATGTCTTAGGGGCTGCTAAAGAGTCCAATCGTTCCCCTATCTCTCTTTGTAGCTGCCTTCGTCACCTAAGGTTGTTTGACCAGAGCTTGTGATATTTGTAGGTATTTCCCCTTCTGCCACCCCTTTATTGTACCTACATTTCTGGGGGCAAAGGGAGCCCTACCCCTCGCTGTCCTCTTATCCTTAAGCCTGCTTGCCTGACTTTGCTGGCTGCTCTCATCCTCCACAATGGGGGCAGCACTCTCACCATTCCTCCCCACCTTTGACCAGCTGTCGTGCCACCAGAGGTTGTTTCGGGGCCCTCCCCTTCACTGTATCTTCTGCTTTTTCTGCTTTGCTTCTATGTGGTGGTGCGCCAACTATTTCTCCCTCTGCTCCCTTTGCCCTGTCCCTGAGCCCTCTTCACCCTCTCTACCAATGTCTACCCTTTCTACTTTTTGTCAACCCTTCTTTCTAGTGTCTGTGATATTTCTCGGTAGTGTGGGTCTCTGTTCCTTGGTTGATGTGCATTTGTGGCTTGTATAAATCTCCTGGCCAGCACTTGGGGGCCATTGTTAGCTGATCCACCCGTGGTGGTCCTGGTGCATGGCCCCTGGAGTGTGGTACCCCCACTGCCCACAAACCCATCTTCATTCAAACAGTCCTAGGCTCCAGTGGTCCCACTTTTGCTATCAGGTGATACACCAGTGCTCAGTCACCTCCTCAGGGGGAGCCTCAGCCAGCTCCACCACCAGGACCCCCCTGGACAACCATCTTTGGGCCCTCCCAGATCTGGTCATTATGTTTTATTCACAGCGAGGGTTCCCTCCACACCTGCATCGGCCAAGCAGGTGTAAAATGCAGATGTGATGGCCAAGTTGTAGCCATGTCAGCACTTGCTCCAGTCATTCGGCGCGACCCCCGTAGTACATGGGTACATAGAGCAGTTCCTGCTCATGCACCCAGGGCAGGCCTGCCCTGTCTTTCCCTTCATTCCTCAACAGCCTTGTATTTTCATCTGAAGGGCTAGAAGATGGCAGATAATGAAAAAAAGCAGGGTTCATGGAGCCAGTGGCGTAGCAAGGTCACGTGGTACCCAGTGCAGAAAATTTCTTGTCACCCCCGGCTTGACAAAATGGCAAAAATGTGTGTTTAAAACACATATTTTTACCATTTTGTCACCCCCCTCAGTGATTACACCCGGGCGGCCCGCACCCACCGCACCTCCCTTCCTAGGCCACTGCATGGAGCCGCCGTTCTATCTATCCCTGTTGCTGCCTTCATCCACGCGGGGTAGCAGGCAGTGGGAGGTCCAATGTACCAACTGCTGGCCATGACTAGCCCTAAGTTGCATCCATAACTCCAAGTGTGACAAGTTGTTGAGGCCGAGGCCCTGACGGTGCACTAGGTTGTGGTGGACCATAATATCACAGTACACGGCCCCCATGCTGTAGCACACAAACAGGCTGGTCATTCTCTGCCAGGGCGCACGTGCGCAGACGGGCTTGTGTTACACGCACTGCAGTTTTTCATTAAACTGATGAACTGGCGAGCCATCGCCGAGTGACTGACTGTTCTTTAGTCAGCCTCCCTGTTCAGGCTGTCCATCATGGCATCTGCAGAGGAAGTACAAAGGGGGCCTTGGGTTACGGACCCTCTCCAGTTACCGCGCAGGGCGGGAACACGGCAGCCATTTCCGCCTCGCACCTTGAAATCAATGTCACATTAAAGTCACATTCCCCGGCCAACCTGCTGGACTCCGGGAACAGGATCCGCCTAATCTGTTTGTTTACATTCTCTAGTTGTCGTGGGACTGCGGCCTCGGATGGTTAAGCAGAGATAGTGTTACCGCCCGTGCCTCGCGTGAACCCAGAGCTTTTGCCTTCTGACATCTAAAGAATTGAGACTGCCAGAAGTTAAGAGGCGGTATTAGCTTCCCAAAAAAACTCACAACATTAAGATGACATTACCCTGTGTCTAATAAGAAAGTCAAAGGGGTTGAGGAGCAGAAAGAGTACTCTTGGGGCACAAAGCCTTAAGAAGAAGCTTTCACTTGTCCCGTGTGTGCAATGAGTAAGAGACTCTTTTGGGCTGTGCAAGTGATTATTGCAATAGTTTGCAAAGACAATCAGGTAACTTATTAAAATCAACCAGATTGTAAAAAGAGTCGTTTAAGGCACAGATGCCAAGTTTCCCAATGAGCAGGTGCAGTCCAGTTTTTTCTTTGAATTGTGGGATTTGCAGTCCTAGTTTTATAATGGATGAAACGGACTACAAGTCCCTGAAGTCAAAGAAAAACCTTGGACTGGAACAGCTAGTCATGCGGGGACTGGGAAATTTCGCAGCCGGGCTGTTTAAGGTGCACTTGCAATTGTTTGACAAAGAAGTTGATGTGAAAAGCATTCTCTGGCTGTGAACGCAGACGTTATATTGCACAGGCTCCTGTTTTCATGCAGGCTGTCGAGGGCAGTGTAATATCACACAGTCTTAGATCTGACTCCTAAGCAGTAGCAGATAAACGTCGGGCATCAGATGCCTTTTGGAACCCAGGTTCCCAGGATCACCAAATACTAACACTCCTGTCCTGAGCAGCGATAAATGAGGTGACACTGCATGATTGCTTTTTTGGAAAATAGCATTGCTTAGGGCACAGCTCCTGCAAATAACAACAAGCACTGGCAAATCCAATAGGTTTAACTTTGGCTTTGTTAATGCTTGCTTATTTTGTCAAAGTTTTTTCAAAACTTCGTTGTTGTTAAAGATGTCAGGCCCTTATCATAGTAAAAAAAAAAAAAGGTTGCCTAAAAGCAAAATGATATTTTGGGGCTCAAAAATCATACATTGCCTTAGTGGGCCCTGGCACTGAAGGGAACTACTTTAAGTACTCTTGCGAAAAGGCAGAATTCAATCACGCACAGGGAAGTTCGGCAATAGGCTCATGCTATTTGCAGTTGTGTGTGGGGTAAAAGTGCGAATGACACAATAACAGACCAATGGGTGAAGAGGACTGACTTAAAGCACCAATAAGTAAAAAACTGATGCTCATCTGTAAGAGAATAATGCATTTATGTTGATAAAAACCACACATGTTTTGTTTCTCTAAAATAACGCAAACAGAAATGTACATCACAGGTCATATGATATTTGACTAGGTAGAAGAAAGACTTACCCTTTGGAAATGTACACAAAAAAAGTGGCTATAGTGTGTTGTTTATGTTTAGTATCACGTGTGATGTTTGCACAAAGTTTGTATATATAAACAAAAAAAAGAGAAACATGGCCGAAAACCAGCAATCTGTGAGCTAGGGCACCCTCCCGAAACGCGTCAGATTTTGCAGCTCGAGGAATAAAGTAATCGTGCCTAAAAGACTTTGGGACTCGTGTTTTCTTGTGTTCGCCGAGAGGAAGTACCAAGACAGCCTGCTGTTAAATGCTAGTTCCTAACTATAACGTGCGTGAAACCTATGGTTTTTTAAGTGAATTTGTACGGTTTTTTAAATGCTAATTTTGTTTATTTCTTTTTAATGGTTTTTCACCGTGCGCGCACACCCCGGATTAAAAAAAAAAAAAAAAAAATGATTTTACACCCTTCGGTGTCCTGTAGGGACCCCCTGACAAAGGCTAGGGGGTCAGGAACTCTCTACCCTGCCCCCTTTTCACGTTCGCCACCTCTCTTTTTCACTCTCGCACACACAACAAACAAAATGGCGGCCGACACTTCCTGATTTCGACCGATTCGAACGTTGACTGACATGTAACTACCAATCAGAATTACGCTCGCGCACATTAGGGTGCGCGCACGGTGCGCGCGCGGTGCGTGGCTATAGATATGCATGTGCTTTTAAATGCAATTTTCTCAGGAACTACTGAACAGATTGACTCCATATATGCAAAAGGCACTTCCCTGACCTGAGGACTACCTCTCTGCCAAATTTCAAGTAATTCTCTTCAGCCGTTCGGGCTGTACCTTCGACTAAAGGTCCTATGGGAAAATGCATGGGGAAAACGCGTTTTGGGACCCCCCTTTTTTCTCGGCCCCCGCTTGACGAATCACCCCGAGACTTTCAGGGTAGGAGCTGAGCGGAGCGCCCCATTAGTTTTGAAAATTTCGCAAGGATTCGGCAACCGGCGCCAAAGTTATTCCAAATAGAATTTTCAGATTTCCTATGGAAACACGGTCCTAATTATAACTATCTACTGGCGACCACCAGTAGATAATATATATATATATATATATATATATATATATATATATATATATATATATATATAATGATCCTGACTCTCTGCACTTCCAAGCAGCTGGCGAACAGAGACACGAACCCAGCGATGTGAGGCCAGATGATTATTTATTGAGAACCTCGAACCTATACATATAGATAGATATAGAGATAGATAGAAAGATTTTAAGTTGAATCAAAAATCTTTAGACCTAGTGAAGTGTTAGGTGGCTGATTCCTTGATTGTACTCCTGCAACCACAGGAATGGTAACGTCCCTGAAACCTATGGTTTTTTCAGTAAATTGCAAAGGTTTTTTTAATGCTAATTTCTAACTATAACGTCCCTGAAACCTATGGTTTTTTCAGTGAATTTCAAAGGCTTTTTGAATGCTTATTTCTAACTATAACGTCCCTGAAATCTATGTTTTTTTCAGTGAATTTCAAAGGTTTTTAAATGCTAATTTCTAATTATAGCGTCCCTGAAACCTATGGTTTGTTCAGTGAATTTTAAAGGTTTTTTAAATGCTAATTTCTAAGTATTTTGTCCCAAAAATATTTTTCATAATTTGTAAATGTTTATGAAAATAATGTAATGTTTTCTTTTTTCTAAAATATATCTGTACTTTTTTTTTATTTTTTAATGTGGATTTGCGTGCTGATTGTGTACCAGTCATGGTCGGTGTGCAAATCCAAGAATTTTGCCGCCATATTGGTTAAGTCGTGTTGGATGCACATTCCGTATGCGAAGGGTGCGCGGTTCTTGGCACTGAGTAACATCACATACGTCACATCAAGTGTGCGAATCCATCGCAAATTTTTAAGTTTTAAAAGTTTATGTATATAACTTTAATATGTATTTTATACCAATAAATTATTTAATCTAATTGTAAATATCATATATTTGTTATTGTAATAAAGATATATTATTGCTAAATATATTTTTGGGGAATCGTGTCAGGTGTGCGCCGGGTGCGCAAATCCCATGGGACTTCAAAAGAAACAATTTAATTGGTCAACAACATTTTGATTTTAGAACTTGAAGGACCCCACCCATTTTTTTCATTCTTTCAAGTGCATCTCATCAGACACACCTGTTGTCTTCTGCTCCTCTTCTTTGCCTTTTTTTTTATTAATCTAAAAATGGCAGCTGGCAATGCACCTCAGCAGCTTCCACCTGAAGAGGAAGAAGACTTGGAGGAACCCATCAAGACCATGTATGAAAGTATCGTTTGGGCATTTTTCTCCATACCACCTGGGAAGAAAAAGGTAAATGCTCGTAAAGTGACCTACACCATTTGTGAGAAGGTCCTCTCACGAGGTTCAGAAAAGAAGTATTTTTGCGGGATGTCATGCATGCTAAAGCATTTGCAAATAATGCACCCTCGGTGTCTCACAAGAGAACAACTTTGATGGGAACAACAGTCGCAGGCAACTGACGACAACGCTGCTGGACCAAGCACCTCCTCTGCTTCTACAACAACTGGTACATCAAACATCATCCCTGACTTTGCCAGAGTGGAGCAGCGTTGTGTGAAATGTAAAAAGGTCTTTTGTTTTGGTGAGCAATCAACGATGACATCCTGGTTGCCATTAGGACCCACCACTGTTAATTTTTGTTTTTTTTATGCAATGACTTCCTAATTGCATAATTTTTTGAACATTTTCAAACCCACCCAAAACATTCAAAAAGGAGTTAAAAAAAACACAAAAGATTATATAACACAAAAAAGACGAAAAAAATGGTTCTTTTCAGAACCTCCTATTTGGTTAAAAATAGATACATTTGTAAGTGTTGTATGAATTGTGGCAAGAGGAATATATGGAGATGTGTATGGGTAGTGTATGTGTGATTGCATGAGCGCATGTGTAGTGCCTGGGGGATTGCAGAAGTTCATGTGTACTCCTGAGTGATTGCATGAGTACATGGGTAATGCCTAGGTGATTATAAGAGTGCATGGGTAATGTCTACGTGCACCAAGGAGTGCATCAGTAGTGCCTGTGTGATTGTATAAGTGCATAGGTAGCGCCTGGATGATTTTAAAAGTGCATGGGTACTGGATGGGTAATTACATGAGTACAGGGGTAGTGATTGAGTTATTGGACAAGTGCAAGAGTAGTGCCTGGGGGATTCAAGGCGTACATGGATAGTGCATGGTTGATTGGAGGAGTGCATGGGTAATGCCTAGGCGCGTTGAGGAGTGCATTAGTAGTGCCTGTGCGATTGCATGAGTGCATAGATAGTGTCTGGATGATTTTATAAGTGCATGGATACTACCTGAGTAATTGAAATACTGCAGGGGTAATAGTGAGGTGATTGCATGAGTGCAGGGGTAATGTATGGGTCATTGGTGGAATGCATCTGTAATGCCAAAGTGATTGCATGACTGCACGTCTAATGTGTAGGTAATTGGAGGAGTGCATGACTAATGTCTCGCTGATTGCATCTCTGCAAGAGTAATGTCTGGGTTGGTGTATGACTGTAATGGTAGTGCACAAGTGTTAGAAAAAGTGTACAAATAGTAGGCCTGGGCGGTATTTGCGGAATTTTGGCAACTCCACATTCCACCGAGAACGCGGAATTGCCTAAAACTCCGCGAGATCCACGGCGTTGCAGAATTTTTTCCTTGTTCGCACTTTCAAAATGTGTGTTCGCGCGCATGGTAGCAACTTACCGGGATCCCTGCGTTCGCCGATGAGTTTTCCAATCCATTTGCGTGCGCCATGAGGTTTTGGTAGACGGCCGTGCAATCCTGCGAGAGTGTGCAATCGCAAACACGTCATTTGGACGCTCCATCGGACCTCCGCGTTCGTGAACAGAAAACACGCATTGCGAACGGGCGGGACAAGTGAAACAAGATGACTGCGCCAATTGACGACCGTATGGGCAAGTTTGCGAGATATTTCCCCGAGCATGCAAACAGCGTCCCCAAACTGGAGAAACGCATCACAAATGGGCGGAACAAGCAATTCCGCGTGCTCGCGGAATTCTGCGTAGCTCTCTGAGATTTTTTACCGTTTCGCTGAACGTTGCGTAAAGCAACTATGCAAATTCCACCCACCCCTAACAAATAGTGTCTGGGTGATTTTATAAGTGCATGGGTACTGGCTGGATGATTGGAGGAGCACATGGATACTGCCTGGGTGATAACAGCCGTGCAAAACTACTGCCTGGGTTATTCTATAAGTGCATAGCTAGTGCCTGGTTGATTGCATGAGTGTAAGATTAATGTCTGGGTGGTTGCATGACTGTAGTGATAGTGCCTGGGTGATTTGTTTAGTGCATGGGTACTGGCTGTATGGTTGGAGGAGTGCATGGATGCTGCCTGGGTGATTGCAGCACTGCAAGAGTAGTGCCTGGGTTATTGTATGAGTGCAAAGCTAGTCCCTGGGTGATTGCATGAGTGCAAGAGCAATGTCTGGGTGGTTGCTTGAGTGTAGTGGCAGTTCCTGGGTGATTGGAGAAGTCCATAAGTAGTGCCTGGGTTAATCCATGAGTGCATAGGAAGTACCTGCATGATTTTCTAAGTGCATGGGTACTGCCTGAGTGATTGAGGAGTGCATGGGTAATAGCAAGGGGATTGCATGAGTGCAGGGTAAATGTCTGTGTCATTGGAGGAATACATACATAATGCCTAAGTGATTGCATGAGTGATGGGGTAATGTGTAGATAATTAGAGGAGTGCATGGCTAATGCCTAAGTGATTGCATTAGTGTAAAGTTAATGTCTGCGGGATTAGAGGAGTGCATAAGTAATGCCTCAGTAATTCCATGAGTGTAGGGGTAATGACTAGCTAATTGCATGAGTGTACAGGTAGTGCCTGGGTGATTGCAGGAGTGCATAAGTAGTGCCTGTGTGATTTTATAACTTGACAGGTTCTGGCTGGGTGATTGGAGGAGTACAGGAGTACTACCTGCGTGATTGAAAGATTGCATAAACAGTGCCTGGGTCATTTTATAAGTGCATGTGTACTGCCTGAATGAATGGAGCATTGTATAGATACTGCCTGGATGATTGAAAGAATGCAAGGGTAGTGTCTGGGTGATTCCATGACTGCAGGGGTAATGTTAAGGGGATTGGAGAACTGTATAGTTACTACCTGGGTGATTGGAAGAGTGTACAGGTAATGTCTAGCTGATTGAATGAGTGTACAGATAGTGCCTGGGTGATTGGAGGAGTACATAGGTAGTGTCTGGGTGATATTTTAAGTATATGGGTGCTGGCTGATAGAGCATCGGTGGCAGGAGTGTGGGAATACTGCCTAGCTGTATCGATTAATTTAGGGTAGTGTTTGAAAAAATGGATGAGTGCAGTATAACCGACTGTAAACATTAGTTCATATTATCATACTTATTACATTATTTCGTCTCACCTTCTTTATTAAAAAAGAAAACAAAAGTCAGTGAAACTATTTTAACAGTAGTTTTGTTGTAAACTGAATTTAAAATCTTTTCAAACTTTAGTATTACTTTTAGTAAAAAAAAGAAGAAAAACTGTTATTACATATAATATTATACTTTTGATTTAGTTTTAAGAACACAACATAATTTTACAATTACATAACATATTCAGTTTCCCTTTTTTGCTGTTCTCAGATTCTCCTGAATTTCACCATACACAGTGAATTCAATGCAGATCATCATATAACAGCGGGGAAAAAAATACAATCAATGAGATTGTAAAAAGAAAAAAAAACCTGCATTGAAAATATTTACAAGTTCAACTATCTGCTTACGTATCTATAGTTTCTAAATTACATTCCTCAACTACATTAAACCATTTATTTCTCTGAAGTACATTTTCTAAAATATACACTCTCATTTACATCGCGTATAATATAAAGATCAAATATATAAACTACTTCTTTCAAACACAATTTTGCAAATGCAATAATAATTAGCACAAACAATAATCCAAACAGTAATTGTTCACATCTTTCCAATAGGCCGAGTAATTTTTCCAAATCCATTTGCATTGAAAATATCCAAAATAAACTCATTAATTTGTGTTCACATCTTACCAATAGGCCGAATGATGTTTTCAAAATTTTGCATAAAAAATATGAGATATGAATTTAGTAATTCGAAAGGCAACCTACATTTGAATTCCAAATGGGCATCATTGCAATGTGTCTATCCTTTATTGCACTTTAAATACGCAGTATAGTGTCCAGATGTTGTAGTAGGTCCATCATGGAAAATAATAGCCACTGCTTTAAAAGTTCTTCCTGAAAGTGATACTTGACTTGCTACAAAATGTTTAATTTTGGTTTCCAAGTTTCTTCCATTTGCTCTACAACGTTGTAACATTAAAATAACATATTTTCCATATCTGTCTCTATGTAATGTTGACAACATGTCTGATTTACAATGAGAGCATTTCATATCTTGGTTAGCAGTTTTTACTAATTTGTTAAAAGATACTGATTTGCAATCTGGTATCATCAAGTATATGAATCGTTCAGTGTCTATTTCAGTGGTAGAAGATCATTTATGATCCCATCTGTAACTTAGTCCAAATAAATGTTCAATTTCTATTCCTTCATCTTCCAATACTCCAAGCATAAACATAAGAAATTCTTGTGCATCTTGTTCTATAATCAATGTAAATTTCAAAGAACCAGTACATTTATCCAAAAGATTCAGAATTCCAGAAGCATTATGGATTTTAGTTCTATCAGTTACCAACTTTTGACAAATATAATGCAGTAAAGAGCAGAATCTTTTTTCTCGATTTTCCAAAATTTCATGATGAAGATCCTCTAGATAAAAGACAACATTTACAATTACATTAGAGTAACAGTTGATACCTGAACTATTTTCTAACTGGTATCCTACAATATCATCAACAGTGTCCATTTTCATTTTCTTTGCAGCTTCGTCATTCTCTTGAATTGTTTTTTTTTTAATCTCACTAGAATGTTTGTCTTATTTGCATTTTGAACACATTACACGTTTCTTGTAGTATGGATGACCATCAATAAGCATTTCTTTCAATTCATAATATTCATTACACGTTTCTCAAATATGGGATATTCACCTAAGTAAAGTCTTTTCAACCAATTATACTTTCTTACACAATTTGCATCAGCACTGATCTTTTTCTCATCAAAATCAATCAAATACAAACCAGATAATGTTCTTACTCGAGACAATGCAATATATGCCATGCCCTCTTTAAACACTGTACTTCCAATATTTACCAAAGCACTACCTACACTTAAACATTGAGATTTATGAATGGTTATGCTAAAGAAAGAGGGAACTGTTTTCTACGAACATACAAGTCTTTCACAAGCAATAAACAAACAGCACAAAGCCCAATCTGTTTTACCTCTTCAATCTGATCAAATTTAATCTTCAAAATGTAATTCGATCTATGAAAATTTACAAAATCAACATGTTTTCCCATTGCTCCATTTACTAAACCTTCTTCTACATTCAAATTACGCTGTAAAATTACCCGACAATTTACACATACATATAAAGTATTTTCTAAACCTGCAGTCTTAGACACCGACGTTTCCAAAGAATCCAATTTTGACTGTAATTTCTCTGAGAGAAGAAAAGTAACTCCTTTGTGTTCTATTTTAGCAATAGCTTCCATTTTCACAATTGGTTGTTTTTCCAATTTTAAAAGTTCTTGATTGAATGTAGAACACTCTTGCAGTGTAGGCATTAAGCAAACTATAGACTTCTTTTCTCCATTTTTTGTACATTATTTCAGGTGCTATGTTCTCATTTGCAAACAAGTTCGTTAAAAGCCGACTTTCTAAAGCTTCTTTACCATGTTTTCTCAAAACATCAATTCTTATATCTTGAATGTTTCCATAAGGTGCATCACTTGCTTGTCACATATTCCTAATAAGTTCTTTATATTCAAAATGAGACCAAATGTTGATATTTCCAATACTTCCCAAAGATTTCCTAGGGTCTTCATGGACAAGTGTTTTAAAAACAGGTTGCCCTTTTACAGGAGTAAGTTGTAGTAGGGCACTGAATACAATTACACGTTTTCCTCCAAATAGAACATCATCATCTGTTTTTAAAATCTGTTGCATTCTTAAATGTAAAAAGGCAAGCATTACGTTTGAGACCATGCTCACCTCATCAATGATTAGTAGTTTCATTTTCTTGAGTACTTTTGAAACTTCATAACAAGCTTCTCCAGATAGCTTGTGATATTCCAACTTATTTTCATGTTCAACTAGTAGCATGAGTAATCAATGTAAAGTAATCTCTTTAATGTTGTGTGCTGCTAACTCAGTTGGAGTGTTACAATACAAGATAAATGTGATTCAGTGGTTTTGTGTGGATAACTGGTCAAAACCTTAATTAAGAAACTTTTTCCTGTTCCAGCTTGCCCACTGATATACATACGAATAGGTTTAAATGATGTGCATTGGCATTCTCTTTTATCATGCAGTAAACTGTGCTGTATCTGTTGTGTCACTTGCTGATATATTTCTTTTTTTTTGTAGGTTTTTATATACATATTTTTTTTTGTTAAAGTTTTATTGGCATTTAAGTTATACATAGATAGTTAAACAATATAGCGGTGGAGTATTCATTGGCGTACATCAACTATGATCCAAATTCCATCAACAGTGGTACATCTTGTGTATCAACATAGAAGCGTCCTACACCCCTCATTGGTCATTTTGTGAAATGCTTTGTGATATACGTCATGTCACGTCAGTCTTCCTCGATTAGACGCTATAGTCTGACACCTGCTCTGCTGGGGGAGGTTCACAGACGTCACCCATATCCGCATCCATTTTTTGGGACAACCTCGGTGAACGTATACTGATTTCTCTGATATATTACTTTTTGTTCAATATTTAGTTCTTCTTCCAAGTTTCCCAAGTCAATCATTTCCTGTTGTGCCGTTTCTACTTCATTCATGGCTATTGCTGCTTCATTTTCAAGAATTGGTTGTCCTAGTGGATCTTGACTTAGTGGAGTAGAACTTTGACTATCTTGAGAACTGTCTCTAGCTATTTCAGCTGCAATAGTAGTTTCTTGTTCAATCTCTTCATTTAACACGTGTAGATAATTTGGAAAAATTGTGCATTGATTGCTATCTTTACATGCTTTAAAACAATCTTCATAGCAGTCAAAATCTCCAAGTAATTCCAGTTCACTACGCAAAGGTTTGAAGAGTTGCAAAAGTGCAAAAGTGCTAAATAGAAAAATTCCCTTTTATCTGGAGTTCCCAACTGAGTTTCCTGTGATTAATAAGATTTCCTTTGGCATGTTTTACCAAGCATCCATCACATCCAATTACTGCCTATTTTTCTTCATTTATATTTTTTGTAATGTTGCAGTACTTTATAGAGACATATTTTTTCCAGATGTGGACTCCTTTTGGGATAGTACGTATCAAACATATTAGTTTTAACAATATCTGTACGTTCTGGTTCATTCAATGCTAAGTATTCAATTTCCTGTACAGAATTCAATACTCGATTTCATGTTACAGCAAGACCTAGACTTACCCAAATGATTCCTCTTGACTTTGAATATAAACTTTCAGAAGTCAACCGATCCGAACATTCGTAGGATCCAATCTCTCGATGGGAAAGCATCTTCAAACTAAAGCTGTACAATTTATTAACAAGAGTCTTCTCTTGTGAAATTTCTTCCCATATTTCTTTCAACTCTTTGATTTCAGATTTGGTTATATATGACTGAACATAGTGGGCAACAGCAATCAAATTATCTGCAACATATTGGATATCCATGTTTGCATTCCACATTGTCAAAATCACTGGATTGTAGTTATTAATATACTTTGAATCTTCAGTTCTTTTTATGTTGTAAGTATTGTTCGGAGATTTTTGAGATATAGTATGTCTTACTGCTCACATGAAACTGTTGACTCTTCCTTTTGAAATTACTGGATGTGGGAATCCAAAACGACATTTTGTGTAAAAGTTTCCCTTTGACGTGTATTTCCGTCGACAATATTTTCCACATCAATGACTTTGAAACCGTAAAACTTGTTGTCTTAAGCTGTTTTCTCCTCCTTTTTTTGGGGATGGCACAGGTAACATAGTCTTCAATGAAAGACAAAACAGTTTTATCAGAATCGGTTCCAAATTTAGGTGCATTCTTGATCCATAATAGCATGTGTATATGAGGAGCACCTCTGGCTTGGTAATACTTTCTCCAAAAGAAATCAATATCTTCTCCAAGAGGTGGATTATTTTTATTGCAGATAAAAGACATCATAGCTTTTAAACCTATGATTAAAATATCTGCACACATTTATAGGATCTAACAAACACAGTTCTCCAGCTGTCTTTAATTCAATATTTTTTACATTTGAATTGGCTTCTCGTAGAAATTCAAGTAAATCGTCCCATGCCTATTCAGCACAGTGAAGCGTAACAAACCACGTAGGGGTTTCTAAGTTCCTTAACATACATTTAAGTTCTCCATGACGATGATACCAAAACTCATTAGTATCACGCTGACAAGCCATCAAATTAATTAACTGAGATTCTAAATTATCGTTTCTTTGTTGAACTTTGTCCAAAAATTCCTTTGCAGAAAGATGTGTAAGATTAACTCCTGTTTTTAATATGTGGTTCCAGTGCATATGAAAGTCCAGACAAGTCATTTTCAAACAGAAGATGAAATATGTATGGAATACACTGTCAAAATCTTGGATCTTCTGAGTACAATCTTGTCGTATGATATTCTGAAGCTGGAATTTGTACTGGTCGTTCATCATAGCATCCACCTTTTCCAGTGGGGAAGAGCTGTGGAAAACAACGACCTTCTAAACATTTTTCCCATACACTCATGGGAGTTCACTTCGCTTCCTTCATTTGAAATAATTCAATAGTGTCTCCTATCACTTCTTTTGAATGTAGAGGATATATACTGTAATGTTCATAAATGTCTTCACTCCTGGACTTGTCTACTTTTTCTATTTGGCCAGTTGAAATTTCTGTATCATCTTCTAAACCTATTTCCTGTTCTTCCACATTTACAGTTTTGTAATAAATATTGTTCTGTACAAGATATAATGTAGCCTTTTGAAGTTTGGTGACATCTCCTAACTCTTGGCATTTTTTCTGACACTTTGTTGCTACACCATTAACTAGAATAACTACAGGTTCACTTTCCTCTCTCTCAGCACCAAGAGTTTCAATATTTTTCTTAAAAGCTAAAGGTAAATACACAACTCTTCCTTTTAAACTTCTTTGCAAATCTGTTGGAGGCAGCTTGCCTGTTTTAGGCTCCATGCGAACTATAGCCTGAAACGGGTGCACAGATTGAATAAGAATGGATTCATACGTATTTAAACTCTAGGTTATTATGTACAGCTCTAGCCGGCATTTTATTCTCTTCTAATTTGTTGTAACAATATTTACAAATACGTTGATCACTACCCAACTCAAAACAAATAGGCACCAAATTGCTCCCACTTATCATTGTTTTCCTTTTCACTTTTTAAATACACATCAACATTCCTAGTTTGACTTCTATAGTGAGTACTTCGACAACAAATACAAACATAGTTTGGTTTTTAACAAGAAACTACCTTAAACTTTGTAATTTCTTCTGCAAACATCTCAGCAGTACTATCGTCCACCTCTTCTTTAACCCCTTCGATGCAAGTGACGGAGCGGTTCCGTCATGCGCGTTGGTTGCGCTGTGCGCATGACGGAACCGCTCCGTCACGGCCCTGCCCGCGCACGGAACCTTCAGCACGGCACAGTAATCCACGCCGCGCTGAAGGGGTTAACACCTACACTTATCAAACTCTCACTTTCTCTACACTCGTCTTGAGAACCAAAGAAACAAAACTGTATATTATCAGAAACTTTTTTTACATCCAATACTGAACCATGCAAAAGAGCTGTGTTTATTTCACTTAAAGATAATACAGGACTTTTTACATAGTACAATCTTCTTACTAACTTCCGCATTTCTGAGTGATGTACTGCTAACATTCTTAAATGATGAAAAGTACTTCGACACACTTTTCTAGAAAGAAAAGCCAGAGAATGACCCTGAAAGATAGTATATTTTCTAACTTTACAAGGATCTAGTCCTTGCAACATCTTAATCTTCTGCTTAATTTTTTTACCGTAATCACGTATGAAATTTCATAATATATCAATAGATTCCAGTCGTATACTACAAATAATACTACAATCCCACTTATACACTGGCGCTTGTGTACGTCTCCCTTGAACTTCTTCAGCTATTACTTCTTCCACATTTCTAGGAACCATCTTTTCTTTTTCAATTGGAAAACCGGTTTTCACCTCATAACCACGACCACTGGTTTCAACTGCATGAGCTAATGTATTTTCTTGACAATAGCTTTCTTCATTAAAAAAAGGTTCAGTACTAGAAGTGTGCTTCCATTCACCCGAATTGTTTTTGTAAAAGTTAGTTCTATTAACCAGTCTCTTTCTTTTACTTTTCTCCTTCATAAAGTGCATTGTTTTATTCAATGTTTTCATTCTCTTCACTACTAATATAAACAATCTTCTTTTCAAAAGCCTTTTCGACTACACTTTCAATATGTTCTTTTTTCTTGTAAAATACTGATTTTCTTTCATTTTTTTTGCAATCTTTCAATACATTTTGTAGTACTCTAATTTTATACATTTTCTTCCTAATGTCTTTATATTCTTTCATCCTTCTTTCAACATAGATTGTTTTCCCATAACTTTATTTTCCATTAATTTGTCCTTTTTTTGTTTCCTTCTGATTGGTTGTACAACTATTCTTTCTTTTTTCCCCATTTTGAAAATTCATTACATTCCTTAAAAGTCTTATAACAAATTCTTTAGTTCTCTTACCAGAAGTTTTTTTCTTCAGTGTCACGTGTTGTACTTCATCTAATTTCTGCTTTTCTCTCTGATTTAAATAACACTGTTTTCTTCATTGTCTTTTCAACTTTTCTTGTCATACTGAATCTTTTTTAATAATAATGGAGAATATCTGAAAAAAAGAAAATTAGAAACATTCTAAAAATTATTTAATATCATTAAATTAATTATATACAAATATTCTCATCTATTACTAAAGAAATACCTTTCAATATAAAAGGTACAAACATACACATATATGGTTTTTGGAATATGGTGAGACTTACACTTCAAGTATGCCACATAAATCTAGGTGTGTGTTTGAAAAGTAAAGTACAATCTGTCAAGTTTTAAATCCTTTATACTCTTGTGACTGAGGTATATCTCTACTTACATAGACATTTTGATCATGCATATGAAATTGATAGACATATAAAACACAGCTATACATCTATTTGTATATTACTTTTATATCTGAATTTGCTAGGAAAAGGAACACACATTTGTATACATTATTGCAGGAATTTGGTAAGACCTACAGCTGAGACATGTGATAGTGTCTGGGTGATTGGAAGACTCCAAGAGTAGTGCCTGGGTTATTGCATGATTGCACAGGTAGTGCCTGGGTGATTGAATGAGTGCACGGGTACTGCCTAGGTGATTAGAGGAGTGTATAGGTAGTGCCTGGGTGATTTTATAAGTCCATGGGTACTGCCTAAGTGATTGAAATAGTGCATGGGTATTGCCTAGGTGATTGCATGAGTGCAGGTGTAATGTCTGGGGGATTAAGGAGTACATAGGCAATGCCTGGGTGATTGTCGACGGAAATGCACGTCAAAGGGAAACTTTTACACAAAATGTCGTTTTGGATTCCCACATCCAGTAATTTCAAAAGGAAGAGTCAACAGTTTCATGTGAGCAGTAAGACATACTATATCTCAAAAATCTCCGAACAATACTTACAACATAAAAAGAACTGAAGATTCAAAGTATATTAATAACTACAATCCAGTGCTTTTGACAATGTGGAATGAAAACATGGATATCCAATATGTTGCAGATAATTTGATTTCTGTTGCCCACTATGTTCAGTCATATATAACCAAATCTGAAATGAAAGAGTTGAAAGAAATATGGGAAGAAATTTCACAAGAGAAGACTCTTGTTAATAAATTGTACAGCTTTAGTTTGAAGATGCTTTCCCATCGAGAGATTGGATCCTACGAATGTTTTATAAGTCCATGGGTACTGCCTAAGTGATTGAAATAGTGCATGGGTATTGCCTAGGTGATTGCATGAGTGTGGGTGTAATGTCTGGGGGATTAAGGAGTACATAGGCAATGCCTGAGTGATTGCATGAGTTAAGGGGTAATATCTGGGGGATTACAAGAGTACATAGGACGTGCCTGGGTGATTTTATAAGTGCATCGGTACAGCCTGGGTTATTGGAGTACTGTGGTAGTGCCTCGGTGATTGGAGAAGTGTAAAGGTAGTGCCTGGGTGATTTTATAAGTGCATGGGCACTGGCTAAGTGATTGAAGGATTGCATAGATCCTCACAAGGTGATTGGGGGAGTGCAAGGGCAGTGCCTAGTTGATTAAACCAGTGTATAGCTAATGCATTGATGATTGCAGAAGTAATGTCTGGGGGATTAGCGGAATACATAGGTAATGCCTGGTGATTGCATGAGTGTACAGGTAATGTCTGGGGTATTTCAGGAGTACATAGGAAGTGCCTAGGTGATTTTGTAAGTGCATGCATACTGCCTTGGTGATTGGACTAGTATTATTGTAGTGCCTGGGTGATTCAAGGAGTGCAAAAGTAGTGTCTGGGTGATTTTATAGGTGCATAGGTAGTGGCTGGGTAATCAAAGGACTTCAGGGGTAGTGGCTGGGTGATTGAATGAGTGCAGGTTTAGTGCCTGGGTGATTGTGTGAAAACAAGGGTAGTGCCTGGATGATTGGAGGAGTACTAGGGTAGTGCCTGAGTGATTGCATAAGTGCATAGGTAGTGCCTGAGTAATTTTATAAGTGCATGCTAAGTGATTGGAAGAGTGCATAGACAGTGGCGGCTGGTGACATCTGAAAGTGGTAGGGCGTAAATTTGTGGAGTAATGTAAACAGGGTTCGGGGGGGGGGGTTCTCCACTGGGAAATTTGGAAAAAAGAGTGAACAAATGGGCATTTTAAAGCACATCTGAGGATGGAAGAAGGTTTATTAAGCGCAGACATTACCTAACGCACCCCGCTATGCTTGGTGGGGTGGCCTTGTGACCTGCCTGGCTACTTGCTCAAGTCCTCTAAACATTGTGCTGACAGGCGCTTGTCCTTTCGGTTTTGCTGCTACGCTGTATGTGCGGTTTTAATAAACAAACTGAAGTGGACTGGCAGCCGGAGTGATGATTTAAGTACATTAATGAGTCCACATGAAACACCCAGGACATGCAGCGACTAGCCAAACTTGGATTCCAAAGGACTTACAACTGACTAAAAATCCACGTCCGCTGTAACAACTGCAAGCACGACGGTTATTACAAAATATTACATGCCTTTACAAAAGCAAACAGCACGAGACGTGCACGAAATGTTAATGAACACCAAGACGTATGCATCACCTTAGTACATAAACTGTTTAAATAAATGAAAAACGGGCGCCTAGAAGTTCCAGCGCTTAACGTACTTGTGGTAAAGACAGGCATTCCTTGAGGAGTTCACACGTGTTACGTGACTGTCGATCCCGAGCCGCCACCTGTGTTCGCAGTTTGTTGCAAAAGCAAACACATGCCAGAGAGATCGTCATTCACAGTGCTATGTTAAGCACATCTTCGTCCTCCTTTGTGTTTCTAAGCACTAACAGGTAAGAGCCACAAATAAAATATACGATCATCACACCTTACTTAACATGATATTACCATGTTCTAATAGCAGCATAAACACCAACTAAAAAAGAGGGAAGTAAACATCTTTAAATACGTTTGATTACAGATCTATAATGTGCAATCACTGGATTTTTAAAATGGACATAAAGAGCTTCTTACACAATAAACATACAATTTGCACAGAAAAAAACATGATGCACTGAGAAGCAGTGTCCAAGTCAACAATCACTGACAACGCCCATGGATAGCAAGGGGAAGCTTCAGGAAGGCACACGGATTAGGAAAGATACGTTCAGTTAAGTTGCAGCGTCTTATTGCTGCACTCACTCCTGTAGGAGCTGGGAGCCCCTGGGTTGCTTTCTTTAACTCCTGCAGGAGGTAGACCTCTAAGGCCGTGCTTCACTCACTCCTGCAGGTAGCAGAATTTGTGGCCACTAGTGGCGCTCCTCATGCAACACGGAGAACGGCTGCTGCTAGATAGTTGACTCTGTGTTACTGCTGCGGGGGAAGAGTATGTCAGGCTGAGGCCTGGTATGTGCGTGTGAGTGCTGCAGATCAAGCCACTATCACCCCTCCCTCCGTGGCTCGATCAGCAGCGCTCACAGGCACACACAAAACAATTGCAATTCTGCACACACTGCCGCTGTTTGCTGTCGGACTAACATAATTTGCAGTGCTTGCTACCGGAAGCCACCTGCAGGAGGAGGCCAGGCGGGAAAGGCCCAGCTCAGCAGGCGTGGAGACACCGGCTCAGGCACTGGCATGTCATCGGCCGCTTTTAATTTGCGATGTGATATTCAAATTGTGACCCCCTTTCGTTTATCTTTAAAATAACATTTCTGAAAGGTGGAATGAAACGAAACCTTCAAGCAGTGGTTCTGTTTATGATCCCAGTAAACCAAATATTTCCAGATGCGGCTCGCGGGTGGGGGGGGTGTATGTGTCGCGCGTGGGGTATCGCTTGGGGGGGGGTTGAAATAAATTTAAAGAAATCCTTATCCTACCTGAGGTCCGGAGCACGTCTGCGCCGCCTCAGGTCCGTCCGTTGGCGCCTACAGCGGTACAGCCCCTCTCAGGCTCTCAGCCAATCCTGGCGCTGCCAGCAGCGCCAGGATTGGCTTAGGGCACGGTTACTGCTCGCCCATTAGGAGACCGAGGTTTGAGCCTTTGCTCAACCCTCGGTCTCCTAATGGGCATGCGCCAGCCAGAGCAGACACAAGTGCGCATGACTGGGCACGGAGCGAAAATTCACTCACCTTCCCCAATCATGCGCACTTGTGCTGCTGCTTGTTGCCCCTGCCTGGTCTGTCTGACAATCATGTCAGTCAACATGACGTCGGACCGCCCACCCCCGGGTGGGCGGTCTGATGTCATGCTGACTGACATGATTGTCAGTTCTCCTCTTTGAACTTAAGTAAAATGATTCAGTTTACTTAAGTTCAAAGACGCCGACGCTGCGGGTGGTGCTGCGGGCGGGGGGGCTACGCCCTAATGGACGCACCGCTACTGTGCATAGATCCTGACAGGATGATTGGAGGAGTGGAAGGATAGTGCCTGGGTGATTGAACCACTGTATAGCTAATACATTGGTGATTGCATTCGTGCAGAAGCAATGTCTGGGGGATTAGAGGAGTATATAGGTAATGCCTGGGTGATTGCATGAGTTGAGGGGAATATCTGGGGATTACAAGAGTACATAGGAAGTGCCTGGGTGATTTTATAAGTGCATGGGTACTGCCTGTGTGATTGGAGTAGTACTGTGGTAGTGCCTGAGTGAGTGAGAAAGTGCAACATCCTCAAAGCATGCATGCATATGTCTGTATCACAACGCTATGCATACCTCAAAAATTAACAGAACAAACTTCAAATTTGAGGCAAACACCAAAAATTATGTGGCATATTTCAACTGTACCTCTCTAGAGACTTATAAAAAGTAGCGTAACCACTAATAACTTATCTCAACATCTTTAAAACCACACTTTTATGCTGCATCTTCACTATTCTACTACTACTCACAGTCTTGACCCTACCACATAAAAAGCGACAACACTTCTTTGTTATACATCATGCACCTTCAAATGTACAAGACATATGAAAATACATATACAAGTAGAGACCTGCTGGGTGATTGAAGGAATGCAGGGGTGTTGCCTGGGTGATTGTATGAGAAAAAGGGTAGTACCTGGGTGATTGGAGGAGTACTAGGGTAGTGCCTGTGTGATTGCATAAGTACATAGGTAGTACCTGAGTGATTTTATAAGTGCATGGCTATGTGATTGGAGGAGTGCATAGATCCTGACTGGATGATTGGAGGAGTGGAAGGATAGTACCTGGGTGATTGAACCACTGTATAGCTAATGCATTGGTGATTGCATGAGTGCAGGGGTAATTTCTGGGGGGATTAAGGAGTACATAGGTAATGCCTGGGTGATTGCCCGAGTTAAGGGGTAATATCTGAGGGATTACAAGAGTACATAGGAAGTGCCTGGGTGATTTTATAAGTGCATCGGTACTGCCTGGGTGATTGGAGAAGTTCTGTGGCAGTGCCTCAGTGATTGGAGGAGTGCAAGGGTAGTGCCTAGGTGATTACACCAGTGTATAGCTAATGCATTCATGATTGCAGAAGTAATGTCTGGGGGATTAGAGGAATATATAGGTAATGCCTGGTGATTGCATGAGTGCACAGGTAATGTCTGGGGGATTTCAGGAGTACATAGGAAGTGCCTAGGTGAGTTTATAAGTGCATGCATATTGCCTTGGTGATTGGAATAGTACTATTGTTGTGCCTGAGTGATTCAAGGAGTGCAAAAGTAGTGCCTGGGTGATTTTATAAGTGCATAGGTAGTGGCTGGGTGATCGAAGGACTTCAGGGGTAGTGGCTGTGTGATTGAAGGAGTGCAGGGTAGTGCCTGGGTGATTGCATGAGAACAAGGGTAGTGCCTGGATGATTGGAGGAGTACTAGGGTAGTGTCTTGGTGATTGCATAAGTGCATAGGTAGTGCCTGAGTGATTTTATAAGTGCATCAGTACTGGCTAAGTGATTGGAAGAATGCATAGACTGTGCCAGCTTGATTGGAGGAGTGCAAGGGTAGTGCCTGGGTGATGTAATCAGTGTATAGCTAATGCATTAGTGATTACATGCGTGCAAGGGTAATGTCTGGGGGATTAGAGGAGTACATAGGTAATGCCTGGGTGATTGCGTGAATGCAGAGGTAATGTCTGGGGATTACAGAAGTACATAGGAAGTGCTTGGTTGATTTTATAAGGGCATCAGTACTACCTAGGAGATTAGAGTATTATTGTGGTAGTGCCTCAGTTATTGGAGGAGTGTAAAGGTAATGCCTGGGGGTCATTTTATAAGTGCATGGGCACTGGCTGAGTGGTTACATAATTACAGGGATACTGCCTGTATGATTGGAAGAGTGCCTAGGTAGTGGCTGGGTGATTGTAGGACTGCAGGGGTAGTGGCTGGGTGATTGAAAGAGTACAGGGGTAGTGGATGTGTGATTGCATGAGAACAAGGGTAGTGCCTGGATGATTGGAGGACTACTACGGTAGTGCCAGAGTGATTTTATAAGTGCATGGGCACTGGCTAAGTGATTGGAGGACTGCATAGATCCTGACAGGGTGATTGGAGGAGAGCAAGGGTAGTGCCTGGGTGATTGAACCAGTGTATAGCCAACGCATTAATCATTGCATGATTGCAGAAGTAATGTCTGGGGAATTTGACGAGTACATGGGTAATGCCTGGTGATTGCATGCGTGCTGGGGTAATGTCTGGGGGATTTCTGGAGTACATAGGAAGTGCCTGGGTGATTTTATAAGTGCATCCATCACAATGCAGTCATTACAACACACTACCTTTACAACGCAGCTGTTACAACACGACTGCCTTTACATTGCATGCCATTGCAACGCAGCCATTACAACGCATGTCACTACAACGCATACTATTACAACGCATACCATTACAACGCATGCCATTACAACGAATTATAAGGTAACTAATGGAGATTTTTGTAAATTTCAGGGTGGGTATGCGTTTTAGGGTATATGGGAATAGTAATTGTATTCCCTACTTTACTTTAATATATCTTTATTTCGACTACAGTGAGTCATAAAAGAAAACACAGAATAAACAGAAAATACAAATAGTAGAATCAAAAATTGAAAATATATACCAGAATACACTTTATAGCCGGAAAATGAATACTGTCAAGTTAGCAGTGCACATAAGATGACAATACGACCAGTCACCCAAGACAAACAGAAAAAAGTGAAACTAAGTGATCTCAAAATTACAAAGACTTTCTTCTGGTTTTCCACATTGCGTCTAGAAATTTGCTAACAACAAAAACGGTTAGAGGTGATAAATCCGTTTTTAGTATTCGATATGCTTCCAAGTGTTTCCTAAAGCCCCATTTTTTACATAGGGGGACAATCCACTTTTTCCTAGATGCTGCGTACAAAGGACAAAAGAGGATTACATGGAGATCATTTTCGGGCTGGTCAGTGCAAAAGGGACAATTAACAATAGATGGAGGGTGCCATCTGCTTGTGAGAGCGCGGATTGGAAGCGAATTATAT
Organism: Triturus cristatus; assembly: GCF_964204655.1. Classification (NCBI taxonomy): domain Eukaryota; kingdom Metazoa; phylum Chordata; class Amphibia; order Caudata; family Salamandridae; genus Triturus; species Triturus cristatus. Next base: position 32,742,031 of record NC_140580.1, read on the forward strand.
CTCCATTGGAGATATAATTTTCTAGGGGTAGAAGGATAAATATCATTCAGCACTATCTCAAACTTATAGTAATCTTTTATTAAGATGAATGAACTTGTCATGGAACCCAATTTATCAGAGGCCAGCCAAGCCGACCGGTTACTTTCGTGGTACATTTTAGCCAAAGCTTTACGTGTTATAATCTTAGAAGCGTGTTCTGGAGAACTCCACAGAGAAGGGCAACCCAACCTATCAAACTCTTCCTTAATATATTTTAACCAGGGAAGGTTTTGTATAGTTTGGTACTTCAATAAATCCAAAAATTCTAGTCTATAGGTATTAAGTTCAGGGGTTGCCCAAAGACGCCGCCAAAAATTTAATGGCTTTAGGCCTAGTTCTTCCTTGATGGATCTAATTCCTAGATCTAGCCTAAGAGGAAGAAGGGGAGTACTGGTAGGAAGGGATGACAGTTGGTGAAGAAATTTATTTTCAATGGCCACCATTTCTTGCGGGCAATTGTGACCCCACAGTTCCGCGCCATAAATTACTGCCCCTCTGGCCTGCACTTTGTAGATCTCTAATGGGGGGCCAATAGGTTTTATGTAGGAATTATTCCAGAGTTTAATAATCCCCCCAGTTTTCTGTGTTAATTTTAGTTGGGATATGGTCTGGTGTTGAGTCCATAGGAAGTTTTCATTTATGGTCACTCCTAAGTACTCAAACATCCGAACTCTCTCCAAACTAACACCGTCGATGGTCGGATTTGGGCGGGATTTTTTAGGGGGATTCAAAATCATAAACTTAGTTTTGGTCGTATTAATTTCCAGCCCCCTATCTTGACAAAAAGAAACGAAACCGTCCAAGACTCGTTGGATGCCCATGGGGGACTTGGCGAGTAGCAAGGTGTCATCAGCAAACATAATCGCCGAAATCCCCACACCCGCGAGCTTGGGCGCGTCTCTATTAGGAACCACACTTAGATATGGGATAACTCCATTAACATACAGGCAGAAGAGGGTAGGTGCCAGGACGCAGCCCTGGCGAACGCCCCTGTTGACAGGGAAGCTAGATGATAAGTTTCCCTCTCTCCCACATCTAACCTTGGCAAAATTATCAGTGTGTAGTCGAATTATAATGTCAAGAAGGGGGGGTGGAATTCCTACACTATCCAACACTTTCCCCACTGTTGCACTCACTGGAGTGGAAATAATCATTTTTACCCCGACACTATCCAACACTTACCCTACTATTGGAGTCACTAGAGTGGGAATAGTAATTTTTACCCCTACACTATCCAACACATACCCTACTGTTGCCATAAAAATATTATGCATGTAATGGCATGCATTGTAAATCTTTGCATTGTAATGTCAAACATTCCAACCTATCACAAGTCTCTACCATAATTCTAACCATATTCCTAAAAGCATGCATGCTTGTATCTGTACCTATTGCCAAAAGCATAACACATATCAGAATACATGTGCAAGTAGAAACATAACCACACTCACAAGACCATAAAGGTCTATTATAAAGTACCATAATCACTAATTCCTCTCCCAACACATCTTAAATATCACTTTTCTGCTGCTGCTGCTTCACTCTTCTACTACTAATCAGGCATGGAGCATGGAGCATAGCTAACAGCAATGCAACCCTTCATTTATCTTTGTTAAAAATCTCCCCATATTTCTAAAAGCATGTATGCATATATGCATATATCTGTATGTGTTTCCTAGTATCATCATATATAAAAGAAACATTCAAATAAATATATACCTGTATTTTATAAATCTATCATCTTCAGATGCATAACACATTTGACAATACATCTGCAAGTACAGACATACCTCAGTCACAAAACCATGCACATCTTAAAACATACGAAGCTGCTCTTCTCATTTCTAAAATCATGTGCTATGTTTTAACCATACCTTTCAGCAGACTCATGCAAAGAGCCTAATCACTAAATCCTCAACCAACATGTTTTAAACCACAGTTTTGAGCTGCAGCTTCACCATTCAGTAACTACTTATGCTATTGGACCTAGACAAATATGAACTAGCAACCCTTCACATGTCTCTGCTGTAAGTCTCACCATATTCTTAAAAGCATGCATGCATATGTCTGTACGTTTTGCTAGCAGCATTATATATAAAAGTTATATACATATAAATGTATACCTGTGTTTTCTACATCTATCATGTTCAAACACATAACATGTACCATAATACATATGCAAGTAGAGACATACCTCAGTCACAACACCATCCACAGCTTAAAACTTCACAGATTACACTTCAAATTTCAAACAGACAGTGAAAACTATGCAGTATAATTGAAATGTACCTTTCCACAAACTCATACAAATTACTCTAATAAATATTATCTCTACAAACATATCTCAAACCTCACTTTTGTGCTGCTTTACCTTTCTACAACCACTTATAATGTTACATCTGGCCAAATACAAAGCATGAACCCTTCACATGTCTCTGCTATAAGTCTCACCATATTCCTGAAAACATGCATGCATATGTCTGTACCACAACACTATGCACACCTAAAAAATTCACAGAACAAACTTCCAATTTCAAGCAAACACCAACAATGATGTGGCATATTTTAACTGTACCTCTCTAGAGACTTATAAGAAGTAGTCTAATCACTAATATCTTATCTCAACATCTTTTAAACCACACCTTTGTGCTGAATCTTCACCATTCTACTACTACTCACAGTCTTGAGCCTACCACATAAAAAGCAACAACACATCTGTGTTATACATCATGCACCTTCAAATGTATAAGACATATGAAAATACATATGCAAGTACAGACATACTTCAGACTCAAGTCTATTCACACCTTAAAACTTGACAGACTGCACATCCAATTTGAAAGCAACACCTAAAATAATGCGGTATTCTACAAATGTACATATCCACACACTAATACAAACTACCATAATTACTAATCCATCTTCCAATATTCACATATTACTATACAGAATCTATTTCAAACATTTAAGTACAATAAAACAAACTACAATACACATCTCTACATTTAATAATATATTTCAAACATCACAGTTCTTGAATGATTTTTAAAGTTTAAAAATAAGGCAAATACATTTTACACCTCACAAATTTATAACTCACCTTCCAAATTGATTTGTAGAATATGAAATATCAGAAACTCATAAAAGATTTTCTTATGCACACAATCAATGTAATGCACTACTCTCAACAAGGTAAAACCAGTAATGGCAAACTGTCCTTCTCTTTCTCCACACAAATAAATGTAAGTAACAAATCACATTGCTTCCTACATAATGTCAAATTGTAAAACACATTTCTATTGGTAAGGCATATTAACCCTTACCCACTGACTTCTAAAAGTGCCCACACTGGTTCTGGAATTTATTTGGAGTCATGACTCCACCGTGCACCAACGCTATGGAGCCGTACAGGAGTTCAAAAATATATTACACATAAAAATACCACTACTTTTTAAGACCACACAACTTCTAAAGATAGTACTGACTTGGGAAATCTTACTTTAATAACACATCACAATAAATTACAATTCCATATTTTAAAACCACAGATAACATTCAACCCTTTCCCCATTCTGTTTTATGCCAGTTTCCATAGCAACAGTTCTTGGAACATTCAACTGGACTGACAGGTCACAAGTTCACCATATTTTCAAGTTCAGCACACAAGCTTACAAATGCAAACAGCAGGTGTGGTTGACCTTTAAAGCTCTTTTTACTAACCAATAAGAAACATGCTTTTTAAAGAAAGAAACATGCACCCTATTTTTGAATGTACAATGTTCTTAAATAGCCAATCACTTCTGTACAACATCTTGTCCACCATTTTAGATACCTCTCATTCTACCAACTGACTACCTCAGCTTGTATTACTTCCAGACATCCCTTCAAGATGCTTACAGTATGGATTGTTGGGCACAGCTATGTTTTCTTGTGCAAAAGGTATGCTGAATGCAGAGGTATTGACAAAGACCTAGCTTTACACAATGTGGATATTATATGGATTGCACAGAGAGGATTAAAGTGGCAACAATTGATGCCTTTGGTTAAAATCTTTTTGCATCTCCAACCCCCTGATCTCATGATTGTGTACTGTGGTGGCAATGACCTAGGCACACTGGCTGGGGTAGGTCTGGAAATGCTAATGAAGGACCCCTTTGCATAATTAATGTTGCTTTTGCCTCAAACTGTCTTTGAATACTCTAATATATGCCAAAGACGGAAATGGAAGTGGTCAAATCAATTCTAACATGCAGCTCCCCTTGTCCCAAAGCAATTTGATTCACTTCATGTAAGCGAGAGCAGGTTTCCCCGGGGAGGTGGCGGTCCCCGGGGCTATGGGGGGCAGCGTGCCCCTGCGCATATTAAATAAAGCCCCAGGGAGGTGGTGGTCCCCGGGGTTGCAGGGACCCACGAGGCCGCGGCATATATATCGCACATTGCCCCTGGGAACTGGCCCACTTTTTTATTTTTATGTTCTCGGCGGGGTTCGCGCACCCAGCACAATGTCCGCCCCAAAAATGTTTTCAAAAATGCTTTTTTTGGCCCTGTATGTCCTATGCTGTGAAGTCATGTGCTCTGGGCGCTGTGCCACACCTGTCCAAGTAGTGTCAGCAATATTTTATAAGTAGTAGGAGGAAGTTTTGTTTGGAACACGGTAACTTGTATATGGTGCTTAGGAGGTATTATACAGGGAGTGCGAAGGTAAATCAATACGGTATTTGTAAAGCGCAAACTACTCACCCCTATGGGTCTGAAGGCCCTGGAGGCCGGCGTGGAAATTATGTGAGCTATTAAGTGAGCTATTGCCCAGAGTCACATGCTGCCAGAGCAGGGGATTAAACCGTGAGCCCTGTGCTCTGAACACATGTTTTCTGGCCGCTGCGGCACACCTGTCCAAGTAGTGTCAGCATGTGTGCATACGTACTAGGAAGAACTTTTGTTTTAAACAGTGTGATGTCTGTAGGATGATGGGGGGTGCTACAGAGGGAGTGTGAAGTTCAATTCTGCTGTTTCCAATCAATCCGGTATTTGTAAAGTGCAAACTACTCACTCGTACAGGTCTGCAGGCGCTGAGGGCCGGCGTGGAAATTAAGTGAGCTATTGCCCAGAGTCACATGGTGCTATCCTGAGCAGTTGCTAGAGCCGGTGATCAAAGCCAGAGCTCTGTGCTTCAAAGTTAGATGGTCTGGCCGCTGCGCCACAGCTGTGTGGAGAATACATTTTGGCGAGGGTCCGGGAGTTGCCGTTACCTGGCCCAAAAATAGCGGGCCTAAGTTGTCAGTTATAGGGTGGCTCTAAAAAGAGCCCTTGTGTTTATTAGTTGGAGCTACATATAAGTGTGGATGCACAGCTTCAGGTTATTCAGAAAAACTCAATGTCCCTGATCTGTGAAGTGTACTCCATCACTTCTGTAGATATCAGTCCTATCAAAACCTATGTTGTTGTTGTAGATCGACCCCATTCTATGGTCTCTGAGGTATGTAGACACAGCTTTGTTGACATTCTTCCTAGGTTTTTCAATCTGAGGACAAAATTGGTTTGACCATTTCCACTTCTGTCTTTAGCATATATTGGAATATACAAAGACAGTTTGAAGCAAAAGCAACATCAATTGTCGAAAGGTGTCTTTCATTAGCATTTCGAAATCTACACCAGTCAATGTGCCTAGGTCGTTTCCACCACAGTGCACAATCATGAGGTCAGGGTGTTGGGGATGCAAACAGGTTTTAACCAAAGGCAACAATTGGTGAAACTTCAATCCTCTCTGTCCAAACCATTTAATGTCCACATTTTGTAAACCTAGGTCTAAGTCAATATGTCTCTGTTCTGCATACCTCTTGTACCAGAAAACATTGCTATGTCCTACGATCCACACTAGCATTTTGAAGGTATGGCTGGGAAGTATGGATAGATGTCTGTAGCTCTTGCAGTCCGTTCGTAGAATAAGAGATATGTTTCAAGGTGGGGAACTACCTTTTTTTCTCATTCAAAACGATAACTGATTGGGAGATGAAAAGCATTGTTTTTTAAAAGTAGGGTGCACATTCGTTTTGTGGAAAAGCATCTTTGTGATTGGTTAAGAAAAAGCAGTTTAAACGTGGAGTACATATCATAGGATAAAGTTTGGTCAACTCAACCACACCTGCAACTTGCATTTGGAAGGCACTGTTCGAACTTAAAACAATTGTGAACTTTTAACCTGCACGTGCCGTTAAATGTTCGAGAAAATGGTGCAAAAAAATATCACTAGGTTTAAAAAAATTGATGAAGTTTTAACCTGCACGTGTTGTAGAATGTTCTAGAAAGTGTGTGGATAGAATACGTTGCACTTCTGACTTCTATGTGTCCTTGAATATTAAAAAAAACTGTTTAAATGGAAAATTAAAGAATAACCAATAGAGAGAAGTTTTGCAATCTAAAAGAATCAAGGAACTATTCTAATTTGTTCTTTACATGTACTTATTTGTGGAGTAACAAAATTACAGACACAACAGCACCAGGAAGAGGAACAAGCAGGGAGTGGGGGGATGAGGGGAGATGGGCACAATGGCACACATGCACAATTAAGTACAGCACAACTACAGACAAACCATGGCCAAAATGAAACACACCAACAAGGAGCACAAGTCATACAACCCACCAACATCACACCACTGATCAAGCTCAGAAGAGAAAACTGCACTGCCTGAAAGGGAGAAGGGTGAACAAAACCTCACATGAAGGGACATCTCACACACAATGCAGCACACACACATAGGAAACAGAGCACACCAACATCCAACACAATGTTGTCCAAACACAAACATTTGCACAATCGAACACAGGACACAAATGCACTCGCCTGCGGCAGAGAAACATCCAAAAGCATCAGTATGAAACAGGCACATGTGAACGCATAAGTACAAACCCACAGTCCGGATGGGGTAGCAATTCACGTATGGCAGGCAGCCAGAGAGTCCGTGACACACACATTGGCATACAAATGAAGACACAACACATTTGGAGACAAGTGAAAATGTGGAAACGTTATAAAAAAGTGTGTGTCAGTGCGGCCAAGAGAAGTGCCACGATATGCAGACAAATGCAGCTGCATGCCTGAATAAGGAACGTAGGAAAATGTCCATGTTCACCTCGGGATAGTCCATCACCAACACACGTCAGTGTCAAGCAGCGTTGGTTGTCCTCTCCTCGGACATGAGTCGATGCCAATGCAGCCATGTCCATTGTCATCTTGGGACATGTGACCAGATGCACAACATGCAATCATGCGGCGAGACACACGTGCAATGTGGCACACCGAGTCGTGGTTGCAGGTAGCTTGTCACTCGTCCATGAACGCGAGTGCAGCTGCGTAAGCCACTATCTCTAATGAGTGATGGTTGGCCACAATATTTGAAATGTCGTTGACGTAGTCCATCAGCTGACCGGGACAGATGTGCTGACTCCAACCACTGTACCCAATGTGCACCAAAGCAGAATCGGGAAGTGGGTCAATTTGCTCACTGCATACTACAACACGTGCAATCTCCCAGGCCCAGTTCCCAACATGCATGCCAAACATCCATGCATGTCATAAACGGGCATCACAATGACACTACTGGCCGTGGGCCAACAGGGGGCACACACACCTGTCGTAATCCATGTCAGCTACCCACACGTTGGAGAGGCACTCGTCCATGCACCACTCGGATAGGCACGTGCGACATTGCAATATAGGTTGAACGCTGGTGACATCCGCAATGCAGAAGCTCAGCCGGTAAGTGATCTGCAGCACTGCCAAAGGCAGTGCACCCAGGACATGCAGCAGATGTGCAAGTTATAGGTGGACGTAAATGGAGTCGACCATGTGTTCGGGATGCCCTGCTATGCGTCAGTGACTCTGCTTGTAGCTGAACTGGCTTGCCGTGTGCCAGTCTTGTGGATGAAATGGCACAGCTTGGTGCAATGAGCCGGGTCTGTGTGCAATGGGTGCAGGGCAGGGTTGTGGTGGGAGTAAGTGGGAAGGCCATTTCACGCACACTAACTACGACGAATGACTTTTGAGTGTTGGATGTGCACTCGTTGTTCTCAAATCGGGCAGCGCGTAGTGTGGGAGACGGATGCAAATATTATCGTATCTGTCAGGGGTGCTGGCCACTTGTCAGTTCCTTCTCGGAGCAGCAGATGTGTTAGCACAAGATAGCTCAGACAAAGAACCTTTCATCCTTAACCCCTTCCATGCCCATGACGGAACGGTTCCGTCATGAGCATCGGTTGCGCTGTGCTCATGACGGAACCGTTCCGTCATGGGCCCGCCCGCGCTCGAACCCTTCAGCACCGCGGGGGAATTCCCGCAGCGCTGAAGGGGTTAAAGTAACTTCTCCAGCTGCATTCATACAGGATGGGTACAAAGGCCGGTCGTGGGTGTTGTGGGATGTACGCGACCCTGGTAATCATGGATGAGATGCCCAGCACGTGGCACATGGGCTGGTTCACTGTGTGTTATGTTGCCAAACAGCTGCTCCTCCCTCCCATGAGCCCCCACACTATTGTGCGCTGCACTGTTGTATCCCGTGCACTCCTACGGCACACCATTGTAATGCTTATTCGTGCATGTCCTGCGGCATTCCAATCACACCGTGACACTGCCGTTTGGAGGTGGTGCATGCCACTTTACAACATCGACTGCTGCGGCCCTTGTGGCAGCCACACCAGAACACAGAGATACACTTACCACACTTCTTGCACACAGACATTTGTGAGACACCCCGTTCCCTTTGCCGCTTGTGCATGCAGGAGGATGCATGTGTAGCTACATCTACAGGCTCACTGCCAACTCTGACAGGTGACATGGTAACGTCCGCTGAAGACAGGAGACTGTGATGTTGCAGGGCCCGTGCCTATCACAATGACCACATGGACACACTTGCTCAGATGCGGGTTCGGGGGGCATTAGCGGTCCTGGGGTTGTTGCGATGAGTGTTATGGCCCTCACGGGTATCCGTGTATCATGCTCATTGACTCTATGGCACCTGTGGGTGTTCAGGTGTGGCTCTTGGCTGTGTTCCCTTTCATGCTGCAGGTAGTCGTCCTGCTTAACACCAGCAGAAAGCAGGTGTAAAAGCTCTGGTGCTAACGCGGCTTATCGCCGAAATTTGTTTTGCATCGCAGTTTTTGCCTTTCGTTGTGAAAGTTGTGATGTGGTTTTTTCGTGTACAGAAAAATAAATGAACTGGGCAGTGTATCCCGTCAAGATCCAGCACCTGACATACTATTCCCAATCAATATAAATACAATCAGATTTCTTCTTTGATTTTGTGTGTACACAGTACATGCACCAACTACCACAGTGCAATTCAATACAGGATTTTAGTATTTAGAATAAATAAATCACAAAGTCTGTGAGTCGACCGGACGGGCTGCAGTTGTCCCTCTGCGAGCCTGGGTGCTAACTGTTCATAAGTCACACTACACATTGAAAAGCCATTTTGTGATTCAGTCCGTCAGCTGGCATCTGTCCGAGGCATTTCTGAAAACATACCGGAGTTCTCTGTGAGAGATACCCCTTTCACGCTGTCTCTCCCCACATCAGCAGGTAATGCACCCTCTTCCCACATTACCAACATACCCCCAACAACCTTCTTGGGCCCAGAATTGTCCCTGTGCGGTTGGACAAACAAGAATCTTAGTCATGTATAGATTTACATATAAAACATTTTATTTAAACAAAACAACAACAAATAAAACTGAAGGGAGTCTGGTGCTGTGGTCGCTGCCACGAAGTTGGGGTTACTGTCATTCAGGATTCAGGACACAGTTCCACATGTGGGATCGGCTTGTATTGAACAGGGTTAGTGGCACCACGTGTCGCGCCTTGTGTTGTGCAGGGTTAGTGGCACCACGTGTCGCCGGCCTTGTATATGGAAATATGCCTGACTGATCAAAGGGAGTCTGGTGCTGTGGTCGCTGCCGCGAAGTTGGGGTCACTACCATTCAGGACTCAGGACACAGTTCCACATTTTTTTTTATTTTTTATTTTGTGTATTTTATATAGCGCGCAGCTACCCCAACGGGGTGTCCCGGCGCTTCTGAGTGAAAGCAGAGTGATAGTCCTGGGGAGGTTAACAAAAGAGAAAAGTTTTAAGTGCCTTACGGAAGGGTAATTCTTCCTGGATCATCCTAATTGCGAACAGGAGTTTGTTCCAGAGAGTTGTGGCACAGACCTGGAAGGTTTTACCTCCAGAACGTGCTTTCCTGAATCTTGGTATGGAAAGCAGATGTTGGGAGTTGGAACGGAGGTTCCGAGTGTTACAGTAAGGACGGATACTAACAGAGAGGTAGGCCGATCCCCTACCCCTAGTTGCTCGATGGGCTAAGGTCATGGCTTTGAATGCAGCTCTTTGATGGATTGGTAGCCAATGTAATGCTCTGCGATGTGGCGAAATATGGGTGCGTAGGGAAACCCCGTAGACCAGCCGAACAGCCGCATTCTGGACTGTCTGGAGCCGATGTAGGAGGCCCGTGGGCAACCCTAAATACAGGCCGTTCGCATAGTCCAGGTGAGATGTAATCAATGCCTGGACTATGGTTTTCCTGGTGTCACTAGGGAGATAGGTGATGAATTTCCTAATCATCCTGATCTTGGAAAAACAAGCGGCTGAAACGGTATGTATTTGGTTGCTAAAAGAAAGATTTGAGTCCCACTTGACCCCTAGATTTTTTACAGAGTCCTTAGGGACAGGGGGAAGGCTAAGTTCCTGTGGCCACCAGAGAGTTGCATCAAGAGGGGAGGGTTGATGGAAAAAGAGAACCTCCGTTTTCGCCGCATTCATGCGGAGGCAGTTATGGTCCATCCATTTTGAAATGTCCCGCAGACAATCCTTCAGAGAACCAAAAGTAGTCTGCGTGGCACTCTCATAGGAGAAAAGCAGCTAAATATCATCTGCATAGGAAGTAGCTATGATTCCCGACCTAGCAATGAGTTCAGCCAGAGGAGAAAAATAGACATTGAACAATAGTGGGCTCAAAGCCGAGCCTTGAGGGACACCCCATTTCAGGGTACGGCTAACAGAAGTAAAAGGGTGAGTATAGACTGCCTGGGTGCGATTAGACAAAAAAGAGGTCAGCCACTCCAGGGCCTTCCCCTGAATGCCCTTCGACCGAAGACGGTCAATCAGGATGGGGTGAGAGACGGTGTTGAATGCTGCCGACAAGTCGAGCAGCACCAGCACCGCTCTGGAACCCCCATCCAGTTTCCACCGCAGGGAGTCGTCCATTTCTATAAGGGCAGACTCAGTGCTATGGCACTTTCTAAAACCATGTTGGGATTCATGAAGTGGGATCGGCTTGTGTTGCACAGGGTTAGTGGCACCACGTGTCGCAGCTTGTGTTGAACAGGGTTAGTGGCACCACGTGTCAAAAATTTCAATTGCGAGCTCTGTTGCCCGCAGTGTAGACTGTTATTGAGTGTTTGTTTGCACTTGAAGATGAATTTGGTGATTGTACTAAAGCTATAAATGATATAAAAAAAGTTCTTGAAGCAAGGATACTAAAAGGATATTATGTGGGTTTTAAGCCTGTGATAGTTACTTGCCTTGTGTACTCTGTAATTAATGAATCAACATTTAATTTTAATTGTGAGCCCTACTGACCGCAGTGTAGGCGTATCATGAAAAGATGAAATATGTATAGAATACACTGTCGAAGTGTATGAGCCAGTGATGCTGCTTGGTGCGGACGGGCCGCACTGGGAGCTATGTCTCTTGCCTACTGCGTCATCTGCAATCGCGACTGTATCTAAATTGTGAGCCCTACTGACCACAGTGTAGGCCAGAGGTAGCGGTGAGCAAGGGCCCACAGCCACATGCATAGATTGGTGGCTCCACCGGCCTGCATAGTTTAGGTTCAGTGGCACCACGTGTCGCCGGCCTTCCATATGCAAATACGCGTCACTAATCGAAGGGAGTCTGGTGCTGTGGTCGCTGCCACGAAGTTGGGGTCACTACCATTCAGGACTCAGGACACAGTTCCACATGTGGGATCGGCTTGTGTTGAACAGGGTTAGTGGCACCACGTGTTGCGCCTTGTGTTGTACAGGGTTAGTGGCACCACGTGTCGCCGGCCTTGCATATGGAAATATGCCTAACTGATCAAAGGGAGTATGGTGCTGTGGTCGCTGTCACAGACTTGGGGTCACTGCCATTCAGGACTCAGGACACAGTTCCACATGTGGGATCGTTCGGTTTGTGTTGAACAGGGTTAGTGGCACCACATGTCGCCGGCTTGTGTTGAACAGGGTTAGTGGCACCATGTGTTGCGGCTTGCGTTGAATTCTGCCTTAATAAGGCCACGTGGCGATGACTTGTGGTGCAGTGAGTTAGTAGCACCTTTGGCACTGAGTGTGTACGTACCCTGCGATGATGCGTGGTCCGGGAGGGCCGCACTCAGACCAATGTATTTTGTCTATTGAATTCTGCCTCAATAAGGGCATGTGGCATTGACTTCTGGTGCACTGCGTTAGTGGCACCTGAAGCACTCAGCGTGTGTGCACCCTGCGATGATGCGTCGTCCGAGCGGGCTGCACTGGGAGAAATGACTTTACATGATTTGAAAGAATCTTCATAGCAGTCAAAATCTCCAAGTAATTCCATTTCAGTCCTCCAAGGTTTGAAGAGTTGCAAAAGAGCTAAATAGAAAAACCCTCTCTTATCTGGAGTATCACAACTTAATTTCTTGTGATTAATCAAATTTTCTTTGGCATTCTTTAAGAAACATCCATCAGATCCAATTACAGCATATTTCACTTCATTTATTTTTTTGTGTAACATTTTATTTAAAACTATAATGTGGCAGTATTTCATATAACAAAACCAAAGGGGATGATGGACGGAGTATTGAACATTGCAAGCACTCACCCCCAGTCAACTGATCTGGGTTTAATCCATCATCATTCTTTAGCTCACTCCGCCACCCCAGTTCAGACATGGCCATATGCAAATCAGTCTGACCCAGTGCCTCACGGGAACAGTCGAGCCTGAAGTGCCAAGCCATGTCTTTCCTGGACCGGAAACAAGCATCCTGGGACCGGTTTCTGGCTAATCAGCCATCATCAGCCAGGCTAGCTTGAATCCAGTGGCAAAGTGAGCAAGGGACCCACGTCTGGGCATACCCTGCCAACTTAGGGCGAACAAAGCAAAACAAAAGGGGATGATGGACGGAGTGTTGAACATTGCAAGCACTCACCCCCAGTCAACTTATCTGGGTTTAATCCATCATCATTCTTTAGCTCACTCCGCCACCCCAGTTCAGACATGGCCATATGCAAATCAGTCTGACCCTGTGCCTCACGGGAACAGTCAAGCCCACCTGCCAAGCCATGTCTTCCCTGGACCGGAAACAAGCATCCTGGGACCGTTTTCTGGCTAATCAGCCATCATCAGCCAGGCTAGCTTGAATCCAGTGGCAAAGTGAGCAAGGGACCCACGTCTGGGCATACCCTGCCAACTTAGGGCGAACAAAGCAAAACCAAAGGGCGTGATGGACGGAGTGTTGAACATTGCAAGCACTCACCCCCAGTAAACTGATCTGGGTTTAATCCATCATCATTCTTTAGCTCACTCCGCCACCCCAGTTCAGACATGGCCATATGCAAATCAGTCTGACCCTGTGCCTCCTGGGAACAGTTGAGCCCGAACTGCCAAGCCATGGCTTCCCTGGACCGGAAACAAGCATCCTGGGACCGGTTTCTGGCTAATCAGCCGTCATCAGCCAGGCTAGCTTGAATCAAGTGGCAAAGTGAACAAGGGACCCACGTCTGGGCATACCCTGCCAACTTAGGGCGGGCAAAGCAAAACCAAAGGGGATGATGGACGGAGTGTTGAACATTGCAAGCACTCACCCCCAGTCAACTGATCTGGGTTTAATCCATCATCATTCTTTCGCTCACTCCGCCACCCCAGTTCAGACATGGCCAAATGCAAATCAGTCTGACCCTGTGCCTCATGAGAACAATCGAGCCCGAACTGCCAAGCTATGTCTTCCCTGGACCGGAAACAAGCTTCCTGGGACCGGTTTCTGGCTAATCAGCCATCATCAGCCAGGCTAGCTTGAATCCAGTGGCAAAGTGAGCAAGGGACCCACGTCTGGGCATCCCCTGCCAACTTAGGGCGAACAAAGCAAAACCAAAGGGGATGATGGACGGAGTGTTGAACATTGCAAGCACTCACCCCCAGTCAGCTGATCTGGGTTTAATCCATCATCATTCTTTAGCTCACTCTGGCACCCCAGTTCAGACATGGCCATTTGCAAATCAGTCTGACCCTGTGCCTCACGGGAACAGTCAAGCCCACCTGCCAAGCCATGTCTTCCCTGGACCGGAAACAAGCATCCTGGGACCGGTTTCTGGCTAATCAGCCATCATCAGCCAGGCTAGCTTGAATCCAGTGGCAAAGTGAGCAAGGGACCCACGTCTGGGCATACCCTGCCAACTTAGGGCGAACAAAGCAAAACCAAAGGGCGTGATGGACGGAGTGTTGAACATTGCAAGCACTCACCCCCAGTAAACTGATCTGGGTTTAATCCATCATCATTCTTTAGCTCACTCCGCCACCCCAGTTCAGACATGGCCATATGCAAATCAGTCTGACCCTGTGCCTCCTGGGAACAGTTGAGCCCGAACTGCCAAGCCATGTCTTCCCTGGACCGGAAACAAGCATCCTGGGACCGGTTTCTGGCTAATCAGCCGTCATCAGCCAGGCTAGCTTGAATCAAGTGGCAAAGTGAACAAGGGACCCACGTCTGGGCATACCCTGCCAACTTAGGGCGGGCAAAGCAAAACCAAAGGGGATGATGGACGGAGTGTTGAACATTGCAAGCACTCACCCCCAGTCAACTGATCTGGGTTTAATCCATCATCATTCTTTCGCTCACTCCGCCACCCCAGTTCAGACATGGCCAAATGCAAATCAGTCTGACCCTGTGCCTCATGAGAACAATCGAGCCCGAACTGCCAAGCTATGTCTTCCCTGGACCGGAAACAAGCTTCCTGGGACCGGCTTCTGGCTAATCAGCCATCATCAGCCAGGCTAGCTTGAATCCAGTAGCAAAGTGAGCAAGGGACCCACGTCTGGGCATCCCCTGCCAACTTAGGGCGAACAAAGCAAAACCAAAGGGGATGATGGACGGAGTGTTGAACATTGCAAGCACTCACCCCCAGTCAGCTGATCTGGGTTTAATCCATCATCATTCTTTAGCTCACTCTGCCACCCCAGTTCAGACATGGCCATTTGCAAATCAGTCTGACCCTGTGCCTCACGGGAACAGTTGAGCCCGAAATGCCAAGCCATGTCTTACCTGGACCAGAAACAAGCATCCTGGGACCGGTTTCTGACTAATCAGCCATCATCAGCCAGGCTAGCTTGAATCCAGTGGCAAAATGAGCAAGGGACCCACGTCTGGACATACCCTGCAAACTGAGGGCGAACAAAGCAAAACCAAAGGGGATGATGGACGGAGTGTTGAACATTGCAAGCACTCACCCCCAGTCAACTGATCTGGGTTTAATCCATCATCATTCTTTAGCTCACTCCGCCACCCCTCAGTTCAGACATGGCCATATGCAAATCAGTCTGACCCTGTGCCTCACGGGAACAGTCGAGCCCGAACTGCCAAGCCATGTATTCCCTAGACCAGAAACAAGCATCCTGGGACTGGTTTCTGGCTAATCAGCCGTCATCAGCCAGGCTAGCTTGAATCCAGTGGCAAAGTGAGCAAGGGACCCACGTCTGGGCATCCCCTGCCAACTTAGGGCGAACAAAGCAAAACCAAAGGGGATGATGGACGGAGTGTTGAACATTGCAAGCACTCACCCCCAGTCAGCTGATCTGGGTTTAATCCATCATCATTCTTTAGCTCACTCTGCCACCCCAGTTCAGACATGGCCATTTGCAAATCAGTCTGACCCTGTGCCTCACGGGAACAGTCGAGCCCGAAATGCCAAGCCATGTCTTCCCTAGACCGGAAACAAGCATCCCGGGACTAGTTTCTGGCTAATCAGCCGTCATAAGCCAGGCTAGCTTGAATCCAGTGGCAAAGGGAGCAAGGGACCCATGTCTGGGCATACCCTGCCAACTTAGGGCGAACAAAGCAAAACCAAAGGGGATGATGGACAGAGTGTTGAACATTGCAAGCACTCACCCCCAGTCAACTGATCTGGGTTTAATCCATCATCATTCTTTAGCTCACTACGCCACCCCAGTTCAGACATGGCCATATGCAAATCAGTCTGACCCTGTGCCTCACGGGAACAGTCGAGCCCGAACTGCCAAGCCATGTATTCCCTAGACCAGAAACAAGCATCCTGGGACTGGTTTCTGGCTAATCAGCCGTCATCAGCCTGGCTTGGCAGTTCAGGCTGGACTGTTCCCATGAGGCACAGGGTCAAGACTGATTTGCATATGGCTGGGTTCAAACTGGAATGGCATGGTGAGCAAAAAAACGATGGATTTAGGCCCATATCTCTGTACTGGGGTGAATGTATGACATTGTTCTGCATTCTGTCCATCAACTGTTGTTTTGGCATTTGTCACCCCGAGTGGTATGGGTATGCCCAGACGTGGGTCCTGTGCTCTCCATGCCACTGGAATCAAGCTATCCTGGCTGAAGAGAGGCGAAACCCCGAAACCGGTCCTAGGATGCTTGTTTCCAGTCCAGGGAGGACCTGGCTTGGCAGTTCGGGCTGGACTGTTCCCATGAGGCACAGGGTCAAGACTGATTTGCATATGGCTGGGTTCAAACTGGAATGGCATAGTGAGCAAAAAAACGATGGATTTAGGCCCAGATCTCTGTACTGGGGTGAATGTATGACATTGTTCTGCATTCTGTCCGTCAACTGTTGTTTTTGTATTTCATATAGACATATATTTTCCAGGTATGGACTTCTATTTGGATAATATGCGAGGAATAGTAATTGAGTTATCTGCAACATATTGTATGTCCATATTTGCATTCCACATCTTCGAAATCACTGGATTGTAATCATTAATGTACTTCGGGAAACTTTCCTGACTGCTGAACAGTAGAAGCGTGTGTTGCCATTTTTCGTGCACTTACTGCCTGGGGATAATTTCTCTGCCCGTGGACCTCCTACCGCTTATCTTCCGCCGCCCTTCGCTCTCCTGACAACTGAGCGGGGCCGCCGAGCGGAGACGAGCGAGGACTGCACTGCAATCCCCAGAAGCCCCAGCGCCCTGCCACGTCATGTGCTAGCACCAGGAGGCGCTCAAAAGCAGCATTACCACGATCGAGTGGGTGGAAAC
The DNA here is from genome assembly GCF_964204655.1 of Triturus cristatus. Lineage (NCBI taxonomy): Eukaryota > Metazoa > Chordata > Amphibia > Caudata > Salamandridae > Triturus > Triturus cristatus. The sequence goes on from NC_140580.1 coordinate 32,759,364, forward strand.
TTTTCTGACTGCTGAACAGTAGAAGCGTGTGTTGCCATTTTTCGTGCACTTACTGCCTGGGGATAATTTCTCTGCCCGTGGACCTCCTACCGCTTATCTTCCGCCGCCCTTCGCTCTCCTGACAACTGAGCGGGGCCGCCGAGCGGAGACGAGCGAGGACTGCACTGCAATCCCCAGAAGCCCCAGCGCCCTGCCGCGTCATGTGCTAGCGCCAGGAGGCGCTCAAAAGCAGCATTACCACGATCGAGTGGGTGGAAACTTTTCTGACTGCTGAACAGTAGAAGCGTGTGTTGCCATTTTTCGTGCACTTACTGCCTGGGGATAATTTCTCTGCCTGTGGACCTCCTACCGCTTGTCTTCCGCCGCCCTTCGCTCTCCTGACAACTGAGCGGGGCCGCCGAGCGGAGACGAGCGAGGACTGCACTACAATCCCCAGAAGCCCCAGCGCCCTGCCGCGTCATGTGCTAGCGCCAGGAGGCGCTCAAAAGCAGCATTACCACGATCGAGTGGGTGGAAACTTTCCTGACTGCTGAACAGTAGAAGCGTGTGTTGCCATTTTTCGTGCACTTACTGCCTGGGGATAATTTCTCTGCCCGTGGACCTCCTACCGCTTGTCTTCCGCCGCCCTTCGCTCTCCTGACAACTGAGCGGGGCCGCCGAGCGGAGACGAGCGAGGACTGCACTACAATCCCCAGAAGCCCCAGCGCCCTGCCGCGTCATGTGCTAGCGCCAGGAGGCGCTCAAAAGCAGCATTACCACGATCGAGTGGGTGGAAACTTTCCTGACTGCTGAACAGTAGAAGCGTGTGTTGCCATTTTTCGTGCACTTACTGCCTGGGGATAATTTCTCTGCCCGTGGACCTCCTACCACTTGTCTTCCGCCGCCCTTCGCTCTCCTGACAACTGAGCGGGGCCGCCGAGCGGAGACGAGCGAGGACTGCACTACAATCCCCAGAAGCCCCAGCGCCCTGCCGCGTCATGTGCTAGCGCCAGGAGGCGCTCAAAAGCAGCATCACCACCGTCTCGCGGGACGCGAGCGGGACGCCGGGCGAAGCCCGGGCAAAGGGCCGGCCCTCTGTGGCCCTCAGTGGCCGAGGTAGGCCGGGCAGGGCCCTGTTATTTTTATTTTAAGTAAGTCCTGACAGTGATCGAAGGTGAGTAAACTGTGAAGGAGATATATCTATTGACTGGCCGCATATTTACTTCTTTTTCTCCGTGGATTCATATCTTATTAACTGTTTATTTATTCATATAAATTTAAAAACATTCACATATTCCGTTTAAAAAAAAAAAAAAAACTGCTGCTTGGTTAGTCATTTTCCACACAAAATGACAGCAAAGAAATTACGCTCTGGAAGAGTCCTAGGGGGGAGGTCATGTATAAAAACCAGATCCAACCCCTTGAGGAATAAATATGAAAATAGCGTACAACTTAAGGGACAGATGCAGTTGTTGAAATTATGGGAAAAACCAGTGAACAAATATATGGAAGTTCCAATAATCACTGACGATGAGATGATAACAATGACGGAACCGCAGTTAGAAGTAGTGAACGATACTAATCCTGTGCTTACTAAGGAAAAAAAACTCGCCCACCCGGTCTCTGACTAAAGATGTAGACCTCCCAGTATGTTTATCCAAAGGAGACAACTCTGATCTTATGAAAGCAAATTCGAAAGTTCTTCAGCTTAACACTCTTAAGGACACAGAAAATCAGGAGGTGGATATAAAAGAAATCTCTATTTCGTCCAGTATCGATCTTGAATTGTGTGGTCGCTATATGGACGAGAGAATCTTGAAACAGCCTGAACCTAGTAAAACTCCAAATGGAGCAACGCCATCAGGATTACTGTTATATAGTAGCACTCCTTCTATAACATCCAATGATATTCCCTCAATGCAGAGTGATTTGAAATCTTCGCAATTCAATTTATCAGGTATCTGCTCTCTCACTGCATCTGGATATTCAAAAAATGATAAACCAATTTCTTATTCTCTGATAGCACTTGAACATTTATTGGCTTCCATATTATGTTTATTGGGTAAATTTGTTGGGAGTTCTGACTGCATTTTGGGCTCAGTTACTGAGATATTGAAAGTATTAATTGCTAAAAATGCTGAGAATGGGTCTATTTCCCCTATTGAACCTGTTGTCCAGAATGTTCCTGACAGCAATAATTCATTGAGAAAAAATGTACCAGTGGGGATGTCATTAAAAGTAGATATTCATGAGCCCTCTAAGACTCCTACTCCATTCTCTTTAAATTGGAGGAAAGATTTGGAACCGACTTTGAAGGAAGAAAGTTTGGTAGAGGTTAATCAAACCGCTGGAAACAAACTTTTTCCCATTTTTAATCAGGATAAAAAAAAACCTGAAGGAACCGTAGTGACTAAGGGGATAGTAAAAGAAAAAAGTAGAAAGAACAAAGGGAAAAATAGGAAACCTGTTCGCAAATATAAGAAGAAAAGACAGAGGCAAATTATTTTTCAAAAGCACGTAAATACAGAAGCACTTGATGTTATAGAAACTCCAGATAGTTTATTATTGGATACTTCCTCTAATGAGGCTGCTGGTTGTTTCACTAACCCTATAGCAGAAGGTCCCCTTGATGACAGCACTATGAATGGGGGAGTCCTATGTTCTGAGGTTAATGAGATAGAGCCTCTGGCACCAATGGATGAAGTTACAAGAAATATGCCTACTGTAACAAGGGTACTTAATCCATCGGCACCTATTTTTCGGCCCCCAGCTGATGTGACCACAAATTTAACTATTGCACCTCTAAAAAATTTTAATCCATGTGTGGATACCTTGTCACTGGATTTTCTTCCCTTATTTGATTCAGACCTAAATTTGAACAGATCATGGTTGCTCAATTGCTTTAAGGATATTGAAAGCTTAAAACTTATTTTGTCAAGTGATATTGATTTGGTTTCAGTAATAAGGTTTGAAAATGGGCAACGAGCAAGGGTAAAATTCTGTTAAAAAATAATTGCTAATCTTGTCCTCCAACAAGCGGAAACATTCCAACGTAGAGGGATTGACGTGTTACCCTTTTTTAATAATGGAAAGCGTATTTTCTCCAGAGAAGGAGTTTCAAAGTTGGGTTTTCGGCAGGAAGACCCGTCCATCCACATTAAAGATCTAAAGATCTGGGTCTCTAGAGGTAAACGCATGGTTTCTCAGGTACTCTCACCCCCTGAGAATTTGGATATTCCTCTAACAGAAGATAATCAACATTGGAATTGGCTACCAGGAGTCTTATCTAATAACACATCGAATAATCCAAGACTGTTTCAACATCTTTAACAGACAATTAAAAGTCATATCTTGGAATGCAGCAGGATTATATAATTGCCCAGAGAAGCTTGATTATCTATTCTCCTTGAACGCAGATGTGCTATGTATTCAGGAAACATGGTGTAAAAATATCCTATATGGGGGGAAAGATTATTTTGTCTTCGAGGCCGCCGCTATACCCTCAAAAAAAGGTCATGCGAAAGGTGGAATTGCCTGTTTTTATCTAATTCATTACAATGGCAATTTTCCCATTATAAGGACACTAGTAATCTCTTTCAATCAATAACTATCAATAATCTAGCGTCTGTAGGTAGACGGACTTCTCTTGTAATTTTAAATGCATAAATACCACCTGAAGATATTTTTAACATTGTCTTGAAGCGAATGTTTTCCTATGTAAAACAATTACTAGAGCTTGATCAGCCCCCATATATCTTACTCATGGGTGACTTAAATAGCAAAGTGTCCACTTCAAGTATAGATATGTTTAGAAACAAATTTAAGGAAGAAGCATATAATATACCCCAAGCAATCTTTCCTAGTAAAATAAAAACTAATAAAAGAGGAAAGATATTACTTGAAGAACTTAGTTATTTAGAGGGGCTAATCGTAAATGGTAGGATGCCTTCTGACATTCCCGCTAAATTTACACATAAGTCATTTAGGGGTGAATCCATCCTGGATTATGTAATTACGGACTATGATACATTCTCTTATATTCGAGACATAATGATCTCTCAATCCTCCTTGAGCGACCATAATGTGATTAATATAACTCTCTCATTACAACCTCCATATACTGACTATTGGTCTTTAATCAATGAAGGTGTTTCTATTCATTGTAAGTCTGGAAGGTGCTTCTGGGACCCTTCCACTATGAAAGATGTACAAAATATTCTTGCCCAAACTTTATTTGAATTAGATGAATGGCAGGGTAGGGAATTCTCACACTTTGAAATTTTTAAGAAGAAGCTTACCATGACAGCTAAGAAATCAAGAAATCCTAAGAAGTTACACTTCCCTCCTAGTATATTACTACCTTTAAATAAGGAAATAAATAAACTTGTGAGGCAACAGTACCTTAGTAGATCTAGGGAAAATGAGCATAAGTTAGCCTTACTAAGAAGAAGGAGGGCCAGACTTAGAACAAAATTAAAAAGAGAAAAAGAAGATTCTCTCTGGATTAGGTTAAGAGAGGCATCGGCCTTTAATAAATCTAGAGAATTCTGGTCCATAATAGGGAAGGGATGTGGTGCAAGAACTTCTTCCATCCCTAATCTCTATCGCTGAAGATGTCTGGATACTATTTATATCTAGTTTGTACGCATCTAACAGTGTAGAGGGTGATAACTGGGACCTAGCCCCGAATAGTGAGCCTAATATAGAGCTTCCGACCGAGAAAACCATAGCTTCGGTGATAAAGAGTATGCGCGCTTCCGGAGCTATGGGTCCAGACGAGTTGCCCATGTCAATAATAAAGCAAGATGTCACTTCCTGGAGTAGGATTCTTCTTCCAGTGTTTCATGCATGCTTCCTATCGAGATCAGTCCCTAACTCTTGGAGGGGAAGTATATTAATTTCCATATTTAAAAAGGGAGAGCGGGATAATCCTGCGAATTATCGTCTAATAGCTCTATTGGACTCTATAGGAAAAATCTTTGCTAAATGTATTTTGATTTTAATTACTGAATGGATAGAATTAAATGATATTTTACCCTTGGAACAAACTGGATTTCGCAAAGAGCATGGTACACTTGATAATTTAACAGCATTACAGGTGATCGTTGATAAATACGTACGTGTTCGAGGTGGTGGAATATATGCGGCATTTATCGATTTCTCCACAGCGTTCGACAAGGTAGATCGTCCAACGCTGTGGAGAAAGCTTGCTACATTAGGCATGCCAATACAGTTACTTGAACTTGTAAAATCTCTTCACTCGAACACGTGGTGTAAGGTACTACAAGGCGTAGAAAGGGGTCTTTCTCAATCTATCCCTTCTCCGAACGGGTTGAAACAAGGGTGCATACTGGCCCCTATATTGTTTTCACTATATACGGTAGACCTACCTACTTCCATTTCAGTGTGTGGTGGGATAGCCCCGATAATTGGAGGATCATTAATATCTGTTTTAATGTATGCAGATGATATCCTCATATTAGATTTAACCCCGAAGGGCTTGTCTAACCGCCTACATGCATTAAATCAATTTGCAGAAGCACATTACATGAAGATTAACGCTTCGAAAAGTAAAATTATGTGCATTTTTGGAAAGAAAAAATGTAGGTCTGAAAACTATAGATGGACCATAGGAGGACAGAAACTAGAGGTGGTTAAAACCTACATCTTCTTAGGTAATATAATTTCAGCAAACCTAAGTGAGAAACCCCACATTGAGCATAATTCGCGTAAAGCATCGGCTCATGGTATGGGGTTATGTTCCTTGTACAATGCTACAGGGAAGAGACATTTCACACTATTTTTGGATGTATTTAGAGCAAAGATCCCTGCAACTCTACTGTACGGATTAGAATTAGTGGAGTTAAAACACTGGGGATTCTTGCATAAAATGGAAGGAAAGGTACTAAGAAGAATTTCTTCTTTTAACACAGCTTGCACTGTATCTTCATGCAGGCTGGAATTCGGACTCCGAAGTTGTTGGGTACAGGGGTTGATTGCCCTCGTAAGGTGGGTAGCTTGCTTAGCTAGAGGTAAATCGGATTCCTTACGGGAAGCCATTAAAAATGAGCTCCTGGGCAATTTTAACGAGTTTTCCCTGTTAGTAAAAAACTTTAGAAAAGCAGTAACTTTGTTAGAGTTGGATGTAAGCAATTTGTTTTTACTTACTCCCTCTGAACTAAAGTCTAAATTAAAAAGTGCATCTTGGGAACTCAGTTATAAATTGGATATGATTGCCCAACAAGGAAAAAAAGAAAGGCAATTACTCCTAAACACATACACACCAAAGCTGGCACAACAATACCTTACCTGGAATATCCCCCACAGAGTCCGTAGGTTATGGTACCTTTTAAGACAAGATTTGCTCCCACTAAATCTCCTTCTTGCAAAATGGTATGGTGTATCTCCAATATGTAATCTTTGTTATAATACTGTTCAGGATCGTAATCATGTCTTGTTTGTTTGTCCCGCACTACGCTCATTGCGCTATAAATGGTTAAAACCTATTTGTCTACAATTAGGAATTTTAAATGTAAAAACTTTTTTCCATGCACTTTATTGTCCGCCAAATGAAATGTTCTGTTTCAGAATTTAGAATTTTTTTAAAGGGTTTTTAGATATTTATTAATGATACATAGAGAAATGTTAGACGACTGTTCGACCAGTGAATATGAAGTAGTACCTTTTTTCTGTCTTTTTTGTGATTTTATTGTAATTAATGTTGTATAATTGTGTGTTTATTTTATGTGGCCCTCATTTGAGAGCCAAAAACATAATAAACTTAAACTTCACTAATGTACTTCGATTCCTCTGTTATTTTTATATTATAAGTATTTTTGGGTGATTTTCGAGTGATAGTATGCCTCACTGCTGACATAAAACTGTTCACTCTTCCTTGCGATGACTTATGGTGCACTGAGTTAGTAGTACCTTTGGTGGTCAGCGTGTACATACCCTGCGATGATGCGTGGTCCGGGAGGGCCGCACTTGGATCAATGTCTTTTGTCTATTGAATTATGCCTCAATAAGGCCACGTGGCAATGACTTATGGTGCACTAAGTTACTAGTACCTTTGGTGCTCAGCATGTACGTACCCTGCGAAGATGCGTGGTCCGGGGGGGCCGCACTCGGATCAATGTCTTTTGTCTTTTGAATTCTGCCTCAGTAAGGCCACATGTCGATGACTTGTGGTGCACTGAGTTAGTGGTACCTTTGGCGCTCTGCGTGTGCGCACCCTGCCATGATGCATGGTCTGAGAGGGCCGCACTGGGAGCAATGCTTGCGTACTGGACTGCGTCATGTGCAATCGCTACTCCATGTGAATTGTGATGCGTGCTGTCCGCACCGCAGACATAAGTCTGCGGTGCTGTGCCGTTGGGTTCGCAGGGGGCCTGTGTCGAGGAGACCCGCAGTCATGGCGGCAGCCTCGTGGCAGGGTGAGGCCCGCTGGTCTGGAACAGTCGTTGGTCTTCACAGTTCACAAGTGAACCACGCCCATAGCCCCGGCCTATTTATTCACACTCCTACGCTGAAGTGGCGTACGTCGGACCAGCCCACTCCGTTTACGCTTATGCTTACAGGGGGGGAACGATACAGCTACATGACTGAGATCGTCCCTAGTGTTTGACGTAACATGGTTGGGTCCACTGTCTACAATACTACAAGCACCAGTAGTATTTGTGCACATGGAGAGGTGTGTGTTCTGCATACAGAGATGTGTCCAGCACATCACCACTACACTTTGCATTGTGCGCATTGTTATTCATGGGTGAATTGCTTCCTTCACATATAGTTTGTTCACACCTGTCCCAATATTCAGCTGTTGTGTGGCTGAGGGGCCCATCCGTTTTCGGAAAGTTTGCCTTCTTGTTCTGCGCTGCCTCGGTGGTAGGGGGGGGGCCTGGGGGTGGTGGTGGGTGTTTTGGCGTTCTTGGGTGTCGGAGCTGCTTGATCAGTAGGTCTATGACATGTTTTGGTCTTCAGATGTGGGTCTGGGCTGGGCTCCCTTTCATACTGTATGCAGTTGTTTAATATTTAAAAAACAAGTAGACATTAAATAATAAATAAAAAAATACAAAATTAATTTTTAGGATATTAAAGTTACAAAATATTTTTTTTTAAATCATAATTGCTGAGAAAAACATAGGTTTTATGAACATTATAATTAGAAATTAGTATTTAAATAACCTTTGAAATTCACAAAAAAACATAGGTCTCAGGAACATAAAGTTAGAAATTAGTATTTTAAAAAAATTCAAATTTACTGAAAAAACGATTGGCACATTTCCCAACATTGAGCTATTATATGGCTAAGGGACCATGTCATTTTAGGAGGGTTCGCCGTCCTGTTCTGCACTGCCTTGGTGGTAGTAGGGAGAGGGGTTGTACGGGGGGAGGTCCTGAGGGTTGTGGCAGTGGGTGTTGTGTCCTTCTTGGGTGTCGGAAAAAACTATAGGTTAAATGAACATTATAATTAGAAGTTAGCACTAAAAAAAATTGAAGTTCACTGAAAAAAATAGGTTTCAGGCACGTTATAGTTAGAAATTAGCATTTAAAAAACCTTTGAAATTCACTGAAAAAACCATAGTTTTCAGGCACGTTATAGTTAGAAATTAGCATTTAAAAAACCTTTGAAATTCACGGAAAAAACCATAGGTTTCAGGCACGTTATAGTTAGAAATTAGCATTTAAAAAACCTTTGAAATTCACTGAAAAAACCATAGGTTTCAGGCACGTTATAGTTAGAAATTAGCATTTAAAAAACTTTAGAAATTCACTGAAAAAACCATAGGTTTCAGGGGCGTTATAGTCACTTGGACATTTGACTCATTTAAAACCAGAGAAATTCGCCCGTTATAGTTAGTTGAGCTAACTATAACTTGCGCGCCAGCAATACACTGGTGATGATGTCACATATTACATCACTCATGACATGGTCAGTGACATCACTGATGACATCTCAAATGACATCACTAATTACATCATCCGCGTTATAATCGGACACACCTCCTCACACTCTAATATAATCTTTGATACACGTACTGTAAAATACAGACTACCATTTTCGAAACCATAGACACACCAATACCAGATACTAGATACCCATCCACTGATTCATATCTATATATTGTGAGCTAGACATACACTCATACAGTCACTCATACATGCTGTTACTCATTGTTATGCTCCTCCCCCCCCGAACATCGTGCGTACCATGTACACCTCCGACCTTGCGGAGAGGTGGCGGGGGCATACGGCAAGAAATCAAAGCAAAGGCCCTTTGGGGATGGCTGACCGAGTGGTGGGGGCAACTCGAAAACTATAACAGAGACGGACAGACCATACGCCAGGCAGCGGGACTACAGTTCCCAGGTGTCCCAGCTCGCCGTTACTGACGCCGCTCCCGTGGGCGTAACCCGGAAGCGGCTCCTGTTTAAAACGCCGCTTGGCGTTTCCTTCGCTGCTGGTTATTCCTGGATGCAGCCGAGGACTTCTAAGCAGTAGTTCGATTACCCGATCCACAGAACCACCCGTGTAGGGTAAGGGTGCACCTGCACCACCGTGAACCTTGTGAGCCGACCGGCTCTCGTGACATTAACACGGAGAACGTGTTGCTCTTCGTAAAATCAGACGCTACAGGCGTTGTTTGTATTCTGGTGAGCTGAGCACCGGTAACATTGTCATGCCACAGCAAGTCTTGAGGGGGTTAGGTGATTAGGAAACCAGTACCCCTATTGAGGCATTAACCTGTGACCAGCGATACTTACGGAGTTGAAAGACGTATTTTAACTCACCTTTCCTTGTATGCTTTAACAGGGGGTTTAAGAGGCGGCAGTCTGCTCTTCCCCTGTGACGAGAAGCAAGGCATTGACTCTGGTGTGTATGAGTTCCGGGCGCTGCTGGGAGTTGGTGCATGGTGGATTGTGAAGGGTGCAAGTACTTACCAGGTTTCCTTTTCTCCATAGAAACCATAGTGACATACAGAACCTATTATTGATTGTGTGAAGTCCAGGATGATTACACCTGGAGAACACGAGTTTTATTTGATTTACAGGTGTGTTAGATACAATACCCTCACAGGCTGAAGTTACCTCCATTAAGGGCCAGGAGGCTAATGTTGTAGTGTCTTTTCCTTTTCAGATCTCCCTCCCAGCTGTTCCCATCCTTTCCTTCCCCCGCTTGACCATCCCGCTCTCCTGTGCCTTAACAGCAATCAGGGTCGGGGCTGTCGAGAGAGGGACCCCTTTTGGCATCGAACCGCTCCCGAGGAATCTTCGAGGCAACAGAATAACCAGCCCACGAATTGAATTCCTCCTGGGCGGGTCAATGCAAACATGACAACATTAGAAGAGGTATTGGGTGCCCTGTCATTAGTGCAGCAAGAGCTAGCCGCCTCTCGGGCAGAGACAGCGGCCTTAAAACAAAGATTCGAAGGGATGCAACGAAATCCCTTCGATGCAGGTACAGGAAGGTTTCCCTCAGGGAGCTTTTCAGCTTCAGCCACCCCATTTAGCGTAGAATTCCCAACGCCTATTCAGCTTGCTGCACCAGAACGGTTCTCAGGAGAAGCCCATAAGGTCCAGGTGTTCATTACACAAATTCTCCTGCACTTTTCTTGTAAGCCGAAGGCATTCCCTTCTAACCAGTCTCGGGTGGCCTTTACTATTTCTTACTTAAACGGCGATGCTGCGCAGTGGGCCGTTCCCTTAGTAAGGCGAGATGATCCCCTGTTGTACGACTGGGACGCGTTCCGTGAGGAATTTGAACGTGTGTTTGATCGCAGGGCAGCCACCTTTACAGCTGACCGTGAGTTATTAGAATTACGACAAGGGAACAGGGACCTTGTAGCCTACGTAAATGCCTTCCAACGGTTGGTTGCGGAAACAGAGTGGCCAGATAGTAAACAAAGCGCACTGTTTTATCAGGGCCTCAAAGATGAACTCAAGGACGCCCTAGCGACGATCGACCCGCAACCCACCTCCTGTCAAGCTCTTATAAGTTTAACCCAGAGGTTAGATCATCGCCTAGTAGACCGCCGTGAAAATAGAAGACGAGGAGATAAAACCACACTCAGGTATGACAGAGCTAGAACAGTTCCAGGAAGTTATACTACAGCACCAGAACCCATGGAAATAGGTTCGGTACGGGCCCCCCTCACCACAGAGGAAAAAGAGCAAAGACGCAGGAATGGATTGTGTTTATACTGCGGTAAGAAAGGCCATTACGTGAAGGATTGTGTAGCAAAACCTAAAGGGAGGGACAGAGAGCTGTTAACTCGTATGGGAGGCGAAGGCACGAAGGCGGAAAACCCCAGGGCTCAAGAAATCAAGAAGGAAGGTCCTTGGGCATGAAAACAATCCCTTCGGTTCAAAACACCGTTGAAGGACCGACATCCCACTTCCATGTGCGGCTACAAGTGCACCTGGAGGAACGGGAGTGTTCTTTTACAGCCATGGTGGATTCAGGAGCCACAGGCCTATTTATGGATAAAGAACTAGCTACCTTATTGCAGATACCATTGATACCCAAATCCGAACCGGAAATAGTGATGACCGTGGATGGGTGGCAACTGCTTTCTGGCCCCAATCGGCATTGTACCAAAGATCTGGTAATTTCCTGGGAAGACCATCACTGGGAAACACTCAGTTTCAACGTCATACATGCACCCCAGTATGGGGTTATCTTAGGCCTTCCATGGCTCAGAAAGCACAATCCAACCATTGATTGGGAGAAAGAAGTAATTGACTTCACATCACCCTATTGCAAGGAACATTGCTTCCATAGCCACAAACCAGGGACAGAACCTTTCACAACACATGTGATAGCCACAGCTGAAGAAAAGGAAGTCCTTTTACCATCCCACTATCAGGATCTTAAGGACGTATTCGACGAGGACCAAGCCAATGTATTGCCACCGCATCGCAGCTACGACTGCCAAATAGATTTGATACCAGGGGCAGTGGTGCCATGTGGTAGAGTGTACGCCCTCACCGAGCCGGAAAACAAGCATCTGCGCCAGTATCTGGACACCTACTTGCACAACGGATTCATAAGGCCATCCCAATCACCCGCAGCTTCACCACTCTTTTTTATACCAAAGG